>NC_045759.1:8689166-9430000 GCF_009193385.2 Nasonia vitripennis
GAGAGTCGCGCGCTTGGAAAATTTTCGTAATAAACGCGCGCCGCTCTCTCTCTCTCTCTCTCTCTCTCTCTCTCTCACTCGTGACGAGAGAAAAGAAAAATAGTCTCGTTCGAAGCCTCGGGACTACTGTACCTGGCGCGTGTATATCTTGGCCGTTTTGCTGGTTTTTCACGAGCGCCGCGTGTCCGGCGCACACGAGTTCAGTCGTGCTTGAATTTTTTTTGTTGTTCGCGCGAAATGTGTTTTTCGGACTTTTTACTTTATATGCACGGAAAACGTTGTGAAATTATCGACGTGTCTCTCATACGCCTGGATTTGCAAGCTCTGTTAAATCGGTTCAACGCGATTTCTTCCTCTATTTTTCGCGCTGCCTTCGAAAGTTCGTCGAATACGAGTATATTCGAAATTCATTAAAATTTACCAGAAAGATTTCGATTCTCGGTTTTACGCCAAAAATAATCCGCGCATACTCACTACTACCAGAGTTATATAATACGCGCTTCGAAATTTCGTTCTATTCTCGCGAGCACTCGTATGCCCGACTTGCGAAAATTACGAATTAGTCAAGGCCCGAACTAGAGACCTAAGCACTTAAATGCGTGTAACATGTCTCCACACACACATACAGACACGTGGCTGCGCGAAGCCGCACACAGCACTTCACAGAGAGCAGCCGAGAAGCGGACGCTCGTTGTAGCCATTGCAGCCCGGCGAGCTTAATTATTGTTCGGACTGCGAGCGCTTACCACCGCCACGATAATCACGTCGAATCAGTTCGAGGGTTCGCTCTACATTTTCCCCTCTCAGCTCCTCTGCCCTCTCCTCCTCCTCCTGGTCGCGCGTCCCTCTTTATTTCCGCCCGGTACGCTAACGCTTATCTCCCTCCGTTTCCGACCATTATCAAGCTTTGTAGCTGTCTGCGCTCATTTCGCTCGCCGATAATGAATCGCGTTATCGCGCGAATATAACGGAGCCGAGGAATAATCATTTTTCGGACTTCGCTGTGCGCGGCATTAGCGGAGTGAGCTGGGGAGAGAGAAAATTCAAGTAATTTCGACGTTCGCTCTGAATGTTACGCGTCGCTTTAATTGATTGAACAACAGTGCTGTGATTCCTCTCTGATATCCTTGAATTGTTAACGAAGCGACACGACGGCCCGTATGTGGAACGAGCAAAGAAAAAGCAGCGTGAAAGTACAATCACGATATCGAGTTTACTCTTCTTTTAAAAAGTTTTCCGTGCATTCGGCGAACTTTCGAACGATTGCCCGGCCAAGATAATTCGATAGAGGAATGATGATCCGGATGAACAGAGCGTTGGAGCACCACGTCGAATTAACGCGGACGGCGCTCAGCTTTGAGTAAATATTATTCTTTGCGCCGCTGTGCGCACGGCCGTCGACGATGTGCGCGGTTTCGAGATCAGTCTGTATGTGTGGGTGTGAGCGCGGGGGTGCGCATAGCTCGCCAGTAGAATTTCACGCCTGATTTTCCGTTCACTTCGCGCCCTATCCCCACGTAATTGTCAATTAGGCTATCCAGACACGGTCCGGATGCGCGGCTCGCCGAACGGCTTCGGCGAAACGCACGAAATGTAAATTTGAGTTGTCCCGTTTCAAAGCTCATTTAAAGCCCGTTTATGTATGCCCGCCGGGCTCTACTCTTTCTTGGCGATCGCCTGTGTAATTGGGTTTTGAAAGCGTTTGTAACTTGATGAAAGCCTTTTTGACTATTGATCTTTGTGGATAATATTGTAATAGATCGTTTGAGTACTACCGAGAGTTTATTATAAAATTTCAATATCAGAAATTCCTATTTTGAAGTTTATAAAATATAAAGGTCTTGAACAAAATTGAATATCGCGATTTTTCATTCGCATTTTGTTCCATTCGATCTGCGAATGGATACAATTAACAGTTTCATCAACGTCTTTTCGAATACCACAGATAATATCGAGAAAAGTGATAAGGATGAAATTTAATACCACACCACCCGTACTATTGATCCGCATTAAAAATGTCATCGTCATCCGATCGCTTATCTCATAATAAAAAAGAAAATTATCGAGCGGACGCTGTCATTTTCCCTGGCATTTTGTGTTTTAATTTAGCATACTTCACGAGGGTTAATATAAAGCCGCGGATATTGGATACTCGTATCGAGGAGGATATAACAATGCGAAAACGCTGATAAGACGGGATTCGCCGACTGGAGGAAAGATATTTCCAATATTTACGTGCGGCGTTCGCGGCCCGCCACAGCGTTCCCGAGCACGCGCGCATACACTGCAGTGTGGCGAACTTCGAGAGCCGGTCGCTTTATGCGAGGATTAACTCGCCCAGGACTTTACAGTTATACGCCGTGTAAAACTATATAATCGCGTCTTATCTTGTCAACTGAGTCCATTTCGCTGTATATCTTGTTTGCCATTCAGTGAAATTGTAATTGGCCGCTGGAAAGTGGATTAAACTCGGTGGGTATATTCGTGATTTATTCGGGAAAAGTATAAATGCTGATTTGTTGTAATGCGTTGAAATAATTGTCATGAATGTGAAAAAACTTTTTATACTATTATTTCTATCAAAAGGGTTCTTCTTGCGAAGAGCTTGAAAAACCTATACGAACATAAAAGCAAAACCACGAGCTGATTTTTGGAAGCAACATATAGCCCGCCCCTCTCGTCGAATATTTGTTTTCCATAAGTCACTTGTCTCGAAGTGCATGTATCTACACCATTTTCCCACTAACCTCGAGGGTACTGGCTTCTCCAAACAATTTCATTTCGCCCCAGACGTTCGATTCCATAGCCTCAGCAGCAGCGGCGCTGCACAGCCGCACTATACAGCAAGCGAACAGCGTGGGTATAGAGAACGTGGAAGAGTAGACCGAATAGTAGGTCGAATAGTAGGCGGAGTCGAGCTTTCGGAAGCTTGCGGAGAATCGCACGCGAGAGCACGTTGCTAAGTGTTGATGTGGGCGACGAGTATATAGAGGGTAAAAGGGAAGGAAAAATGTCGGGCGCGAAAGCAGCCCCGCGCGCGCGCACGAAGGGAAAAGCCCGAGGAAGAGAGAGAGAGAGAGAGAGAGAGAGAGAGAGAGAGAGAGAGAGAGAGAGAGAGAGATAGAGAGAGAGAGAGAGAGAGAGAGAGAGATAGCGGCCGCGAGAGAATGTGGAAGCAGGTGAGTGGGTAGGAGAGAGAAAGAGAGAAGCAGAAGAGGAAACTTTAAGAAAAACAAGACGAGAGAACCCTCGCGCGAAAATTGCCTTGTCTTGCGGCGGCGAGTTCTTATACTGCTGTAGCTTACGCTAGCTGCACACACGCGGGGCATTTTGTCTTACAACGCTCAGCGCGAATTTCGCGCCGCGGCCTCCCGCCGAAAAGAAGGGGATGAAGATTTAGGGGCTGCGAGCTGCTGCTGCTTGCTGCTACTGCAGCTTTTTGTACCTTGTTCGCCGCCCAGGCAAAGGCCTCGGGGGGTTGTTTACGTTTTGCGAATTTCTCGCTCACGGCGAATTGAACGCGTGCCGTGCGCGCGAGAACAAGAGTATTCGCTGGAAAAAAAAACGAGGAAGCCGTCGTCGCTTCGAGTATCGATAAATGCTGGCCACGAAGCAGTAGCACCGTTTGGAATTTCACGTATTTACCTCACGGTGTCGAAATTTCGTGGAAATGAAAACGAGAATCCAAAATTGCCGAAACGCGCGCCGAGCACACACTCCCACGGGAATTTGTATATTCGAGAGGGAGAGAGCCATCCGGGCCTTCTCGCTTCGCAAACCATCGCACATGCAACGCTTACACGCAAAAACGCCAGTGGAAATGGGCGAAAAAGAAGAGAGAGAGAGGCGAGATGTAGAGGAAGAATGAAAGGCGCGAAGAAATATACATCACCGCGCGGCACGTGACTTATGCTCATCGTTAAGGCGCTTCTTCTTCTTCGCTTCTCTCCGACTTGTATAGGCTGCGGCCGTTCCTCTTCGTTTTGGCCCCGCCGGTGGGAGAGGGAGAAAGAGAAAGCATGCGAGGCGAGGCAACAGAAGCACCGGCACGAACACGATAATTTACGGGATCGAGCGATTCAATCGCGCGCAAATTAAGGTAAGTGGACGGCGGAAGTCCACGTTATTGCGAATTAGCCGCAGCACGGTTCAACTCGCGCGTGATATGAGAATGCCATGTCAGATGATGAGCAAACACGCCGCCGACTGTTTCATATAACTTTTATTCCCGACTGGTTCCCGCAACTTTTATTTCACTGCTCGGCTCTAATGGAGTTGTCCTCGCGATTATAGAATTGGATGGATTATTGGAGAAATGAGAGCGAGCGAGGATTAAATTTTGAATTTCGCGCGTAAATGGTTGACTAATCAAATCAGAGTTTTGAGATTTTAGAGGGATGAGCTTTTTTATGAATGATAAGAAGCTCTGCGACTATTTGATGTGTCAAAGATTACGCGAAACTTTGTTATCATAAAAAAGATTATTTTAATGAAACTAACAAAATTTTATGCCACTAAGAGCACGATAGTCGTGACTAAGATATAGTATGTTTGCACAACTGCACATATACGACTGCTATCGTAAGAAAAGTAAGTTATCTATGAACAAAGCCCTATAAAGTTGGAACTGTTTCCTATGATTTTCCGCATTTTGAGTATTAGAGAAATAACTCTCGTTGAAGTTCGAATCGCACCAGAGAAGAAGAGGCCTTTAAGATGTTGTTGAAGGTGATAATATTCTTTATACTCGCTATTACTAGTAATATTTGTACGGCGAACAAGGAAGGCGAAGACTCTAAAAACGACACCGCAACTAATAAACTAGTTGAAACAATTCTTTCCGAAGTAAGGCATATTTTTCATAGAAAGCCAGATATAAAAAATGGTAAGTTATTATGTCAAAATTTATAGAAATTTGTTATTTTTTAAAATTAAAATATTTTGATTGTTATCAGTACCTAGATATGGGATTATATCGTTTACTCCTGAGAAAAATCATAGTACTGCGAATAGTAAAGTCCTTCGAGTGAGAGTTCATAATACATTTAGAAAGAAAAAGTATACTCTCAACCTCGTCCCAATCGAAAATAATGTTATCATTGATCGAGCGACTCTTGTATGGGAAGTAAAGTCTTCTTGGAACACTCCGCTAAATTATACATATTCTATTGCCAGTTTCGTAAGTAATTATTGTCGAATTCGAAACTGTTACTCTATACGATGTCCTTATAACAAATAAATGTTCCTAGGCTAAAGAATTTATGTTGGGCAAGTTTTATCAAGATATCAAGATGATGGCCATATTGCAAGTCTTCGAAAAAGACGGTGTGACCTATTATGTACGAACAATATTTGCAAACAGTAATATTATCGTATTTTTCTGTGCTTCTTAGAAAATTGATTGTTTTTTTGTTTAATCAGGATGGAGCAATAGGAGAAAGTAAGAACGGTCAAGTGGTCCGCCCTTTTCCTCAAAAATGGAAAGATGAGATCTATAGCGTAAGCCCCGAAGACCATATTGTTTACAGTGTAGGTAAGAAAAATAAAAAGGCTACGGAAATTATATATCCAAAGCTAATTATCGTCGTAGATTACACTTTATATGAGTAAGTAAAATCAATGATTAACTTCATCACTTATCGCTTTTTTCCTGTTTTTGTTAATGTATTTGCGTTTTAGGGCACTTGGTTCTGTTTCGGAAACTATTCAATACGTTGCAACATTCTGGAATGCAGTCAATTTGAAGTATTCTGTCTTCAAAAAACCGAAAGTGAATATTTTACTTACCGGCATCGTCATAGTAAAGGCGAGTATTATACTATACTTAAACCAATATTAAAGTTATTGTTTATTACTCAAGTATTAATGATTTTATTTTCGCCTATTTTGTATCGATGTTATTAGGATTCTACTGCCGCTCCTTATATTTATAAAGCAGAGCGCGATGCAAAAGAAAAGAAGGCGAACGTTAAACTAGCCAATACAGTACTAGATCATGGTCGAGCTTATTACAGTAAAACATTTATGGATGATACAGGCTTTCGTAATTATGACGGCACTATTCTCATGACAGCGTACGTAATTATTTCATTTTAGTATTATTATTAAAAGAATGTTTATACCTACAGTGATTATTATTTTTCGTTACAGGTCAAAAACTAGGTATTTAGGTAATTAGTCAAATATATATATAAACTGTAACGTTTAGTAAATTATTTTTCCATGTTATTTTTCAACATTCAATGTTTTGTAGGACTTGCATACAAAGGTGAAATTTGTAATAAACCCTACAGTTTTGCTTATATTTCCGATTTTGGGGACTATTCTGGAGTGAACACAGCTGCTCATGAACTGGGACACTTGTAAATTATCAAATTTTCATAGATCCACTAATGGAAGCTTAATCATTATCTATCTTTTACAATTAACATAATCATTTGCACTACGTTTTGTTTAAAAGGCTCAACTTTAGTCACGACGACGTAAAGGGGAACGAAAATTGTAGGGAACTCAAACAAAAACTTAGTCCTGGTGAGACAATCGGGTCAGTAATGAACAGCTATCGGCAATACGTAAACGAAAAAATGTGGTCTAACTGCAGCAGACAGGCTCTTGAGAAACTAGTTTCGTAAGTAGTAAACGGCATACTGTAACGTCAAAATACTTGTAATTTAGACTTAGTCTAACGAATGATGTTTCTTTTTAAAGGGAGAAGAAAGCTGATTGCTTGAGATCAAAAATTCGAGAACATACAAGAAAAGCCTAATAAAATTATTTTGTAATTTTCTAATAAATTTTTTTAGGCAAATAATGTTCATTCCATCCTCTTAAACTCGAGTAATCGAACAAATGAAATCCGCAGAAAGCACAGCTCTTAGCGGGATTAGACGAGAATCGCTGCAGTATAATTTCGAGAAAATCCACGTAACAATATTCTAATCAAGTCTCTCTTGCTGCGATGGCCTACAGAATGGCAATATCAGATCTCGTGAAGCTAGGCGCACACGTATAGGAGATCGTCATTTAGCTCCTCGTCGCGAACGGTGACATAGATACGCTGCGACATCATGTTCACAGTCAAATCTAGTGGTAATGCATCAGTATTAGCTCCCGAGGTACGTCGAGAATTATTGGTATTTCGTGCGCGTCCGTGACTCCAAGACACCTAATTCGTTCTCGTAGAAAGGCAAGTATTTGTTTCGACTCTACCAACGAAAAAATTATTCCAATTTATGACACCTTCTTACAAAACACAAACCTCCCTCCCCCATCTTCTTCAGCCGTACGACAGACTTGCCCGCCACGAGGAAGTTCGCGAAATTTCGGCTCGGAAAACGCGTGCCACGAAGCAACTCGAGGCTGGATTTACCGTCAGCGGTGGGCAAAAGTAACCGCCGTTACTCACTCCCCTCTCTTCTCTCTCGCCGGCAAAACTCGCGCGCGAGCGCCCACAGTCCTCGAGTTTTCTCATAGTTTGGGCAATACTTGAGAGAGCGGGAGAGAGAGAGATAGAGAGAGAGAGAGAGAGAGAGAGTTCACCCGAGTTTTCGGACACATAATTCTCTTTTAAGATATTGAAATTACGGGAGCAGCTCCTTGCATTTCCGCAAATCTCTCAAGGAGTACTACTGCAGCTGCACTCTCTCTCTCTCTCTCTCTCTCTCTCTTTCTCTTACGCGAGCGCGCTACTGATGCAAATCGAGTTTGCGCTTCGAGTTTATATAGTTGGCATCGATTGAGCGAGAGAACGGAGCACTTGTGTCCCTGAATTTTGTTCTACCTCTGACTAAATAACAAGCTATATGCGCACTCTCGTACGGCATTGTGTGCGTGTGTGCTCGGTAGTCTAGTAAACGAAGTTTGTATCCTCCCTTTAATGCGCTGCGAGAGGAAGTTTCTTTGCGTCATCGTATCGCGCGAGAACTGAGCCGAAAGTACAGGTTGTAGTCAATTAAGTATTCTCGACGTGCACGCCAATAACTCTCCGTAATCAAAATTATTCGTGAGGGCTGCAATCGAGCATTAAAGGGGTCGTTTTGTATAATAACATAGAAGGGTCGAATTACGGTTTCTTCAGTAGTAAAAATTGCCTGCGCGAGATTAACCTAACGTGAATCAATAATAACCGATGTGGACTAATGATAACATGACAACAATGTTGATGATATTATAACAACTTGAAATCGAAAAATCGTTCGCCTCCAGCATCGAATCCCGCGTTATTTGTTCGAAGTAGCAAACTATCAAGCCATGAAAAGCCGACGCGATCGCGAGCGCTATTCATTATCGAAGCAATAGTAGCAACAGGAAGTAGCTATAACAGTTGGCGAGAGAGCGAACGACCAGTTACGGCAACGTGGACAGCAGGCCAACTGTGCTCGGGTAACTGATAAACTTGCTTCGTTAATAATACAAGCGCTGCAGACTACTCGCGTCGCGTTCGTTGCCGCCCGAAGCTTAACGTGCCTCTACGGAATATTTATCTCTGCGTATATCTTTTGTGTACACGGCTTTAACGATCTTTTAAATTCATGCATTCAACTTTTTTGATTTTTAAATCTGCCTGCATACAACCTTCGATTTTTCGTCGTCGAGCAGAAGAGTCTCCGTTATAGTCCTGGCGAATAGTCATTTACTCCGCGTTTGAAATAGCAGGCAAAGTCGAGAAGTTGGCAGCTCGTCGTCGAAGCCGACGGTATATGTGCAAATCCAGAAAAAACCGAACACTTCAGGGGGTCTAAGTGAACAAATTGGAATTTTGGGAGCACACTTACCGACCCCTTTTTTTCGTTCTTTAGGTCATATAAAACCCGAAAAACCTTGGGTTCCCAAGATTAAAAAAATACCTATTTTTTGTCGGGCAGTTTAAATTCTCTTATGGGTTTTTTCTGAATTTGCACATATAGGAATTTTCGCCTAATCTTTTTGCTTCCTTTGCGCTCGACTCGGCAAATAAAGTTTTCCATAATTAGGAAAAACGCGCACGGCTTTCAAGGAGACTAATAAGTCATGCATTATTAAAGAGACGCGCCGGATATAGTGACTGAGTGCGCTGGGAAAACTTGGCCGACGAGACGAGTGCGTATGTAGCGCCTTATACTCTCGGGACTATACCTATGTATATGTGCAGAGCTTGAGCCGCACTGATGAATTGTCGCGCCGTCGAACAGATTACATATAATAGGCGGGCGTGTATTATACATATCGCGGTTCATTAAATTTGGTAGGCGGGGCTAAAGACATTTCGACCGAGTTTTAATTCCGACCAGAAATTCGTTGAAAACTTGGAAGATGGACTTTTTCAACGTAAATAGTACAGGATAGCGACGATATTAAAAAAAAAAAGGTGTATTAAGATCGAATTCCAGAACGATGATTTATTTTGCATTTTACAAGCTAAGCGCTGTGAATTCTTATCTTAAATTTTAAAGAGCAGATGAACAATGGTATCCGGACTTTATAATTAAGAAGATACTTATGAGACCGTCGTATGAAAGATTTGCACAATTTCATACGTAAAAAGTAAAACGTCTAGGATTCGAAATAAAATTTCATCCACTGATTTCCCATCTCTCGTGTATTCGCAGAAGCTCTTTTAAAAGTTAAGCGTCGGTTTCTATAATCGGCGATAGCGAAAAAAATAGAAGACACAAAAGCGGACGATTCCAGCGCGATCCGCGCACAAAAACAGTCTAAAGTTTATTTCGGCCATAAGTGAAAAACCGTTTCGGGCGTCGGAGAGAGAGAGAGAGAGAGAGAGAGAGAGAGAGAGAGAGAGACAGAGAGGAGCGCAAAACCGCAGAATCGAACCAACGCCATCAGCCACTTCTTTCAAGCGTCTAGGCTAAATTTCCCAAAACAGACTTTTAGCCGCAAACTGCAGCAAAATCCCGGCAGAAAATCTAGCCAACGAAGCGAGCTCTCCTTTCCATATACACATACACGTGCACACATAGCGCTTCTCTCTCTCTCTCTCTCTCGTGCACTCATAGCTTGAGGCTCGAAGGGCGCTCAAAAGTGCCGCAACTCTCCTGCAGCGCTCAGTCTGTAAAGCGTCGCCGAAAAAGTTTTATCAAATGCGGTCGTTCCGGTTCGCGGTGTCGCGCAGCCGCGAAACTCAATTATCTTCGTAACGTCGTTGTTGCAAGCAGGCAAAGTGGATCCGAGCTTTCGCACGTGCAGACTACCTCTAGCTCTACAGTAACGTGTCTGTGTGTGCGCGCGCGCGCAAGCTTCGTAGTGAAAGCTCCGAGACGTTGCATCTCTCGCGAGCTCGGTGTGTCAACCGCCCGAACTTTCGCAGCGCGTAAACTATCCTAAACAGATTTCGCCGCCCCGCAGACATGGCTTCTACATTAATGGTTATCGAGCTGTGCAGGACTACCCGCAGGATCGATTCTCTCTCGGTGCGTGCTCGCGAACGAGTGCGAGCCATCAGCGATGATACCTCGACGGTCACGCGACGTTTAGACTCCCGGAATAGAAAGAGAAACTCGCGAGAACGAAACGAAGTTATATTTAGCGATAAGCGAGGATCGAAGCTCTTGTCGGCTTGTTTAGCCAAAAAGTCGATATGCGTGGGGTATATTTATACTTCCCAATACTATATCGACGTGGAATCAACGGTCGTATCGATGATGGGTATACAAGTACGTGTCGGGATATTTCGAGTTTTTGGCAATTAACAATGAATGCTTAATGTTTATGAGGATCGACAGTAGAGAGAGAGAGAGAGAGAGAGAGAGAGAGAGAGAGAGAGAGAGAGAGATTTGGTAGTTTCGACCTCGTGTGTAACGTATAGCCGACGTACTGATATATATGATGTGTATTCGGGCAGATTTTCATTGCGTATGTACATCCTATTAATTAGAAATCACCTCACTGCTGCTGCTGCTGCGCTGGATGTAGGATGTGAAATTCCGTCACGCCTAATTCGCATATATTCACGGTTCCGCGTATAATAATCGAATTATGCATTTTCCTTTGACATAGAGGACACAGAGTTTGAGGAGAGCATTCTTTTTAAAGAAGAGTGACGAAAGTAGTGATGTAAGGAAAGTACAACGCTTCTATTCTAGAAGACAAATTGACAATATTATTCAATACGAATCTTTCTCACTGAGTGACGTTCCGGCGTATACAATTAAAATCGCTCTATTTCAACAGAAAAAAAACCTGTAAATCCATAATTGCATTAAACAGATTTCAAAGTTTGATTACAAAAGAAACTTTGTAAAGAGCTTAATTCGAACTGTCTTCCTCGATTCCCTACTTCGCCAACTCCGGTCGTGTGAGCTTTAAATAACTTATCAGACAATCATCCCAAACTTCCTTGTAATCCATTTTATAATTGCAAATCCAATAGTCTTGAAAATGTCTCTCCCCTTGATCATATCGAACTTTCCGAAGATAATAGGGTGTTTGTAATTACGGAAAAAAGGAGCGAAAGAGAAGGGCTGTCGTCTCTCCGTGGGACGTACGGAAATCAGAGAAAGCGAACAAGAACCTGCAAAAGAAGAAGAAGAAGAAGAAGAAGAAGAAGAAGAAGAAGAAGAAGAAGAAGAGGAGGAGGAAGGAGTGCCAGGAGGAGGAAAAAAACTAGCGAAAACAATCTCCTTCTTTCTAGCTAAAGTAAGTTCGCGATGATGAGAAATTTGCAAGTTTCTCCCGGTGGCGACTTTATTGTCCTCGCTTCTTTCCCTCTATATCTTCTGCTGCCAGGCGTAGTAGACGACCATGGTGAAAACCCGGTGGCGACTCCTCGGCAAACTTTTCCTCCCGTCTCTCTCTCTCTCTCTCTCTCTCTCTCTCTCTCTCTCTCTCTGCCTCCCACTCACGGACGCTCTTTAGAGATAAATTTTCCTAGACGCGCAACAATTCGACTGAATTCAGCTCGTACAGCTGCGTCAAATCTTTTCTGCGCCCCATATACATACAGCCAAGAGAGAGAGAATATACGGCGATACTTCGTATCCAGTATTCCAGCGAGAGAATCTTACATCGTTATCATTGTTGGATTTCGGAAAAAGGAAAAATGAAGTTTGCCCGGCTGAAACATGCTGATGCCGTGACGGAATATACGAGGAAAAAGCGTACGGGAGAGGATATTTTTATCGGAAGCGGATTCGGAGACTTGATTCCATGCATCGGCAATGCTGCATATCCACGCTCCCATATGCGTATGATGTATGTATATACGCGTCGACCGATGCATGTGTATTTTTTTGAAAATAAATTTCGAAGTATACACGTTCGAGTTCGCGAATGCGGAAGATTGAAAACTCTTCCATTATGCGGACATAAAGTTCATCGACATGCAGTAGCTTCATTAGGATTATCGCGAGAATAAAGAAGTCGCGCGCTGCAGTGGCTATATAGAAAATCAAGAATTGGCGGATATTGGAAACAATTATCGTCGACGCGAACGAATTCGTTGACTTGACGCTTGCCAGCTTTTATCCCAGTTTAAAAGGTACAAAAATAAATGAAAATTTAATTGCACCGTATGCATACCAATCCGCGCATGAATTTTTCAAGCGAATTTTGTCAGAGGAATACTTTTCAAAGCAATCAAAATTGCCCCCCGCGGCTATAAGCGCGGCAAAGCTATTCTCTTGATATTTATTTTCGAGCTCGAATCGTCCCACGAGGGATGCAAATATGTTTTTCTATACAATTACGCACAGCTGCGTGGGTATTAAGCTTCGGCGACGCAGTCGAGCGTGAATCCAATAGAGAACTCATTCACTCGACGATGTGCGCGCACATGTATCAAGCCTGCCGTTTACCGGCGAATTTTACAATGATCAAGCCGATTTTCCCGGAAAAATGTTCTCTCTCCCTCTCGCTCGCAGCAGCAGCAGCAGCAGCAGCAGAGGCTTATAGCGATCGCGTCGTCCGAAAGCAAATTCGTTGGGAAATGTATGGGAAAACGGTGCCATTTTTATTTCATTCGGTATCGTTTGCGAAAATACGCGCGCAATAAATTGTCCCCGGACGGTTTTTCGTCGTGTACATCGACGATTTGCATCTCGCGAATTCTCAAATTTATTTTTGTTCGCTACAGCGCAGACAACAAGGATTTGATTTCACCGTAAGAATGCTCGGAAAGTAGCAGAGTAGATTGCGGCTAAATGCGCGAGTTTTATCAAGTCGGATTTTATTCCGTTTGGTCTCGACACCCTGATGCAGACAAATCACGACATTTGTCAGAAGTGAAAAATCGGCGCGCTGAAAAGCAGCCCCCGGGAAGAAGGTACGCAAAATACAAAAAAATGAGCAGCGAGAGCGCGGCTCAAAAATGCCTTCCACCCTATGAGAGAGAGAGAGAGAGAGAGAGAGAGAGAGAGAGAGAGAGACTTTAGTCTCGAATTTATACGCGAAAAATATCTCACGCCGGAAACAAACATCGGAGAGCCGAAGCATGATACAGAAAATAGAGGAAAAAAACTCGCGGATGCTATATACGTAAGAGAGCAGTAACAAGCATCGTTGTCGCCGCCGTCATTGTCTCGGCGCGCATAACCCGAGAGCGAGGGAAAAAAATGATCGCAAGCGAGACGGTAAAACGCATTTGTTACGAGCTTATGGCCGGTAAGCCAGTGTTCAGCGGAGAGCCTGGCTGCCGCCGCGCCGGCCCTTATACCACTGACGTTCTCCGCGCTTTCTCTCTCTCTCTCTTTCTCTCTTTCTGCCTCGCGCGTGTCCTCGTCCCTCTCTTACCCTCAAAGTGAAGGCAGAAAGACGATAGGAGCATAATAGACGGTGGAGGGAAGCTACTGCCAGCGGCCAGAGAAGACGGAAAGCCGAAAAAATTAGCCGACGCGGAGAGAGGGGCGCGGGCGGAAATATTAAAAAGATTCCGAGGCCAAAGGAGGTCATCGCTCGGGCTGCTGCTCTAACGTGACACTGTGTGCTGCAGCTTTCGCTCTCACAAAGGGGATAAGGAAGGCAAAGAAAGTTAGGATTTTGTGGAATGAGATGTGTGAGAGAGAGAAAGAGCCATTAAATCCGGCAGCAGAGGTAACGTGAAAGGATTTCGCGAAAGAGAGAGAGAGAGAGAGAGAGAGAGAGAGAGAGAGTGAGAGTGAGAGAGGAATACAAAGAGCGCGGTACTGAAGAACAAACGCGACGCAAAGGACAGGGAAGATTGTCAAAAGAGGCGAAACGAGAGCTGAGGAAGGCAATAAGAGCTGCTCGAGTGTAGAGAGAGAGCAATGAAATCGATCTTGAGCATTTTGATGGGCGATTGATTTGTTCAGCTCGGTTTGAAGCCATCGGCCAAACTTTTGTCTTGATCGTCAAATAAGAGCTTTCTTCGGCTCTAGTTAATTAGAGCGTTGGATCACGTTTGAAATATCATATTTGTTCGAATAGAGTAATTGCTGGAATCAAACAAACTCACTATTCAGCGGAGCGTAAGACTTGTTACGAAAAAGAGCTTTGCCAATCGAACTGCATACCTGGCATTGCATCGATGGCAGCTCAAACGCTGTGTACAAGGGTATGCACACAGTGAATATCCAATCAAACTAGACAGTCTTCCTGACCTCACCGCGAGGGACTAGCTCATAGCCTTCTCAAAACTTCGTTATTGCTCGAGAAACTTCGAGTTGAGTGAAAATTCAGGCGGGAAATAATTGAGGCAGACCAACTATGCCAGAGAATGTGCCGTTTAGTAATTGGCATTGCTTTCGACCAGCTCAAACGTTCGTGCGAATTGATGTGACGAATACCAGTGTAATTTAATCCGGATACCATCATACCTATATACACTGCAATCAACGTTATACTGACAAAAATTGTGACAATTTTCGACGTCTAACGAATCCAGTTTATTGCAAACAGCTTGAATCAAACAGTTGGAGACAATGCAACGCAAGCTCGTTTCTTTTCAAAACACATTCCCGGTCTTACGCGCAAAAACTGAAGAATTTCAATCCATCGCGGTGCCAATATGAATTACAACAATAGCATTGTGCGAATTTAAGTCTGACGGGTAAAATAATTGGTCCTGAACAGACGGCACCGCCGCGTGTCTCAAGCACAACAAAAGTGCCTACATAGAATTTTGCTGCGATATAGCTTTCGCACAGAGAGACAATAATCGCACTTTACCTGTCGTCTACATGTATACCCGCGCTTCCAAGAGTCAGGAATTTCACTAGTCAGCTGACAATCCTTTCGATACTCGATTTCTCGGACATACTGCTACGTGTACAGTGTACCTATGTATGCACGTGCACGTATATGAATGTAATCTATACGGCGCATTGTCGCTGTCGTTTCCTCTGTAAGGTTATTGATTCGCGGCCGTACTGACAAACCACGCTCGCCACGCCTCGTGAAATATGACAAGGTCATTCACCCTTTCATACGATAAATAATATAAAAGCTCCAGTACTGTTGGGCAAACCGCGGCTATTTTCGAGAGTGACGTATATGTTTGACGCTCTGCATCAGATATTTGAAGCTGAATGTTTTAATATCGACGTTTGGTTTGCAGTTTTTAGTTGCACTCGAAGATTCGATCAAAACCGAAGCATCAGTCAATGTTTTTTTGATGTAAGTTTGAAGCAAACGAGTGAATTGGTAAAATCGACTGGCTGCGTCAGTGGATCATGTGTACGTTGAGATGAATATTTTGCGCCAATAAGAGCTGTGAATTTTACGATATTTATTCGCGCACATGATAATTTTTATTTTAATATCAAATAATGAAATATTTATTTAATAACTTTTTTAATCCGATAATTCGCAAACGTAAAATCTACTTTAAAATGTAAATACATCAAGCTTTTTATTTTCTACTTTGCTAAGAATTACATTAATGAATATGTAAGTGTGCTCACATAATACAGATTAACCATTGCTATGGACATAAGCGCATGCGGAGATATCGAAGTTGCCTGCGTTATATTGGATCGAACGAGATGGAAGCGGAAACAAAAAAAAACTGACGTAATCATATAAGCAATACACTCGGTTTTTTCTCTCTTTCTGCTTTCGGCCATCATCTATATGATGGTTTCCTCCCCAGTTAGTTAATATAGTATAATAAAATAGTATAGTTAATATAATATAATAATACCAATTCTACAGTCAACAATATAGTTTCATTACTTACAGAATGATTTAGATTTGCATTTCACCCGTTGTGTAAAAAGCAACAAATACTGCACTGTTATTCGATATTTATTTGTAAAGCGTTCACGTAAAATTGGAATCTTTTAACTCAAATATCAGATGTCATATTATTCACGGCAATCATATCACAGAGAGAAGCTTGACAGGTTGTTTCAAATTGAAGATTAAATTTCCGCGAATTGAATGTGCATACGTAAATGTGCAGCAGTTTCAAATTATCATTACACCATACTTGCGCGCTCGAATTTTGAAGCCAAGGAAATACGGTTTTCCTAGTTCATTTAAAATCAGCGAAGTACAGACGACGGCCTTACATACCGACAGGAGTTTTTCCGTTGTCGAATCTCGCGAGACAGCAGCCTGAGGCTGGTTGAGTTAGTCTACCGTAATAAAAGACGAAGGAAACGACGAAGGGACTAGTCAAAGTAAAAGAGCAGAGAAGAAGAAGAAGAGAGAGAAGCTCGAATCGTGGAGGTCGGAAATAAGACGATGAATAATGAAATTCGCTTAATCGAGTCTTGTATTTGACTTTTCTATCGCTTCTGCAAGTCTCCTTCCTGCTTCGATTCGATCTTTCTTTCGTTTTGGCTGGTCGATTCCGATGGAAAAAGAGCGAATGAGGGAAAGGGCGAATAAATTAGAGCTATATGGGTTTTAGTTTATAGCAAAAACCGAGGATTAGCATACAAACATGAGGTCCTCAAACTGGATCAAGTTTTTGTTATTTAGCAAGTTGAATACTGCGACATCTAGTTGAAGCGAAGTATACGAATTCAAAAGACTTTAACTATCTTCCATCCTAGTTCATAACTGTTCAAAGCAAATATGTATAAAAGTAACTATTTTCGTATTGTCATAAAATCAAAAGTACTCTTTCACCATACATTAGGCTGGAGTACCTGCATCGAATATATGAAGGTAATGAGAGAAGCATTATGCGCTCATTCACTCATTGAAGAGGACGTCTGAACTAAAGCAAAATTAACAGCTGAAATTAACAGCGGTCCTTAATTAACTCTCCAAACCGGAATATACATATAGGTACGGAAGTCACAAGTAGCAGCCAGATGCTTGTACGATACTTTGAGCATTTTAATGGGACGTTGATTCCACAGCAAGTCACCTTCATACGTATGACTGTTTCAACTGTGTATACAGTGACCTGAAATATAATTATACGATTTAATCCTCAGAAGAGCGACTGCGCCATTACCGAACCGACTATCTTTGTAAGTAGATCAAACATAAATACATTTGTTATGTGATACGTTCATCAACATTAAAATTAAAATAATATGACTATGTCGAGGACCTTACTTATTTTATTCCACTATATAGTATAATATAAAATGATATAGCAGAAGAAATTCAAAGTTAACGGCTTTCCTCGTCCGCATTTCTGACACAAGAATGCGTTCCTTGCAGAGAGTTAGCTGATAAATCGATTTTTTTCCAGTCCTCGGTTTCCACACCCTTTCCTTCATTTCCCTTCTTTGTCGTACATAAATATACACGAGATTTTCTTTTTATTTCTCAGCCTCCCGTGTTTGATATTGGCTGCGAAATCGTTTACGTTACACACCCATAAGGCTTGAAAAATATTAGTCTGTCGAGCGTGTGCTACGTCTTATTCTCTTCTGAAAAATCGTGGCTTAATAAACACGTTTTCGCATATAACAACCAGCGAATATTTTTGAATATACAAACACCGGGACGATTTCAGGCAAGAAATACACAGCAAAGTGCGCATGTATCGCAGAGAGGGCAAGCCCCACAAAAAGCTCGCGGAAGAACAACAGCGAGGGTCGGCAAAGCTACTTGTCAGCGCAGAGCAAAAAAAAGCTCTATAGAGCCGTCGTTGGCTGCAGCCAAACCGAGAAGTAACGAAAGCCACTATGCATGCATCTGATGTATGCAGAAAATTCTCCGCATGTGTGCAGCGGCCGCTCTTCCACGGAATCCGACTCGCGCACTCTTTGTCCCTGCCGCTCCATTACCGTCCCCTAAATCACAGTCGGTTACGTTTTTAGAACGGTCGTTACCTCGCGCGAGCGCGCGCGCGCCTCCGCCAACTCTCATGTGTACGCGATGTTTTTGGTCTCATTAGTAGCCTGTCTCCTTGCTCACCACGTGCAGAGCCAGTGCGATGTAGGACGAGCGAGAGGGAAGCGCGTATATAAACGCCGGCTGCGATTAATATTCCTGCGCCGCGCAAGCTCGCCTCTCTACTCTCTCCTTTTCGCTTCGTCGCGCTAGAGCCTTTCTTATGCTACTAGCTACTCGAGATAAGATTTCTTTGATTCTTTATTTCCTTCACGCTCGGAAACGTGCATTCTCTTATACACTTTGCTTCTTGCCTGACGGGAATTCCGGAAAGAATAGTTCTGATTTCGTTTGTATTGCGGAGACTCGTCCTTCGGAACGCGAGGGATACATTTTTTATTGATCAGTTGATGGAAAAACTTGGAGGATTCGTAAATGTTTTTAGTAATATCAGGATATAGTATCCATCCGCTGGTGTGATGTTTTATCGTCGAAGCTTATGCAGGAACATAAATCCTGACGAGCGTAGCATTAGCGATAAATCTGCTCAATGATAAGGTAATATTTGATAACTATTGGACGACACTCGATGAGTAATGCGTCTGTCCTGAGTGTAATTGAGAAACTATTGGCAAGATCTAGCGTTATTGCGAATGTGCGCCAAAGCGAGCTCATGTTTATTTTGTTCGGACGATGCACTGACTGTTTTAGCGGAGGATCGTGGGAAATAGTTTGAGTTTTGAGTGTTTGGGAAACAATTTTATTTCAGTAAAGTCGTCTTTTTCAGACATCGATGTACTTTTAACGATACGAAGGTTTTAAAATCTTGTGTCTTTACAACTCACTGGAGGTTAATCAAATAGCGTCGATTCAGATTTCCGGAGGTAGAGCAAGGAATAAAATTATGCATTCTAGGACACGCAAAACCACACGAGATCGCGATTACCGAATCGAGCTCTTAATCAATGGAATATTGTTACCCCTAAATCTTGCAATTTCTAAAGCCGGTTAAATGTATGACTGATAACTCAATAACAATCCAGTTCCACGCATATACATTATAAATATTATATCGACTCGATACCAGCTTCACAGCATTAACTCTCCGAGCATTTCAACAATCCTCGTCGCTGGGTCCCCCAAAATTATCAATACCCAACCACCACAGTGGTTCTCCATTTATTGACCAGATTCTCTCGGTCTCTCTCGGTGCCGGTTAACCGCACGTGTGGCTCCTAATGCTAAATCCAAAATGAAGAGCGTCAAATTAGCCAAGAATTACATCGCGCACAACACACAGTGCAGCAGAAGTCCTGGCTGTGCGCATACATCACATTCTCTCTCGACAACGAGCTGCTGCACTCGTCAGTGCACGGTAAGGACGCTGTGGTGGACAAATGACAGCTGTGAAAGCCACGGAAGGCTCGCGTCCAGAGCAGTGGTGAAACGCTGCTTTCTATGTCACTTCCGTCCGGTACACTGCTAATGTTTCGAATAATATTGACTAAGCTCCGACCACTTTTGAAGTCTCGCGAGTCTGTGTTCTATTGCTGGGATTTGTCAAAGTTCGAAGAGAGTTGTTCGGGATAATGACGGCGCAGAGAAAACGTCGATCGCGCGGTTTAGCAACAGTTGGACTGTTGACTTTCACCGGACGACGAAGCGTCGGAGATTGAATGTTTGAATATGTCAATTGCAATCATATTAATAAAGAGAAATTAATTTCTATACGTTGTGTATTTAATAATAATTATTACTCACTGTGAGAAATGAGAGTCGTAGACGTCCAACGTACCTGAAACATGAAAAACATTTTAAGGTTAAAAATCGCATGAGCTCAACAAGTAGTCAAAGCTAGATATAGTCAGGCAGGTATCTCTGTAATCAAATTTTAAGTTCTGCAGAAACGACGAAATAATAGGAAGATGAAAAAATAATTAAATACCCGCGTTTCCACGACAAACGAGCTACGACAACTTGCAAACAACAAAGTAAAAGACCGAGTCAAAAGTTTCTTTTCGGGACACGCGCAGACCGCTCGACAAACCTTTGCCCCGCCGTCGTATCCTTCGTCTGGCTCCTTGGACGCGAATAAATTCATTACACAATATAATGTCTCTGCACTTTTTCTCGCTCTTTGTTTCCAGCAACCCACCTCCACTCACACTTTCATCGCTTCGCACTTCCTCCTCCCTTTGTCGTAGTTGTCCCATACAAAGAGAGCCGCACGGCGGCAACGCGAGAGGAGCAATAGCATGAAGGGGGCAAATAACGAAGCAGCGGCTGAGGTCCGATTTACGCTAGCCGCTTGTCTTATACACACACACACACACACACACACACACACACACACGAAGGAGCGAGGCAAAACAAGCCCGCGGGAAATGGCCGCCTCGTTATCGTATGCGGTGTAGCTCGCGCTGGTGGAAAACTTGCTGCGCGGCGCTGTGCACATAACCGCTTGTTACGTCGCTGCCAAGGCGTCACGTGGCTGCTGCCGCACTGCCTACTATACCGCTTGTCCCGTGCTTTGCACCGGGCCGCAAACTCAAAACTCCGCGCAGTTTTATCGCCGGCGGTCGACGCGAGGCTTTACGAGAGCCTCGGCCGCCGTTGCTCTGCGCGCACAAGTTTAATGTGCATGGACTGGAAACTTGGAGGTTCCGCGAATGAGGTGGTGAATTCGAAGAGTAGGTGAGAGCCGCAATGATTTTTCTTTATAATTCACCTTGACTATTGTTGTTTTGCTTTTCTTTTATTGCTCTTCTCGTTTTACTCTGCTCGCTTGTACGCCCATCCACGAGAATTTCCTATAGACTTGATTCTTTACGTCTTGGGAATAGTGGGGAACACGCTGAATCGTCAAACTTTATTGAAAATTCTTTATCTAACGCATTTTAAGTTATTAGCATTATTACAGCAATACAGAAACAAGAACCTTTTTTAGCTCAAATAAAGGGCAAGCATTATCCTATATCAATAATAAAAAATATGCTAGTACACTGGCAATGAAAGTAAAAAGACGCTCCGCGTCACCAAAGGATTTTATCAATGACAGACGGTAACTGCCAAGGTAAAATAATCAAAAGGCCGCGCTCGGGCCAGCGCGCGGCGCGCGCTTAAATGCAAAATTGGCCGAGCGACACGTGCGGCAACACGCGATAAATCAGTTCGATGGGCATAAATCGCGCAAACGGCAGGCAATTTTCACACCGGCGTCACCGCCGTCGCTTTCGAATTGTGTGTATATGGCAGGCAGCAACGCCGGTACAGAGCAGCGAGAGCGAGCGCCCACACGCCCAACAAATGAAAAATAAAGTGCGAAAGAAAAACGCGAACGAGCCCGAAAAAAATGACGTCGTCAAAAAATCACGGAAATGATTTGTCGCGCGTGGTTGAAGCTGACGTGCGAAGCCCTATCTTCTCGTGTGTCGTGACGCGGTTGTGATGAATGATTAAAGTTTAGGGGATGAAATTTTTCGTGATGATGTAATTGATTATTTTGCAAAAATATCGACGCGAGAGAAACGAGGACGAATTGATTAGGAACGACAAGAAAAGTAATATAATGAAATTGAAGCAAGTTTCGTAAAGCGACGTACCACGGCTCTTTGTATACAGTGCGCGTGCTCACAAGAATACGACGCCCGGGTTATAAAAGGTCTGCAATTTTTTTTTGTCGCGCGACTGCTGGCGCGGCCAACTACTACAGGATGTCGTGACCGCACGTACAGCCAGTGCGACTTGAATCTCCGTTATGGCGGATTTTTATCTTCATAATTTCTTCATAGTTTTAATTACATTTGTTTTTTCGCTCGCTAAGAGAAGATAATGCGATACGTATAAAACGTATCGCCGACGGCTAGAAATTTTTAGCACGAACTTTAATCGCGTGAGCCTATCGTGTAAAATTTGTTTTATGGGGTATTATCTAACAGTGCGAATAATTCAGAAGAAATAATTTATATATAATATTTGGAAAAATAATCAACAAAGCAGGGAAAGCAGAACGCAAAGAGTACACGCAGAGCAAAACTTAGAGGGAGAGAGATAGAACTCATTCGAATGGCAGATGGGTATACTAAAATAGTGGGTTGCTGTCCGCAAGCTAAGCTTTCAATCTAGCCGAAAAAGAAGCGAGGCAAAAGGCAAAGCATCTCCGCTGATTACACCCGCTCTGCACCTGTTACATACATACGCACAGAACAGCAGCGACCTGATTTTTCGCTTTTTCTTCGCTCGACTGGTCCTCCCCCGAGGCATTGTCTCCCTGCGGTGGCGGCGTCCAGAAAGCTCGCACGAACTAAAGAGGGCGTCGAGCTGAAACGCGAAGGGGTCGAATTAATGGAACATAGCTGTATAGGTATATATACACACACACCCACACACATACAGCCACGTGTGTCCTGGGATAGTCGACGGGAGAAGAGGTGCAGCTGCTTTGCGATGTGCAGACAGAATCAATTAAAGTAAAGAAAAAAAATGAACCGATAGGGCTTGAAGAGCTTTTGTGAAGGCTTTTTGAAAGCTTTAAAAAAAGATTAAGGTACTTAATAGAGCTCAGTTATTAGCTTACTTTAGAAAACTTATCGTTTAAATTGTCAAAACGATTCAACAAATCATATAGCTAATTGAACTAAGTCACTTGTAGATTTTCTCGTCTACTTATGCTTCTTTGACAATACTATAATTATTCATTCGCAAATGAAAGGCTATGCAAAAGGCTAGAGGACAAAAGCGGATACACGAGTATACCAACAACGCTGTGTGTTGCGTGTCCCAGAAAGAGAGAACTTCGATCTTTCCTTCATCCTCCCTCTCTCTCCCTCTCATTCTCTATATGCTTGAGGTTTCATCTCGCCATTGTGGTAACTCAAACAATAGAGTACTCTCTCACACACTTGCTCTCTTGGTTAAAGATCTACGGCTGTTGCATGCGCCTTGATATATAGAGAAGCGCACCGAAAAGAAAAATGGTGGATACGCGCGCGAAAACTTTTTGTGGGTTTTCCAGAGTATAGACCACCAGCCATTATCGCAACGAGTATCCACTTTTTACTCTCGATCCTTCCCTTCTTCTCTCTTTTTCGCTTTAAGAAAAATACAAATTGGCACAATATAACGTAAAGCACATTTTATTTGTTTCAGTACACTCTTAATAAGATACAAGAAACAAACTATTCCAAAGGCTTCATGCAACAGTCACTTTTCACAGCCTCTGATCATTCTTCCAACTGGGCACCTGGACATGAATACACATATATTTTACTCGGTTTGGACTTTTGTCTGTTTGGCAGAGAAACAAGAATTCCATCATCTTGTTCCGAAAGTTTGTCACTTTTTATGGAAAAAAAGAAATCGAAGCACAGTAAGCTCTTTGGTTCGGAAAAGCCAACGCAAAGAGGCGCATTTCGTTTGGACTGCATATATATGCAGTTTCTCAACTCTTGCAATTCGGTACAGTGGAGGTTCGCAAAGGAGCTACTGCTCTGCCCTGGCCGCTCGTTAGCGGCTAACGAGGGCCCGAGTGACTAAAACTACGAGTGGAATCACTGCCACCTATAATATTACTATTTCTGCATTTCTGATATAGTCCTGTTTCGCTAGTACTGCTATTGTTTGTTCCGATAATTCTGTGTATTCAAATGCTGAAATGTTTGGGGGAAGCGTTATTGTGGATCGTTGTATTATTCGTATTAAATTTCATATTCGAGTATTAATTTGAATGCTTGCATAAACTGACCACTATAGTAATCGAGATTATGTCAATCTTCTTCTCTTATAACGTAAATGAATCAAGCATGAGAAGCATCAACGAAACGTGATTACATTATAATCATATGTATTTTTAAGTTGGAGGAAGTAGACTTTAACATTAATTGATTACACATCAAAGAAGAGATTAGAAGAGCTTGCAAGCTAATTATTACGAAATCCCCATTGAAGATGGGTGAGGCACGCGTCCTCGGATATATAATGGAATAAAGGGGGCGTTACAGTCTTCCAGGAAGCAGGTGTAACGAGAAATACGAGTTGAATTGAATAGAAGACGACGTGACCGTCAGTTAATTATGTAGTTATATAATGGAAGAGTAATCTTTTGAAATGAATTCTGTTGCTTCTATACATTACTCAAATTTGATGTTATCGTTGCAGACTATTGTTAGAATGTTTTTACGCAAAAGTAACCGAAAACTCCTGTACGTATATGAGCTTCTTTTTATACGCTTTATTCTGATACCGGTACGAAAGTGGGAGGACATTTAGTTCACCTTATATGCAAGGGGGGTCTTTTGTTTGCTTTGAATACGTGAGCGAGAGTACCTTGTTTTATTTTGCTGTTAAAGAAGTATAGATGTACAAAGCTTCGAGAAAAATCTATGTTTATCAGTAATGCTCATATTAGTTAATCTAACTATGGCACGTACAAATAATAATTTTTAGATAAAATAAAATACGCATGTCAAATGCCAATGTATTTAAGATTTATGAAACTAGCCATCTGATCATCTGTCGGGACCCTAACGTCTACAGTGTGCTTTCGTGCACGTCTGTTTCTTCGCATTTACGACGACACATTGCTTATTTGCAGCCGTTGCGGCAGTTTCACCTCTATGCTATTATTCCGCAATGCCGATCCTGCCAGTTAACGTCATGAGGTTTTCGCGCCTCAGTGGAAGTTAGAAAACTCGCTGGCGTTTGCTTGTGTTTGTATTTATTTTGCGGCTGCAGAATACGAAAAGGCATGAACATCAGAGAATAAACAAAGGGTTTGAGGTTCGCAAAATGCAAATGTTGCAATTGACGCGAAAATGTTGTACCTCGCAAAAATGTTAGTAAAAGGTGTATAAAAAGGATTATGATTTGCATATTTTTATCCTTTCGCAACTAAAGTTTCTGCCAAAAAAGAAAGAAGAAGATAAATAAGTATTTTTTCAAAATGCTGTACATGTAATATTTATAAAAAAATGTAGGTTATTAACTAAAAATAAAGCCAATGCTACAATTTACCCAATAATAATTAATACGTTATCCTATAAAAGAGTCATCCTGACCTAACGAACGTACAGTTTTATTTTCTACACTGTATCTCTTTCCTTCTATCCGCATCTCTGTATATTTCACTATCTTCCGTCACTCGCGCATCTCTCTCCCTCTTCCCTCTTCCTCGAGCTTTCTCTGTGCCTCTGTACCTGTGGCGCACATAGGTCCGTTGGTTCGCTCGCAACCCTTATCCGCTCGTCGCGCCGGCACTGGAACCGAAGCCGTTTATCGTGACTTCACGCTTCGTGAATGTACATCACTTCCTATTCTGGATGTGTCTATGTGTATGTGTGTAGCTCGTGCTTGTTTGCTTGTGTGTGGCCCCCTTTTCTCGGCGGTAGCTGACACGTGTGTTTTGTGGAGCACAGAGCAAGCAAGAGAGAGAGAGAGAGAGAGAGAGAGAGAGAGAGAGAGAGAGAGAGAGAGAGAGAAATTTAATGCTGGCCTTGCACATATTCCGCTTGCCGGTGACGGTGCGCCGAATCTTACTTTTAATGATTAAACCCTGAGTATATAAGTGTAAAAAAATAACAGCGAGTGTAACGAGAGAGAAAGTTGTTCATTTTGTGGTTTAAGCTTGTAATTTCAATAAATTGTAAATCATGATTATTGACTTTTTCATCACTGGCTTGACGATCTTCTATTTTAATCTTAAACTCTTTGTAGGTCAAAGTTCGAAAAAATAGTTCAGTCCAGCTCAAAATATTTCATGAAAATAAATCTATATCGAAGTGAGTAATAATTTTGTAATAATAACTAAAAAGTCCGTTGAAATAGGTCATATTTGACAAATTCACTCGATGAGAAGGAAAATCTTGCTACATTTAATATTCTGAAAATCTGTACGAGTAATATGGAATCCCATATTTTTATTCATTGTGAACTCTTCAATGCAACATGGGAATCATAAAAAATATCTTTGTGATATACGGTACGCGCAGCACTCTAAACGATTGCCATCTCTGTTATTCATTCTACTGTCCGCGGAACGTCTACTTTTCCGAAATGCACCAAAAATAGTTTGATAAACACACAAATACTCTGATATATTATGGAACATAGGAACGGACAGGAACGGCATATATTTTAAAAAATATTACCAGCTAGAAGCAGTTCGAATGATTGAAGTTTGTATGAAGCTTATAAAGAAATTTAATATTTACTCTTAAAAATTAATTTATTTTGGTACTCTTTTTGCCTATTATACGTTAATTTCCATTACAGAAAGCGGCAACTCACTGTAAACGACAGCACATCGACAAATTCCGCATCACGGAGTCTCGCGGTTACAGCAGATCTAAGCTTGGTGCGTCAACAGCAGATGCATGCATGTATATTATATATATATATATATATATATATATATATATATATATATATATATATATATATACATACATACACACCCACACACACGCACGCACACACCCATACATGTATACATACGTACACACCCGACTACCAGGCATTGACCCCCCCCCTCTCTCTCTCTCTTGCACCGTACCAAGTTAACACTACCTGAATAGATGACAATAGGCATTCAACTAGTGCGATGGATTGTTCGGTTATTGATTATTAATACACCGCAGTCCGCGTCGTTCTTGTCGCGCATATGAAATACCGACAAATCGTTCCAACTCTAAGTGCTGATACGTGGAATACCGGGTTTTAGAAAAAAAGAGGTGCACGCGAAGCTGCAATATTTCGAAATGAAAAAGAGAAACGGATAAATTTGATGAAATCGCCGATCTGATGCAATCCAGTCGTAAAATCAGTTGTGAGATTTTTGAGAGCTTTTAACCAATATAAATCTTTTGGATTCATTATACGGGCATCGGTATGTGCGCTATGCTTTTATGCTTTGAAATCACAAAGCTCCATGCGCGAAGTAAAAGTTTTATTGCGCCAAGTTTAAAATATTGGTTAATATTTGTTATGTATTCAACAAATTCAGTAAAGTATAGATTAAGCTACACTCTATCATGAAAAATTTATAAAAAAAAGTAAAATTTTGCATTCAAAACATTGCATTCTCTTACAAATAAGGCAGCATCAACTAAACTCTTGCTCAACTTCCATTAGACATTTCGCAGGCAGCCTGCTACACATTGAGTGTCACATAGATTTTGTCGTCTCCCAGCAGCTAATCCAGTGAAATACAGCGACTTTCCAAGTTCACGTGAAGCGTACGCAAGGTTTATTTGCGTCGCGGCGTCTTATCGCATGAACCCAGAAGCTGCAGCAGCAGAGTCGAGACGTGTGTGCGGACCGATTTCATGTCAACAAAGGTCGTGACGTTTGCTAGCGCCACCACAATTTGGCGAATTGAATATTTAAGATAATTGATGTCAAACGTCCAATTAGCACCCTCGGTTTAATGGCTCATTGCACTTGCGTGCTGCTGCCGTCATCTCAAAGGAAGAGGGACGTTGATTTTGAGTGGAGCGGATGGTTCTTAATGTATATATGCTTGATTTTATTTCAAAAGGAGAGAAATTTTTAAATGGCTTTTAGTGGAAAGCTGTAAGCTCGTGTTACGTATTTAGTCTGACTTTTCCACACGTGATATTTATTGAATTTACATGCGTCGTTTAACAATTTCATTAGTTAGAAGTATACAGAAATATACATCGATATTTCATCCCCGAAGCTTGTACTAGCTTAAAATAACCATTGTGCTCTAGAGAACTGAATTGTAGAATAGTAGTACGTCTGGGTAACGTACGGTTCGAATTGAAATAAAGTTCGAATTGAGGCTTACCTGCTATACTATTCTAGGCCCGAGTATACGCGTATGCGTAAGTACATCGCTGCTTCCCAGAAGCTTGGCGATGATGAATCGTCCTAATTTCGCGGACGGAAGGTCACGCAGAACCAGTAAATCTAAGCCGCCGGCTAGAGTAAGACGGACGAAGAACAATAGGGTGTGCTCGCGTGCGACAGCATATGCACCTACACACGGAACTGACAAAATTTACGCATTATAGGAGGCCAAGACGTTTGATCTATCGACCTCTGTTTGTCTACTCGTAACGCGCAATTGATCCACTCTGTGCACGCGCTTGTAAGGGTCTATTGGCCCATGTTCGAGTGGGATGGATTCGCTACCGATTATTAATTGATTATCAGTGTGATCAGATGATGTATAGTATATTAAGGGGACGTGGAAGCTGAAAACACAGTTTTTCTGTTCCATATAACTTTTTTAATAAAGCTTGCAATAAAAAACCAAGACCAAAGTGCCACAGTGTTGAGTTTAGTGAATCATTCTACCGAAAAAAAATACCAATCGGACTTTTGGTTTTTGTAAAAGTTGTGAAATACAAGCGGGTGTTTACGCGTGTTTATGTGATTACAGCGCCAACCTCAAACACCAATTTCACTTATTAACCTTTTTTAATTTGAAACTTCATCAATATAATGAGCAGAGCTCCATAGGTTTGAGATAAGTGAATCATTCTACCGATAGAAAATGTCAATACGGCTTTTAGTTTTTTTTTGGCATTTGTAATACTAAATACCCCGTGGCGGATTTGCGAAGCTATAGCTCCCACCTCCCCTTAAGTATGATGGTGGCTACGCGTATATTGGGATTGCAGAAGTAGAGGTGTATTCTCCAAGAGAATTAAACTACTTACACAACTTTCAAGTCGGCGTGCTCATGCATTTTTTTTAAACCGAAGTTCATCAAAGTAAGATCCTCACATTTGCAACACCAAGCACATAAGCAGTGCAGTAACCAAGTTGTGGGTTTCCTAAATACTTGCATTATTGAATAAAATTTATTCAGTCGAGGCTTGCGCGCAGAGGACTACCAACTAGTTAGTTGCGGTAGGCATATAACCAGATCACACACACACGCACACGAGCCTACTCATACATAAATTTCAACGCATTCTCACTCAAATTAATGCACAAACACTCGCGCACATTAGGGTACACACTCGCTTTGTTATGCATCAACGCAGTGGAAGGACAGACGATGACTGCATCCCATATTGGCTTAACGAAGAAGCAGAGATTCGCAGCAGCGAGATAGAGAGAGAGAGAGAGAGAGAGAGAGAGAGAGAGAGAGAGAGGCTCTCGCGGTTGAGCGACTATACGCGCTGCATCAAATGTGCGAGAGGGGTGGTACTGGCGCGTCGTACGCAAAGTGCCAGCGAATATGAATTAGCGAGCTTATGGTTAGACGGAGAGACACGGTTCGCGCGAGAGCGAAGGGAATATCAGCGCGCGGCAACACACGCAACTTGCTGCTGCTACCGTCGATGCTTCTGTAGTTGAACACACACTCTGTGCGCACAAGCTCTCTCTCTCTCTCTCTCTCTCTCTCTCTCTCTCTCTCTAACTCTCTCTTTCTGCGCTTCGCCACGTAACCATACATCCGCTACATCGAGTTTACGCGTGTGAAAGAGCTGCACGTGCGGCGCAGGACTAGCCGCGAAAGGGCAATGGAGCATGGACAGCAAAGCAGAGGGCGCGGCAGCAGACATCGGTAGCTTCCAGGGGTGTAAAATCATAACGTTATACAGGCATGCATGTATTCGAACCAGTTTCTCTTTTTACCCGATACATCAGAAGCGACGCTGATAATTACCCGATACCGTGCGCTGTCAATGAGATTAATGCGGTATAGAGCGAAAGCATATGGCTCCTGACCCTTCAGACTGCACTGCTGCACTGTTGCTGTTTGCCCCGGCGCTGTAATTTTGCGAGACCTAGCAGCAGCTGCCGCCAGCGGCGAATTCCGTCGTCATTAACGCCCGCGCCGTGCGGAATTCTCAATCGATTTCGAGCTGTTCGAACCCCCGAGTCTTCGGCTACATTGCACGTGAAGCTCTTTTATGTTGGATATATGGTTTTCTACGTGAAACGTTTGCGATTAGAAATGTTTGGTGATTATTGTGGTAGATATAATTGAAGTGGATGTACATCGTAGATTATACACGATTTTAATAAAGGATTTCGAATCATAACTTTTAATTCAGAATTGAAGCTTTTTGCAAAGTCGATCATACATTTACATATCCTCTTATTCAAAGTAAATTATGTATATGGGTTGACACGGGTAAAAGCTCTCTCGAGTTGTAAATACAGATAAAGATTCAATTACTGAGAGTCAATTTGCCTACTAAAAATCGTATAATATAATTTGATGCCAGTTTAAGAGGGCTTACCGCCAATTAAGCTACCTATTGCTCGTTCGGCCGCCAGCAGAGGACTGGCTACCGTATCAAAATGCGGTTTTATATAAGGCTTAGCATCCGCGAAACGAGTTCAACAGCAATAGAACTGCCGGTGCCGATGCCGATATGATTTGGCCGTGCGCGTGGTTAACCGCACGTGAACCGACTCTCCGTTTTGATTATAATCACTGTTACACGTGTATGAATTTTAGTTGCAACGAAGAGGCTGATTAAACTGTACATGTGCAGATATGAACAGATTTTATTTTGGACAAAAATAAAATCTGCTCGTCTTGCTTGCACGAAATTATAAAAAAGAGCTGTGCTATTTTTAAGAGGTAAATATCGGATAAAGCGATTTTCTCGATTTGCAAATTTCGAGTAGCTTACAGTAAATAGGTCGCTGGACGTTTTTATTCCAAATTGAACAAAGTTACACTGAGAGGTCAAGCAGAATTTTAAATGTATTTTTGTTGCTCCGTTTGTTTATTTTTTCCCCTACAGTCCGAATCGGATTGCCAGAGCTGTAAGCACGAGCGCATTCAACGCTGTAGACTAACAAATGTTGATTATGAAAACAAGAATCTCTCAAAGTTCTTATTTACCGCCAAAATATATCATAGCTGGGGAAAGCCTTTCTCTTTCGAGTAAAAAGCACGTAGAGTAAGCATCAAAGAATGACAAAAGTTCACAAGAATGTCACTTGGGGAAGAAAAAGACAAAGGGAAAAGAGAGGCAGAGAGAGAGAGAGAGAGAGAGAGAGAGAGAGAGAGAGAGAGAGAGAGAGAGAGATGGGAGGGGGAGGAGAGAGCAAAAGTTTTGAGCGCGCGGAATTCAAGCAGAGGCAGAGTAAGCGAAAAAAAACGAAAGTGAGACAGGTAGCTGAGAAATTAGCTGTGTACGCGCGTGCTCCTTATGAGGCTTCCTCTCGCCTTCTAAGATTTCTCACACATCTTCGCGGTATCGTGTGCTATCACCAGGCGCTCTATAAATTAAATTATGCCGGCATCTCGTTTCGTGCGCTCTCGCGTCTCCGCAGACATTTTTTCCTCGTCGGTTATCGATCGCGGCTATACATGTAGGCATATACACCTACCGCTGTCGATATTTGCAAAGCCAAGGGGTGAAAGACGGCACAGAGTCAAATGGACCGTTTACTAATTAGCTCTATTATCATGGACGAGAGGAAATTCTTCGAGTAGATCAAGATTGAGAAATTGATGAGATCGGGAAAAAGAGAGAAAGAAAGAGAGAGAGGCGAAATAAGGATTCGCGCCAGAGCTCAGAGCCTATATTTTCTCCAGCAAATTGGTTCTGCGTTTTGTCTAAAGCGTGAGATAAATAATGCCGCTTACTGGTGCTTAATTTGTTTCAGCAGAAAGGACGAGAAAATAATGAATTATTGATTTATTGGATGAGCTTCTGCTCTTAAATTATGCTCTCTTTAGCGCTCTTTAGTGGTAACGATATTATAAATCGTGAAGAACTGACGCATGCAATTATAAATAAATCTATATAGAATATTCATGTTAAATAAAAATGTAAAATCATCATTATCAATTTCACAACAGTATCGTGACAAGTAGTAGATATCACAATGAGTATTGCTTTATAAAGATCGACTCAAGTCAAGATTAAAATGGCATGATTAATTTCCAATTTTACAACAAGAGTTTAATACGTTTGAGTCATTTATTGATCTTTTGTCAGTAATGAATTCTACTCGAGCAAATTATATAGAGGCAAACTGTCTATTACAGGCAATAATTAATGCTACTAAATGATAGAAGTTTCTTTCATAGCATATTTCATCTAAAAGATTATTAATGATATTAAATCAAGTTAAATTTTTTTTACACGAGTAAATTGATTTCCAATTTGCTTTCTTTGATAGTTTAACATGCAGAAAATTCAATCGTTTACAAATCACTACAGTTTTGTGTTAATACTTTTGAAAGTTGTCAAACACACGAGTAACGTCCTATTGACATACGCCCTTCGATCGTAAATGTTTACGCGTGTAAAAATTTATCGCTAACGCTGAAAAAGCGCAACGACGCTGTAAGAAAATGAATTTTTCGCGATACAACATAGTTTCCGTTCCGTACAAATGTGTTACAGCAACAAAATTCTTACAACTGTTCTGCAATGTTTAAAATTTAATTTAACCTTTACAAAGCTAGCGAAAATTAAATTTCAGGTAAATTTATGCATCGCCTGGAAAACAGCACTGTTCTGTGAATTAATCATCAATTTCTCATGCCATATACCTTTTCGCGATCGCTCCATTTTAACGAAATCTTGCAAAATCCAGTAAACGTTCGATCTACGATGAAGCGTTGTTTAAAATATCGCTCTAATGATAGCTTCATACTTAGATACGACCCACTAAGCTAGGGGAATTCACCTGTAACGTCTCCCCTCTCACATCCAATTTGCCTACTCGCCGGTCGTGGTCTACTCTACACAGATTTCCCAGAAGCGTCGGAGCATAGACCTGGGATAGATGACCCGATTGCTGCAAACGGCTCAGCCGTCGCAATACAATTCTCATTAATAACTTCGCATGATAATTTATTAAAAACGAATATAATATATCAACTTCGCACTAACCCAATATTTGCGCGGCAGCTTTATGAGAGCCTCGAGTGACAAAAGTAGGTTCCTCCGGTCCGTAGTTCAAAGTGTCGTCGAAAGGCACGGAAAAATTGCGAGAACCGGGTGGCAAAAGCCAAGCCTCGCCTAGGCTCTCTCGTCGACGCTTCAGAGCCGATATCTACCCAAGAGGCTATATGCCTAGACTAGCACTAGTCTACAAGCGCATAGAGGTATAGTAGCAGTAGTGGCGCTGGCAGGTCGTTGAACCATGAGCATGCCCATGTATACAACGAATGAAAACATGCCCCCGAACCGAGAGTCGCCGCTCGGTCTGGGTTGCCTATATGCCGCTGCTGCTCTTCTTAGGTACATACATGTATGTGTGTACGTGTATGGGTATATACTTGGGACTTTCTTTTTGCTCGTCTTTAATGAGGGAACAGCCTACGGGGAAATACTACACTCTATATACTTACACTGTCTGAGGGAGCTGTGTGTTTTTTTAAGGAAAAGTCCTCGATGCTCAGCGTACGTTATGCAAATATCAAGTTTTCGGCGAACTAACTATAGCCGTGTTGATCATGCACACAACGATTCGCATTACGAAAACAAAACGATCCGCTCGTTAACGCGAAGTCAATCAATAAATTCGTACGCGAGCCGCGAACGTTACGTAAACACAACTCGTGCAACGAATATCGTTCGTTTGTGACTAAAGAAGTAAATAAAAATTATCTTCTCGTCTCTCGCCATTCGATAAACACAATAGTCGAAACTCCCTGCCTCATCCGCGAGAACTCGATACTTCGCGACATTTCACCTCCTTATTATGCGCACAAACTCGCTTCTCGTAAAAAGTTTCATTCGTTAGTACGGTATTATACATAACTCGAGCAAGGAAAAAAAATACCAAGAAAAAGCGTATTTGCATGTACGGCAAACTGCATTACGCTTCATTTCGGCCTTTTTCCGCTCCCTCTATGTTTTCGCGCGCGCGTAATCAAGCTTCTCATTATACGGTCGAACATTCGTTAACCCGTGTATACACATCCAGCGCAAAATAAAAGAAAAAAGCAGTTGGCACGCAACGTCGCGAGAAAAACAGAACTCACCTGACTGAGAAAACTGCGCGATTCCGAGAAGTGGAGAGAACGATGCTCCTGGAACTTGCACTATAGAACAGCACTTTTTAGCAACACCGGCACCACGTCAACACGCAAAAAAGTAACACTGTTTACCGGTTCTACCGCTCTCTCTCATAACCTACAAAAGCACGCGAAGTCAGCAGTAGAGAGCACCCGCACAGCGTATATTTCTTCTCGTCGACGCGGACGAAGAAAAAAGATGCCCAAATGCAGGGGGGGACGATCGGTTATAGCTGCTCTCTCTCTATCTCTCTCTCTCTCTCTCTCTCTCTCTCTCTCTCTCTCTCTCTCTCTCTCACTACGCCGGCATCGTCAACTTCTCGCTATCTCCCGAGTCTCCAATTCACATCCTTCTCTCCGGAAAAGCACAGCTCGACTGCGATACTAAGTATAGTCGAATGTAGAATCGTGTTTAGTATATAATAAGCGCACACACGCGTGTGTGAAATTCGCACGCGCTCCGAGAGCGAGTGTGAAATCCGAGACGCGTCGCGATGCTCTCTCAGCACGAGCTCTTGCAGGGCTTGAGGCGTCGGAGCAAACTGAGCAAGCCGGCAACTCCGCTGTCTCTCTCTCGCTCTCTCTCTCTTTCGGTCAACCAACCCCTCGCGGAAAATTATCGGCGGCTCGACGCGCATGCGCAGACTCGATGCGCGCAGCGAGAAGAGAGAGAGAGAGAGAGAGACAGAGCGTCAGCGCGGCTCCCTCTCTCGTTACATTTTGTATTCATCGCGTCCTTGCGTCGCTATCTCGCGAAAGCTGTAAGTGTGTGTGTGTGTGTGTGGAGACTGGAGTAGAGAGACTAGAGGCGGTTGAGAGTGTACAGGTACACGCGGGGCATGCGCGCGTTGTGTGTGCGGGGGAAGAGGGAGAGGACAACGCATTGAACAGTGCTGCGCGACTGCTCTCAATAATTTATCACGTTTATACCTGTGTATGCCATTACGAGAGTGGGAGAGTGAGAAAAGGACGGTGTTGGCTGTCCTGTTGGCGAGAGGCTTGTGAATTTTGGCGGACACTTGATTGGAGCTTCATTTGGGATTTGAGTTGGCGATCCGTTTGTTTACGTTAATATCATGTGATATTGTTTTTTGATGAATTTATGGCTTTATTGGGCATTTCTTTTGTGTCTGGCGATGCTTATGTAGAGTTTTGACAAGGATATTTTTAAAAGGTTTACTTAGCTACTTATAAAACCAACGTTGAAAAATCACAAGTCGATGTATACGTATGGGAAAAGGAATTGCTTTCGAAGCAAGAGACAAGGCGGAGGAAAGAATTAAGAAGTTGAACGAAAAGTTTCGCTGAGAGAAGTACCGATGCCAAGTCCCCGGGATATCTTTTTGAAATGACTACGACGAAAGGTGCTGAGTGTGTGGTTTCTACTTTCTCCCCTCGGAAACGTCTTTGGGCCGAGAGGAATTTTCTTATTTTTCATCAGAATATAAGAAGTGGAAGACCCTGAAAAAGTTTTTGCTTTAAACGATGATCGAATGAAGATATGTAAACCAGATTTTAGATTAAGAACATTTAACAAAAATTTCAGTAAGGAATGTGTTGAGTCAATTAAAAATCGAGTAGAAAAATCCGTAATACATCTGTGTGTACAGCTTTGCTGGCCAATTCGTTTTTGGCGTAAACACACACAGCTGCTTCAATCAAGCGCTGTTGTGTATAAATACTTTATATCAAATCACCGAGCTTGCGTACTTCTACGTTTATTCTTTCGATGAAGTCGATGGATTCACTAGTGAGCTGTGCGCCGCAGCCGTCATATCGTATAGTATCCCATTCCTTGTGTGTATACGTTTGCGTGCAAGTAATCTCGATGCGTAGAGTTTGCCGTATGAGACTTTTCTTTTCACTTCGATAAGCTGTATCAGGGAACGAACGATAGAATATCAAACATTCAATGCGTTTGAAATAATCGAGTGTATATTATACATATAGTGATTTACAATCGAATTACGTAATACGATTTATAACGATCGGTACAACCAGAAGCATGAGAGAGTGATGAGGCGAAATTATTTATACGTAATTACGTTATTACACAATAAAGATAATTCATTTTCGCCGCGCGCGTAACCGACGTCAAAGGAATGCTTATTAAGCAGTGCAATTTTCCAGAGGTGGACTTTTTGGAAAATCGAGAGGGAAAAAAGTCGACAAGCAAGAGTACAGAACGAGAGTGGAGAGCGACACTGGAAAAAGTTGAGCATAACAGCGTATGAAACGGCAAAGTACGCACTGGAGTGCTCTCGAAACGTACGGCAGCCCTTTAGAAAAGATCGAGTCGAAAGAAAAGGCATATCTGCTGCAGTATGGAGAGGGGACGAAACGAAGAGAAAAAAAGCAAGAAGAGCAAGTTTTTCAGCAACCAAGTGCTTTGCATTTGCCCAAAACTCAAAGACATCGGCTGGCGGTTTGGTTCTCCCGCTATACCTCTATACACAGGCGCGCAGAGCCGACACCGCAAAGTGAGAAAAGAAGAGAGCTAGAGAGAGAGCTTGCAGCCGCAGATTCGAGGCGGGCAAAGGAGGCGCGGTTGCAGTGCAAGGGCGCGATAAAAGGTTATGCGCTTTGGAGGGCGCTTGAAACTAGTCGAGAGGCCGTCTCCGGCGAAGTGCACGCCACTCTCGCGTGCTGCTGAGGGAGAGTGCTGTGCGGCGTTACCGCGCGCGCTTGGGGTCACTGCAGCGGCGCGCGACTTCTCGCTCTGCGCGCGATCGCATCGTATAATGCAATATCGGACGAATATATTCCTCCATCGTGTGTGTACTCGTTCGAGCGAATTTTTGAGGGAGAAATAGACGCGATATTTCCGGAGAGTTTGACGAAACATGAAAGAACAAAAAAAAAAAAAAAAATAGAGCAAGTTCCGTACTTCTACTAGGCTCGCTGCTACCCCTCGGCGCATACATTAATTCGTAGCGCCAATCAGCTCTCGGTGCGCATGTATAGTATACGTATACGCCAAGTCAGGTAGGCTCGTTCACTTGCTCGCTCGCTTGCTTGCCTGCTGGGAATTGTCGCACGTCTGTACACGTCTCGGTGTGTGTGTGCGTGTGTGTGTGTTCACAAAGAGAGAGAGAGAGAGAGAGAGAGAGAGAGAGAGAGAGAGGGGGGGCCCAAGCGAGTTGGAATATTTGTTACAACGAGCCAAGAGGAGGAACAGCCGTGTACGCTCCGAGGAATTGTTAAATGGGACACGCTTGCGCGCAGACTCGCTGTACAGCCGCTCTGTGTTGTCGGAAATCTCGGCCTTCTTAATTGTGGTTGCCGCGCCAGAGAGTCAGCGCAACCGAGCTACTGCTATGCACGCTGCAGCGGCTCCTGTTTTATTTCATTTTGCCCTCCGCTTTGGCTACTCTCGTCGCTTTTACCTACTGACGCTCTCTCATATCTATAGGGCGTCGCTTCTGCTTACACTCGAAGCGCGAGAATCTTGCGAATTCGCGTTTCGGCGGTTCTCACTGCGCATTATGCGGCTGGTCGATGTTGAAGCTCGAAGTCGAAGAGAAATTAAATCTTCATTGTGTGTGTGTGTGTACACAGCCCGCTGATGCGATGGAAAAGAATAGCGTAAATTTTTTCCTTGTTTTACGAACTCGTTACTAAATTAAACTCGCTCCGCAAGAGCGGATCCTCCGCTTGAAGGGGGAAGAGCGCAAGGATTATCCGGTGTATTCGATTAAATGGCTCGCGAGCGGTACACCAGACTCGACATCTCGTAACTTTTACTGTTTGGACAATTTTTACACCGGGATTCATTAATTTTTCGTGACAAGTTTTTCTTCTACGAACCAACGCATACGTAGGGCGATGTCAGTTTTAAACGTGCAAGCTCTTGGGGGTTATAAAAGAAACGTACGAGTTTGCTCTTCAATTTCTAAGAAAATTTAAATCGAACAATTCCTACTGTACAAAGTAATCCAATTACGCAAATATCAAAGCGGAGTCGAATTAAATTATTGAACTCGTTGATCGCCTCGAATTTAAAAATCAATAAATTAAATCATTTTTCTTAACACGTGCATAAAAAAGACCCGCTTCCATGCCTCTAATGTAAATGGCAAGCTGCTCATTTCGAGCGTGCGGGAGGGAATTATTACCTCCCGCTGCAGCGGGAGAGAATGGCTATTCCCTTCCGCTACTCATAAATACTCAAAAACACTCAAAAATAATCAAATTTTTGAAAATTTTTGAAAAATATTGATATTTTTTTAAAGAGAGTGACATTTGAGCACTCGTCTCCGTCTCGAGCGCTTTCGGCGCCCTCGACTTCAACTCTTGCTCAGATCTCACCCTCGTTAGAAATTGCCCTTTCCCCCCCCCCCTAGTTGCATAATATACTATTATTCGTGATTCACCGCCGAGAGCCAAAAATAACCCAGTTAATATTGTATTAAAACTGTGGTATAAAAGTAAATTAACTTCGCGAAACGTTGAATCCGTTATTATTATTATTATTTTTTAATTACCGCTTACGCATTGTTGCCAAAACTTTAACAGCATCGTGCTCGAGCGCTGCATGCGCAGACAAATAAAGCTGACCCACCGACTAAAAGAGACTATACGCTTGCGCTTGCGGGGTTTCCATGACAACGCGTACGCCTGCACCTTCAGTATTTTCGGCATCTATATATATATATATATATATATATATATATATATATATAGACACACACACACGCGCGCGCGCGTGTATACCTGTACGTGGCTAAGTATAGGTATATACAGCGGCGCTTCAGGGGATAGCTTTTGACGGGCGGGAAACGTATCGAGCGCCGAGCGGCAACAATCCTTTCGAGTGCAGCAAAGACATTGCCGCGACTCGTCGCTATTATACGCGCATACGTATATTGTATTGTACCGGTAAAATTTGCCCGAAATATTCTTTCGAAATCCATAGCATATTCTGGATTTGTGAGATTGAATTTTATTTTTTCACCACGAATTAAAAATTTTCCTCCTGCGAATCGAATGTAAAAATTGAAATTATTCCTTTGAATTGTAACTAGAACCCCCGTTCCCGGAAGTGTAGATTCATTGCGTATCTTAATTTATATAGAAATTAATTGCATCGAATGTTAAGTAAACAAACGATAACTTTGCATGTTAATTATAAACGTTAACGGTATTATTAATATGCACGTCTAGTATAATTTTGCAGGGATGCGGTTTCGCAACAATAGCCCGCAATAATAAATATGCTCAACACAGATTCTGATAATTAGCTTTGAAGCCTTCGAAATGAAGCGAATCCCATTAAAAATTTGAGAGCCATTTCTATTACATTCCCCTTATGTTATACACGCGTAGAGGAATCTCCGGCACAAACCGAAAATACTCAGTGCGGTAAATCACGATTTCCAATAGAAAAAGATGCGAATGCAGCAGAAGTGGCACACACACCGACAGAAGAAGAAGAAGAGGAGGCAGCAGGAGAAAGGAATAAGATTTTCAAGTAACGGTATAAAAATCCGCATCTAATAAATCTGTCACGAAATGCGCGCGCTCGTGCGCCCCTCGAATTTTCCTTTGTCGCGCGTGCGCGCAACGGAAAATAAGATTCCCTACAACAGCGCTCGCTCGAAGAATATGGAGATACGAGCAATTGATATATTTCGAAAATACATGTACACCGCAATCCTTCAGCGGTGACGCGGAGGCTTTGGAAGAGCGCATCGTTATGCACTTGGTATTATATCAGCGCGCTCGGGGGGATGCGCGAGGCATATATAGAAATTTATAAAAACTTTTGCTCCCTCTCGTGGAAACGCCGAACGTACACCTTACATATCTGTATAGATGTGGAGAATCTGCAGCGAAGGTTTTATCCGGTTCTCGAAAGTTTCGCTGGAGGTAAGATGAAAAAAAAGCTTCGAGAGTGAGAGGAAGTTGAGGAGTCGAACTGGAAAATCGAGCAGTTTGGTATATAGGTAGTGTACGATGCTGAACTGATCGATAAGTGTAAGTTGATTAGCGCACGAAGAATCTTGTTGGGTGTAGGTATGATTGATTTTCCGTTCGAGAGCGGCTCGAAAGAGAGAGAGAGAGTTTTAATTACTCTTGTGTATGTATTATGTGCGGAGGGACTCGGATGTATCGCGAGACTGCATGTATTATTGGAAGAGTTTGCACTGTATCGGTGATCGATACAGCGTTGATTATGCAGTTAGATTCCACGTAAGCGTTCGCGTGGTGCCTATATAACGACAACCGTATTATAGCAGTGCCGAAGTGACTGGAAACTACGTATGTATGAGCAAGTTCCATTAGATCGGTTCGAACTTCTAGATGTCGCCAGGTCAATTATTGAGAAGAGCTGAAGTTACTGGTCAAAGTACAAGGAGCGCAAGCTTGTTCAATGATTATAAAATACATTATTTCTCGGACACGAGTGTTCGCTCGCAGGCGAGATTCGCAAACTCCTAGAGCTTGCTACGTAATAAGTCAACAACCCCTTTGTAATAGAGCCATAGTATAAACGTCAATACATTATGCGACAAGACAAACAAAAGAGGCCGCAAGAAAAATGCGAGCAAACTCGACCTGGCCGTACACACACACAGCCTCGGAGGTATTAATACGTCCCAAAAGGACGGCGAAGGGAACGAGGCCGAGAGAGAGAGAGAGAGAGAGAGAGAGAGAGAGAGAGAGAGAGAGAGCACACGCCAGCATTCCCTCGCGATAAATATGCTCGAGCGAGCGCCATAAATCCTGCGTAATTGAATTTTCAGCGTGTAGCTATAACCGGTCCAGCGTTGCGCCGCCGTTGGAGCGCGAGCGGAGCCCTCCCGATCTCGGGAAATGGCACCGGATGTTTCTCCGGCGCGGGGAGCGAGGCCTTCTCGAGTACACCTCTACATGGAAATGGAAATTTCGTTTAATCGGGTGAGGCTCGGAAAGAAAATTCGGCGCATCGCTAGACGCTGGAAAGAGCCGATTTCGAGTCATTTTCGCTGTTATTATACATCTACGGGTCAATGGAATCGCACAAAAGTTCACACTTTTCAATTTGCAATCACTGGCTCTCCTCTATTTCCAGCTCGAACGCGCATTTTTCAATCCAGCGCGCTGGTCTCTTTTCTATCTCTATAGCCACACAATCGGCATGACAAGTTCGCTCTTCTTTGAGTCGTCTACTTAATCAGGAACTTTCTCTCGGCTGAGGGAGAAATACTCTTTCGTCAAACCACTACCAATTGTATGAAGCCGCAGGACGAGTTTCTCGGTGAACTAGCTCTAGGCTGGGAAATGAAAAAAAAACTTTGTTTTTTTTTCGGGGGGGGGGGGAGGTGATAGACTCCCGCGAAACTCCGAGCTTTATCAGAAAAGCTGCGCGCGGACCGATAATAGTTTGGGCTTTTTTATCATAGTTTGAATCCGAATCTCTCGTTGAAAAATGGAAAGCTCGAATAATGGCGAAAGAGTGTATTGTGCGCGCGCGGAAAGGGGAAGCGGACTTTTTCTTGCGATAGAAGCTTTGCGAGAGATACCCGATGGTGCGCGATCTATACATGGAAAAAAGCTCAAATGCGCGGTGTGTGCTTGGAAAAAGGCATGCGCGCTCAGGTATATTCACGTTATACAAAATACATTAAATCCATCGTCGACATCTCGGTCGTTAACCGGAGCAAAAACACTTGGTCATCAGCCAAGGTATTAGCTGCCGGTATCGATAGTTTGCGTATCCACAAACGCGAGTGTAATCGCATTGTCTTCGGTGATGGATTACTATAGACGCCGCAGGCAGCTACACTGCTGCGATGCTCTCCCGATGAAAACGATTATGTCCTCCCTACACAGCACCTTCGCTGGAAATTCACTTTAAGCCTGTTTCATTAACCGAGCATCTGCAGCGCGACGCCGAAAATTACTCCTCGCGTTTAAGACTTTCGAGAGAGGAATAGATTAAAATTGTAGGTATAACCGTAGTTTCTGAATTTTACATTTTGTCGGTGCTGCTCTTCGACGAGTTCAAAGTCACCGGGGAGATTTTGTATTATTCAGCTTGGTTTCACCTCCGGTTTCGCGGGGTGGAAAATATTATTCCTACAGAGGAACGGAAACCGACTGCGGGCCAAAGCTAATTGAATTAAAAGAGGCCGTGTGCGCTAGCTGCCGAGGCGCGGAGTAATTCTCACTTGTTTGACGGAAGAGGCTTTCCGAATGCTGTACCATGTGGTGCGAGGGAATTTTAATTCGCGCGTTTACATATTTAGGGGTGAATTATTCAAGGCTCGCGAGCTTTTAATTGTCTGATTCGCGCTGTATGAATGTTGCTTACGAAAAGGACTATCCTATGCTTGTAACGATCAAAACATTTAGAAGGAGCTTTTTTATTGCACAGTAGTCGAAAATATACAATTACTGTTTAAAGATTTGAGTGTTTAATTTTAATTTAAATCCAATCTAAAAAAATTAACTTTTAAAAAAGTAAAAGGTTAGGCGAGTTTGATATATTCCTCAATGAAATAACAGATAAAAAAGAACTGAGCTCAATCAACCAAAGTCAAGTTTATTATATTTAATCATAATGAAGCAACATTTTTTTTTTGTCAATAAAGGGCTTACTAACTCATAGGAGTTTGAAAGCTGCGCAATGAACTTAGCCAAAACCCATAAATAGTATATTACGATACATGTGACTTAAACGGCCCATTATTACACGGCGTGTAGATAGCGAGCGTAGCAAGGGCGATTTACACGCCGTGTAATAATGGGTCGATTTGAGTCACAAGTATCGTATACTATTTTATAGCATCTGCCTGCCCTAAGTCCGCTATGTCACAACTATCCGTGACATAAACAGTCCTGTACTGCTCCGTGCGGTTAGCATATCAGATAAAGCACGGTGCAATAAAGTACTGTTTAGGTCACGGATATGCGTGACTTAAACGCGGACTTAGGTCACGCAGTGCTATAATAGTACATTTTTACACGGCGCAGTTAGCTGAACCATTTAAGTCAAGAGTATCGTATAAAATTTTATAACACAGACTGCTAAAGTCCGCAAGTCTAGCCTATTCGTGACTAAAGTAGTCCTTATTTGCACCGTAAGGTTAGCGCACGAGCGTAGCAAGTGTGATAAACACGGTGCAACAAAGGACTACTTTAGTCACAGATAGGCGTAACTTAACAGCGGCTTTAGCCACACTGTGCTATAAATTAACTTTTTACCAAAATCTCAAGTGCAATAAGGCCTTTTTACGTTCGCAATCGAGGCACAAAAAACTCATTTTTTTATTTCCCGAATTATTACTGAAAAAATAAGTGGTTAAATCACTTGAAATTATTTAAAGGGATATAGTTTGACACGTGAGCCATCGAGATGATTTTTTTCGTGAGGTTATAATGTTTAGTTTTAAAGTTATGATTTTTTTTAAATAACCTTTTTCTATCTGCCGAACAAAGCGGTCGATCTCGAGGACTAAACGAGGAAAAGTAGGTAATTCTTTTCTCTTAAAAATAAAAAATAACTGTTTTTCCCGAATTCAGAATCCAAAAATAAATATGCATGTTAAATGTTATTGATATTGACGGAGTGGTTTCAGAAATATTACGGTGTACGTACACGTACACCTCTATACAGAAAATTTCTAAAAAGACTTGATTTCAACTTTTAACACGCCAAACAGTATTTTTAGAAGTTTTGACGGAACTCAAAATTTTACTATACAAAGCTTCCTTTAACAAGAAGCAATAAAGAAATATTTCTTACCTATCACGGATTCCCAAATCGTAAACGATGACGCTCTTCCATCCCTCATTTCCTTCACGCACTTCAGAACTTCGGAGAACCCTTCGAACCCGCGAACGAGTATAACCGAAGACCGAGGTCCACGAAGCCCGTGAAAGAAAATAGGAATCAACAATTTTATCCTGCGTTTTTTTCTGAGGCCTGTAATGACAAAGACTACAGAGAAAATTGCAGGGGTGCCGTCACCGCTGTTGGCGATGCTGTTGGTCATCTAGATGGATAGCATACTTGAGAAAGTCCGAATCTAAAACATGAAAAATGAAATATTATGCTGATGTAGCAATGCCGAATATATAATCTACTTGATTTTTGGATAGATAATCGCCTGCTCAATGCAGCTATTATAACAACGTTCATATACAAATGCGTTTTATTATAAATTAGAAGAAAGTTTTCTGATGAGTGCACATGTAACTGATTCTTTTTAGTTTACCATTTATTATTGAAAAAATTAGTGGTCAAAAAACTTGAAATTTTAATGAGATATAGTTTGACACGTGACCCATTGACATGATTTTTTTTCGTTAGGTTATGCTGTTTAGTTTCAGAGATATGCATTTTAAAAGTAATCACCTTTTTTATCTATCTCTCTATACCCTATGCATATTGCATAGATAAATACTAATTTTTAGGAATGCGTTGCAAAAATGTTAAACTTAGTCAAAAAGAACAAGGCGCATTTATACATAAAAAGAAAAAAAAACGTTCCGTTGCAACAATGGCGGAATAAAATTAAAAATATTATGTACGTAAAATCTTACCTATCAATTTTTTGATGAAGTACATTCAAACTTCCGGACGCTTCTCCGGTGCTTCGATCATCCTTCTTTGTAACGGTCGACTCTCGGATCATATTCTTGCAACAGGTATTGCTTGGCTTGGTCGTAGCACATCGCGATACGCGGCTTAAAATAGCGGCCAAGACGCGAATGAGCCCCAGCGAGCGTCCAAACATAAGTCTCGCTGTCCACCGAACGATCGCTTCTAACAGTCAACTCCCGAATGACTCCTCTACATGGTTGCACCTACCTTCCTGAACTCCCGATGTGCGAAAGATAAAAATGGCTCCCGAAATAAGCCTTTTAAAATAAGTCTCACCCTCAGCCTCACCGCCGCGACTCCGCCGTACCTTCCTCTTTGACGGTTGACTCGCGACTGATAGTCCGTCGGCCGCCGCACGTATCTCAAACTTTCAATCTGAAAAAAAATATAGTCTCCGTAAATTTTCGAAAAATAGTCCCGTACCAGGCTTTTTGCGACGTTATTAACGAAATTTTTTTCAAAAAAGCCAATTATCGATACAGAAAACAAAAAAGTAAAATATCGAAGTATTGTACCAAAACGTCATAGTTTGATGAAAACGTAGAAAAAATATTTAATAAGTTTTATTTTGAAAAAATCCGAAATTAATAAACGGCAATGCTACAATATGAATAAAGTTTCATCATAAAAAGTGAAAATTCGATACAGAAAGAGAAATAGTAAAATATCGAAGTATTGCTGCAAAACGGCAAAGTTTTCATCTCGACCCTTCGATGAGCGAAAAGTAATGGCCGCGAAAGATTTTCGAAAATGTCTCACCCTCGGCTTTCCATGACACCACTGAAGCCGAATCTTTCCCTATAAGGGTTAACTCGCGAGTAATTTCCAGGCGGCAACGCACCTACCTCTTGATTGTTTGATGTGCGAAAACAAAAATGGCCTCCGGAAAATTTCGAAACGACGTCCCGCACTCGGCTCTCCGCGATGCCAAACCTTCCTTTCTGACGGTTGACCCGCGAATGATTTTCATGCGCTAGCCCCGCTCTCACCTCTAGAATTTGAAGTGACCGAAAGCCTACGAAAATTAGCCCGACACTCGGCCCTTCACGACTTGGCCACTCTGCCGTACCTTCCTCTTTGACGGTTGACTCGCGACTGATAGTCCGGCGGCCGCCGCACGCATCTCGAACTCTCGATGTGAAAAAAAATATAGTCTCCGTAAATTTTCGAAAAATAGTCTCGCACCAGGCCTTTTCGACGTTAATAACGAAAATTTTTTCAAAAAAGCCAATCATCGATACAGAAAACGAAAAAGTAAAATATCGAAGTAATGTACCAAAACTTCATAGTTTGATGAAAACATAAAAAAAACCGCTGTCATTTCGTTGGCACGTAGCTTCTTCCAAATTAATTTATGGTCTCTATATGTAATATATTGTTTTAATATAAGATGTTTTTATGCATTTTATAATTGTCTGGGCTATTATATCAGTATGACATAAATTCATAAGGAGGGTCTTTAACCCATTAGTGCCTCAACGGACACTTTTCAACACCAAAATTCAGAGATTCAGGGTACACAATAAATTTGATAAAAAAAAAATGTTTGAACCACTGTACCCCATGTTTTAAAGGTCGCTCTTTCGAATAGTGGTGGTTAGAAATCCCTAAAATGAGTTTTTTTATATGAAAATTGCTAAATGAAAAAAAAAACACTATTTTTCCTTTAATTTGTTTAAGAAATTTTTTGTTTGCTTATGCATTTTTTTTCAAACTTAATACCGATAAATAACGCGTCTACGGACCTAAACTAAAAGTTATTGGCTTTAGATTAATAAAAAAAATGTTTATTTATACAAAATGGCTTTCAAAACAATAAATTTTACTTTTAATCTTCAATTTTTTTCTCAATTTATATGGACTTAAGGAAAAATTTCCTAAGAATAAAAACGTCCTAAAATTGATCAAAAATCACCCTCAAAATTTTTCAGAACCATAAAAGAAAATTTTTGATTTTCCGGAAAAAGTGCTTTACACTATATCGGAAAATATAACAGCAATTTTATCATCTCTTCAGCAATTTTATATTCAATAACTATGGACATGCGGAAAAATGTTGAAGAGAAAATTCTTAAAATCAGTCAAAGAATACCCTCACACTTTTTCAAAATGTTTAAACAATTTTTCAATTTCCGGAAAATCAAAAATTTTCTTTTACGGTTCTGAACAAATTTAAGGGTATTCTTTGATCAATTTTAGGACGTTTTTATTCTTAGGTATTTTTTTCCATCGCGGAGAGCCGAGTGCAGGACATAGTTTCGAAATCTTCCGGAGGCCATTTTTGTTTTTGCATATCAAAAAATCAAGAGGTAGATGCGTTGCCGCCTGAAAATTACTCGCGAGTTAACCGTTATAGCCCAAGCGGAAAAAAATCATAGCAAATAATTAATTATAATAATATATAAATTTTTATAATTTTTAAAAAAAGTTTATAACTGTTTATAACTGCTTATAAAGATAGGATTTTAGTCTATAATAATAGTTTATAAAAGTTGTTAATAATGTTATTTTATTATTGACAACTACAAAAAGTTTATAACAGTTATAAACTTTTATAAATTTTTTGGTTGTGCGGTTTGACCATAAAAGCAGTTTACAAATAAAAATTATTATCAGTTATAAATTTTTTTAGTTTATTGCTCGTATTTGAAAACTGTTAATAATAGTTATTAATAGTTTTTAATAGTTGTAAATTAAGTTAAATTTTTATTAACTGCTAGTAAGAATTAATATTATTAGGTAATTTTTGTGAATAAGGTTCTATCAAATTTGTTTGGAAGCTATTTAAATTAAATTATTTATTGAAATGTGGTAATAAAAGAAATAAAAGTACAATATATTTTTTATTAAAATTATACATGTACAAGTATGAGATTTTTCAATTAATACCAATCGCACCTTTTACAAAGAGCTTAAATAATAATATTTGTTACATTTAGATACAACACAAGTTCTGTGAAGCGTATAATAGTTTAGACACTGAATATCATTAGAATAGAGTGAGCATTTCTTTAAATTAAGGATTTCTTTTAAATCTGAATCTTTTACGAAGGAAACAAGTTTTAATTATTTAAAAAATACAAATACACCATATTTATCATCAGATTTTATAAGATAGACAGAAGTAATAATACCAAATCTATTATCTTTAGTTTCAAATACTGAATCGTTTGTCTTTTTACCTTTTGAAAAGAAACAGCAGGTAAATCTACAACTTTGATATATGATTTTCATATACTTTTTAGATTCAGTTATAGTATCGACATTAACGAATGGACGAAGACACAAAATTTCTTGTTTGGTAAATATATGACTTTGTCCACTTCCTACTAATGTGCATTTGCCAACTTGAAATACTTTTTTTAATCGCTTACTATGCAATTGGTCACAAAAATCTTTTGTGCGTTGAGAAATGAAAGTTTCTGTTTCCAATATAGGGATCTGTTGGTATGCCAATAATCGTATAGCTATCTGTTTCGCAATGTGGTAATTACTTTTCGTCATTTGTAATAAGTTTTTATTTTCATTTTCGAAGGGAAAAGTATTGATGGCCCATAATGGTCCCCAATTCTTTACAGTATCTGAGAGATGTAATTGTAAATGAATGTTGTAATTCATATGCTTATCGCCAAAAAATTTGTTAAAGTAAAAAACAAACTTTACCAATAATTTCTCTGTTGTTTTGAATTCATCGATTGATATACTGTCTTGCAGAAGAATATTAAGAGCTGCTACAAATAATACTAAATAATTGAAGTACATAGAAGGCAAACGACTATTTAGACTTGGTAAAGCGCCAACTAAAATCCAAATAAGATAATCAGAAGCCTTCCAATTATTATGGTGATATATACTTCTTGGTACTTTTGCAACACATGTTGGAGGCCTGATCCTGGTCTCTAATATGTGTTGGTGATATCATGATAGCAAACGTTTATCTATTATTGCAGTGGCAGCGGTTGATCCAACATAATATTCAGTCCCTGCAGTTGTCATGATAATATTGGTGTATAATTCAACAACTCCAAGCAAACGCGAGTGCATGAAGGCAACAACCATTCCTTTTGAAAGATCGAAGTGATGTAAATTCATCAGACACGAAGCTCCCCATACACCCATAGTATCCTTTTTACTTGCAGTAGCCTTAATCATTTGAAGCTTAATACTTTCATCAGTTCTTTTTTCAGGAATATTTTCTAACATAGGGTATTTCCTCACTCCATCAATTAAAACAGTTGGATGTTCGCAGAAAGTACATCCGTGAGTTCCATTAAATCTCTTCATATTAATATGGCACATCTTGCGACTGAATCTACACAACATCCCAAAGGAAACAGTTTGCTTATTTTCTTAACACGATCTTTAAACCACTCAAATCCTAATGATGATAAACGATTAGACATATCTACAAATGGCTGTAGAAAAATATTCATCGTTGGTTCCACTTTGGCAACCCATAAACCTGTAAGTAGCATGAATTTTTTTCTCAAATAGTCTGGAAGCCCATGTAATATAATATAATATAATTACAAACTTAAATTTTAAATATCCCAAAATATTGTTTTTCTGAATTTCAGCTCACTGTCCGTAAGATTCCAAGTGAACGCATTTATGGATTGGGCTCAAAATTGGTGGAGATTCTCATTATAGGAGTACTTTTGGTATGAGCTTAGGGATTTTGAATTGATCAACTAGAATTTATTTTACACCTGTAAAAGTAATAAAAATTATTGAAAAATAGGCGTAATAATGACATTGTTTATAGGAAAAGATACTTCTAGTCGCTTATATCAAAATCCCTACGCTCATACTAAAAGTACTCCTATAAAGAGTATCTTTTCTTTTATTAACCACTTCTAAATTATCAAATGAAATGTGAAAAAATGGATGTGTCGAATGAAAGTGACAAACCTGAGTGTTATTCGTATGTCAACATACTTGGATAGTAAAACAGGAGAATCCTCAAGAAGAGATGTTGTACCATCAAGTTGTGTCAAAAAATTTAATTACTTTGACTATAAGAAAACACAAATATTTACAATGACAAGATACTTAAAATTAAACTTCATCCTGATGGAAAAAGGAATAAATGCAATGTATTGTATGCTGCAAGTGAGTACTATTATACTAGAATAGTATAGTTCTATTTTTATAATATATTTAAGTATATACTATTTATAATTATTTTGAAAACCTATCAAAATAAAAATCAGTCAAAAGATGATCTCATAATCAAAGAAATATAAAATTTAATAAGTTTTTAGATACTACCTAGGTGTACTTTATTAAAAGTTTAATAAAGTACACCTATGTGTAGTTGTACTTATGTATATTATATGTTTAAGAATTATTATGTTATTACATTCCATATCAACAAAATACTAAATAACAAGTATTATTTATTGTGTAACGAGGAACAACGTCCCTCGCCACGCCGGTAATCGAGGCAGGATAGAGAGTGACGAAATAGGGCGGCGTTGGCTCAAGCGGTAGCACGCGCGCCTGGTCGGGCGCGAGCGCTTGTGCCATGCAGACGTGCGCACATAACCTCTATTGTGTCGTGCCGCTAAATACAGCAAGCTGAGTTCCAATTCTCGACAAATTACCGTACTTCCGAGCACCCTCCGTTTTTCGAATAGTACTCGTCTCCCCAGTGTTACTGCTACGGACCCGGACAGTGAAAATCAGCAATGTAAAGTGCCGCGGTCGCGGAAGGTAGGCGCTTCCTCGCCGCGAGGCTTCTCTCACGAACAGAGAAACATGGCGCCTCCCGTTTCTACTAACATCGAACCTCGCAAAAGATCGCATCTCAACGACGAGTCTCCCGAACAAAATGGGATCAACATTAAGAAACCCTCAAAAGTGCTGAAGTTTCTGAAGGAGGTGTTATATGTGAGAGTTTTCTACGGCTAGGTTTAAAAGAGAAATTAGAAAATAAGGAAAACTCTCTTTAATTTAAGCAGCATGAAACTTGATAATTTATTTCTGTAGATTGATTAGAGTCTAGGATTCCCTAACGATGGATGCGTTTCTCTTTCAAAAAAGATAAAACTTAATAATCTAAAATCGCACGCAGACAAACACATACATACACTCACACCCTTATCTTATCCGCCGTTGATCGTCCGTGGTGATGATGATGATTCGTTGCCCGGGTTGATTCGTCGGTAGTGGATTTTTAGTCGCAGCACTGTTCGTGTGCTTTTTTCCTCCTCGTTCTCGTGGACGTAGTGAGGCAGATAATTTTGGAGTCCTCCCCGTTCTCGTTGACGTGGTGAGGCTTGATGGCTTGGTCGGACTTTACTGAAAATTGGGCGAGAAGACGGCCCTGTTATGACGACTCTAGGTGGTTTCTCTCGTAGGTTGAATGAGCACCTTGCCCTTGGAGCGCCGAATCTCTTCTGATTTTCGTTGGGCGCTCGGGGCCTTTTAAAAGCTCTATGTGTGGTCCGACCCACTCCATCATAGAGCTGGTCGCTCAGTACTCGTGTACCTTGAACAGGTAAGGTGGCACCGGGACATAATATTGGGCACCCATCCCAGAATAACGCACACTACACAGGGTCGTGCTGGTCCTCTCACAAGCCAGCTCGAGAAACAATTCAAGGCACTGCAAAATGAAACAGCCGAGAGCCGACGCGCTCCCAAACCCAACCTCGCCAACCGTCTAATCAAAGCGAGAGAGAGGATCCCTAACCTCACCCAGATCACTACCCAGCGACAACGATGACGATATGGATATATCCGAACAGAATGATAACGACAAGGAAGAGAATAGAACTGTTTGGCTGCAGCCTAGAAAAACAATCTCTCAAAAAAAACGCCCAAAAGCGGCTGGAGGGGACAGAGCTCGACAACAAATTCGCACTTCTCGGAAACATCCCACCCACCAGAGCGCCGTCTCAAGACGCTTCCTCACAGCCTGACGCGACAACCGACCAGGTGAATGGCGCCAAAACAGACACCTTCGACAAAAAAGTCAGAATCCCCCCTATCTACTGCAACAATACGTCGACTAAAAAGTTGATCGCTGAAATTAAAAATAAATCTGGAATAACAAACTTCATCGTCAACCAAACAAATAACAACGAAACGATCATCCACACGTATAGCATTGCCGACTACCAAGCAGCCAAGAAATGCCTGCTAGAGGCGGAAATCGCCTTTTTTACATACTCACCGCAAACACAACGGAAAAAGCTTTTCATACTCAAAGGCATAAACTACGAGTACGATACAGACGAAGTGAAAGCTGAGCTCGTCAGCAAACAAATAGCTGATGTGCTAATTGAAAAAGTCGACAAGTTAATCTTTAACAAGGAATCTCCCAACAGATTCCACTTTATTGTGCAAATCTCGCCTGAGAGCAAAGCTCAAAACTTAACAGCAATAAAAAATCTAGCGTACCAAGCCATAAAGTGGGAACCGTACAGAAAAAGCAAGGTATTCCAGTGCTACAAGTGTCAACGCGTTGGTCACTCCAGCGCTAATTGCAACCTCGAGTATCGGTGTATCAAATGCACCGAAAGTCACGAGCCAGGTCAATGCTCTCGCAACGAAGCAGCAGCTAGTTCAGCAGGGAAACCCACATACGTGAACTGCAAGGAGAGTCATCCAGCCAACTACCTAGGCTGCCCGTACTTAAAGCTAGCCCAGAAAATCTCATCCGACATCAAAACCGACCGAAGAACGGCCCGGCTAGTCAAGACAGCGCGCGGAAGAAGCGAGCCAATTAGGAGCACTACCTTACCGACCGTCGACCACACCACGCGCGGAGCAGCGCATCTTGAACAGTAGCGATACGACGCAGATTTCCCTCTGACACCACGGCCACCACATCCGACAACATGGACCTCAACGCACCCAACAACGGCCCACCAACATTCTACTCAACCCGAGGATCTACGTACTATGCTTCTGAGCTTCAGAAACGATATCCTTACTTACATGCAAAAGCAAAGTAGCGCCTTGATAAATTTTAGTGACCAAATTCAAGCAAAATTTTCAAAAAATTCAGCCAAAATTGATTACTTATTCAATAACTTAAAACTAAAATGGGAGTAGAGATCAATCAATTAAAAATAATAGCAGTCAATGTAAATTCAACTATAACCAATTGCAAAAGGCATAGCTTACTAAAATTTATCAATGAGCATGGTCCAGATATAGTTCTAATCAGCGAAACCAAATTAAATTCAAAGCATAAAATTTCGTTTGAAAAATACAAATTTGTTAGAACAGATAGGCCAGGCGTAATACAAGGAGGCGGTACCGGTATTTTAGTTAAAAATCACATTAAATTCAATCCTATCTATTTTACAAACTTATCAAATAACAATACGCTTGAAACCACTACTATTAAGATTAATTGTAGCAATAACAATAGCTTAACCATTGTAAGTATATACGCAGCCGGACACAACAAAATCAGTATAATAAGCGAACTTAATAACTTTTTCTCTCAAAACAATATCACTCATGTAAACAACTACTTCATTTTAGCAGGTGACCTGAATGCCAGATCAACCGAATGGGGCGACGCTGCAACCAACTCACGAGGTGGTTATATAAACGGCTGGCTCAACGCTAAATCAATCGAATTACGACTAAGAGCGCTACCTCCTGCTGAACCAACCTTCCCCAGATCCAACTCATTCCTGGATATATGTCTCGCGGACTCTCGCATCACCTTTTCCAACACTGTCAATAATAAAATCCCGGTAATCGATTATGATAGTGACCACAGAGCCCTTCTCATGCATATCAATTTAAAATCAATAGAAGCACAGTTTAACACTCAAGACACCGTTTACCAAAAAAATTATAAAAATACCAGGTGGTCGAAATTCTCTCACAATCTTAAACTCAAAAATATCGATATTCCGGATGATAGAAATCTCTCCAATGAGGAAATTGATACTTTTTTTGATCTAATTGAAAAAAAAACATACTCGAAAGTATCGAAATTACGGTCCCCAAGTACAAAAGCACTAACAGCGTGTCGAAATATATTAATGACAAAATCAGCAAACTTTCTAACAAAAAATAGCGTCTCATCTCGCAACTCAATAGAATAAAAAAACCATGAACCCAAACCTTCAGGATACAATCAACGAAATTTCTCTTTTGAAAACTGCCATTAATAACACCACCTACGAATTAACCAAAGAATTTTCCATCTCATGCAATAAATTCTGGGCCAATAAAGCCAAAGACATAGACTACAGAGATCCGGATACTTTCTTCCCCGACATCAACAACATGATGTTATGTTAAACCCGCGCGCTTCGGATCCTGTTCCGATCGCAGGTGAGTCCACCGTTCTAGAGGTGATAACCCTCATACCTCTCTAGAACTAAGTATGAGAGCGTTCCGACTTTGACGAGGACAGTGTCAATTCGTCGTCAGACACACTACGGTTTCATTCTCGCATCCTAACGCCCCCCTGCAAGGCAGCGCGCCTTCGCTGGCATCGTTACCGCGTAAGACCAGGTGACGAATCATTCTACACATCCCCTTTCGGGGCAGTTGTCATCGCTCCCGCATCCTCCTCGGCAGCAGGATTTTTGCCCATTTTTGTAATGTGTGATGAAAGAGATAGATTGAGAGATAAGAGTTAATGTGAAGTGTTTTTGTTAGCTTGCGTAGTGTTTCTAGATGAATGCGTTCGACAGTGTGGGCTCATCACACCCACGTCTGTTCCTATCGGCTGTCCGCGGCTGCTTATTCAATTTATGCGCAGCTAACCTCTTTCTCAGGGGCTGTTCCTCTATCCGCAACCTAAGGACGCGCTGTGTAGTGGTGATAGGCACCCACCCGTCCGATCTGGACGACAACGCCCAAGACCCGCTTAGGGTAGCGGCATTGTAACAGTACCGGTACATTACTTAAGTAAAAACAAAAAAGAGAACTGGCGCGAGTTTAGCATAAAATCAAAAAAACGGCGAACCACTAGAGGTTCCGCACAAAAGCTCCGTCAAGTACCTGGGAATGCAAATCGACCAATTATTAAGACTCAACTTGCACCGTAAAATCCAATTGAAAAAAGCGAAAAACAAATTCCTAAGTTTAAGTAAATTATTTTACAATAAGTACCTTTACGAAACTGCGAAAATTATTTGTTATTGTCTATTGATAAGGCCTATCATACGCCTCACCCCTATGGTACAATCAAAGCGCCTCGGCTATAGAGAAAATCCGTGTCTTTGAAAGATCCTGTCTAAGAGCCTGCACTAAGCAGTACAGATCCGTTGAATCAGATTACCAAAAATTCGTTAGTAATAAAAAATTGTTTATCAGAGCGAAAATACCCAGAATCGATAACTTTATGATAAAAATTAATAGAGACTATTATTCAAATGTCACAAAAGTAACTGCAAATCCCATCATAACGAACATAGCTAACGTAGATAACACTGATATCGAAAAATGCAAAAAATCTGGTTATCTCCCTCCCGACGCTTTTACTCTATTAGATCATCAGGGTCTAATTCGAAATGATATCAACGTACCGATTATATATCACGGGCCCAGGCATAACAGCAATAAAAAAATACCCCGAAACGTACACGAAATACCCCCGTTAAAATACTCCACTGCGTTACCTGACTGTGACACCAATAGCACTCAACGCCTCAACCATGAGAAATACTGGTGGCTTAATGAAGATAGCATGTTTATAGACGATATAAGAAAAAGAACGCGCAGAAAAACCTAACTTAATCCATACTTCAAACATGTTTATACTCTTATAAATAAGTAGCATCTTAACTTAGTATGTAAGACAACCTTGTACTAAAGTACTCTTAAACTGTATAGTAAGCCTAAACGCTAGGCATCCGTCATACCAAACCGTTGTAAATTAAAAAATGTTATCATTCCTTTATTTTATCGAATTTTTGTACTTATTAGATGAACAAGTAGTCCATGTTACGCGGGTTTTTTTAACGTACCCGTTTTTTCCCGTAGTCAAGTTCTCCAACCATGTAGCAAATTATTTACTTGTAATATTTGCGTACCGATGTACGACTTATTTTTCTTCACAAACTCAAGCGAACGCACCGGCTGTAGCTCCCTCCCTGGGACATATGCTAGTTATATCTCCTCTATGTTGTACTCCTTTTTTATTAGTTTTTTGTAAGTACCTAATTATCAACAACTGTATTCATTTAAAATAATAAACGATGTTTATAAAAAAAAAAGTAGCACGCGCGCCTAGAGATCTCGGGAGCGCCGGATCGATTCTCGGTCCCCGTGTCTCTTTTTGTGATTTTCTCCTCTCCCGTCAAGTCTCACCCCGTTACAATTGATTTAAAATACATGTATGTAATGTTTAAAATAATGTATAATATTTTTGTATTAAATTTAATAAAGACATATGCTTTCTACATTAATTATTTAATTATAGCTCTTATATAAAAAATTTTAAAAATTGGCATGCAATATAAATGTTCCAAAATACGAATAATCAATTTAAATTTGTACTAATTAGTAAAAATTTATAATAATTATTAACAGTTATACATTTTTTTACAGTTGCAGTAAACTTTGATGACATATTAAAAAATATAAATAATTATTCATTACTATTAGTAAAACTTACTATATATTATAAACCATTACTTTCAAATTTAAAAAAAATCATAATAGTTATTAACAGTTATTTATTTTTTTACGGATCGAATATTAATATTTTTATGACCGATCAATAAATTTATATAAGTTATAAAGATTTATAACTATTTATAAAAGTTTAAATCTTTTATAAGTGTGTAAAATCCTGACTTTATAATCTGTTCGTAACAGTTATAAACGTTTTTAAACTTTTATTATAGAAAATCATTTCCGCTTGGGAGGGAAAGATTCGGCTTCAGTGGTGTCGTGGAAAGCCGAGGGTGAGACATTTTCGAAAATTTTTCACGGCTATTACTTTTCGCTCATCGAAGGGTCGAGATGAAAACTTTGCCGTTTTGCAGCAATACTTCGATATTTTACTATTTCTCTTTCTGTATCGAATTTTCACTTTTTATGATGAAACTTTATTCATATTTTAGCATTGCCGTTTATTAATTTCGGATTTTTTCAAAATAAAACTTATTAAATATTTTTTCTACGTTTTCATCAAACTATGACGTTTTGGTACAATACTTCGATATTTTACTTTTTTGTTTTCTGTATCGATAATTGGTTTTGAAAAAAATTTCGTTAATAACGTCGCAAAAAGCCTGGTACGGGACTATTTTTCGAAAATTTACGGAGACTATATTTTTTTTCACATTGAAAGTTTGAGATACGTGCGGCGGCCGACGGACTATCAGTCGCGAGTCAACCGTCAAAGAGGAAGGTACGGCGGAGTCGCGGCGGTGAGGCTGAGGGTGAGACTTATTTTAAAAGGCTTATTTCGGGAGCCATTTTTATCTTTCGCACATCGGGAGTTCAGGAACAGGGTGACCAGGTCTGGCGATTTCTCGCCAAAATGGCGATTTTGCGCTCTCGGTGGCGACAAGATTTTCCAGTTTGGCGACTGCGATTTCACTGGCGATTTTCCCACTAGAGCCGTGGCGATTTTGGCGACATTCTTTATAATGCATATGATTTATTTCTTTTCACTCTGCTATCATATCACATAGCAATGTTAGGCCTTAGGCATGAACCACGGCGGCGTCGACAACGCCATAATGGCGCTGCAGCGAAACAGCGGCCGGCCCCAACCTAACCTAAGGTGGTATTAACACACTTCTCCATGGAGACTCACTTCTCTATCATTTCCGAAGCGCCGGAAGAACGCAGCAGTGCCGACAGTGCTTTTCTAGTTCTCTACCTTTACAGTTTCTTATCGTATCTATCGTGGATTGCCAAGAAATCTGCTAAATATTATTTTTAGTGTTAATCAAATGTGAATCAAAAATGTCAAAATCAACAAAACAAAAAAAGGAAGACATAAGAAATTACAATGCTAAATGGGAGAAGTAGAAATGGGCTAAAGGTTAGTTGTTAGTAGATATAGACATAAGCAAATATATTTCAAAAAGAAAAAAAAAGAAAAAATATTTCGTTTTCAGGCTGGTTAACCAAAAGTACATTAGGGGACAATACAAAACAAGCCTACTGCAAAGTTTGTAAAAAAGCGTATCGTGCGCATCATGGAGACCTGCAGAAGCATGCCGAGACGCAACTTCACGTTAAAAATATGGAAAGTATATCCACAAAACAAAAAACAATCTCGTCGATACAAAATTTAAAATCAGAAGAAAAGGTGAGGGATTTAAAGCTTGCTACGTATATAGCATGTCACAGCAGCATACGTAGTGTCGATCACCTTTGTGATGTGCTAAAAAATTTAAAATTTCACGATTTGAAATTGCATCGAACAAAATGTACGGCACTAATAAAATATGTAGTGGCACCAAGTATGTTAAGGGAGTTAGTGGAAGATATTGGTAATATGCCGTATTCTTTCATTGTAGATGAGTCAACTGACGTCTCCGTTTCGAAATATATATCTATTTGCGTAAAATACTTTAGTGTTAAACACAACAGGACAATTACGGACTTTTTAGGTCTTTTAGAAATAGAAAAAGCAGACGCGGTGTCACTGCATACGGTAGTTACTAGTTTTATAGACGAAATAAAACTGCCGTTATCGAATCTGATCGGTATAGGTACTGACGGCGGAGCCAACCTATGTGGCAAAAAACATTCTCTGTACACGTTGTTGAAAGAACAAATTCCTAATTTACAACTCGTTAGATGCGTCTGCCATTCTTTAAATTTAGCGGCATCAACAGCATCGGAAGAATTCCCTGCATCTATTGAGTTTCTCTGCCGGGAAATTTACAATTGGTTTAATAATAGCACTCTTAGAAGATCAGAGTATAAAAAATTGTGGGATCTATTAAATGCAGTACACGATGATAGCGATGAAAACCTGAAAAAGTTTCACAATTTTATTAAACTAGCAGCGACTCGATGGCTAGCGTGTTACAATGTTGTTAAAATAATTTTAGAGCACTATTTCGAGTTAAAAACTCATTTTGGAATGATAAAGAATAAAGAAAAGTGTTACACGGCAAGGATTTTGAGTCAAATGTTAGATGACTATGCAAATTATTTATATTTAAAAATTTTAAAACCAATTCTTTACGAAGTTAATGATGTAAACTTGGCATTTCAGAGAAATAATGCAGATGTAGGGAATGCTTACGATGACCTTAAAGATTTAATTATAATGTTGGCAAGAAAAGTATTGAAGCCTTCTTTCATGACCGGAGATTTCGAAAGTATTCTAAAATCATTAGAAAATGATCTAGCTTATCTACCTATTAAGAACGCTGATTATGGTATAGAATATACTGCTGCTTTACTGGATGTTAAAGATAAAATTTCGGACGACGTACGAAATGCAATCGAAACAAGAGCATTTAACTATATAAAAAAATTAGCTCTACAATTAGCGACAAGACTGCCTGAAAATATGAAATATTTTCAGAAATTAAAAATGTTATCTCTAGCAGTATGTTTGAACCCTATTCGCCCAAAATTTTCAGATCTACCATTTTTGGATATTTTTGCCAAGAAAACTGATCTGGGTATTATGGAAAATCAGTTCAACAAATTGTTAAGTATCAATTGGTCTGAAGTATTACATAAAGAAAAACTCAGTGATACATATTCGTTCTGGGCTGAGGTTTATAAATATCAAAATGCTGCGGGGAAATTTGTTTTTCAAGAACTCGCGACTTTTGCGTTAATTTTATTGTCGTTACCATCGAGTAATGCTGTAGTTGAGCGCGTGTTCTCAATCATGAACAGTGTAAAAACCAAATTTCGAAATCGAATGCTTGTACAGCTGTTAGACTCTATCATTAGAATAAGAATGCATTTTTACGCACATAATATGTGTTGTAAAGATTTTGAGCCAAGTATTGAAATGATTAAAAATTTTACGACGAAATTAATGTATTCAGATGACAATCGTCATTCTGATGACGAGCAAAAGGAATCCGAGCAGCTATTAGACGAGCTAGAAGCGTTTGATAATATTCCCTGTTTAAGTGTAAGTGAAATATTGTAATTTTATTAAAAATTAAAATAAATGTAAAACTTATAAATAATAGAAATTAATAAACAAAATATAATAAGTTTTTTTTTTATAATTAAGGACATTAAACTTATGATTTAAATTTGCCGCCAATGCAGTAAGTATATTTTTGAATTGGCGATTTTTGGCGACTTTTGATCCGGTAGGTGGCGACACCGAGTTCTGACGAGCTGGTCACCCTGTTCAGGAAGGTAGGTGCAACCACTTAGAGGAGTCATTTGGGAGTTAACTGTTAGAAGCGATTGTTCGGTCGACAGCGAGACTTATGTTTGGGCGTCCAAAAATTGATAGGTAAGATTTTACGTACATAATATTTTTAATTTTATTCCGATATTGTTGCAACGGAACGTTTCTTTTCTTTGTATGTATAACTGGGCCATGTTCTTTTTAACAAAGTTTAACATTTTTTGCAACACATTTCTAAAATTCAGTATCTATGTAAAGTAATGCTTCGATATTTTATTTTTCCTTTTTTTGTATCGAATTTGACTCTTTATGATAAAACTTTATTCATATTTTAGCATTACCGTTTATCGATTTCGGATTTTTTAAAAATAAAACTATTTAATAGGAAAAAAAACATGGCGGCCACGAGTGCGGGCCACATGTTATGGCCAGGAAATAAATCGTTCGCGTGTCATACTAAAAAGATAAGTGGAATTGTTGTGTGTATTTTTTGTAATAATAATAATAATATATACCACGCGAGTTGTTTTGAGAGAATTGATAAAGTAAATACTCTATGTGATGTGTTTATTATCTGCCCAAACGACGAGGATGTCAACCTAACCTCAAATGTAACTCAAGATCTGCTAAGCAAAGAAGTGAAAACCGTATTAGCTCAACTTAAGAAAACTACAATAAGTGAAATTAAGAATCAAATACTAAATGAACTCAATGATAGTAAAGATGGGAATGAATCTGAAAGTGAGGGTGAAAAACTAAGAAAGGAAAATACATTACTAAAAGAACTAATCAGCGAACTGAAAGAGAAGAACCAACTCTTAAGAGAAAAGATTAATACGGAGAAATCTATCATTCCAACGCTAAGAACAAAAAGTTTTGCTGAAATAACAGCAGCTAATGAAAAAAGAGTTCAAAAACGTGTACAAAAAATTATTGCCAAAAAAACAAATAAAGAGGACAAATTACGGATACAGTAAATCATTATTTAATTAAAGACAAAACAATTCAAACAAAAAGAGTAATAAAAAAAAATGAAGAGGAATTAATAATTAGCTGCAAAGACAAAGAAAGTGCTGACAAGGCGATAAAAGCACTAAACAAGCTAAATAGCATATGCAACGTACAGAAAGAAGAAATGCTGAATCCGAAAGTAAGAGTTGTTGGCATAAATAATTTTGAAAATCTAGGAAACGACGCCTTAGAATCTGATATCAATACTAGAAATTTCAACGAAATGAAGAAAAAGAGTTCAGTCCTATACACATACAAAAATCCTAGAACTAACCTCCAAACGCTCATCCTGGAGGTAACCGATGAAATCTACAAGAACATCAGAGAAAACAATAACAGAGTTTTCATAGGGCATCAAAGCTGCAGAGTCTTTGATCACATTAGTGTAAAACCTTGTTTTAAGTGTGGTAGATACGGTCATAAAGGAACAAAGTGCCGGAATGAAGTAACATGCCTAAAATGTTCTGGAAACCACCAATCAAATGAGTGTCAAACAAATAACTATAAATGCCCAAACTGTCTACATAGTAATAACAACTATAATACAAAATACAATACAGAACACTTGGCATTTGACAGTCACGAATGCGAACTATTAAAATCTAAAATAAGGAAAAGGATTGAAACAACTGACTACAGTGTATTCCCTATCATTCCAAGATACCTCGGTAAAATAGAACAACAACATTACCAGACGACGACAATGCTATCAGCTGGATTATCGACTACAAGTCTGCATAGCATAAACTCAGGAATAGTGAGCAAAATGAACAACAAAGCGCATAATGGAAGATATTGACTTTATTGAAATAAGAAATAATGAAATAGAATATAATAACATACGGACCCTCAATAAAAGTCTTAATGATGATAACACTAATAACTTAATATTATGTATAAATGTAAGAAGTTTTTGAGAAATTTGAGACTTTTATTGAGCGACTAGCTAGGAAGCCAGTGATTGTAGTGTGCACGGAAACATGGAAGCTAAATCATCCAGAGTACTTTCACCTAGGTGGTTATAAGAGTTATTACAATAATAGTGTAATCAATAAATTTGACGGGGTAATGCTTTATATAAAGAATAACATATTTGAAAGTACTAGTATAGATGAGATAGATAGACTAAAGATAATAAGCACAAATATAAAAGTAATAACTGGTGAAGCCTTTAAAGTCTCCGCGATCTACAGATCACATGACTTACCAAAAACAGAATTTATCCATAGCATTAAAAAATTCATGTTATCCCAGAGAAAGATAAAAAACCATTATATAGTGGGTGATTTCAATGTGGATATACTGGACGGTAATTTTAGTACAAAAGACTTATTCGAAAAAACATTTAGCCAGGAATATATAAATAATTTTTTGGAATTCAAATATAGTCCTTGTTTCACAACGATAACTAGACCCTCCACCAACAATGATGGAGGTACATGCATAGATAACTTCTTTGTTAAGTCAAATATATTTCAATAGATTCATACAAGTTAACAAATCCTTTCAATGATCACTACCCTCTGATGATAAATTTTAAACAAGAAACTGCACAGATAAATGACCATACAGTTTCGAAACTTATTTGTTACAAAAAACTAAGGAGAGAGGCAAGTATAATTGATTGGAACTCTATCTTGAGCATAGATAACCCGGATTGTGCTATAGAATCTTTAATAGAAATAATACAACGCTGTGTTGATAAAGCTACTATTACAAACAAAGCAAACAAAAACAAAAAGAAAGATTCTGTACCACGCAAAAACCGGATAACAAGTTAAAATAAAACTCAAAGAATACATCAAAGAAAATGAATGCAATATATTATGGAAAAACTCTTAAATTTTAAGTACTAGTATTTTACAATTAACCAACGCAATGTAAGAGATCTCAAATAGACATTTTATGTAAATAAGTACTTTTGAAAGTTATAGTATAAACTATATAGAAATGTATTATTAATAAGTATTTTGTTAAACATTAAAAAGTTTTATCATCGTTATTTGAGTTTTCAAATTCAAAACTTTATTCAATTGCGTGTATTTTTTGCAATGAATATTAGTAGCTAGAAAAGACAAATAAACACAATCATGAGTAACAATTTCTACAACAACAGTATGAAAGGGCTGAAAAGGTGGGGAGCACAACGAGTATGCAAAGTACATACTTGTTTTGTTTTTCTACTTTTCTTGTTTAGTTTTAGATTAGTTTTTAAGCTTTTCTTTATACCATTTCCTATGTACAGGTAATTTTATTTACCTCTATAGGATGCCTTCTAAAGGCATTGTAAGTGGTTTGATAAATAAATAAATATATTTTTTACGTTTTCATCAAACTGACGTTTTGATAAAATGCTTCGATATTTTACTTTTTCGTTTTCTGTATCGATAATTGACTTTTTTGAGAAAATTTTCGTTAATAATTTCGCGAAAGGCCTAGTGCGAGACTATTTTTCGAAAATTTCCGGAGGCCATATTTTTTTCTGATATTGAAAGTCCGAGATACGTGAGGTGGGCGTTGGAAAATCAGTCGCGAGTCAACCGTCAAAGGGAAAGCGCACCATCTAGACCTCGTCATCGGCCACCCCGTACACTTAGACACACCGCCCTTGAATGATGTATTTACCTAGACATACAAAATTACGAAGCGCACCACCTTGATCTCGTCATCGGCCACCCCGTACACCTAGACACCGAATTATTTCTATACCTAGACACTAAAAACTACACGTGAGCGAGCATGCAGAAAACCGATGAGAAAGCAATATCCATCTGTATATAGCTGTGCGGCCAACTTCACGGTCCTAACACTTGTTGCGGCTAATTTAACGGTCCTAACATTTTTTTATTTGATTTGAGCATTTTGTGAATGACATACTCGTGTATTATACTTATGAAAGGTAGCTGTTTTTATCAATATTTTTGTTGAAAATCATAGTTTGGCATAATAAAACATATAAATCAAAATATATTAGAGACAACAAAGAAACGCATTTATTTCTTTGTAATGAAAAATGCGAACCCCAACATAGAAGTAAATAGTAGCACTGAAGCCGCGGCTTCGTCTGCTTCTCAAACTCGCCTTCGTGGTGCTTCTGCGCCACTTGATCTGGTCGCTTCTGCATACAGGGAGGTATTATTGTAGTAAATTTAACATATCTGAATTATGTAATCTTATTAGGAGTTTCTTACAAGAGAAAAAGCTCTTAGTTATATAAAATAAGACTAATTACGGCGCTGATTATATACGTATTTTTTAAATAACATAATAGTTACATAAGGATAATAGATCTTGAAGTAAAAATCTCCATAGGTACAATGGATACAGTATCTAAATATGCAAGTGATTCCTTAAAAGTATCTTATCGATCATTGTTTCATGATTGCTGTACATTTGTATAAATTAAACATTAGCATAGAGTTACACAACAGATAGTTATATCCAATCTCAATTTAGGAAATGCCAAGCTCATACCCGACACGCACGCTGCAAATCATTCTTCCACCCTCCGAGAGATGGCGAAACTCATCCACCCTCTTCCACTCTAACGATCAATACTTTTTCCGTTACCCATTTCAAATCTGCTTTACCATAAATTTATCCTTTTATAAAACAAAAAAAGTTCACAATGCGATCTTCATTTCGAATCGTTCGATCGATTGAAAGCAAAACGTCTCGAGTTTCTGATCAATGCCCCTAACCAACGGTAGACAAGGGCTGCGGCCTTCGTGTGGCGACCTTATCGCGTGGTGATTCGATAAAGTCGCAGCGCGTACACCCTTGTCGACTGAAGGTCGATAACCGAGAGCCTCATCATCCCTCGGTTTCGTAGCGCGGACGCTTGTCGGCGCCTGTCGTCTAAGCGTCGTCGGACTTAAGCTTCTCCGTCGTGACGGACACAGCCTCTGCGTTGTTTTGACTCGGTCCCGAATCCGGCTCGTGAATTCCCATCCACTGGCAACGCTTAGTGAGCTCTTGTCGGTACCTGCAAGTCAACGATCGATTTTTTTAACTTACCGTGATTTAACTGTGTAAAGTAATTAACTTACCTGGGGTGGTTGATAGCGTAGACCCAAGGATCGATGCAGGACACGGTCTTGGCGAACACAGCCGGGAGCATGCTGGAGAACGGCGTTACCAGTTCGCTGAAAAATTAGAATCCATCGTTTGGGTCGTGTGTCGGTGTATCGAAGTTACCGATCTTACCGATTTCCAAAGGCAGCGATCATCGTCACGACGGCGTATGGCGTCCAGGAGCACACGAACAAGAAGAAGATCGTAAAGGCCACCTTGGCGATCCTCATCTCGACGCTTCTCTCCTTGTCTTGGGCCGAGAGCGACTTGACGTTCATCTTCTTCGCCTGGATCGAACACCGAAATCGCAAAGTCAAGCTCTCTCTTACTATGGACAAAAATCGAAACCATACCTGCTCGCGGAGCATCTTCTCGTGTCGTCTGACGGACTTGATCAGCTGAGAGTAGAAGTAGATGATCAGTACCATCGGAAAGCAGTAGGACCACGAGAAAATCGCAGCGACGAATACTTTAGTGTCCTGGTCGTCGCTGAGGAAGTCGAAGCTGCAGGTCGTCAGGAATCCCTCTGCAATTCACGCGCGAAAAGTCAGCTCGATTAAATCCACGCACTTATAGATTACAGAATCGACGATTACCGGTAGTGTATCGACCCCAAATCTTAGCGAACGGCAGGATGGTGAACGGCATCGTCCAGAACCACGTGAAAGCTACCATAACAGCCGCCTGCTTGCCGTTCAGTCTGCCATCGATTGGACAGGAAATGGTCCTACGTCGAAGCGGAAAAAGCGTGAATATAGCGCAGAGCCGGGCTCTTAAAGGAGAAAATTGTGTACCCATTGCCTCCTTCCCTACCCCCCAATACTATGCAGTATACAGCGAAACGGAGCAGACAATTGCCGTGGAGTATATGAGCTTGCTGTATATAAGAGAGCTGCAGTGAAACGAGGCAATTTTACTAAAAAGCCGAGAGAGAGAGAGAGAGAGAGAGAGAGAGAGAGAGAGAGAGAGAGAGAGAGAGCGTACGTACCTGTATCGATCGTAGGCGATGGCGGCATTGGTGATGGCCGAGCCAATACCAGAGACGCTGCCGAGGGCCGCGTAGATGTCGCAGCCCAGGCCCCAGCCGATCATGCGCTCGATGAAACTGTTGATTATCAGCATGGGTATTTCCAGCGCCATGACCAGATCGAACAGCGCCAGGTTGATGATGAACAGGTTCGACGGGGTTCTGAGCACTTTGGACCTGTGGTTAATTTGGTTAATTCAATTCCGACGAATCGAAACGCAACTGAACTGCGGCTCCTTATGTAACGATTGCGTCAGCGCTTTTATACACTCGGAGTAAGTCTCGCGTGGCCTTGACAGGTGCAGCCTGTAATACCTTCGCGTGACCTTTTAGCGCAAGCATCTATTTAGAGAGCTGGCACACTTTCGCCCTCTCTCCGGTGTATTTGAAAACACATCGCTGTAATACGTTTTCAGCTATACACGGCTCTATACTATATGCTTTCCGGGAATAGTTTAGATCGAATGGTATATGACTTCTTTTCTCGTGCTCTACTTACGTGCTAAATATCCATACGACGCAGCCGTTTCCAACGAACGAGAGGACGAGCAGCATGAAGTAGATAAGAGCGAGGCCGATGTGCCAGTACTTGCCCGGTGCTAGAAAACCGCGCCAGTGCGGGTGCACGATGTCTATGTGCTCGGGGGGATGGTTCCAGCCCAGGAGGTGCTCTTGCATTTGCGGCCCTTGGCTGTAACGTTGTAAGGGTTTTTCTTTTTTCGCCAAGATTTGTGTGAGAGAGTATATGCTTTACTGACTCTTCGTAACAAAGCTATACGTCTCTCTCTCTCTCTCTCTGTCTCTCTGTCTCTCTCTCTCTCTGTCTCTCTGTCTCTCTCTCTCTCTCTCTCTCTCTCTCTGTCTCTCTGTCTCTCTCTCTCTCTCTGTCTCTCTCTCTTTCTCTCTCTCTCATTTCCGCAGTTACGTGCAATAATAATGAGTGTAGCGCGATTTTCTTTCTCTACAGTAGACAGCCGAAGAAATAACGATAGAAATGCTTTCCTCACCCGACACCGGCGGGTCCCATTCCTCCCATGGCTCCGTTCAAGCCTACGAAGGCCATCGGGTTCAGGAGGCTGCTGTCGTTATTGTACATCATCATGCCGTACACAATTCTCCTCCGATCCCTTTGTTCCTTCGGTTTTGCCTCGAGATCTCCTCTTTATCACTTCTCCACTTGCAGCGTTGTCGTGGAGTCCACGTTTGATCTGCGGCAATATTATAAAGCGAAAGCTTGTCAGTACGCACTGTGCACTTTTCACCAAAAAAACACTGTTCAGTGGGATGTCAATGCGTACCTCAGGAGTAGCTCGTTTCGCTGGGGTGTCATTCAATAGCGCGAATTTCGAGCAGCAGGGGATTCTCGTAATCTTTTTGAAGTGAGACGCGGTGCGAAGGTTGGGGGTACGTTCCGCAGCTCACTTGAGGCGCGGACGGGCCGAGTGGCGACTTTTATATCGGGAGAGAGACGTGTGCGGGCAAGATGACCGATCGCGTGTCGCATTAGACGAGTCTAATTCGATTGCCGGATCTCGCAGCGAAACCCCCCTTGTGTTTATTTCTTGCTGAGACAAGCCCGTCACGCGATTCCACCGATGCAGATCTGCACACGTACGTGCGTCATTCCTCGGATTCCTTCGGAAGCGCCTCTTGCACTGGTGTTCTCTGGATTGTAGAAATAGGCGACGGACGTATCGCTGGTGTACGCCGGCAGTGACCCGCTAACTTTGACCGTTTTTTGTAACACACGCCTGCAGGAGCTTAGCGAGCGGCTTAATCAATTTGTAAACGGCCTTTGAAAAGGGACGATATCGCGTAGGTTTGTTCTACAAAACACGATGACGCCTCAATGACGTCATTCGGCTATTCCGTCCTCCCCATTATAATGAGATCGAGAGCTTGTTAATTAACCGAACTGTTCTCGATCAAAGTCGACAAAATCAAACGAAGATCGACGCGACAAAAGAAGAGAAAAGAAAAATCCCGTGCAAGAATCTGTACGTAGAAAGTCTTCCCCCGCTAATTGGGGGTCGCGCCTGCGAAAGCTCCCGCGGTTGTTATACCGTCAGCTGCAGCACCGCAAACAAGCATAAAACAGCTGGCGTATCACAGTAGAGGAGAAAGAGAGCGAGAGGATTTTTGCGATTCAAGAGACTTTGTGATTATTCAGATCCTTGCCGGCGCGATATTTCGCGAGAAGCGATACACCGCCTTGTTATTACGAAATCAATCCGCCGCGTATCCGAGTTCACGCAGGCGTGTACACAGGGACGGAGTCTGGAGGTATGATATTTCCGATGCGTTTCGAGACGCGCGCCGGTATTTTCATACAATAAGTTCCGATCTTGATTGTCGCCGGTGTACTACCGCGGAAGGAAAATGCAAAGCAAACGATGTTTTCGCACCTTTATTTTTGTTGTTGTTATTCAATCGTTACCGTTTTACCGCGCCTATTTGATGACCCATAATGACGCAGTGTAGGCTTTTCGAAGTAAGAGGATTGAAATCGGCATCGAGCGGAAAAACAATACGGCCTCTCGACGAGACAATGTATTTACCCGCATAAAATTGTACACTAACCAGCCGTTTAGTTCGCGCTTTTTTCTCTCTCGTGCGCGAGCTGCTCACAAAGCTCCATGTGTGTGTGTGTGTGTGTGTGTGTAGACTGTAGGTGTAGTGTAGGTGTATCGTATACAAGACTCGCGCACGCAAACGTCGTGCGCGCAGAGTACTTTTTGCTCGTCGTCGTCGGCAAGCTTATATGCCAGGAGAGCTCCAGGAGAGAACGAGGCAAAAGAGAAATCAGCTGAGTTCTCTTAAGATCGTTTCTTCTTTCGCTCCTCGTAATGAGTCCTAATTGTGGCAATTACGGTATCGATTCTCTCTCCTTTTTTTAACCGGAGCTACAATAACGTTTTTCTCTTTGATGTACGTATAACGAAGATAGATTGGGAATTTGCGCTATTTTTTTTACACTTGTATCTGGATCAGTATATTGCACGGAAACAGTCCTCTAAAGCCGAGAGCTACAGCAATCGACGGCGCATATACTTTTAACGATTTTCTCAAACACACGTGTATACGCGCGTGCGGCCCTCTAAAAGTAATCGCGTAAGTGAATACAAGTCCGGGGCTAGTATACACGACGGCCCGTAATTACAGCAGTGGCATTTAGCGCAAGCTCAAAACCGATGATAATTAGACCGCGAGCTCGCGCGCGAACGCGTGTTATCAAGATTAAGCTCCTGCGCAGATGCGCGAGCGGGACTCCGTATATATCTTTGATGCTCGCGCGCGCGAAAGTGTCAAGCACGCCTCGTAAAATTTCTTCTTCTCTGCGCTCGTCGTAAAAAGGCGCTTTTATCGCGCCCCGTGTGTCCCGTCGCGCGTGTATTACACTCGCCGCAATCGCGCGCATACACGTGTACACATAATATAATAACGGCCGTCGTGTCGCTGCAGTATAAACACTGCGAGCTGTGTTTTATAAAGCGCTGTTTTGCATAATGTTGACGAGTCGTCGTAGTCTTGGCTCTGGGTTTATTAGAGGTTCAGCCTCGAGTGAATCCGGCGATAATTGCAAAAAAATTTGCAGCCCTCCGAATATAGTAGATCCAATTTGCATCGCGAGATGCGCGCGGCAAGCTCGCGGCGGAGGCTAAAAGTTCGGCTGATGATTACAGTTTGCCGACGTCACAAAAGCCGGCAATTGCCCTTTCTCTCACTCTTTTCCTCCCTCTTTCTCAAGGATATTATCGAGTTTCTTCAAATTTAAAGCGAGAACTCGACGCGCGCGCGCACATAGACACGGAAAATGGAACGCGCGCAATACGGAAGTCTCTCAGGGCTTGTATATACGTATAGAGAGAGGACCCGGAAGACGAGGTGGTCGATGATGCGCGTGTATAGCTGTATATACGAAGGAGCCATTCCGATCCTATATAGCCTTGCACTTGCGTTGCGCCGCCACCTGACGTGCGGGCTAACCCACTCATTTGTTCCGGTGGTTTCCCCACCCCCTCCCCTCAGCCTCTCCCTTGCGATCGACAGTACAAAGGAGATCGCGCCCTCGGGTACCCCCTGCGCATATATCTATACGTATATAGATTGATGGAGAACAAAAGAGCTGGCACAGCGCGGCGTCGATTCTTCGGTAAATCTCCATAATTTCAGAATTGTCTTTTGATGTTCCAGAGGTGAAAGGACACACGCCATCCCTTTATTCTTTCTCCTAGCTCTGCGCGAGCGCTGCTGCAGCTCCGCATCTTTTTGACCCGGACTCGAGCGACGTGTGTCTATAGCTCTACTGCAGGTCGCCTTATCTTTAGCTTTCTCTATCTCGACGCAGCTCTTTTGATTATTATATTCCAGGCTGTATTTACCGAGCTCGGCAAAGTCTGCAGTCTTCGCGGGCTACTTGTACTACCTGTGTAGCAGCTCTTTTCGTATTCGACCGCGAGTGCATAAGTGAGTTTCCGAAATTTAATCCCTCTCGATCCGACAATAAGACGGATACTAGAGCTTTTAATAGTATATAGTTCAATCATCCATTTTTACTCAACTCGAGACACTTATATTTAAGTGTTTTTTTTTCGCTCTCACGCGGCATTGTTTATCGCACGCTCCTTTTGATCGAGAAAAGTTTCGAGCGGTACACATATAGACGGGGATGTGTAGTACCATTGAAGTGCAGTTGGTCAAAAATGCTCCCAATCAAGGGTTGGGAGGATTACGCTCGGGCGAAAACCAGACGAATGAACAATAAACGCGCCTCGCGCTTTCAAACTCTCTATACCTCGGCGCGCACTCGCGTAAACCGAATGAGCTAACAAAGAGGATATGTACAGCGTGCGCCTGTGCGTTCGACATCTTACGCGATGTAGTTGTCTTCAGCTCTTTCTCCTTTTATTTCGATTTGCACCGAATAAGCTTCGCCGTAAAGTGGCCGTAGAAGTTACCGTGGTTTAAGCGCCGCTCGAAATAACGTTCCGGTCTTAAGTAGGTCAGATCCTGAGAAGCGACGATACTCGCGGAATCAAGAAATTTACCGACGATCACGAGCGTGTGTGTGTATAACGTAACCCACGCTCAGAGAAAGAGGATCAGTTCGGCCAGCGGGATACTGTCCTTTGTCTCGTCGGGTTACCAGCAGCCCAGCGGTACAGTGGGTATAAGCGTATTGTGCCACGAACGCACAAAAGTAACTAAGTGCCTGTAATGCCCGGCCGTTATACCCTAGCTAAAGGCTTCTTCCCATACTTTTTCTCGCGAATTTCTGCTCGGAATAGCCCCGGCACGCCGCCGGTGGATAATGGGCGCTGCGGAGGAACGAAGACTCTCTGCTGACCAGTTTTATACACGTAAGGCGGTTGTCCAGTGCTTGGTTGGCGAAAATTGAAATCGGTGATACATAGAGTTTGGATAATAGAGCTATTACGCTATAGCAACTGCGGGGTGACGTTGCGATGATTGGTTGGGTCGAAACGTGCGACGAATTATTCCTCTGTATCGCTATTATTATCTAAATAATAAGGACATCCCAGTTTCACTCGACGCTTCTGCGTCACTCAGGTAAGGAGTTTGTGTATTAGACGAAGTATACGATTTTGACTCTGTCGAGATAGCTTTGCGAAAGCTCGCTCCTTTATATTTGCAATACTTTCGCTTCACGTTCACTGGATCGAAAGCGTAATTATTCAGAGCTTTACACCATCCAACCTTATTTTTCTTCGATCGCATATAGGCAAGCCGGCGTAATACAATTAAAAACTTTCGCGTTCGAAAGTCGGACGAAAAGTATCGCTTTACTAATTACAAGCGTGAATCGCAGTAAGCCCACACAGAGAAACACATGAAAATCTAGCCAATTTATCTTTGTACAAGCTGCACATAACTTCCGGGTCACGGATTCGGCGCGGATTCCAGGAAATGGCTTTCAAGCCAAAAAATAAAGCTCTCTCTCTCTCTCTCTCTGTTTTGCGCGAGCTTTATTTATTCTCTCGAACGTCAACATTAAAAAATTGCAACATTGGTCGAACGATTCTTTTTTCTCTCTCAATCTCTGGATAGAATATACATTTACACTCTAGAGTGCAAATATAAAGAAATGTATATTTAACTTTCTTCAACGTCAATAGAATAACAATGCGAGAATTTGTCCGGCAACATCAGCGTTTCAGTAAACAAAGCGCGTGCGCATCCGACGCAGAAATTGTTTCAAAGCTCCTCTTAAAGATCTAGCCGACTCGCGGCTGGAATAGTCGACTTTATTTCACGACTAGAGAGAGAGAGAGAGAGAGAGAGAGAGAGAGAGAGAGAGAGAGAGAGAGAGAGAGAGAGAGAGAGAGAGAGAGAGAGAGATAGAGAGAGCAGCGCAGAAACGATTCCGGAGAAGCATTCTCCTTTCCCGTTGATACTCTATATATGCAGCCGGCTTTACTAGAGGAAAGCTCGGGAAAGAGAGAGAGAGAGAGAGAGAGAGAGAGAGAGAGAGAGAGAGAGAGAGAGAGGCTATATCACGGCCATTCCGTAATGCGATAATGGCCGCTCGGTCTAATTACAGTTTCGCACTATCAATGCGGAAGTTGGCCGCCGCACTCGCGCTTTATTCGCCCCCCCTGGATATAACAATGCTCGCCTTTGTGTTCTCTTGTACAGCCGGGATTCGTGCGTGTGTGAGAGAGAGCTGAAAAAAATACACTTTAAGCGTTAACGCTCGGAATAATGAAAGATGAAAGAGGAGAGGCGCACGCGATCCGCGCTCTGCTCTAGGCGTGTTACATGAGGATACGGAGGATCGAATGTTGAGCTTTAAATTTTTTTCTTCTGACAGAATTCCTCTGTGCGATGGATATAATTTTATCATAATTAAGTGATGTAGAAGAGGCCGGCGAAGCAGCGAGAAAAATCGGGAAAATAAGCCGCGCGCGCAACTCTGCGTCATAATGAATGGTTAAGGCTATCCCGCAGACAGGCTCGGACGGTATAGCCCAGCTCGCTCTCGAGGGCGTTCGCGAACTCAAAAACTTGTTCCGCGCGAAATTCGCCATAATTCTTTAGCGGATAAACGCAGCTGCAGCCGCAAACTTCGCAGCGGCTCTGTTGGCCAGGTTTGCACGTATTTTTTACGACGCCCTCCTCCTTATTTTTTTCTCTCTCCTTCGACCCCCACAGTAGATGCAAAACAAGCAAAGTTGCAATTTCGGAAAAAGTCGATGACTTATGGAGAAGCGAGAAAGTTTCGTAATGGGCGGACCAGTATAGAGAACGGTCTCGGCGACCGGCGTGTGCATGGACGATATAGCCTGTCGTCTCGGCGGGGGCCGAGACGCAACCGAGTGTAAAATGTAGGAGCCAATTTGCGGGCGAATATCGACAGGCGCGAAAATAATACAAGCCGGAGCTGACCTCGTCTTGTTCCGCCGGGGCGCTTGATTTGCGCGACGACAGACTCTGTTCTGTATGAGAGGAAGAGGTGGCTTGAGTTATTTGTGGAGACATTAAGCTAGAACACTCGACCAAAGCTAATAATAATAAATAATAAATTAGATTGGACAGACGATCAGCTGCCATGGCGTACAACGTTTATTTAATTGAAAATTGAGAAGAAGAATGGCCTGGTGTTTTATGATGGCGTATGGATAATTGAAATTGCTTACTTTGATCCGCGAGAGATTCTTCTCAACATCACAATATGTCACTGATTGAAACAAACTGAATGATTCGTACGAAGACGCTACAGTATGATCGATAGTCTGACAGGTACTGATAATTTTCTTACGGTATTTTGACTGTGTTTAGTAGACACAAATCGAATAAGCCGGAAACACGAGCTTTAGCTCACCAGACAGATATAAAAAAAATTCGAGCATTCACGCATGCGCTTCATCTGGTGACCTTTGAATTCGTAACCTTTGAAAGTCGTAAATCGAAACGAGGAGAAGTGGTGTACGGTTTCACGTCTTCGTATGAAAAAGACTTCGGGAAGCCATACGGTATATTCAAATCTTCCCTTCCCGCACTCCTCGTTACACGTTTCAGAAACATGAGCGTTGCCTAGGAAATGCCGTACAAAAGTCAGCAGCTAATTCTCGAGGCTCGTAATCAACAAGAGGCTTAGAGCTGTAATGATTGACAGTAGACCTGTGAGATTCAGGAACTGAAGCGTAACTCAATTAAGTTACTCGTATATTCCAAGCTTATATTTACAATACAAAGTGAATAATGAATCCCTTGTCTTTAAACTATACTCTCGTTTATCACGAAATAAAAGTCCACTACAATAAAACAGTCGTATTCCCTTTACTCGCCGTACTATACTGCAACCTCTCCAAATTTATCACCACTCGTTTCTCATCCCTCCAAAAATGTACTCTCCGAGACGACACCTTTTCTCAGTTCTTCTCTTGGTAGAGTAAATAACCCCGGCAAGTCGCGGCGTCTTATGAAACATCTCGAGCATTCCTCGAATCCTTTGCTCTCCTCGAGATTTATGGATTTTTTTCTCATCGCGCCTTCGCCCTTCAAAATCCTCCTAATACTACTCGGCAGCAACGGCAGCAGCCAATATAAATCCGTCGCAGCGAAATAAAAACTTGGCGAGTCAGGGAGTGAAGTCGAGTGCGAGCTCGATCGCACACGCGGCAATAACGCGCGGCAAATGCGCGACCGATTTTTCCATCGAGAAGCGGGAGATTCATTGCCGATCGAAATTTCGCGCTGCACCCGAGCAGCAGGGACATTCCTGCGCGTTGCACGCTCCGGAGAGGGGAAGCAAATCGAGAGAGAGAGAGAGAGAGAGAGAGTGCAGTTTTCTCGATTTTCATCCCGCGACACGTCGTTTCACGCTTCCTTCGTCGCTTGTGCGTGGGTGGGGGGCCTGTTGCTACTCGCGGAAATCATTTTCAGTCGGAGAGTGGAAGTTCGATAATAATACCGATTTCTCGCTCGCGCGTGCCGCGCTCTATCTCCGAGTGGCAGGCTTTACGGGGCAGTTTAAAAGGCATTTTCTCAGCGAATACCGCCTGCTATTTGTGCCGCTCGGAAGCTGTGATAAATTCAAAATGCCCGGCATTTATCTCACGCATGCTCGACGTTTCTATTAGCCGGCCTTTATTGATTCTTATATATAATACGTGTACGTAACGAAGTGGAGAACGATAATTAGGCCAGGAGTGCAGAGGTTTTACAATTTTAACGACGAATCGGATTATTGCTTCAAAGCGTTTGATGAGCGAATTCAATTATGAAGCCTTGCATAAGCTATAATGCAATCGAAGCTCTCGTGTATCCAGGATTATTCTTCAGTGTGCATTTTACATTGTTTATCGGTAAAAAATCTATCTGTCCTCTATCTATTTTCTCCCAATCCTCGGCGAGCTAAATCTCGGCGTATCCCCAGCAAGTTAAGGTCTAAGGCGTGATCTTTCCGAGCTCTGCGTCTCCTTTCTCTCTTTCAAATCTCGCGCGCATTAGTGGGTTCGATTAGCGCGAACGCCGGCGTTCGCTCCTCTCGATCGAACCTATTAATCTGCGATCTGTCCGATACGGCAGCTCTCTCTCTCTCTCTCTCTCTCTCTCTCTCTCTCTCTCTCTCTCACTCTCACTAGTCGAGCAGAGAGCCGGGGCGTGAATTATGCATCGACGCGGTGGCGTTGGCGCGGCAGTTCGTTGCCGGACGTGGAAATATCATTGGTATAATTCAAAGTAACGAGCCTTCTCCGTCCCCATTTTCGAGATGAAGCGCTAGCCGTCTCCAAATGGATATTCTTCCCTTATACTTCTCGACCTCTCTCTTTCTCGCTTTCTCTCTTAATTTGCTTTTTTATCTCGGGCCGTCCATAAGAAGCTATAAGCCAGAAGAGAACCGGCAACGAAAGCGATCCGCTTAATCGCCTCCTTTTCTGCAGCTTCCTTCGCCGCGAGCTCTCTGCGGTGGGACGGGAGAAATCCGCGCTGCTGTCGCGCGCCTCTCTTTCTCTCTCACGATCTTCGCTCTGTGTATACTTATACACAGCCACGAGTAAGAGGGTTTATAGATAGGAGATGATCGTTTATTCCTATCTTACCTAGAAACGTCGCTGTACATTAGGCTGGTGTGAAATTAAAATTGGCGTGTGCAGCGGATGCAGAGTCCTTTATTTAGAATATTCCCCTTTGCTTTATTTCTAACCGAAACCCCAAAGCGAGCAGCTTTAATTCCTCGGCTCATCCTCGAAAACATCGTATACAGTCTCTAGCTGGTTCACCTAAATTCCAGCGTAAGAGACACTCAGCGCAATTCGGCGATAAATCGACCTTCAGCAGCTGATTTACATGAGCGACTCCGGTGGGAAACTTCGATCAGTCCCGCAGAGTCAAGCCGGCTCGAAGTTGCCTCTCCTGCAGCAGCAGCCGTGGCATGTATGAGGTAAGAGTGTAGTAAGCCAGCGCCCGAGCCAGTAACCGAAATAAATTCAACCCTCGCTATCACTCCTTATATATATATATATATATATATATATATATATATATATATATATATATATATACACACTTCCCTATCTCACACTCTCGCCGTGTAGGAATATATCCCAGGAGGATTAGGAGAGAGATTAACGAATGAGCTCAGCTCTCTCCGGTCACAACACTTTTCTCTAATTTACTGGCAAGTTTCTCCTTCGCGGCGGCTCAGTTCCACTAATTCACTGCCGATTCCCGACAGCCCAAGAGAGGGAGAGCGAGCGGGAGTGAAAGTAGTCTTGGAACTTGGTCAGTTCTTTGTCCGTATATATATATATATATATATATATATATATATATATATATATATACCGCCACCTGCTGTCTTCCGTCGTTATGAGATTAATGGCTCGAGATGTTGGACTGATGAGGTACGTGCGTCAGTAAATTCATTGCACAAAGTATCGATCGACGCCGTCGGCACATACGCTGACTCGTACCACTGCGAGTGCCTCCTTCTGAATAAATTCAGTTCATCTTCGACGCGAACATCACGTACGATTAGCGAAGGTCGTCCGAAAATTGAGCACTTATATCGTCAGCTTGCAACAGCAGCGAAAATTGATCGCTCAACGAGGATGACCTCGCGGATCGAGCCGTGACTTTGTCCGTCGTCGCTCGTCTCTTCGTTTTCCCTTTCACCGACCTCGGCTCTCTCTCTCTCTCTGTCTCTCTCTCTCTCTCTCTCTCTCTCTCTCTCTCTCTCTCTCTCTCTCTCTCTCGGTCTGGTTAGCTACGCATAGAGTGAAAACGGCGCGTCACTTAAATCTCAAGACGAGCGAGAGCAAAGCTAGAAGTAAGTCCCTCTCGTCCTGCGCTTTGAAGAAGCAAAAGTACCACTTCCACCTCGACCGCGTCGCTTGCACTCGATCGCTCTCGTCTCCTTTAGCGTCTGGGGCCGAAGGTGAAGCTTTTTTTCTTTGTTTCTTTCATTCTTCCGAGGCACGTTCTTTCATTCGCCCGCGTGCGAACCTTCCTAGCATTCCGTCCGACACACTGCACTGCTGCCGAGCTATGTACTGTAGTCTTTCAATCTCTTTTTGAATCTGTTTTCTTTCTTTCCTCCTTTCTTTTCCATTTGCGACGCAGCTGCTTTAGCGATTTTTTGAATCGAGCGCAGTTTTCTTGTTTTACGATTTTACATTTTAGTCATGTCCGGAGTGCTTCTGGAATTGAAATTTTTATACCGGGATTTCGCGCGCTGGAAAAATTCGACTCGCGCTGCCGATGAGCTTACGAAAAGTTGATTTTGCTGCTGGGCTAGTTTGCGCGAGCGTTAAGGGGTCAAGCCTGGGTTAAATCCTGCAAAAAAACAAAAAGATATTCTTCTTACCAAACAATTTTTGATTTGATGTAATTTGAAAAAAAATTTCTATTGAAAATATATAAAATATACACCATTTTTATCGAAAAAAAGCATGTATATACCTTGTAAAATCATTGACCAAAATTCATGACATTTCACTATATAAATAAGTGTTTTCAGTCACTTGCCACGGCTTTTTGAAAGATCCGGACCGTCTTCTTTACTCTATCCGGGCTTAAAATGTACCTTAAACATGCCCCCTCGGACCGATCGAGAGACATTTCTAAAAAATATGAATTAAATATAGTTAGCAACAAATTTTGTTATCTAAAAAATATCAATTAAACATTGCTAGCAACAAAATTTAAGAAGAATATCTTTTTGTTTTTTTGCAGGATTTAACCCAGGCTTGACCCCTTAATGAGGAGGATTTACTGCTTTTCGAAGCTTTTATGGATTCCTTTGAATCATGAATGAATGGGTTCTCAAAAATGGATATATAACCGAGCCAGTTTGTTTGTACTGAATTATTCATTTGTTCGAAGTTTGAATGGCTGATTTTAAATAAAACTTTTAGTATCGTAGACGCAATCTTAAGTTGGCTTACACGGTCTTGAAAGAAGTCAAAAACCAAGTTCGAAATTTCCCTCTGATTTTACATTCTGGGCAGCTCGGATCATTATGTGACGCATAATAAGACAAGCTGATGGCATGAGAGTATTTGAAATACAAATCATTTCGCAGAGAAAAGACAAGAAATAACGCTTTGAAAGAATTGAATTTCAAAGTGTATTAATAGAGAAAATTGCATCCAAATTAATTTCACTCTGAATGAAAAAAGCTAGCTGTTGAATAATTATCAGGTGAAAGTAAAATTAGCCATATTTATAGGGCTTGCTTGATTTTTAAAATAATACGTTTTATGAATTTATGTCGTATAATATCGCTAGTGTTTATAAACAATGTACCGCAAGTGCAGACAACTCTTCATATAATTGTAATGATAAAATCGATAAAAATGTTTTTACAAATATTTTTAAAAAGTACACGCCCACCCACAATCCCACAAGCTCATCTTCTCTCCCACATTCTCCCGAATCAATTTTACAAAATCAAGCGAAAAATTCAAGCCTCCGTCCAATTGCAAACTTTCCAGAATAGCCGAAGCGCCGCAATGGCCCAAATGAAATTTGTAAATTCCGAAATTTCGCACCTCGCCTCCTTAATCTTGTACGTCCCCCCCCCCTCTCTCTCTCTTTAGACTGTGTGAACTTCCCCTTTGGTTTCCAGCGCTCGTACCTGTTCCCCTCTCCCTCCTAGTGGCCCGCGTTCGAGATCCGGCTCTTTTTCTTCCCCCCTCCCTCCTTATTTCGCGAGAGACTAGACAAAGGGTAAGACTCGCGCAGCGAATGCAAATTGGAGATTCGATTCGCTTGGAGCTTCCTTCCTCCTCCTTTTTTTTTGTTCTCCAAAGTCTCTTTTCTTCTCTGTGCAGCCACGCGTACGTGCAAACAGTGCCGAGTGAGAGCGTGATGGGAGAAGGCGTACGAGGAGAGGAGGGAAATAGAGAGAGACCCACGGGCGTTGAAAAAATCATACGCGAACCGAGTCTCTTTCCCGCCGCGCTGCTGCTGTGCAGTAGCGCCGAAAAAGAAAGAGGCGAATTCTTTCGGGCTCCTGGTTTATTCAGCGGTATCTCGCCGTGTTATTTGCGGGGGCAGAAGAAACAATTTACTGGGAACGAAAAGCCGCGTGCCCGGATGAGACTGTTCTAGTTTTATGGCTCTTAATTAAAGTTGCATCGGTTTGGATATAAATTCACTGCGGTAGGAGGGTTCGGATATGGGTAAGGGGTTGATACCTAGCTGGGGGTGATTCTGGAGTCATTGTTAACCGTAATTAAACACAATGTTTTCTCTTATCGCTACAACGCGTGCGTCGGCTCAGCTGTCTTTAATCCCGCGCATATCCCCTTCGAACAGCGGCAAATTAACCGCGAGTCCTGCCTCCTCGAATCAGCAGAACAAGGTACAGCCGGGTTAACTTGCAAAATCGTTTATCCGGCGGCAAACTCACTAATAAGTATCGATTGTCGCGAAATCCGAAGATTCCGAACGCGTATTACAGGGAACGCGATTAATCTGTGTCAGTCACTCGGTCGCCCCCGCTGAGCGCGTAAAAAGCTCCTCTGGTTTCTCGCAAGCTTTGGCAAATTTTTTTTCAAGAGCTGCCTCTGTTACCCGCATCTTTGTGGCAACGAGATTGAGGTCTGCTGTTGCCTTAGCGGTTTTCTCATTTTTTCATAAATCTCGCGGGTAAGACTGGAGGGCAACAGGAGAGCGTCTGATGTGGGAAACGTCGCTGGACACGGCCAGCTTTAGTGTTTTGAAAAATGTTTATGTTTATCTGAATTTTGGATTTGCTAGGTATTCCAGGATCGACATTATCCACATCTTTACAAAGACGCTCATTTAACAATGTACAACGGATACCGCTACGAGTCTCGCTCATCGCCTTAATCCAAAGCGCACATATCCATCAACGCTTGATTCTGTAAATAAGGGATCGGTCAGCCATATATACATATATGCTGCATCAATTGGAGGATTCACTTTGCATTACGAGCGCAGCCAGCAGCAGCATGCGCAATATCGACTAATCTCCGGCACTATATATACGTACCTACTACACGGCCTTGCATATTTTACGGTGGGTTATAGTCGGAGAAGCTGTCCAGGGATGTACACACGCTGCAGCTCTTTCGCAGCCAGAGCCGCAGGATCCGCTGCTGCGCATATCTAAGGCCGCAGTGGTCTAGAGCTAGATATAAACGTGCGCGTGCGCGGCTTATCAGCATCGAAAAGCAAAGACGACAGTCGCCGACAGAAACAGAAGCCGAAGTGGGTCCGGAAGAGACGAAGGGTACAGCTACCCGTCTCCCGAAGTACTAAAGCTTCCTTGATAATCTCGTATTGCGAAGTTTCGCGAGTCGCGCCGGGAGAAAGCGACCGACTGCGTGCGAGAAGGACAGAGAGCAAGATAGATATAGATAATTCACGCGCGAAACATAACTTGTTAGAAGAGGAAGGAAAGAGGCGAGCGAGAGTGAGAGCCGCGGTATACGGGAAGAGGCAAACTCTGTTATACGCCGGCAGAACTCCGCAGTGTGTGCTGTGCTGCACTACCATCTCCCTCATATTCTGACCTCTGCGGAGCGTATTCTCTCCACGGCGGGATTAAAGCCGGGCGAAAGAAGGCTCTGCGGCGCGCTTTCGCGCAATAAATCCAACACACAGAGCGCGCCCCGGCAAAGATTAGCCGGACCGGCCCTCTTCAGCGCTCGCTTGCTCGCTCGCTTGCGCGACGACTAACTGCAGAGTTAATTTGAAAGTTTTAATAAACAGCTACATCGCCGCGCGACCGGAGGGAGAGGGTAGGAAAAGCACGACTGGGCGGAAGAGAGCCGCCGGTACAAAGGTAACCAGGGCGAAAAGCGGATGCGGGAACGAGAGGAGACAGAGAGGGAGGAGAGATGGCGACGACGGCAGTCCTTGCTCTCCGGAATAGGCAAAAGAGCGGCCAGCAGTCCGCAAATGTTTTACATAATTGATTAAAGAGTCGCGCTTCTGCTACCGCTGCTGTCCGAGCGGTCGCAACTATGTTCTGTGTCTCTCTCTCGGATTCGAAAGAGCAAGAGAGAGAGAGAGAGAGAGAGAGAGAGAGAGAGAGAGAGCTGTTTGCCCGGAAAATTCAAACTGCCGCTGTCGCTACTTGCGAGAGAGCTGAGTAAATTCACTGATTGATCGTGGCCGAATGGACGGGTCGAGTCAACGGACATGCTCGCGAGACAAGCTGCGAGCGCGCTCGTGGAATTTTGCTGAATTGCGCGAGCGCGCCGCTCCGAATGAGCCGCGGAAGTTGACAAAGGAAATAGTTTCCGGAAACCTTGAGCTCGCTCTCTCTCTCACTCTCTCTCTCTCTCTCGCTCTCTCTCTCTCTCTCTCTCTCTCTCTCTCTCTCTCTCTCTCTCTCTCTCTCTGTGTGCACGGTTGACTGTCTTGTCGCGCTGCTGTATCGATTTGAACCTGTGTGCGCGCCGCGGTCATTTAGAAACGATTTGTCTGATTCCATAACTTCGAGCAAAATCGAGGCGGTCGATATCCTACAAAAAGAAGCTGCGCTCGCGTTTCATCAGAGCCGCAAAAGTCATTATGTCGCAAGCTTAGCTGTAAACTTGCGCGCGGGGGGACGAGTAAAGATCCGCACACTTCTCTTTAAATGCTCATCGCCCCGTTCTTTCCAGGCACGGGCCAGCTGTAAAGTTTACGCGCTAATTTTGAAGCCGGTGTCGACGCGTTCGGCGATTCGAAGAAAAGGAAAACGTAATCCGAAAAGGTCAAACTGGCAATTAAATCCGACGATGTAAGCCGTTGTCGCTTGTCCAAGGAGGAAGGGAGAGAGGGGGAGAGTTTGCCTGGACGCTTGACCGCAGTTTCTCCAATGATGATCTTGCCTGCAGGCAAAGTGAAGCTATTGTTCGAGAGACGTCTCGTAGCGCTTTTGTTCGAGCGCCGCTCGCTGAATGGGTTTATGTGCCGCCGTCGTTGCTGTATATGGCTTTTATGCGAAAAAGCGTCACTCGCGGGATGCCCCTGAGCGTCTGCGCGAGGTTCAAGTTCATATACTTGATTATGAAAGACCTTCCGGGATTTAGGGCCTCGGCGCGCGGTTAAAATGAAGAAAGAGTGGAGGGACGAGTTGGAGCAATTCTGCTGGGATACAGGGGAGTCTTTTTTTAGTTATGCTGTTACGTTTTACGCGATGATTTATTCTCACGGCCGTGTAATATTTCCCTTTTCATCCCGAAGATGGCTGGTCAGTGGTGGGGAGAGAAGAGTTCCTTCCAGCTTGAAGCTCAGGAGCTAACTGAGCTGGACTGCCAGGACGAGGCTCCTTATATACCCACGATGTTGACTGGTAAGTAGTGCGAGGGAAAATAGCTCCTTCCAGCTTGGAGTCCCATTGAAGACTAGTATATTTCGTCTATTCTTGGGTCAAAAATAAGTACCTTTGATTCTCTGACAGCTTAAACTTTCCAAAATATTCAAGAATTTCACCTTTATCGGGCGTCCCGCAAGATAGCTTCATTTTTACAAAATGATTTATTCATCAAACAAGTTATGCCGATCATACTGGACACCTCCGATCATATTTAAATCCTAACCGAATCCATCGGTCCGACGACAAAAAGCTCGAGCATGAAAACTTGATGCTCCTCCGAATAAAATATCGAAAACACACAAGTCCGGCCGAGCGCTTTTTGACCGTCTAGTCAATTTAAAATCCAGAGTAAACGTATACTGTCGTCGTCGGGGTCAGTTCTTTGTCAATCTTTCATAGATGCAAAAGAATCGTCTCCTCCTATATACAGCTACCCTGTTGAGCGTATTTTCGGCGGAGAAAGGAAGGGTAAAAGGCAAAGTGCATGGAAGATGGAGCCGCGTGGATGTTCGGTCCGTGGAGTGTTGTCAAAGACGCGTAGTCCCAAGACACGGCAGCCGCTTTCGCGCCTTTTTTCCGGATGCTCGTGAAAGATTTATCAGAGAGAAGAGATTCGAGCCTGTCGGTTTTTGCACCGGGCCAAGGCTCTTTTACTCTTGCATTCACATCCAGACAAGGAGCAGTTCTGCGCTCGACGCGCTTCAAAGTTTCGCGCATCAAAGTTTTAGGTCTCGAATTTTTGTTTTCTCGGCTCAGCTGTGATCTACTGGCACATCTGCAATGGATATGGCTTTGAAATATCGCGCGGATTTCGTCCTAAGTTTTTAAAATATTGTTAGTGACGTTTATACTACAAATAAAAGTTTCAGTGTTGTATTGGCTCAGCGCGAAATACACATCAGAAGAGTCAATACAATTACGTTGTTTTTTTTTTGCTCTTGATTTATTCCGTAACTAGCGAGGCAAAAACTATCGCGAAAATATCCAGCGTATCATTAATCAAATTTATCGGTTGTGTACCCGTATACACAGTTTGATTTGTTATCAGCACTTTGATTCTTTATTTTTCAAATAGACGATAAAGTTTCGAAAAATCTCAGTTGATCACCATTGAGCAATAGTACTCCTTTCAATTCATCACTTATCATTATTACATAGTCCAGCATAGAAAATTCATTCCCAACACGTTACAGACCATCTCATCGCCGTACACGTAAAGCTTGCAAAATAATACGGACGGCAAGTCAAGCCCCCTACCGGTTCGCCGCACCTGCGAAGCACAAATATGCAAGCTCGCAAGTTTTCGTGCGCGGCGCAGAAGTGAAGGCTCCGCGCGGGGGCAGGCGTTTGCATGCAAGTTGCACGCGATAAAAAGTGCATGGCTATCCCGCTGAGGGCAGTGTGGCCACGAATTTTCGAGTGACACTGCCGGCTATGCGTCCATGAATAAGTATCCATACTACAGAGACGTATACGAGCGTTAGCGAGTTCTTCGCGAACGCGCGTATAAAAAAAATGGGTGGAAAGCTCGAGAAATATTTTTACACTTGACGAGTCTACCGTTGGGTTATGCTCGGCGTCGTTGAGGGCGAGGATGTGACATGTGGCGAAAGACGAGGATGATCCGATTGTATAAATGTGGAAACATACAGAATATTTTAAACTTATTTTTTCGCGTACACAATTACTAAGGACATTAATCGTAGGCTCTCTTACATCCCAAGGAATAAAGGGTGAAATCGGTGCAAAAAAATATGCGGCTTCCACGCACCACTGCTACTTTGGCGCTATAATATTCTATAGCAATTGCCTCATTACCGTTATCGTGAGCTAAGCGCGGCTGGAACGGCGCTTCGCTCCCCGGCTTTATATCAATTTAAGCTCACTTCCAAGATAACCGGGGAAGAAGAAAACGCGCAGATTATGGCCATCTTCCTGAATGCAGGAGAAAAAATATTGTCTAAATCGCACTTTTAATTCAAGTTTTTTTTAAAAGCTTCGTTATTGCTTGTGTTGTACTATTTGTTTGTTCGTATTATTTTCTTGTCGTTTCATACAATGCACTCTACGTGATGAGTTTCTTCGAGATTCAAAAAACAGTGGTTAATTTTTGAAGGCATCATCATTAGCAATCCAAAGATACAGCAACGTATAAAGCAGTGACTAACGAACCTAACCACGTCTCTCCCGCTATACACTCGCTTCGTCGAAACGCTTAATTCCAGCAGTCCAAAATCTTTGGCATCTCATTTATCCGCTAACGAGATCTGCAATCGGGGCAAGGCTACGCGAAAAAGTGCGGACTCTCTCTCTCTCTCTCTCTCTCTCTCTTCAGCGCAATCCTCGGAAATTTAAAAACGCTTTTTAAACCAGTTTTCCCTCTACTACTTTTCGCATCATCACGCACGCCCCCCCCCCCCCCCGCACACACACACACACTTTAACTCCAGCTGCACACAATCAGCCTCGAAGACGGGGGTGCACGGTCGGACGCCTCAGTCGCGCATGCGTCCAGGTGTGCGCGCTTGTCTCGTGAGTTTGGCGCTCTCCCGCGTAGCAGTCGGCACTCGCCGCTCGTCAGATACGTGCGCGCACGCGAGACGACTCGTACTTACTCAAATCCTTGAGCTGCCGGTTTTTCCAAGTTCGCGCGGGAGAACACTCGTGTGGACACGCGCGTTCAGTTCGGTTGTACGGTTGTTTCGGTGCCGATCTTTGGTGGACCGCAGATTTTGCTGGTTATTTTTTGCTTTTCTTTGCGCCGATCCACGAGATGGCTCTGTGATAAACAAGAGAAGCCGAGGGTCTTGGTTATTGGGACGAGTAAAAGTGAATTATCAATCAAGGATGAAAAGAGGAGCTGGCAGAGAGGAGCTCCGTTAAATAGGTAAATCGTTCGGGAAAGAGGTTGGCCTCTGCGAGGCGGGAAGATTTTCGAGTGGGAAATTCGGGGTAATGGCGAAGTTGGCTCGAGAAGTTTGATAAAGTTTATCGAGAGTGTGAGAGAGAGGCTGTTTGTGGTCGCAAATATTGATCTATTTCTATAAACTCGGGATGGATATGAGTTTTGGATTCCTCGATGTTATCGGACAATATGCTCGAATTATAAAATAGCTGAATAATTTTTAACATTTCTCGTTACTCTAATATTTCAAAGATTGAGCGGGATGTGCAATCCGAAGAGTCTACTAAAGCGCTTTACAAAGTTAACTTGAAAATACCACTTTTCGGAAATAGCATGATAATATTAGGCAAGCTCGCGTTGCGCGCAAATCAAATTATTACATTCCAAAGTCTCTACATCGCCTCCCAGATTGTTCGCGAATCAAGCTTATTAAATACGATTGTTCAATGCTTCAGCAAAAACTCTCGACGCTCGGATTATTTCGCATTAGCAAGTCTTCGTTATTATGATTAGCTGCGCGAACAACCGTTGCGTAACTAGCTTATATACTGAGCGCCTTAGACCTTGGGCCGCCATTAGTTTCGAAAATATGTAAATTATGTCTGCAGCGCTGCAGCTCCCATCGGTTCGGAGGCCTTTATTCAAACTTAATTTTCCCAAATTTTAATACAGTCATAATTGAAACGCGCGCTTAAATGGAACGAAATCTGGCAAAGTACCTCTGCGCGATGCGTACGCGTTCGCTGAGTTAATGTGCACTTTCCGCCGTATAATTATTATATATTTTCGGCGAGGATAGGACACACACGATGCTGGCTTAAAAAGTTTATTATCGTCAAAATGACGATTAAATTTGCCGATGCATATATCTCCTCTACAAATATATCTGCAATTTTATGCGTTTCCCTCGATCGTTATAATTTAACCTTTGATGCATTTTAATGTGTTTTCAACGATGTTTATTGAGGGATATGAGATAAAAATTCGTTTCCAATAAATATAGCAGACTGTAAAAGCGCACAAAATTGTTTACTGATTCTCGTAATTAATTTAATGTTTGCTTTTGTTCAAAAACATTAAATAATTTTTACGTTTTGCTGAAAGTGCTAGAATATTGATTAGGCAAGTGTTAACTTTATTACTCACCTTTGCAAGTGTGTTGTAAATTTTTATGCTCGTACTCTTTCAACTAAACGAGGAAATATGCATGAAAAATTTCGTTAAGTCCATCATGTTATTCTGCTCTCGAACGCTCGCTAATTCAGTCAATCATCGTCCATAATTTTGTCACGGTCACTTTACATGAAAATTTCCACAAGCCAAGAGACCGTAAAATTTGCCGAATAAAATCTCGCGTTATATATAGCTGTTTACCATTTCATCGTAGAGATTAATAAAAGAGCACATAGTGTCCCGAGCGAGCGCAAAGTGAAAAGCAGTGCCGGAACCGCGAGGCGCAATTGTGAAAATGGAAAAAGCCCGATCGCGCGGCGCGCTTGTGTGGGGAGTAATAAAGAAATTGGAATATGACTGACTCCGCGTAGGTGAATAAATAAGCGCGCGCGCCCAGACCGCTGCGTACAAATGCATCGATAAAATTGCGAGGTCGCTGAACCGACGTTGCAAAAGTCGATTTCTCGAAAGCTTCCCATAGATTATAGGGATTTCGGGAAAAAATTGCGCGTTTGTTGATTCGAGCTGTTTGGGGAGAGTTTTTGCTTAGGACATGCGTGAGAGGGATATTTTTTTACGTATCTTAGATTGAAAGTCGAAACGATGCCTTCTCATTGTTCAATGAATTTCAGGCAGTCGAGTAAAATTTTCTTCTTATTCTACTCTCAAATATTCTCACTATATTCCCATCCATTTTTCGTGCCGCGACCCGTGCCACCGAGCGCAACGGCAGCTGACACTTGTTTAATAAAACGCACCGCGAGAACGACATTCTTTTATCGAGGCGACTGATGCTGCGGTCACATGGTCTTTGACAGTCGCAAACGAAGTTAGTAATTGGAATTTGCCTCGTTTTTTTCGAGACGAGCGAAAAAGCCACGAAAGAAGTGAAACAGAGAGACGCGGTCAAAGTTCTTTTAATATTTTTCGGCTCGTTGGGCGCCAAAATTGTTCATGCATACGTACATCTGAGACATGCATTGCTTGCTGCAACGTAATGGCGCAGTCTTGCATACAATAGCATTAAAGATTTAACGTAAACGTTTTAAAACAAAATTAGTTAACGTCTTTGAGTTGTCATTCCATCGCATCTGACCATACCCTGACTTTTCCCCTCGTTCGCGCTTACGTCTTCAAAGTTCATTTTCCGATTCCTACATTCAAACGATACACTCTTCATTTGCAAGTGTGATGAGCTCGCGTTATATTTCTCGCATCCCTTCGGGCTAGATGTTAATTCGGCCTTCGCTTTCTCCCTCAGTCAATTTTTAGTCGCCAGTGCGCAGAGTCGTGCTCATTTACGAAAATACTCAGCGCCCGAGCAAAACATTTCCAGTCTTAATTTACAAGCGGTATAACGAGCATTGAATGACATGCGCTCGCGTTCAGGCCGAGTCTTTTATGAGCGTCGTTATCGGGGGTATAGCGTCTAGCTCTCGCTCATATATACCATCCCCGACGATTTCCTGCAGCGTTGCGCGCGATTCTCGTGCCGCACACAGGCTTCTAAGATTATGTGGCGCCTTTACACCGACTTAGGCTCTTCGCGTATAAAGCGTCGCTGTTTGCGTTTAAACGAATGTAGGCTACCACTGTAATAATGAATAAATTCGTGGGGGATCAGGTCGGATCGTTAAGAGTTATACACCGCGGCATTTCGCGTTTCAATCGTGAATAATTGTCTGCGCGCATGTATTAGTCGGGAGCTACGAAGCCAAATATAATTGGGTGCTTATTCGGTTGCGAATTATTTAAGACATTAAGAGGCTTGTGAAATACGCAATCAGCGATCTAAATACCCGGCAATTAGTTTCGAGCGATGCTTGTTGTGTCGATCGGCGGAACAATGCGATGTACACGCGTGTATGTGTGTTTATGATATAGGGAAATCTACTTGTATAATAGGAGCAGGAATTGGAAATGAACGAGTCTTACAATCCAATTAGTTCCGCGTTGTAACGACGTGAGCCAACCCTTTCCTACAACGAACCTCGAAAGCGCAAGCTCATTTCAAGGACACGGGGATAACAAGCGCTCGTCACAATTCTCACGGCGTTTAATCTAATTCTCCTTCCCCCGTCATTATTCCACTTCACACCGCTCTCGTCGATATCATATCCTGCAGGTGCGCCGCTGCGAATCCCGGGTAAAATCGAGATTCTCATCATGGGCACCAATTTACCCGCTTAATTACACAAGCTGTATTCATCAATTCTCTCAACACACGATACGACGGGTTTCCCGCGAATCAGTTCGTATCATTCTTTCCGCCTTTATACGCATAAGCGTGCCTAGCACGCACGTCCGAGTGTATTTTAATCGTCGGCACTTCGTCCCTGCACACTCACACACATGCCGTGTTCAAGCGTAGTTTGCCCTCGCAGACATGCTTCTCCGCGCGATCTTCAAGAGTCTCGCGCACCGACGCACGAGAGAGAGAGAGAGAGAGAGAGAGAGAGAGAGAGAGAGAGAGAGAGAGCGAAATGGAAAGGGACAAAAGGGGGAAGCTTTTTTTCCGTCCCCAGTGCGCGAGAGCGCGGAAACGAGTCGCGCTCGGTGATATGCATGCGATGCGCCATGCATATTCAATTTTGATGGGGTATCGCGCGCGCGCACGCCGGCGTTTATGCTTACCTGCGTCGCCCTCTCTCTCTCTGTGCACGTGTGTGTGTGTGTTTACACAGAGAGCGAGAGACAGACAGACGTAGGCCGAGGGCAAAATTTATACAGCAGAGTCGATGCAGCGCAGCCTTTGACTGTACGAATCGTTAACCTTATTAAGAGGCGCGCCGCCGCTGCTTCCCTCCCTTTCGGCCGCGTTTTCGAATAATCGTTTCGACGATCCCTCGTTTAGCGTGAGTAGCGCTCAAGAGTGAGAGAGAGAGAGACGCGAATGCATTACCGGCGAGAGAGAAAGAGAGAGAAAGAGAGAGAGTTTCTATCTCTTTCCGCGCGCGCGGCGGGCTCGTCGTAATTACGAGTTCGAAGGAGGAAGAGAGCTTGCAGCACGCGATGAATTCCATTTGCGGATGATTTAGTAACCGATCGAGCATGAGCTGCCCCAGTGTTGAAAAAAAGGAGGAACAACCTAACTCGCTCTCCTTTTTCACTATCGTCTCTTCTAATTGAATCGACGCCCGCGAGCTTTCGCTTATCGCGTATGTACGTTTGCTTAATGCGACCAGAGATTTTCTCGTATTTTTCGAGAGCGATGGAAAATTTCGCCCTGATTATCAATCCGATATAACGTACGGGAGCATCTTCGAGCTTTTAATTTTCCGCGCAATCGTTCGCTGCTGTTCGAAGCTTGATAAAAAGCTCCCGAAGCTCTCCCCGGCGAAGCTCGTCCATTAGCCGTGCGGCAGCAGCCGGCGGGTTGATGAAATTAAGCTAAACAAAACAACTTATTAAGCGAGCCAACTTAATGAGCGCTCGACCGGCCCCTCGGAAGCTCGTCGCGCAATTTGTTGAAATTTGTTCAACCCAGAAACTCTCGCCTGGTGTAGATACAGCTCACTCTCACTCTATAACACGAGTCAGTCAATTTCTCTCTCGATTTCTCCAACAAACTAATAAGGACTCGCTATGCTCGCTGTATACACGCCTCTAGACGAGAGGGACTAGCTTCATCGCGCGCGGAAGGGCTGTGTAGGTAAGGGCTTTTGAAGAAAAACGCGAGCGCACTTTCACACCTGTCAGCTCTCGCTTATCGAAAAGACGTCGGCAAGTCGAGCGTACGCGCGAGACTCTATACTCCGCTGCTGCTGCCACTGCTAGTGCGTCTCTGTCGCGCGACTGAACCTAATTGACAGTGACATAACACGTAATACGTGCCGTACATACGAACGTGCGCGCGCGCGCGTCACTTTGCTGCGTGAAACGGAAGTTTTCTTGCTACTGCCACTACTTATGCCGCTGCGCTGCGTATATACTAGACCACTGTGTGCTGTTGCTCGGGTATTCGGTGTATACGTGGCTGTGTGTATGGAGAAAATTTTGAGCTGCTGCTGCTGCCGCTCTTTGAAAGTTTGGCCCGTAACTGCGCTTATAGTTGCGCTCGTTCGATTAAGAAATGGAAGGAGTTGGCGGCTGAGCGAAGTTTTAAGTTTTGTTCGCTCGAACTTGTGTTCGGGGGCGTAATTGATTTTGGTTTATCATTGCAGAAACGCTCTTTTTAAATTTATTATATCCTTTTTTATGCATTCGCACGATTATGCGGGATAACGAAGCATCGACATTGCGCGTTTATTAAATGAGCATCGTATTCATTTCAGGCGGCAGCGGTAGCCGAAGGAAGCAATCGGCCAGAGGAATACACAAGGCGTCCGGTGAAGCTCCTCAGTGCTGCAGGAGGGATACACCGGATATTAAGAGACGACGAAGGGAGAAAAGAATAAGGCCGGGAAACGCATTGCTTTTGCAATCGAGAATGCGCGGAAGTCGTGGTATGGGTCTCGTGCCGCCACTGCTGATGTTAATGACGTTGCTGATCAGGCAAGAAGGTGAGTCGTTTTATCGTTCGTTTTTTTATAATTTAATGTTTCTCTTCCGCTCTCTCGACGCGGCGCGTAATAATCTTGGAAAATTCCCCTCGGAAAGTTGAACGAAAATAGCGGGTTAACAAGTTTTCTATTAAAGCGGAACGGTTTTCGTTGGATTTTTCTTTAAAATTTCACTTTATACACTTCAAATATTTGAAAACGAGCGAATTTGTTTTGCTGTTGTCGAGTGTTTGAACTCAAAATTTGACGTGAAGTGTATCAAGCGAACCCGTTAGCGAACTCGGTTGATGGAGGCTTCAAAGTTTTGCTTGTTAAAATGAGCCGTTTCTTTTTACTCGACGTAAAAAATGACGCATCTCATGTCAATCATCTTATTTTTAATATTCCTGCATATTTTCTCTCTTCCCTGGTAGAAATGTCAACGGTTCAATGGCTTAGCAATGGCTTATTTAACCAATAACGCCGATGAACCGCTTAGAAAACCGCTAAATAACCGCTTAAATTTACCTATATGATTGATTATAATTGAAAAAAGGTTAGGAAATGCAAAGGACAGGTAACAATTTGTAGATAATATATTTAAGTTGTATCTAGATATGTTAAGAGGTTAGGATAATCACCAGCTCAAAGAATCAATTTAATTTTATTAATATTACAATTTTTTACATATAATATAGTCTTATTCGATTATCTGAACAAGGTTTGTATGATACGCATGCACTGCACATAATTTCACTTAACCGTACCAAGTCATGAACTGTTATTTCATAATGTCATGCTGTCTGATTAAATAAAATAAATAGAAATTGTTTGTATTAGCAAACTAAATAGTGCAAAATACCTTGTTTAACAAGACTAAATTGACTGATTTGAGATTTTGGTCTAAAATCTCCGATGGCAAGAACAATGTGAAATTCTTATCTTATGTACTCGAAACCACAATGAATATTTGAATGGGTTCTTTTTTAGTTTAGTCTTGTTAAACAAGGTATTTTGCACTATTTAGTTTGCTAATACAAACAATTTCTATTTATTTTATTTAATCAGACAGCATGACATTATGAAATAACAGTTCATGACTTGGTACGGTTAAGTGAAATTATGTGCAGTGCATGCGTATCATACAAACCTTGTTCAGATAGTAGAATAGGACTATATTATATGTAAAAAATTGAAATATTAATAAAATTAAATTGATTCATTTAGCTGGTGATTATCCTAACCTCGTAACCTCAAATTAGCCTCCGGCAGACATCTTGGAAATTTAGCAGTTCCTAAGCCACATTTTTTGTTAAATTTTAGCTTGGCAACCGTTAAACAGTTAGCTAAGTCTAAAGGTCTTAGCAAATTCGAACCGTTAATTTTCTACCAGGGTCATGATACATCAAGTACATTTTCCTCATCGCATTAAAAGTTAATAATTCGTCGCGGCAGTTCGTGAGAAGGCATTTGACGTCTTATTTTTATATAGAATATTCTTTTCTGAAAAAAGCTCGGCTTTTCATAAAGCTGCCACGACTGTGCTTTTGTCTTCAGAAAAGCTGATGCACAGAGCTTTTCTTTGCGTTTTCCCGTTAATCAATTCAGCGGCAACGTGGATCCTTTTGTTAACTGAATTCTTCAACTCTCGACATATCCAAGAAATACGGAAAAACAATGATACACACGCGCTTCTCTCTCCGCAAAAGACCAAGCGCATAAACGGCACAGATGTAAAAGCCGACGTGTGTATCCGTACGAGACGAGTATGCTGAAATACGTACACGTACATACGTAGAGCAAAAAAGATAGAGCAGCATCGCGGCGAGAGCAAAAGGTTCATCCCAAGACGGGTCTCTAAAGCCCCGAAGGCTAGTGCAGAGGGGCGCACGGGATATGTATATCGCAAAAATCGACGTGAAGCTGCGCGCACAAAGCCGCAAAAGAAAAGCGCACACATTTCCGCTTCCTCCGCGTGCTGGAATAAAGCAAATGGCGCGAAGATAAATGCGAGGAATATAATAAAAACGAAGGGGGTATGCGCTGATCCGGTATGTGTATATGGAGAGAGAACGAGAAGGAAATGGGAAGCAAATAGAGATACATTGAAAGGGAGCTGAGGGGGAAGAAGATACACATGCAGATTGAGAAAAAAGAATTTATTAACCCGTTGCGCCGCGGCTGTACGGGAATTTTATTTTTTTCGCGTCGTAGGTATGTACATTTAGATTTGGTATTTACTTTATATTCGATCGCTCGTGACTTTCTACTGAAATACACACCAGGCTTGTAATACAGATGCATTTTACTAATACGAGCTGATACCAACTCGTGAATGATCTGGATGAATCCCAATGAAATATTTCCAGATTCGTAGCTTTTCGTACCGACAGAGGATTACACATTTTAGCTCAAAGGCTCTGTATCAACAGATTCGGAAAAATCTTTTTCAACTTTTCAAATTCCCAGCTCTTTTTTGTTGTAAAAAAATTAACACCGTGTGCTATACCAGCGTGTATCAACAATTTCTCCCGGCAGCGCTTAAAAGCAAAAATAATCGCTCCACCACCTGCATACGTTGCAGAAAAAATACCTCCATACACTCATTTCCACGAAGCCGGTCAGCCGTCAATTGGCGCAGCGGCAAACGTTTCCAAAATTCTAGGACCTCCGAGAGATAAACTTAGCATAAATAAATAAAAGATGAAGACCAGTAGCTTCTCTCCCTCGCAGAAAGAGGGAAACGAACTCACCGCATACACAGTCCATAAGCGACGAGCATTGCGGGTAAAAGAGCCTATACAAGAGCCGCACACGCGTCGCTAGCATCAAGTTTGGCGCACCGGCTCGCGCAGCATTGATCAATTACACTTTGTAAACAGCCAGCGGTTATCCGCGCTCGACTGCTGCATGTATCTCGTGTCGACGACTGCCTATGTGTTTACACATGCCTGGCCACACATCGGGATACGCGCGCGCATTTCTACGTATATTATACAATAAATGGGGATAATGCGCGCGCGGGCGTGTGTATACGTATGTATAGCAGTATATGTAGCCGGGCTGTTTGCGTCCGCGGCTGTTTCGCCGGATGCATCATTGAATGGGACCAGTCAAGTAAATACAAGACGCGACGTATGGAGCGAGAGGAAAATAGCCATGTGTGTGTGTAGAAGTTTTTGAAACTGCCGTCCGAGCACTTTAACCTCTGGGGACGGCGAGGTCCACTAGCGCTCTCGTGTGCGTGTATACGTATGTATAGGTATTTCTTATGAAAGTTTAACGAGTCGAAGCGAGAGAGAGAGAGAGAGAGAGAGAGAGAGAGAGAGAGAGAGAGAGAGAGAGGCTGCGGAGCTCATCGGGTGAGAGCTTGCGCGAGCGGGCGGGCGCGCTTCTGCGAATTTTTTCCGCTCGAGCGTGTAAGTAAGTTTCCGCATGAAAATTCGATCGGACTTGATATATTCGCCCGACCGACTGAGCGCTGCGCATGTGTCTGCCTGTGTGTATATATATGTTCATGGAAGTGCGCTCGGATGACTTAGCGAGGAAACGCGGCTGTGGCCAGTCGATCACGCGCGATTAATATTTAAAGCTCGCTTGCGCTCGGTCGCCCCACGAGCTTTTCTCGGAAAAACTTTCGACGACTATTTCTTTTGCTCCGTGTGTTTTATACATTATCCTCGTTATACCGAGAAATTTTCACTCACGTTACGTGGAACCGGTTATTATACGCCGAGAGAAAGAGAAGCGGGAACATTACGAAGCGCCGGGGTAATTCGAAAAATCACGAGCACGCGAGTATAAGTTGCCGGCGATAATTCGGAAGAGGAAATAGTGAAAGGGCGTTATTAAAAATAAATTAACATACGAGCCCACTATGCACGCAAATAAAGCTCGTACTCCCGAAAATGTCCGACATTACTTACGCTTATGTAGCAGCGCGCGCGGCGCATATCCCCGGCTACACTCGCATATTGAAAATCATCCCTCTCGCACCCTCTCTTGCAATTTTCATGCGCGAACCCGGTGCCCGCGTGTATTAACTCGCGAAAAAGCAGCTGATACCGCGGCTTTTTAATGCTACTAATACGGAGAGCTAGCCCCACACAGGGCCTTCGAAACGAGGACAAATCATATTAGCGGCTATTACACGGAGAGCACTCTCTCGCTCTCGGTATTATATTTAACGCAGGCTACGTCTATATACATTATTTAGCCCCGCAGTACTCTGCGGCATATAGGTATGGGTCCAGGCGGCTGCGCTTGTTGATTCAACAATGCAGCTTCGCGGCCGAATGCGACGGCCACAATGCGCGCGTTTACATTTCGGCCGATTAAGCCGTACAATTTGTGCTCGATTATTGCCGCCGCCATCGCCGAGCTTTCCCTTTTCTTACTTGAGCCAGTTTTCAAAGCGTTCCTGCGACGATTATACATTTTTTGTTATATATAGTTCAACAGCTCGATTATGTACGTATTACGTGAATCTGGAACTTTGACGTGTATAACGCAATGAGCTTTTACTGCAGACAACTTACGGCCGGCGTCGTCGTGTGTAAGCTTTTATCGGGGAGATCGACGATTAGCCGAAAATATGGGCGTTATGCCTTGTGTTATTACGTGGCGTGCGCTGGAGCATGCGTCATGTGATTTTATCCTGAAGGCGTGAGTGCGGCAGATTTCGCGCACGAGTGTGTGTGTATAATATATATTAGTATATACTGTGGGCTAGACTTGGAGAGAGAAGGCTCCGGGACGTGTACTCGCCGATTTATGAGCGGGAAGAGTTAAAATTCTGATTTATGCGACGTGAGTGGGTTACGGTTTTGGATTTTGAATCCTTTGTTGAAAGTTTCGAGGAGGATAGTGTACGGATGATTTATGGGCTGATTGATAGTAATAGGCGACTGAAACTCAATGAATTATTCCTCTGGCATATGCATGATACGTTCTCGGCGTCTAACCATAAAAGATGAAAGAGATCGATAACACTTATTTGACTGTTTCCGATAGTAAGTTTATAAAGTCATACGATTATAACGTTTTTACGCGCATGAATATGAAACGACTGATCAGTCGTTCGAAACTTTTCAGTGGATCAGTTATGAATTTATAGTCTCGACCCGCTCGTTGGCGAAAGAAAATCCCAGTGTCCCTTTCAACCGATTCCACTCTCAGAAGGTCTAAGTATCCGCAGAATTAGTTCGATCTTCTCACGCACACTGCACCCATAGGAATACACGGCGGCACTTTGCGCGTCGGCGATTCAACGAGTTCTCTCGAGGCGACACACAGCTTATAGCGTTCTACCTCTCTCTCTCTCTCTCTCTCTCTCTCTCACCCTGTCTTCCTTCTCTCCCTCTTTCTCTCGGCTGATGAAGATAAAACGGGATAATTATAGAGTCTATCGAGATCGCGCAGCAGCGCGCGAGTAAATTTCGCCGGGGCACGCGAGATCGTTTGAACATGAACGGCCAGCTTGATAAAGAAAGAGGGAGAGAGCTGCGGAGCTCGCAAGAGAGGAAAAAGAAAAATACAGAGCTGCAGCGCCGAGAGGCATACAAAGAAACAGACACAATAGCGGAATCGAACGCATTTTTAAGCCATCGGATAATCTGCGGTCGGCTTCCTTTTTTCTCTACGTCGCTTGCTCCTTTTATTCCTCTTTCGCGCGCGTGCGCTCGCGCAGGCGGAAGCCCGAGAAAAATAAATACACCGCGCGCGAGGGAGGCCACTTCCCGGGATTGATATAAATGAATGATTTTTAATGGAACCGCGGCTTTTTTCGGAGACTCGCCCACACATGAAGCGGCTGTCTGAGCGAAAATAAAGAGCGATGCTTTTGTCCGGCAGTTGCGTGGCAGCGGGAAAAAGACTAGTGTGTCTCGGTTTCCAGGAATATCTGTGGTTTTATTATTCGATTTCGCCGAGTGCCTCATCGCTCTTTCCGGTGTACCTCTGAAACTGGCTGTTTTACCGATCGATCGTGAAGTTCTGATTAAGTTATTCTTCGCGGAACATGACATTTATAAATATCGTTGACTTCTTCGCTTATACTGACGCAGGATCTTAGCGATTATCAGTCCTGTTACTTATACATCGATTATTATTTTCAATGACGATGTTTCGATACGGATCCGGTCAGCGGAAGTACATACGTCGGATAAGTTAAATAAACTCGCCGATGTGACTCGATGCTTAAAATTAAATCTCAAAAACCGATCGAAGCCTCCAAGATCTCACTTCGTTCACTTCGAAGTGCATCATCAAAGAGTCATCAGCCATATAAAGACATTCGGCGAGTGAAGCCACCTCTATAATTAATTCTTCATTCACTGCGGAACCTCTCACTAATTGTTTCCAACTCGTTCTTCTTTCCTTCTCCGCCGCGTCTTTTATTTTTCAACTGTGCAGCTTTCTCCTCCACCCCCACCCCTCCTCCTCTTCCCTGCGCGACGCGGCTCGCATTTGTTAGAGAGCAACGTCGAAATCCGGAACGCGAGGAAAAACTGCTGCGTCAGCAGACGTCGTCGCGCGACGAAAGAGATTTTCGTCGTCCTTCCCGAGAAAAGTGTACAGGAGGCAGGCAGCTGCTGCTTGCTCGTTCCGAATTTCATCCCGAGATGCGCCCCGAACAAGCTTCCTCAATTATTTCTGCATTATGACGTTCTTCGAGGAAATCATTTTGCGTTAGTCGGAAATCGGCTTTTATATATAATGCAGAGGAATTTCTACCTCCTGCATAACTGTGCTCGTGAAATTGTTTCTCAATTGACGTACGCATCGCAACTCTATGTTAATGTAGTATATATATTGGACATTGGAATTATGGAATTTTTCGAGGTAATAACTCTCGCACAATACGTTGAATGTCCGGTATTTCTTCGATTCGATTCAGGCCTCTTATCCCTGCACTTTATCTAATCAGGTTATACGTCTGCGTTATTTCTCTCGTTCCGCGAGGTAGTGTGTATACAATGCGTAATTTCTTACCTCGAATCCCATATAAAAAACATAATCGCGTATATAGCGGACGATGGAATCAATGAGAAAAAGATGACGAATACAAGGGCGGGACTAATTTACGACTGGTACTAACGTATTAACTCGCGCCTTATCGCGAAAAAGCATCTCTCGGCCGGGCCAGGGCAAAACCGAGAGGGGAAAATTTATTAACGCAATACCGAAAACGTCCATTTCACATGCAAATGTAACTTATTCACTGCGGAGTTCCTCTTCCTCTCTCTCTCTCTCTCTCTCTCTCTCTCTCTCTCTCTCTCTCTCTCTCTCTCTCTCTCTCTCTCTCCTCTCTCTCTCTCTCTCACTCGGCCGCGTATTTACCGCCAGAATCAGGAATAAAATACACATACGCTAGGTACTCCACTCCACCTTCTCTCCCGCCCGATTATTCAGATTTACGCGAAGCCCTCTACCCAGCGCCGGAAATTCTCTTACCTCTGGCGTCCTCTCGCGACTCGGCTTTATCCACAGCGCACACGACTATATATCGCAATAAATGAAGCTCCTCCGCGATTGCTGGAACGTTGAAATTATACTCCTCGAGAGCAGCAGCTTTTCCCTTCCTACATCAAACGTCCGCTTGGTGCGCTGTGTGTAACGCGCATAATCCGTCGTTCGAGGGGATTCTCCTTCCAGTATATAGCAGGCCACTGGGACACTAAAGGCTAGAGAGATCGTAATAGTTGTACGGGCGTTTCTGCTGCGCGTTACGGCCTCTCTCATTGATGTCGAGCGAGGTGTGCGTGCAACCGGTGGCTGCGCCCAGCGCGCGAAGCTGTTGATATGCTCTAAAAGTGCGGAGGAGGGGGGATACGTGTGTGGCTGGTATGTCGCGATGAGGATGATCGGAATTTCTCTGGGTCGTGTTGTCGAGTCGATTGTTGGGACGAGGGTTGACCGGAGATTGGGACACCTTTAGGTCGGTCGCGATGTGAATTTGTTTCGTTTGTTGTTATTTGTAGCAGCAATTTACATTGTTAATTAGACCGACGAACAAAGAAAGTGGGGACCCATTGTTTCGGCGGTAATCAAATCGGCGCAACGATATAATCAACGAAAAATAAAAAAAGAATTCCCATCAAAACGTAATTAACCAAACAACGCCGTTGCAAAAACTCGCAGAGCTATACAGAAGAAAACAGGGGTATTAAAAATACAATGATTTGAAAAATTCATCCGTTCTCGCGTTGTGAATTTTCATCCCCGCTCACACGGACGAAAAGAGAAAACGCAAACAGCAACGCACTGGTTAAGCTCGCCGGAGACCGCGTAAAGCGTATGCAGCGAACGCATTCTTTTTGATCATTCTATTAAAAGCAACACACTCGCGTAGACAAACTCAGCCCGACAAGGTAATTAATATTTATGCGAAGCTCGAGCTCGACTGATTCGCGGAACGCGTTGAAACATACAGAGTGCTTAAGCGCTAAGCGAAAAAAGAACGAGTAGAAGTATAATATAGAGCAAGTGTTCGAGGTAGCGAGTTCTGTCTTTCGTATAAAATGTGTGAAAAACGAGTTTAACGCGCGCGATTATACGGTTCGCCGAGCCTTACGAGGGCTCGTTCTTCGTGCATGGCTAGACGATTCTCGGATTATCTGCCCGGCGTGTAGTTCGCGAAGCTTCGGGGCTATATTACGAAGTCTTACGGAACTTCCCTCTGCAACTCGTCGACGTTGTTTCTAAGCGGATACTTGTGTGTATACGCAGTAGGAAGGTATTATTTTTAATAATGAAGAACGACGGATTTTGTATATTACACGCGCAGACTCGAGGGTACGTCGTAATAAATGTCTCCGTCGCGTAGGTACACGCGAGACGACGTTGTTAGATCTTCCTAAGGGTCGGTTCTGGAGGAGCATGTTTCCGTACGCGGAGCCGATAAATTTTTATCCTCTTGTTAGGATCATACTGATGCTCCTGCTGCAGCGAGACGATTTTTCCCCGCCCCTCTCTCTTGACAAGCGACGTTTATTACCTGATTATTTCTCGAGCTTTTTGCGTCAAGATGATATTATGTAATGAACGAGTCGGTTATATTTGCGGTGTGCTTTATTCTTGGATTCTAGAAGTCGATATCTTCAATTAACAAGCGGTTATTTTCTCCCAGCATTTTCCAGAAAAAAGTCAAAGGCTCGTAACTCAAATGACTCTCCCCGTGTGTACGTGTGACTTCTCCGGCACCTAGAGAGAAAGAAAGAGACCGCGCACTTAAAAAGCTATATTTGTCATCCAGCCTTTAGCCATAATTACAGCAATAGAGCTCGGTTCTTTATCGCTTCCTGCCTCCTCGGACGTCCATCCTCCCGCACACATACATACCATCCTCGGCTTCATACGAGCGCAGGCAGCTCGGTCATACCGATCGAACAAGGTCGTTCGAACCGCTAGTCGTCGTCGTCGTCGTGAGCTTGCAAGCTTGTACAAGCTCACGCCCGCTCGTATACGGCAGTCACGCCACGAGCCGGAAGTTCTTCCTCTCCACCCTTCGTTTCTCTTATTCTCGTACGTACACCTTGGCTCCTTTCATTCTTCCAGCCCCGGCGAACCGCGTGCGCGGCGACCTACAACACGGCCCCTGCGAGGGCCGTAAAGACAAAAATCGGCTGCTGCTGCCGCCGCCGGCGGCTTATCACACGGCTCTGAATTTATCGCCATAACAACCGGCGAGGGACGCCTATGCTTCTTTCTTTCCTCTCCCTCTCTCTCTCTCTCTCTCTCTCTCTCTCTCTCTCTCTCTCTCTCTCTCTCCATATATATAAACGAGGAGTCACCTTATTCTTCTTGCCGTTAGTTTGTCGAGCTTTTTATCGCGACGAGATTTCTCCACTGCGGGATAAAAATTTCTGCGACACGCATCGCTGTGGGACGCACTGCGTGCCGGCGGTGTCCGCGGATAAAGCTTCGTGGGTATTTATGCGAGCACAGATTAAATCTCGTCGAGTTCGAGTGTGTCCCTCGTACATATAGCATCGGATCGTAATGCGCCGTCTGTCCTTATTCCTCGAATTTGGTTTATCGCCCAGACACGATCGTGTTGCGCGAACAATACGCGCGTCTCTTATTATTTTATGCTTTTCCCATTAGCACAAGTGTGCGCACAGCACCGCATAGTCTCGAGGTGCGGCGCGGAGAAATATACTGCTCCTCGACACGCGCTGCAGTCCGCGTATACACCCACACACGAGTATATTTAACGGCCGAGAGAAGGAGCCGAGACAGCCGGGGAAAATGAAAAATCTCTTATGCTAATCGATTTTGCCAGCGGCACGAATTATTTAGTCTCGGGGAAAAGTTGACGGCTCGTGCGACGCTCGCCCCCCCTGAAAGAGAGAGAGAGAGAGAGAGAGCGAGAGAGAGAGATAGAGACTTTATATTCTCGAGCGTAAGCGTGCACGGGGCGGGAAAGTGACATCCGGAAGAGACTGGCTTTGTGCGTGTCGCGAAGCTCTTTGGGATTTATAGAGCTGATTTGAATTATCGAATGATGACGCGCCCTCTGTCCCGAGCTTTTTCCAAACGCATAATTCTTTGTCACCTGTGGTTTATTATCAGTCAACGTTGCCGGATTTACATTTATGAGCTTTGACTTTTGTGAAAGTTTCGGCTCGCGTCGCTGCCGCCGCCACCACTGCTGGGATTTATGTCGAGCGGGCACGTTTTGAGAGATGAGCGATACTAATACCCCATAAAATATTGTCGACAAAATTTTTCGACTTCCCTCCTCCAGGGACGTTTTTACACACAGCGAGCGAGAGACGTCCGAATTTTCGCGTGTTCATCGTCAATGTAAAAATTCGTGTAAATTTAGCAGAGAAATTTAAATAATTCATTAGCGTTAGCTAGCGATGATTCACTAATTATGAAAAATACCCGCCGTCACACAACACTACACACGCGGCCAGATTGCCGAGGAGAGATTACGAAATTACGATGATATAGAATTGATTCGCCGAGGATTATGAACTTTCACGAATTAATGAACTTCCTCATTGCTGTCATCGTTTGGCGATTCGTCGTCGAATAAGCCCGCATTAGCGTGCGGTACAAATACGCCGCACACTCGGCTTCTACCCTCCGCACCGAGAAAGGGAGAGAAAAAAATCGGGGCGAACCAGAGCGGCTGACTAAATAACCGAGCGACTTTATCTCCCTCTCCGCTGTTCCTTTCAACGCTGATTAACGAGAAAAAAATGGAAATCTCAATCGCGCGCGCGGCCGCGCTCTAATCGTAAAAAGGAATCTCAATACATTAACGTTTTAGGGATCCGCGCGCGCTTTCTCTCGCCCCGCAAGCTCACGAAGACAGCGCGCGCGGGGGAAACAAATATTCAGAGAGTATAGACCTGCAGCTAGCGTGACTAGCCACACACACAAACATACACACACACATCGAGCCACCTGTCGGGACACGCGTGCTGGAAGGTCTTTGAAAGTACGATAAGGTTGGAGCTGTACGCGATTCACCCCCCACCCCTTGGAGCTATATAGACCCCCTGCATCCCCCTTTGTTTGAACGCGCTCAGCGAGTCGAAGTTGGAAAGCAAGAGAGAGAGAGAGAGAGAGAGAGAGAGAGAGAGAGAGAGAGAGAGAGGGAATGTCTTGTCCGGATAATCGGACGCTACTTCGACCCGAACAATTCAATTACTCCATCCGTGAGGGCCAGAGGGAGAGGACTTTATTGGGGGGACCGCCGGTAGGGGCTTGTTTTGGTTCTCGCCAGTTCGGCGAACTGCTCATCGGAGAACGTGACTTACGCGCTGAGACGACTAGCTCTCTCCTTCTCGAGCGCTGTGTATTGACTCACGTCCGCCAAATGACTCTGGAATTTGCATTTCCCTTCTTTTCTCCATACGTATATAGTCGCTTCGTTTCGTTCCTTACTGCAGCGCGTTGTATAATTCAAACGAGCCGAAAACTTCGACCGCTGTATACACGGCTATCGAAAACAGGTATACGACGTCGTGTATAAATTTCAGTTATTTCACTGGCCTTTATTCCCTCCGTGCGAGAGCAAGTTTCATCCGGACACACTCAATGTATACACAAGCTCGACTCAGATAAGTTGAAATTAAAACGCGAGCTCGTCCCGTCGTGTCTCTTTTCTCCGGGGCTGCAGCAACTCCCGCTACTTTACGATGCGGCGCGAGTCTGCCCCATTTTTTCGTCGCGCACGGCTCTCTCTCTCTCTCTCTCTATTTGTTTTCTCGCATCCGCGCGCACGCGTATGCATGTATATAGATGGTTGCATTTGCACATTTGCGATACACGTCGGGCCAAAGTTTATCAAGTGCACTTTGACGTTCTCCGCGCGCGGGACAAACAAGCGCCGCTGCATAAAGCTACACGAGCGATTTGCAAGTAGAATGCAACCGAGAATCAAAATAATATTAGGTGGCGAGTCCCCGTATACGCTGATTTAATTTTGCCAACGATTAATTTTTTTACCCTTCCGCGTCTGACCGTACTCGCCCTTTACTACTGGTTCGCGCGGGTAATCCTTCCGAAACGCGATCAAACTTTCTTCGGGCAGCGCGTAATTTCGAACTAAAATTTTCCTCCTCGTGAAACAAAGGAGGTAGCAAAAAAATGTACAGCGCCAGCGGTACTTCGGACGGTTAATTTTGCGCCATTCGTTCTCTCTCTGTCTCACTTACGCTAAGTGCGCGCGAGATCCGTATACAAGCCTATACAGGTCGAGCTCTCTCTCTCTCTCTCTCTCTCTCTCTCTCTCTCTCTCTCTCTCACACCAACGTTTTCACAATATTTCACAAACTTTAATTGCTTCTCTCTCTTTCTCTCCTTCTCTCTTAACTTTCCCATCAAGCAAGGCAGCTAGCTCTCGCGCGATAGCGAGCCGACGTTTTCGAAAGCATTTTTCCGCGCGGTCCCCTCTCGCGTAATCATAATTTTTTCACCCCCCTTTCACCCTCAAAACAAAACAAGCTGCTCCCTCGGTGGCGTCGTGCAAAAACTTGAGCTCGCGGAAAAGAAGCGCCGCTTAGAAAGCTCTTTAACGCTAGATTTCTCAACTTCTATCTCCTCGCTCTTGATCAAAGGGGCAACTCGCGCGGAGACAAGTGAAGAACTCTTGCCGCCCCCGCAACACACTGCCGCTCAAGTTTTCGCTGCAGTCAACCTCAGCTGCGACGCTTCTGCGTATACAGAAAGATAGTAGATTTTCGGAAAGCTCACGGGAGAAGAGCGGCGGGCTACTCAAAGTCTAACTGCCGCGCAATTAATTCTCGAGTCAAAAGAGGGGGGAGGGATATACACAGAGTGCCGCGATCGAGCCAAGCTCGCTCCTTCGCGCGCCGCTTCGCTGAGTCGGAGCGCAAACTTACTCCTGCGCCCGCTGATTTAGTTATACGCCGCTGCTGCAGCTCTCGTGTGTGTGTGTGTGTGCCGCACGAAGAAGAAAGAGAATAGCCGTGGGCCAGAGAAAGAGAGAGGAAGAGAGAAGAGTGGAGTATAGCGCACTAAGCTCAACTGCAACCGCTTTATTGCGGGGGTTTAAAAAAAAACTAGGGGGAGGGGTAAGAGCGGTTTTAGCGTTTTTTTTTTCATGGGGGATTTTCGTGCTCGAGTATTAATAAGAGGGAAGATGGGAAAATAAGTGCGCTGGGGATTCGAGGATTTGTCGCGTTGAATTTGAAATTGCTGGTGCTGTTTTTTTATACAACGATAAAAATCACGCAGAGACATGCTATCTCTCGTCAATCAATGAGCAAACGGAGAGACGATTTAAGAGGACGCAATAAGAAGGGGAATACACGACGCATTTCATGTTGATACATACATAGCGGCTCGAGACAACCTAACGAAATTATTCATGAATCGTAAGGAATTTCATTAGCCGTAGTCGCTCACTGCGAACTTAAGGTATACTCCGCTTGCAGCCGCACTTTCTCTCATCTCACCTCTGTCCCCGTTTTATCTTCGTTTAATTATATACTTCATCGTTGTGTACATCGAATCGCCAATAATATTCATATGGATTTCAACTCGAAATCAAAGACTCGCTTTCTCGAATATCGAATTCTTGACGTTTCTGCGATATGGATTTCAACTCGCTATAAAAATTCCGTAACAAGATAGGATAAGCTTCGTAAGGATTCGGTGCATCGATTGCGTTACAGAAACGAATATTTGTTTCTGTACATTTTTACAACGAGCTACTGACACAAATATCTCATGAATTCAATTTATCTCAAACGTATATAGGGAGATGCGAAGATAAAGGGGGTGTGCATTGAAAATGTGTTACTAGCACGACGGGAGTTTGCATACACGTATACGTGTGTCCTCTTTTTTCTCTCTTCTTTTTTCATACTAAAGTTCTTTTGCTCTTCTTTATGTTTCAGCAGTCGGAGCTCTGAAGATACTCGAGTTAAGCGTTCCGCCGTACCTCAGGAGAGGTGCGACTGCGCGTCTGGAGTGCAGGTGAGAGGACACTTGTCCACCTTTGCCATAGTGCCTGCTACCACTCTTTGTATTATTTGGGCCTACTCACCTACCCCCTGAATGAAAGCTTCTGTGGAGTTTTGCACTTTGCTCCCCTTTTTGTCGCACATATTTTCGCAGGTTCCTTTCGTTATACTTTCGGCGCGTTTATGATTTATGCGATGAATGTTACGAATGCATGCAGAGCCTTTGGCATCTTTAGATTTCTTTCCGCAAGATTTTCAGCTCATTTTCGGAGTGGTACAGTGTACTTATTTAGTATAAGATTTGCGAATTTGAGGAAAGTTTGATTTATGTGGCGTATTACGAAAGTTCGAACTTCAAACTTTTATATAAACTCCCGCTTTTGCGTAATAATTCGAGAAACTCGAGAAAGTTGTGACGTTCGAGATGAGACGTGAAAAATGTTCCGAAGTTTTCACTGCAGGTTTACACGAAATTCAGATACACAATTTACTTACCAGATACATACAATTTCAATTTCATTCCACTCGCGTAGATTATTTCATCAATAAAAGTGCAAAATCGTAAGAGAATAGCTGGCATAATTGAAAAGTATTGTAAAAAGGCCGCAGTCAAATCGAAAATACTTTTCCTTACCTCAGAGCTCAAGTGGCTCGCGTCTACGTCAAGCGTACGCGTGTGTGCGTTGCATCTCTATACAGACTTTTACAAGGTCTTATTCGTGCCTCGCCGTCCTAGGCCGTGGCCTCGATGCCCCGAGCTTCCATGGAACATCGAGCTTTGCACCGACTGCGGCATGTCTCGTGTGTATACAGGTATACGCGGCGTATCTACTGCAGAGCCACACGCGAAAAGAAGACCATCGAGGGTCGTATGACCGGGATATGTGTGCATTAAAAAAAGACGGAGAGGAGAAAGTGAAGCAAAAGAACGACGTCGTCGCCGTGCGGCGCTCCTTTTCAGCATCCGGCTGCCGGAAGGGACGCTTATTTTTCAAGACGGCTTGCCATCTCCAATTGAAATTCCGACACGCAGTGTTTGCCTTGGCCAACGAGCGTGAGGCCAATATCTCGGCCTTTGGATTTCTCTTTTCTCTCGTTATACGCTCTTCTCTCATTCCCTCTCTCTCTCTCTCTCTCTCTCTCTCTCTCTCTCTCTCTCTCTCTCTCTCTCTCTCTCTCTCTCTCTCTTCTTCCTATGCATACGCGCATCGCTTTTTCCCCCTTTGTCTCGCTCGCTTTCTTCGACCCTTTTTTCTCTCTTTCTCTCTTATAATTTTAATATCCTTGACTCGTGCGTATTTACAAAACAGCTTTAATTTCAGCGCTATAAAAGAGAGCGAAAACCAGCTCTTCTTTGATTCCAGAGCAGAAGAAATTAGTTGTACCCCCCCCCCCCCGGCTGTACGCTCTATATAGCTGCGCACTCGATCGATATTTCCACGGCGCGTATATTAATCTCGCTCTTAATTAGAAACGGTTAATCTCTCCCGAGGTCGGAATTTCGCCGGGAAAAGAGTTACGCGGGAGTATACGTCGAAAATATAAAAAATGAAAAATAGCACCGCCGCCACGGCCTCCCCGAAAGTTTTCGCAACCGCTGCAAAGCAGCAGTCTCGCGTTATACCATACCCTATAGCCGGAGGTCCGCGCGAGCTTTTTTTCTCCCTCTCCTGCACAGCATAGCAAGCGTGAAATCGCTTTTCGACTCTTCCGCGCGCTGGCCCTATGAATAGTAGTCACCCGGCCCTTTGCGGCTGGGCGAAGTTTTAAAAATTTTTCCCTTTTCCTTTTTTCGCAAGCTCCGCGAGAGAGTTCGTTAACTCGAAATAATATGGCCCTGAAGAGAAGCCTAAATTATTACGCTGTTATTTTTTGTTCTCCTCTCGGCTGAAACATCTTGAGAGAAGGAGAGCTTTCTAATTAAGCTCAAGAAAAATATCAAGAATTTTCGATGCGGGGCGGCACACGCGCGCAAATTTCTATACTATAGCTTGGAGAGGGAGACAAAAAATCTCGGCGCAACTTTATTTTTCGCCAAGGGAAAATCTCGCGCGCACAAAGCGCGGACTTACTTGTAACTCTCTCGCGCGTTATATCAATCTACATAAATCCAAAGGGACGTGCTCTTTAACGAGATTTCGTAAAATACTTTTCGCGCGCTCGCGCACTCACTGCAGGGAAAATTCGAGCTCCGCCGCGCTGCAGGTAGAAAATTAAGCGCCTCGGCCCATGACTCGAATCGCTTTCGGCTAGTAGTACTCTCCCTCTCTCTCTCTCTCCCTCTCTCTCTCTCTCTCTCTCTCTCTCTCTCTCTCTCTCTCTCTCTCTCTTCCACTTCCAACTTTCCATCGTAACATCTTCCACGTTTATTGCCGGCGAAATCGCCCTCTAATTCTCGATCGTATTGTGGATTTGGAGAGTACGAGTTCGTGGAAAGCTCGTAGAGACAGAGAGAGAGAGGGGGGGGGGCAGGGGGGCGTTAAATGCGGAACGTCTCGGTGCGCACGTGTGCGCGCAGTAAGGAAAAGCAGAGGGAGTTGAGAAAAGTTTGCAGTGCCCGGAGAATGAAGAGACGAGAGGCTGAAAGAGATGTACAATTTTTCTCCGCTCACTCTCTTACTCTCTCGCGTATAATGGCTTTATTCTCGCGAAGGGCGAGGGTTGCGTGAGAGACGGTTATCATTCCGAGCGCATGCATATATCTACGGCGCCGCTGTGATTTGCGATGCAAGAATGCTGATACATCGCCGAGCTTGAGATTGAAGTTAATTATTCCCTGAATACTTTATCACCTCCCGCTGCTCATTACTCGCCGTCTCTCTCCCCCTTTCTAGCCCTCCATCCTGTTTTCGTCGAGTTATTCCGGATGAATTAATAGAGTTGCAAGCTCGTTCGAAAAAAAGCTCGCTAGCAGTTATCTCGTCTCGAACGGATGTGCCGTGTAGGAGATCCGCGGAGAATATGTTGGAGAGAAATCGAGTGTTACGTCTGTTCTTCGTATAATTGCCTCGTAATCCTAGACGATCACGCAAGGAGAAGCCATCGAGAGAAAGAGCGTCTCGAAAAATAGCTTAGCTTGGCGAAAAATTGCCACGACGACGACGCGGCGTTACGTAAGACTCGAGGCGAGGAAAAGGTCCGTGCTATAGTATACATCCTCTGCGAGAAAATGTACAAGTCTGCTGCTTCCGCACGACACTATTAGTCAGCAGAACGTCGTCGCGCCCCCGAAACGTTTCGTCATCGAATGTATGACAGACGAGATGAGGGCCTGCCCTCTACTCCTTCTCTGATTCTCCGACTCCGCCAGTCTACTTTTCCTCCTATACATACATGTGTACCACCGCTACGAAGAAAAAGGTTCGCGTTATGCATCTGCGTTCGAGCGCGTGCGACCAAGTACCGGAACGTAAACTCGCGCTTTTTATACGGACTAATACCGTACGCCGCTGGAAATATGGGAATTGCGCGCCGGGATAATAAAACGAAGGACGAGGAAAAAAAAGCGTCCGATGGTGTACGAAGCGATTTTAACCCGGAGCCGAGGTATTGTAATGGTATTTTATATAAGGAGAGGGCGCGCGCGAGGGAATGTCGAACGACCCTTCGACGCGTTTGAATTCGAGGGGGGGATGAATTCTTTCTTCACGATGGATGACGACGTGGATGGCTTTTAATCGATGCTTCTGGAATTGATAGCGATTTTTAATTTCTAGCGCGCAGAAAATGAATTGTTCAAATAGTTTTAAAAATATACGCAGTGAGCAGTTCGACGGATTCATTTTTGCGCTTTCGGAAATAAAATAATATAAATTCAATTAATAAGTGGCAGTGACTAATTGATAATCGATGAGAAAAATTAATGACGATCTATTTAAAAAGAGCAGTTTCCATTTTATGAATAACTATCCTTTTCATATAGCTTCAAGCTAAAAATATTTTCGAATCAGGTTCCATACTACATACAATTTTACCATGATAAGTGTAGATGCCATATGTATAATTATGGGAAAACAACGAATCCTACACACGTACACACTCAGAAAATACGTCTCCAATATCTAGCTCGCAGATTGCGCGCCGATTTCTCGCGCGGAATCGCATATAAATAAAGCCTCTCTCGCGCACGACCATCTTTGCGTCATATCCGAGAGAGTAAATCGGCGCTCTCTCTCTCTCTCGGCCATCGCTATAAAGTCGCGCTCGGCGCATAGTGGGGAGAGAACAGTTTAGAAATTTCGCCTTCACGTTCAGCTCGTCTATCTCGGCGTTATCTTTACGAGATAGCCCCAGCCATTTATGGGCTGGCTGTGCTCGCGTAAGCGGGAGAGGGAGAGAGAGGGTGAAAGTACATGTCGATGTAGCCGCGTGTCTTCAACGACATCGTGACTGACATACGCGCCGTCTTATGTGACTCTTTACGATCTGTCTCGCCGAAGTCGAATGGAGTGAGCGGCTTTTATGTCTGCCGCTGACGAGCCCTTTAATTAAGACTTTGCGTGTTTACGCGAGCAAGCGACCGCAAATTTCCCCCCCCCTCCCTCTTTTTTCATCCCTGTATACGCGATCGTAATAAGCCTCGAGATGCGTGTGCGTCCTTATCGTTGTTGGTTCGGGTGGTCCGATTTCTTTTTTTTTAATTCCCTTTTTTTGAATGAGTTACGACGGGCGTTATGAGAATATTGACTGAAGACGGGATTAGCATATTTTATTAGGGGAGTGTGTGGTAAAAAATATTGTATTTTATAATAATATGCGCAAAGGAGATTGCGAATGTTGAGCGTTAAAAAAAAACTTTTTTATGTCCTTCACTTCTGAACTTTTTACTGCTTTTAAATATCCCTCGACTTTTTTCCCTGCGCGCGGCCACCGCCGCTGCCAACTTTTCTGTTTTCTTATAACTTTTAACAGCTCTTAAGAACAAGATGTTCCCTCACTCAGCATATCCCAACTTTAACGAGTCATCGTGTTAATTACTTCAGACTTGCGCCTTGAGATATATATATATATATATATATATATATATATATATATATACACGCGCCGCGGATAAGTCGAGTGACTCTGGTGTCCAAGTTTTTCCCAACTTTCTTGTATCATAGCAGATGGGGAACGATTAATAAACTAATCGGTAATTGGGAGCGAGTGACTAGGACGACATCTACATTGTTCTTTGGAACAGTTTAAAAATGCGCCCGTAACAAGATACCGACACCTCTCTTCACCCCAGACAAACAAGCGAAGATCAAATCAAAGCCAATTAACATCGAGTGTACTTCTCAGCCAGCCACATCAGACGCGACGCCCTCAAAGCAACAAAATAGCGGGTAACTCGAGAGCATCCGTGACGCACACGCACGATTCTCTCAAAAAGGCGTCTCGAGACAATGGCTCGAACGTATGCGCCCTTATCTCCTGGCGACACGGCGCTGCGGCGTAAGATACACCGTGACGCTGATGCTACACACTAATTGGCCTAGGCTCTAACGTGAAACTGCTAATTGGATCTCGTCGTAAGATCGAAGCTTCGGTAAATATTAGGAAATTGTAAAATGTGATGCGAAGGTGAAAAACAAGGAGAAATAACGCGATAAGAATGCCGCCGTTCGCGCGAAAAGCTCCTGCGCAAGAAATATTTAAGGACTCGTCAGCGTTATCATCTTTCGTTCATCTCGTCCTCATCGAGTTCTCTTCGCCGCGCGTCTTCGGCAAACGGATCTCTAATCCAATATCAGTACGAACTATATAAGAAGAAGAATCCTTAAGAAAGCTTAGCTCAGCTTCTGCCTCGGGGAGCGAGACGCGACTCGTTCACAATAACCCGAGCTACGCACACACACATACACACCATTGTCACGAAGTCAGCAATATCTGCTTCGGTAAGGGCCTCGACATTCAATTATTCTCTCCGATTCTCCTACCTTTATATAACATGTAGGCGAGACGTTTGACTCGTGTCTGGTGCATTTTCGCGTCTGATGTGTGCTTAAGGAATTTTTTGCCGGCGACGATCGCTGAAAATTTAATTTCCCGCGAAAGCTCCGGAAGAGCAGCTCCACGTTATCTAAACGCGCAGAGAGGTATTAACGTTGCGGGCACGTAAATCATGCAAGAGAGTTGCTTTGTCGGACTGCGAATACACGCGGAAATAATGCTGGTCAAAGCGTTTGCTCTACTGTCGGCCCTCACGCTTACTCGACGATCGTCGCTGTTATCTCTCAATGGCCTCAAAATATATCAGTGCACTATGAAATAATAGCGTTCGCATAGCGAAACGAAAACAAACTATGACTATAGTTTCTCGATAATAAACAATATTAACTAACCGATCGAATATCGATAACCGACTACACCGATGACTGGATCCGATTGCCCAGAGAGAGAGAGAGAGAGAGAGAGAGAGAGAGAGAGAGAGAGAGAGAGAGAGAGTGAATTCGCCGTACTGCGCCGTTACAGCCTCGAATAATAATATCGCGTCGAATTCGAGATATTTCCCTCGCTAATTTATCGCGGCTGTTCAGCCGCCGGATGAGTTTCTTCCTTCAATTACTTCCGCTTACGTCGGTACTTACTCATTAACGTGCGTCTGTATATACAGGCGCTTTTCGCGCAGCAGCAGCAGCAAGTGTATATATCGTGTGTACACACTGTTATACTTAGACGTTTCCTACTACACCGACGCAGCAATGCCAAACTACGATTTTCTAAAGGCTCCGCGAGCGTAATTAAGTGACGCGTCGTCGCTGCTAACTGCTATATACACCAACGGATGGGTATATGTGTGTGTATGTGACTCGAGCGTAATTAATTTCAAATTATTTCGTAGATCTGTTAATTAAACGTCGCGCTCGCGAGTTTTCGAAATTTACGAGCATCTCTTGCATCTATCATAAAGCTATATATAAGCTGTATTGATCGTGCGGTTAAAAATCGACGATAATTCGCGAAATCGAATTGCTGCTCCGCCAGGGTGTTATTGCAGTAATTTCGCAAGCTCTCGTCCAATTACACTGAGTATTATTATATCCGTATAACATCCCGCAGACGCGAGCTTTTCTTCTTTTCAGAAGTATTAACTCCACGAATCGTATACCGATGCCGAAAAAGCTGCAGCTTGCGAGCTGGAACTTGCGCAGTTCATTAGCCTCGTAATAGCATTGCCGTGGAGTTCTGAAATTTAATTTGCCCGGTATAAAAGCTTAAATATCAGAGAAAAAGAGAGGCTGCAGCGCTCCGAGCGAGTTCCATTAAATCCCGAACTTTATGATGACACAGCGCGCGCGGGGGCGGAGAGTGGCGCACGTTCTTGCGAATTTGCGTCTCGCAGACGCCGACGAGGACGATTTCATTAAGAAGCCCGAGTGGTCCTTGTAATATAGGACTGTTCGTCGAGAATAAATCTGTTTATCACCGCTGATGATTGACGATAAAGAGTAATTTTGTTAGTCGCCAATTTTTCTCTATTTATTCACGCGTATACAGTATAGGATGCGAGAATATAATCGATTCAATTACCAAATGCGCTGCGGTGCTAATCAAGCCGGAATCGCGCGAAACGGCAGTTCTATTCCTAGTCGCACTAGCGAAGCGCTACATCTAGTCGGCTATTATTACTTATTTGGCCGAAGCCAGAGCGCGCGTATGTGTGCGACTATATATTATGTGCAGTGTCGGCGGGTCGATTAATGAATATATACACGAGGTCAGTAAAAATATCCCCTCGAATCTAAAATTTAATATCGAGCCCCGGCTCTCGCGTGCTTGAACGGCTGTCTGCGAAGCCTTTTCTCATTCTCTCACTCTACTCTTCGCACTTTCCTTCGCTCTATGTATGGATATATATATGTCCCAACGACTTCTCCCCTCCGCAGTGCCAACTCCGCAGTAATATCTCTGCGGAGATTTCTATCTATTCTCGAGACCCTTTCACTTGTGCCCGGCCGGCGGCTCTCATAAAAGTTTCAGGCCGCGACGATGAAAATAACATGATTAAATGACTGAGCACTGTGTATATGCTCGCGATATAGGTATATGTTCTTGACTGCCAGTTCACTCCTTTTTTGCGCGCAGGGGCTGAGCCTTAATCGCCTGCGATCATTTTCTTTGTACGTGACTGGACACGAGCACCGAGATGCGTGTGTGTAGGTGGATATATACGGAGAGAGGCGCTGCGGTCTATTTCGAGCGAGCATCGGAAGGATATGAAATTTTTTATAGCCCCTTTTTTCGCCGGAAGAATAGAGCCGTACTTTTTAGTAATTCATTTCCCACAGGACTGTAGCGCGCGCCGCCGCCGCCGCGCGACATAATTTATTTTTGAGGATCTTGCCCACGCGCGCGCACCAACCTGAATACAGGAGCATTGTGCAAATCGGCCGTGCGCGGAGAGTACAATTTTTTTTGTTTTGTTTTGGTTTTGTTTTTTATTGAAGAATGTTTAATTCAATTCTTTCGAGCGGATGCGGGGAGTGCGTTTCTTTTTTTGGTTAAGGTAAAAAAGAGATTATTTTTATTCAGTCGGTCGATCAATTAATTCAAACTTACAGATTGCTACTGTGTTTCGTGGCATACAATCGAAAGTCTGAATTCGCAATCGGCTAAAATGATTAAGCGTTAGAATTAAATCTCTCGCAACTCTCAGCCCTATCCAAAGCCTCAGTGAATTTAATCCTAAACATCCTGCAACCCTATGGCGTAATCGATTTCAGGTATAACAGCAACGCCGCTGTTTACGGCGGCGAATCGCAATTGGCCTCGCGCCGAATAGTTCGGATGTCACGCGTGTTGGCAGGGCGCGCAATATGCGACGTTAATCTCGCATAAGTGAACAATATCACGACGTGCCCTAGAGCTCTGTCTCTCTCAGCTCTCCATATCTCCCCCCCCCCCCCCCCATCTTCATCTCTCTAGGTGGCTAGAATTGCACGCGCCTCGAGGAGCCGAGAGCGAGACACACGCGCGCGCGTGTTTGATGCGCTCGCGTCGGTATTGTATACGCTGCACATCAGAGGTATACACACACACGCGCGCGCGCGCGCGTGCGTTGTTTGCCTTTCCTCTTTGCGATGCGAGCTCGGCTGGAAAAGATAAAAAAAAGAGGCTCAGCAACAGGGGGATTCAAGGAGAGCTGCGCAGGTACTTCAAAGGCGCTTCGATGCGATACACGCTTCGAGCTACCGCTTAATTGGATGAGAATGTATATGCGGGGGATTTATTGTTTATGCGCGCTCGCATTTAGATTTTTAAAGATTTTTGGCGACTGTTGATTAAAATGCGTAAAGTTTCGTTAATATGTATGAGACGAGCTCGAAGGTGTGTATAATAGCTTCGAGAGAGATGTACGTCGCTGCTTTAATTTGAACTTTCTTGCGGACTTGTTACGTTATGCATAGTTTAGCGAAAGCTATTGTACAAAAAGCTACAGTGATATACGAAAGCGTAATATTATCTTTGCCAGTTATAGTTGGACAAACTCAACTTATACATACTTATTTCAATTAAACGCACTTCTGCGAGCTTTCCGAGTTCCAAACTATCCGCGTGATGAAATTCGCCGGTGCCGAATCTTTATTTCGTTTTCGTAGATTTTTAAATAACCATTTTTGATTTACAAAATGTGTACTAATCGACGCTAACGTTTCTCGTTCCATGAATCATGAATTTCGCTTACTGGTTGACAGCGATGAGATGAATCTTGATTATGTTTTTCAGACTCTCCGAGTGAGTGAATCTAATACCGGAACTAGAGCGAGGGGGCGGACATCTACTATTAATTAGATTCCCGGTGGCTCTATGTATGCAGCAGCTCACTTGGAATATTAATACAGTCAGCGGAGGAGCAAATTACTGTTTCTCAGTCTATTCTAAAGATATTGTCTTGTCCTCCTGATGGCTAATCGAGAGCTCATATATATAGCGACTAGTTTGATCGGGTGAATTGGTCATGTTCGTTATTCGATTAATTATTTATCTGCAAAAATAACGTATCCGAAATACCGAAGTCCTAAAAATTGAGCTCTGGTTTTACGTTTCCAGTTCAAGTGAAAAATAATTTGATAAGCCATCTCTCGAAAGCTCCATTTATCGAAAAAAGTTACAATGTGAATATGTCTGCGCTTTTTAGTGTCGGAAAACTGAACGAATTTTCTAAATTTAATTCGCGTTTCGGAGCGAAAGTTCTCGGAAAGCGCAAAAACTCCTCCGTGAATTCAGTAGCTCAACTCGTGGAAAATAATCAGATAATCCCTTTCATCCGAAAAATTCTAACCGAGTACAAAAACAAGAATATTCACGGTACCGCTTAGCTACTATAAAAAGAAAAAAAATAATCCAGAAATCTCGCTCGATAATTACATTCCTCTAGCTCCAACGGAAGAAGTATGCGCACAACAGCGCGTGCCAATTGAATAAACCTGCTTCCGAGAAACAACAAGCCGTAAAAAAAGCATCAAATCCACTGACACATACACAGACACTCGTTTGCTTCCTCGAGAGCGAGAGAGAGAGAGAGAGAGAGAGAGAGACACAACGACGAGGGCACAAGTGAGCGAGTGAGCGAGTGAGAGAGAGAGAGATAACATCGAATGTTGAGAATGAGCTCGGGCTCGAGGAATCCCGGAGGACACGACCCCGGCACAAATGAGCCAGAGGATGCAAATCAATCCCAGTAGGATGCAGAGCTCTCTCCCTCTCTTGCTGCTAGCTGAAATCGTGCGCCGGCGCTGCAGCAATTCCTTTTCCAACTTCCAGCCGAATGTACCCCCTGGGTACGTACGTATGTACGCAACAGTCAGGCCAGCCCTCTGCGTGTTCTGGCACGGTTGCAGGTTATACTCTCGTCTCTCTCTCTCTCTCTCTCTCTCTCTCTCTCTCTCTCTCTCTCTCTCTCTCTCTCTCTCTCTCTCTCGTCTCTCTGTGCAAGCTCTCTCGCGAAACCTGCGCGTCGTGTTTTGCTTTTGCCGCGCGCGGCCGGACGTCGCGTCATGTCGGCTCTGACAGATCTTTAACGCGCCCAGGCTTGTTGCCACTCGTATTATCGTTTCTGACAGCCTCAAATACGCGCGACCTGTCGAGCTCTCCTCTCCGTATGTGCGTTACAATTATACTCAATGTGTGCAGCTCTCTCTCTCTCTCTCTCTCTCTCTCTCTCTCTCTCTCTCTCTCTCTGCGGCCGCTTTAGCTGCTTATGCCATGTGTGTGGCCTATATGTGCCCCGTGTCTCTGCAAGACTCCCAGGGAGTTGGATTCAATGCAAGCTCACGCTAGGCTTACAGAGAATACGTGTGGGACCGCTCGGATTTATTCATGACGAGTGTCGTGAGCCGCCTTGACGGCTATTTTTAGCGAGACTTTTTGAAAAGCGAGAAAAAGGGGTCGCAAAGCTTTCGAGTCGAAAATTGAAAGTCGAAGGAACTTTGCGATCGGTATTTAATTTGCTTGAAAATCCACGTTCGATCGACGTACAAGTGTGTGGGCTTTATCCTTTGGGAATAAACACGCAGTGTCAATTGGACCACGAATGGGAAAAAAGAAACGCGCGCTGCAGACAGGTGGAGAGGAAATTGTAGTCTATGAGGAGAGAGAGAGAGAGAGAGAGAGAGAGAGAGAGAGGAAAAAATCTGATGTTTGCGTGATTTTCAGGGAGAGCTTTATTTTCTGCTACGTCTGCTTCGATGCAGAAGTGGAAAATGTTTTTTGCGTGGACAGACAGACGTATGAAATAAACAAATACACAGATGAGGAATGAGTTTGTGGTTCGTGGATTTGGATCGATAAAAGTAATATTTGATTTAAGGGGCTACCACAACGATATTGTCAACAAAGTTTTAAATCGACGTGATATATCAACGCCCCTCATTAAAACAACATAAGTGAACGTATAACTCAAATTAATCGAGCAGCCCGCGACGAAACTATCCCCAACAAATCCATACCTTCCAAACAAGCGCTCCTTAGTTCTCGCAAATTTCACCCACACCACCCTCCAAAAGCTCAATAGCTTCATAAACTCCATGCATTTCGCGCAGCGTTCGAGTAGTATACGCTCTCAAGTTCGAGATCGAGTCCTTCGATCCGCGAATTCGCTGTCAATGCAGTCCGTGACTTTGGACTCCCTGGTTCTCCTTCGAGTGGTCAGCTGCTTCTCTGAACCTATCCCTCCCGCCCCCTGATTTGCTCGGCCTCTCAACGCTCTCTGTTCACGTCTCTACGGCCGCATTAGAAGGAGCTTTCGGAATGCGACCGGGGCATTTTCGAGACGATGCGTCTAGCTGCTGCTGCAGGTCGATTTCAGATGCCACGGCACCAGCGTGTCCGGACAGTGTATTGCATGAATGATGAAGCGGCCAATCAATTAATGCTAAACGCTCCCGTGATCTCTGCCCGGCTATTATGCGGATGAGTGGACATGATTGCGGACGGGTAACGGTGTACTACGAGCTTTTTAAACTTGCACGAGGGGAATTTGAGAACATAGTCGGGGAGCTTGCGCGAGAACGTATATGGATAAGTTAAATATTCTCGTCTACAAAATTCTGGACCGCTGAAATCTCGCGGCTAAGTTCGTTCGGAAGTCTCGATACGAAGCTTGCATAAGTTTGACGCAATAAGGGTATTCCTTTAATCTGATTTGCTGCGCGGCTTCCTCGAGTATACACAGAGCAGAATACATACACATCCAGCGAAGTCATTACTTACTCCGAATTCAGTTTCAAGGTGCTTCCCTCAACGAAATATTATCCTACACGGCTCTACACTTCTCGAAACCGCTGCGCACGTGCGTTATCGTTTTTCTCATACCGATCGCTCCGCCCGATCATGCGGCGTCGTCACCTCGAAAGATCAGATTCGCGTAAGCCGATAGTCGAGAGCAATGTAACAACGCCGATGATTCGCTTACCGATCAACAAAGGATAATGGCAGAGCTGCGAGCGTTACGAAGGAGCTATATCCTGAGCCGCTGCAGCGCGCAGTTATATCGAGGGCCTTAAAGATATCGAGTTTCATTTTCGCGCCGTCGCCGTCGTCGTCGTCGTCGTCGTCCTCGGGAAATAATAAACAGCACTTTGCCTCGATGTTACGATACACCCGCAGTGTATGGTGACGCGTATACAGCTCGATTTACTTTTGTTAATGCACGTGTTATACGTATACATACACACATCTCTCTCTCTCTCTCTCTCTCTCTCTCTCTCGACTATTAGACGCGTAAAATGAGCGTGTAATGACTGTTTAGGGGATGTTGCTCTTGTTTGTCGCTGTGTCGACGGTGTGTTTACGAGAACTCGACGCGATGATCAATACGGGCTTATTGTGTGACGGATTATTGCGACTCTCTACTGCGCCGTCGTCTCCTCTGCAGGGCATAAATGCACGAGAATTTATTCATCGATGCGAGCGAAGTGAAAATTTAACCAACTAGGAATGAAGGCGCGCTTCGCGCGCTCTTGATTCTATCTCTGTCTAATAACACTGGTAGAAAATCTACCATAAGTGTTGGTTGGCACACTAACGTCTGATAATATTTTATAAGCATGTAAGATGTTACTAAATCCCTCAAAACTATTTTTTAATAAATATATTAATAATGCTCAATGTCGTCATCATTGGTTTGAATAGTGAATTTGAAGAAAAGTTCAGTATAAGAGTCAGTGGGTTTGTCTATCATTACAATGCCATTTATTTGCATTATAAAAAAGTTATACAACTGAAATTTTACACAGATACTTACTATGCTAGCTAGAAAACATGCAACCTACATGATTATGATTTAACTGTTTTCATTAATATTTTCACATCGAGGCCCATATGAATTTTTTAATTTAGCGTATCAAATTTTGCTTGTAGACAGTTACACAGAAACTACCATCTCTAGCACATTGTATTTCTGGTTTCCAGTGTATTCTTACATGAAGAAAGTGATAAGTATTTTAGCTTTTTAGTCAAGGCATTATTATAATTAGAATTTTGACTTTTAACAATTGTGAGAGATTTTGAGACCGATACCTGTTTCACCATTTTTGCATTTTTTCTCATTCGAAAACTAACAGGTCCAGAAAGCTCATATTTTGCATATAGATTTCTTTTGTGATTGTGGAAAGATTTTTAAAGTTGAATCAACGTTAACTGAAATACTTTTGTGTTCGACTACAACACCCATGATAATTCGTCGTATAGCATGAGTTTGCATTAACATCAGTGTCGAGTCGAAATCAGAAGTTTTGCAGTTAAGGTCGATTCAACTTTAAATATCTTTTCACAATCACAAAAGAAATCTATATGCAAAATATGAGCTTTCTAGACCTGTTAGTTTTCGAATGAGAAAAAATGCATAAATGGAGAAACAGGTATCGGTCTCAAAATCTCTCACAACTATTAAAAGTCAAAATTCTAATTACCTAAAACCTTGACAAAAAAAGCCAAAACATTTATCACTTTCTCCATGGAAAAATATGCTAGAAACCAGAAATACAATGTGCTAGAGATGGTAGTTTCTGTGTAACTGTCTACAAGCAAAATTTGATACGCTAAATTAAAAAATTCATATGGGCCTCGATGTGAAAATATTAATGAAAACAGTTAAATCATAATCATGTTGGTTACATGTTTTCTAGCTAGCATAGGAAGTGGCATAGTGTCATATTTTAGTTGTCTAGTAGCCTTTTTACAATTCAAAGAGCATTGTATAATGATAGACTTAAATTTACTGACTCGGATACTTAACTTTTCTTTAAATTCACCTCTCAAACCTCACCGAGGGCAACTTTGGGCACAGAGACACAGCATATCTTCAAACTCTTTATCCTTTTAATTGAACTTCTCACTGACATTTCAAAAAAAAAAAAACTAAATAATATTCACACACTTTATTACTACTTCAAATAGGGTTAGGGTGTGCCACTTTTCAATACACATGTTGAATACTACACACTCTTGGTAATGATTAATTTTTACTAAAATTTCTTGCTAGTTATATTACATATATTTTATCTGTTATCAAGATTTCCACATTTCATTTTAAACACCTTAAACATTTCTACCAGGGTTATGAGTTATGACTGTTTTGAGGGTTATGAATTTAAAGCGCGGTTCTGATCTCGTTGCCTAGGCAACCAACCAGCAACCAATCAGAATCACGTATTAAATGCTTCACAACAAAGACCATCACTTTTTTAAGAGAGGATTCTTGCGATGTGAAAACGTCGACGTATTTATTAATCTCGACGATTTGTTCGAGATTTATTTCAAACATGCAGCGCACCGATGATTCAACAATGCGTCAAAAGGACGCGCTGTAATTCTGAAGATTTTAATGCGGCGATTTTATATTCGAGGACATTTAATATTGAATTTATAAATGTGGGGAGGCTAAGCGACGCTTTCCCTCCCCCGCACGGCCGAAGTGCGTCACGGGGAAAACCCAGACTCCGAGTCCCGACGGAACGTCCCAAAGCCCTCCGAGCGAACGTACCTGAGCCCGCAGGGGCGCAGGGAGGGAGGAACGCCGCCGGCCGAAAGCGTCGGTCTGGAAAAGGGCCAGACGCGACAGAGAGTTTCAGTCTGTCAACCGACTAGCAATGACGAGGACGACATCCAATGTAAACCCTAGACAACTATAAGCATTCTTACAATATACAGCTACAAACTAAGCGTTTCGATTCTCTGTGGAAATCCTGTCCACGCAATCCTTCATTCCCACATAAATTTAGGACGGGGTATTTTTAAAACTTTATTCCTGCGGATAGCGGCGGTCCGTTCGATGTTTGTCAATTTAGCACATGAGCTATAAATGATACAATGCTGCGAATATAGTAATTCGCGAAATGTGAAAATGTCGATTTCGAGCGGAAAAGAATAATTATTTTCCATAGCTGTCGAAAATTTCGGGGGTTTGCATTCGCAGCAAATGACCAATTAAACATCGAAAGAGACGAGTATCTATAAAAAACAGAAACAAAAAAATCAGTCACGCGACACGCGTAATTGTATGTCGGTTTCCCACGTCTCTCTCTCTCCCCCTCTCTCTCTCTCTCTCTCTCTCTCTCTCTCTCTCACACTCTTTTAGTTCTGCTCCTCGTCTGTCAATTGGATTCCGCAAGCTTCGCGGAAACCCCGCCGTCTCTGGAAAACTAATTTCGTTAAAACGAATAGCAGGCTCGCACATTCCGCGAAAATAAAAGGGAGAGAGAGGGATAGCTCGACAACGTGCGCGCGAGCCATCGCCCCTCTCGTGAAGAGAGAATTAATGTTTCGTCTGAGTGGAGGATATATCCGCTCCGCGTTATAGCCTCATACGATGTCAGTTACTTTTATTAAAGTTGGACGATACAAATGTACACCCACGTATAGAGTACTTTTTTGTCCGATAACATTATACGTATGTGAAAAAAGCTCACATTCCCATCGCTCTTCTGATTTCAGATACGACATGGAGTCGGACAAGCTGCACTCGGTCACCTGGTACAAAGACAACGTTCACATCTTCAGCTTTTCACAAAGCTCGAAAAAGCAGGTTTACTCGATCGACGGCGTGAAGATCGATGTGAGTAGAGAAAAAAAAATTATCCTCTTTCTCGGATCTTTCTTAATTCGATTGTCGGGAGAAATCCTCGCGAGCGAAAAAATCCGGACGACGAGCGTCCAGTTGTCTGTGTATAGACCTCGCGAGAGAGAGAGAGAGAGAGAGAGAGAGAGAGTGAGAGAGAGAGGGGGAGAAGGTTCCAAGCGGACGAGAGATAAAATCGAATGACCATTGCAAGCTCGAGCTTGAAATCCTTCATGAGAGCTTTTCCTCGTATAAGGCGAAAGGCTCAACCTTTAACGGCCGATGCGAAGCTCTTCACTGCTAGTGCACTGATCTCTTTGCGCGCAGACGACACTAGGTGTAAGAGAAGTAGTAAAAGAAGATAACGTATGGGCTCGGATGGAGCCTAATGTCGAGGACTAATTCACGTATTGTTGGCCCGGCTGCAGCTCCTCTATTGCACAATGGCTGTCTCTTTCCAATGATGTGAATGTCAAATATTGAAGTGTACGTTCTCGACACCCAATAAAAAATACATCCACCTAGATACCATCGACATTTCGACCTGCGATACTTCACATAAATTATACAAAATCGTTATTGAAAATCTTTACTCGCAGACTTTCGATTCCATCCCTGATGTACTCCTGACATAATTTCAAACTCGTCGCCGCTTAATCGAAGCCCAATATCCAATACGTAAATTTTGTTCTCCCTCGTCGTGCTTTAATTACCGCAAGCTCTCGCAGCGCAAACGTTGCCGCAGAGATGTGCGCAACCGTGTATTAGAGCTAGGACAAAGTGCGCGCCGCCGCTTGATCTACGATCACCATCCGTACGAAAAATCTACTCGAGAGAAGCTAAGCTGAGAAAGAAATAGATAGAGGAGGAGAGAAGAGCGACGGGTTCGAGAACTTTGAAGGATTCAAGCTCTCGCGAACGATCAAGTCGTTTAAAATTGATGTCGGTGGAGCTAGCTTTGATTGCTACTTTCTCTACCTGCACTCTCTTTCCTGTGCCAGTGGCGCTTTTTCCGCTTTTTTTTTTACCGGATAGCCTTCTCTCCACTCCTGCCGCGCTGCAGTCCCATCTATATGCCATACGCTCGCTTCTTCATTTGCTCGCACGGCTCAAGCGAGAAACGGAATTACAGAACACTGTGCGCGCATCGGCCTTTGGTTATACGAATTGCTGCGGTGAGCTTGCGACAACGTGGATAAATTTTCTTGGGTTCTACGCGCGTACCCCGGACCGGTTGATAAAATATATGTAGATTTATTTCAAAGCGCCGGTGAGTGCCTCGAAGGAAAAAGAATCTGTAAAAGAATTATAAATAATTGGATGGGTTCCGTTTGAATTCGCGCGTAGCTTCATCACCGGTCTTAGTTCCAAGAGGCGAGCCAAAGAGCCCGACAAAAGCTTCAGAGCCGGAGCTCATCCCGTAGCTCAGCCTTTGCCAGGACAGTTGGCTTGACGCGACCAGCATGACTCGCATGCTACGTTATAATCGATGTCAAAATCACTTTGCGCCGCCGTTATTATCGCCAGGCGCCATAGGCCTATATCTCTCTCTCTCTCTCTCTGGCCACTGGTGTTCCGGCAGCCTGAGCCATTCGCACCTGCGCGCGCGATGCTTGTATAAGCAAGCGCGAATATACGCCCGCGCACACACAGTCAGAGGAGCGAAACTATAGAAATGTATTCCCTTGAGGAAGCTCGCGACCGATGGTTGCTTATCGATCTGCGCCCACCATTTGCGGTTCTAACGCTCTCTCTCTCTCTCTCTCTCTCTCTCTCTCTCTCTCTCTCTCTCTCTCTCACTGCAGTACCGAATGGCCTTTCTCGCCCGCACGCTATATGCAGAGCTTTGCAGCCGGTCAGACCAACGCGTATACGTATGACAGTAAACTTGAACGAATGACGCTCAACCGCGAACCGTGCGGCACTGTGCGCGCGGGGACCAAGGCCTCTTTGACGTTTGACTTTGCGAGAGAGAGAGAGAGAGAGAGAGAGAGAGAGAGCTTGCGCGCGGTATATAACCGAAAGAGAGAGAGAGAGAGAGGGAGAGAGAGAGAGATCGCAGACCGCATGTGCAGCGCGCGGAGAAAGGAGCTCACGGCAGTCAGTTTGAAAGCTACCTGCGATGGGCTGAAGCAACAGGATGACGATAGCCTTATACGACTCCTCGGGAATGCCCCCGAAATTTGATAGTCGGATTCGGGAGATGTAACTCGACGCGACTGTGTCGGTCGCGGTGTACGAAGCTGAAAGGTTTCGTTGAATCGATCGTAAGCTTGCGCGGAGATTTTGGTTGCGACGAAGCAACGCCTCGTGAAGAATGCAGCTTGCTGATAATTGCATCGTTGGATCCAAGAACGAGAATAGTTGGATCGTATAAATGAACGATTATTTTTCCGACTACGAGAAATTATACAGGTAATGAATCGAATATCGAAGGAAGGTGACGTATAGATCTTCGAGGGAACTTGATCAAAATCAGTTGATTAGTCTTGCAACATTTACTACGAAATCAGTATTGAAAGCCCGTTGAAATCGCGACACCACGAAGTACAATCGATCGAAAAAAGCTCAACCGTCCAATCATCCCGATCGCAAACTTTCCGCAATCCCAGAACCAGCGCTGAATCCGTCCAACTACCGCCCGAGCGGCAAACAAAACTGCAGCCGCCGGCAACTTAACAAGCAGCTAAATATAGTCCCGTAAAGACAGAAACTGCATTCGTCGCGCTCGATAAAAGCAACGCCGCCGGAGAGAAAAAGGAGGGGGCTGAGAGCTTGCAAGCGCGAAATCGCGCAAATTGCTTACATTTGCATTATTCATTACGGCAAATCGATTGACTTCGTTCTCTCTCTCTCTCTCTCTCTCTCTCTCTCTCTCTCTCTCTCTCGGGCCGGGCGCCTTGGCGGCCATTCTGCGTGCAGCACGCCCGGGATTATATTAAGGTATCAAGCTCCTCATCGTGATTTCCTCGACGGGCCTCCGACTCTCGCGCGTGTAGAGCCAAGCGTAGCTGTAACGGCTAGACGCCTCCCAAGACGCCGAGGAAGAGAGAGGGTGGCGGACGTGTAGGGACTCCCTATACGCCCCGAGTGAAATGCAATCCCGTGTGGGACGCTCTTTAGGATTTTCCTAATGAACGATGTGCGATTGTCGGCTATAGGGAAGTGGAATAAACATTCGGGTGTTTTTAAAAGCTGACGGGATTAAGGTCGGCGCGAGCCTTCGATGTTGCGTGCGGAGGAATTTATTCAGAACTCGGTATTAGCTGCTCTCTCGGTGCGGCGGCAGCGTCTATTCTCGCATAATTAAAACGGGTTAATGGACTCGCGAATCGGTAATGCAGCGCGCAAGGCATTCGAATGGCGTCGGCGGCGGAATATTGGGAAAGATAATGGACCCAGGCGCGGGTTTGTTCTGTGTTTTTCTTACCAATATTCCGAATTCATTACGAAAATTATTAAGCACCACGCTGTTATATCGGTATTGTAATCTTCGGCTCATCCCGAGTTCCTGATTAATTCATAACGCGAATTCTACGCGGCTCTTTCCCGCATAAGCAAGGTATTCGCGCGTGAGAGCAAACAATTTCCCGCAAAACCTCTCGCGAATCTCACTTCATCCGCAACACACTCGAAATCGCTCAGCCCTCAGAGAAACTCAATTCTCGGATAAAACAATATCGCCGCGCGGGAAATCTCGAGTGCTCGGCGTGCGGTGAAAAAAAAACCGCGAAACTGCCGCAGAGCGAGAGAACACTTTGCGATCGCTCCGCCGACATTGGGAGTAAAGATCCTCGGGATAAGAAAAACTCGGTGCGCGCAGGCGACGTCAAAAACAATGACATCCCGCGAGAGCTTTTTTCCTTATCTCGGAACGCGACTCGGAGGCTTTAAACGAGCTCGAAATCTCGCCGAGACATCGGAATCCTTTCGGTAAACGAGTTTACGCGAAATTGGCCGTTCGGCGGCGTAGATATATCCAAACTCTGCATAGTGAAAGAGAGAAAGGGGGTGTAGCTTCGAGAGAAAAGAGGAGCCAAGTTGCGACGTAACGGCTGAACTATAAGGACGATTTTGGTATGAAGCAGCTCACAGCGGCACTACATAGTCCTTTTACCCCGATAAGTGAAGAGGGGTAGGGGGTCAAAGGATAGAACGAGAGAATATAGTAGTTTGTGCGAGAGAAAAAGTTAGCCGGAGAGAAATAGAAGAAACAGTTTATCCAACGATAAAAATCGTCGGAACTTTGCCACGTTCTTTTTTTTAACTCCGCTTTTCCGCTCTTCTTTCCTCTTATTACTCTTCTTTCTCAGTCCGGCTGTTTTCCTTTTTTTCTCCTCCTCTCCTTCTCTCTCCAGGCCAACAAGTTTTGCTCGTCTTTGTTGAGAGCTTGCGTGCGGCCCGCTATGGAAAGTACACGCCGGGAGCTTAGGAATAAATGATTTCTTATGCCGGTTATCGAGCTTTGCTCAATAGCATTAAAAGCTTCGCGTCTTCAATTTCTCGATTCTTTTTCGCAGAGCCGGCCAACTTTCTCACGGACCTATAAAAATCTGAAGAACGACCTCAAAACGCTGCGTAATAATAAATAAGTGACGCCGCGAGATGTGCGCTGAGTGGATTTATAAAGTGAAAAGTTTCGAGATTGAGAGTAAAAAGAGAGAAGGGAAATAAGGGGGCGAGGCTGTTTGGACACTTTCTCCGCGCTTGTGAATAAGGGATAAACCGTAGTGCATAGTTTGTTTTTTTTCCCACTTGTATTCGACTGATTTTCTTCACAAAGCTTTTGTCCTCCAATTAGCGCGCGCAGAGCGTCATCAGGCAGAAATTACGAAACTCGCGGGGTATACAGACACACAGAAACGAAGGAAAGTCGACGAGGCGCGGAAAATATTAAATTTCCCGCCGCAAGCAGCGCATAAATTCGCAGCGAGCCCGCATCTATACAGGCGCATCCTCGCGCGCAAAGGGCAGCCCGCAGAGCGAGGGAAGCAGCTCTCGTGAAAAAGTTTATTCAAAACTCTATTTAAATTTCAAAGCGCATTAATGCAAATCAAAATCGAAATAAAAACAATTACGCCGCCCGCCCGCTTCTCCCTCCTCCTCTCGGCGGCGCAATATTTTTCTTTGCAGCTTCTCCGCCGCACGCGCCAACTTTCAATCCCGCAGACTTCTTCCCTACTGTTCCTACATTATACATCTCGTCCCGTTCCAGTCGCTTACTCTGCGCGCGGCTGTACTCCTCCTTGTTTTTCTTCCCCCCTTCTCCTCTCTCTCACTCTCTTCCTCGTCCAAGTGCGTAAAACTCAAGAGCCGGTTAACAGCACGCCCCCTATCTTCCCTTGGCTTAGTTTTGCGCCGCGCGCGCACTTATCTCGCGCGTCGTTCCTCAGTCTTGAGACGGCCTCTGGCCTTAGGGCAATGGAGTGCGGCCATGCATCTTTCGCTATTTCGGTTCTCTGTGTGTGTGTAGGTGGCTGAATACACTCACACACAGGCGGAGAGTCGAGGAAAGAAAAGTCGTTTAAATGTTGGCGAATGGGGGGAGGAGCGAAGCAGAGCCGTTTGCGCGCGCCGGGATATTAAGTGTCGTTTATGTTTGTTGATGCGGCGGCTGCCGGCGCGCTGCAGCTTTGCCCGCGAGAGATTTATTGGCTGCGGAATTTCAGGAGTTAGCGGGAACGTGCATCTCTAAAGGATGCCCTGTAGCACCGTTAGAGTTTATTTCGGCTGGCGCTGAAACGTTCCGCTACGACGCGCCGACTGTGAAATAGGGTTAATTCGCGCTTTGAACAATTAATTTTTGTCTCATTAGCCAATACAGAAACTAGAAAAAAATCCGCTTCTAAACATTTCAATTTCTTTCACACACCGCGGCTCTCCTTCTTCGCTCGCTCACAGGCGCGTATTCGGTCTCAATAGCGCCGTAAATAAATTCGCCGAGAGAGCGACCTTTGAATCCAAGGCAATGATGCGCGTTGAAGAGCCCATAGCTCGCTTGCTCGCGCGCGGCCGGAAAGGAGTTTATCGGAAGCTTACCGGACCGTTTAACCGGGAATTCGAATCGCGCGGGCAGGTTTGCATTTTTATTGTGCGCCCGCGCTTCTCTCCCCCTCGCGGCTATAGATGTAATCGCTTCTCGCCTTTTCGTTTTTATTTCTCCCTCTCTCTCTCTCTCTCTCTCTCTCTCTCTCTCTCTCTCTCTCTCTCTCTCTCTCTCTCTGCCGCTCTTTCGCGCGCAAAGTACTCTTTCATTCGGGAAATACACTTTTCCGCGCGCGCTTGCGTGAAACGTCATGGAATTATATGCGATTGGATAGCGAAAAGCTCGGGATGAAAAAGGCCATTTAAAAAGAAAATGGAGATGAATTGTAGCGCGCTATGGTAATAATTTCGAAAAGCTGGATTAGAAAAAAGGCCGCGCGCTGCACAATCGCGCGTTTTCACCGAAGCACTGCGCGGCGGGCCGACGGAGCGGAAGCGCATCTGAGGCGTTCGGGCAGGCTGAAAACCGGGCGGCGCTTTGATCTCCTCTCTCTCTACTAATTATTACCTCCGGCTACGTAATAATTAGAGTTTGTATTAAGAGGATCCCAAGTTTTGCGCCAAGCGCGAGGAAGAGAGAGAAAGCTGCACGTTTGAACGTTCATCTGCTCTCGTGCGCGCGCAAGCCTTAAGCTTTACCTATAAGTAGTTGACACACTTAACGGAGGGGGTGGCGGCTATGTGCACGGAGACGGCGTTCGGTTTGATTTTCCCGATGGCGAGTGCTCGGTAATTATATTTACGCTAATGATACTAACGAAGCAAGTTTTAATTGAGCGTCGACGATTTTCCAGCGGGCTCTGCCAATTATGAGTGAGACACAGCGAGAGAGGGAACGAACCGACGAGTTTCAAGCAGCAGCTGCACTGCGCGTCTTGGGGCTTTTATCTTCCGCTCGGTCGCTTTGCATACGCGTTGGCTTTCAATGGCTTATCGCGCGCGTGTGTGATTGCTGTGCGCATTTGAAAAAAAATCTCTTTACCTCTATTAGCGACGGTCGGCGCGTGTGTAAAAGCTCGATTGGCCAGATTTTCGTCGATATATTTGCATTTTACATCGGATTTTCACAACCGATCGCGCGCGGTGTGGAATTTCGTGCGCCGGGAAATTTTTCAACCGTCAACGCGGATGGTATATCCCAGCTAATGGCAGGATACATATAGCAGCTCGAGAACGCTTCCCTCGTTGAAAATTCAAAGCTTCCCTCTCTCCATGGAGCGAACAAGTCTCCGCTCACAGCCGCTCATAATCGCCATCGCTAATCGTCGCTCCCTCTCGGCGCAGGGCCCAATTACCTCCTCTCCTGCATCACGAGTCGAAGGAATTACGAATTAATTGAGCAATTCAATTCAGATTCATGAGATCCTCGCGGCCTGCGGAGCGAGCGGGCCAAAAATTTATGGCCAATCCGAACACCGCGCCCGCGCGCAGGCGGAGGATCTACCGACCTATAGATAGATAGCGGCAGTTTCCGCTCCTGGCTCGATCATCGAGCTCTTCCTGTATGTACGTGTGTACGTGTGCTCTCAGAGGCCTAAGCACGTCGCGCACCGCGAACGGAACGAATAATAACCCGGCGGGCGCGCGGGCTTTATTACGCCCTCACCCCCACCTGCGGCTCTTTATGACTATCTCTCGCGCGGCGTCGTAGGCCCCGCTCTCGTGTACACGGCACGTTTCTCAAATAGCGGAAGTCGTTGCATTTCGGAGAGGGCTCACGCTCGGACAATGGAATCTGCGCGCTCGCTGCGCTCTCTGCTCGAGGGGGCCATCCGGCCGGACCTCGAGCGCGCCAAACTGGAGTGCATCTGCATAAATTTCGTGCTGTAAATTTTTCCGCTCCTGCCAGCCCGGCAGATTTGCCTCGGCCGACGTCCTCTCTCTGCAAATGGGCTGCTGCTGCGTGTGTGTGTGAGTGAGCTACGCTGAGATTTTGGCTCTCGCAAGCGGCTCGGATATTTCATTTGCCGGAGCGGAAACGCTGGCAAGCGCGAATTTCCCTGTTAATGATTGATAAGTAGGATTTTTTGGTTTATGCTATATCTGATATTCGTTTTGTAGTTTGCTAATGTGGAGCTGTACAGTGCAGCTGCGTAATCGACGAGTGGATTAGGCTGAGTTTGGTCAACGCATGTGATAGCCTCCAGTAGTAATTGTAACATCGTTCGATAACTGAGATGAATCGAGCAACTCCGATGTCTTTTCAGTTTTTCTATGGTCGAATACACTTATGAATAATCCACGCGTAACACTGCTCTTTAAAGGCACGCCAATGCTTCTATTCACATGATTTTTATCGCGGCTATGATTGACAAAGTAAAAAATTCTGTACGCGCGCATTTGAAAAGACCTCTTTAACTCCGCGCTGCTCTCGTCTTGTTACGGTGTCTTTCGCTCGAACGAACAGTATGTACTTTTGTTCGTATTTGACACGCACGGTTTCTCTTTTTTACGGTCATGGAAGATGCTTTTTCTGATATTCATTGAATTCTATCCTATGGGGAATACGTATCTTCGCGATTCCAATTCCGGATACAACGATTTGGAAAAAATATCGAGATCGAATGAATTTCACGGTATTTTACGCGACGCGCGTGCGGTTTTCTGAATTTTTGAATATTTTAATTCGTAAAATAAATTTTAAAAGTGGTACTTTCCGCTCGAAAAAAATTTAATCTTGATAATGGCGGCAGAATACATACGCACTGCTGGGTAGCATATTCGGTGGGTCCGATTTAATTTAAATCTCACATTTTATCTACAATTAAGTCCAATCTAAGCTGGACTCTATATAATTAAAACCTGTCCATCTCGTTGCATTAGAGATAAATCCTGATGCCCGGCATGCCAGTTCCACGATGCTCCACCGCCTGCTGCTCTCGCGTGATACTCTCAGCTCGAAAATCGAAATCAAATATATTTTTTCGAGAACGACGTATCGCCAGTAAAATTCCTCGTACACGAGTCAATCATTTTAGTTACTAAAAAAGCAGCTCGCCCATCTCGCTTTAGCTAGTTTCGGGGGAAAAATACATTAGCGAGTAGTAAAACAGAGAGCCATAGCCAAGGGATTCATGGCACGTAAACGTCGTTACTTTTGCCGATATTAACGAGGCCGAGGATCTCATGCCAGGCCTTCGCCGAAAGGCGGTGCACAGAACCGGAACTGCAGCTTCGCGATGAGAATAAAGAAGCAAAGCGGTTTTTCGTTCTGCCCCCGTGCGCGTCTGTGTATATGTGGGTATTTCCCGTTTTTCCCAACTGCTTCGCGCGTTGTAGATTAAATTCGGGTTTTTGGCTGCGCGCTCGCGCTTTTCTACCTCGAATAAAGCTGCTCTTCTGTACAGATGTATAACTCGATGAAAATATGACTTTGGTCTTCAGGGTATGTGCTTATGTGTTTTTTTTATATATAGAAATACAAATGAAGCTCTGTTGAAGTTTGTATTCCATTACTGTGAAAGCAGAAATCAGTGTTCAATTGGTAAGAGTGTGAGATTTAAAACCATCCGAAGTTAGTTGGAGAAACGCTAAATTTTCCGCATACTAGAAAAGAGCTTATATGATATTTAAAATTGAACTTTTGGATTAAGCCATTTCTGTATTGCACTGGAAAAATCACGTGTTACCGTTGAAGAAACAGTACCGGTTTAACGATTATGAACGAAACTTTTACTCGTAGTATAGTCACATTAGCATAAAGTATAAATGAGAACCAATTGAGACGAAATTGACTTTCGTACTTCGGGAGAAAATAGCTTTAATTTCATTAGAGGACTTTTATCAAACTCATAATTGAATAGTGAGAGAGAGGGAGCGGAGTTTTTTTCCTGCAGCAGCAGAGTTCAACAACTTTTGAAAAAAAAATTAAAAAATAATTGAAATTTCATAGAGAGCAGTCTCTCATAACTATCTGCCGGGTTCGCGTTTAAATTTTGTGTGTGACAAATGTCATAGTTTTAGCATTTTTAAAAGGATACGACGCGCAAAGAAGGTTAAAAGCATTTCCAAACCGGGATGACGTAATGATTCGGCTTTTATTTTACCTCGCCGTAACACAATGCGCTGTACCAGAACCTGATTACTTTCGTAATTTTAAAAATGCCGAAAATAGCTAGTTCCAGCGAGGTCACGTCGAATAACGAACGAACGAAACGGAAAGAGAGATAGCAGAAAATTAGACGAATCACCTAGAGTGCGGTAATGTATTAAATCGAAGAGTCCAAATTTCCTCTCTTCTCGTATCACTTGGTACACTGGCTTTTCAGAAAAATATACATATACCGCAGCTTAAGTTTTAAATCACATCAGCTGCAATATCGATAAAAATCCGATCCAGCAGACATACTGCGCCACAGTCCGGAAAAGTCAATCATACAGATTCGAAGATGACATATAGGCGAATCGACAGACTTAGAAGTCGATGTTAGGGGTGAGGGGGTGGGAGGATCTGGTGGTGGAAAGAGGAGAGAGAGGGAAGCTGTCTCGCAGCAAACTTAATTTGAGCAGATGGAATAGAATCCCGAACGAGCAAGAGTTCTACTTCAGTCGTCTGGCATTGGATCCGAACGGAACGATATTTTGCGACAATTCCAGGTTCGCCTTGGCCGCGCCAGGAAGTTCAAGCCTCGGGCGAGGTCCATTTTCGTTGTCGCTAACGTCATCTCGCGCAAAGCCGACATGGCAAGATATAGAGGGAGGGAGAGGGAACGCATACTTCAGACCTCGAATAGTCGCGTCAGTCAGTCCCCTGGCGCCCCAAGTTTCGCAAGGAATCCAGAGCGCGAGAGATATAGCTACAGCGGGATAAATTCCCTCTCTCTCTCTCTCTCTCTCTCTCTCTCTCTCTCTCTCTCTCTCTCTTCGGGCAAAGGATTAACGATCGAGTCACTTCGTTCCGCCTGTCATCCGGGCCGCCGAGTCGCCTATTGTTGTTTATAGTGATGCTACGCCAGCGGGCGCTAATGTTAAGTAATGGCGTATACCGCAGCGGAAAAAGCCCCTGACACCGAGCTGCGGCAAGAGTGGAGACTCCCGCGAGGGTAACGCCTCTCGTTATGAATGAGAGTTTGCGGTCTATACTGCCGGATTGCGGATTGACTGGTATATAACGTTGCGCGCGTCATTGATTTAAGTGGAAAGAGAGTTACGGGTATCATAAGTTGCCATTTTTCTGGCTGCACTTTTAGGGTGTATACGATGGGAGTGTGGGATTTGAAACTGAAGGCTGTATTCGTTGGTGATTATTTTATTGTAAGAATGAATGAGACAAAGAGCTTGAGAACGAGCTAAGTAATGCAGAATTCTTTAGAAGCGCATTAGACGGGAAATCTTCTTTACAAAGAAATCGTAAATTTAATTCCATTCACTTTCTGCAAAACTCAAATCAACATAAATATGTTCTACGAAAGACAGATAGCATTTCAGATTTTGTCATTTTTAATTTTTTTCCCTCCCAATCTCGTCTTGACATCTATTCAATAAGCTTTCCGATGAACAATTCAAAGCTTGCCTCTGGTCCAATGTCTGCTTCTGAATTATTCGTCGTACAACGTTACGATTTCAAAATTCATACACGAACGATGTGCTAGATTATACATTTATAGCCAACAAATCCTGCTTTTGTTAACTGCTTCTCCCTAAAACAATATCCACCCGCAAGCTCGACTTGCAAATTCGAGCTAGCCGCGTCGTCAAGTGCAAGTAATGAGAAAAAAAAATAAAAGAAACAACTCCGGGGTAACCGAAGCTGTTATGTCGAGTGACCACCCGATCCTGGAGGGCCTCTTTGACTTATCATCGTTGCCGCGCGTGCTACGGTCGACGATGAAGAAGAGTTTCACAATAAGGCTTGCTAGGTGATCCCTCGGGAAGAGTCAAGGACCTCTCGCGAACTCTTAGTTTCGTTTTATTTTACATCATTATGTAGGTGTCTGCGTTAAACGCTTATGAAATCGGTTAGAATAAAATTACTTCATTAGTTACCGAGCAATTGTGAACCTTCTGTTCTTTACTTTTTGTTTCAGGCTCGAAATTCCAATGATCAAGTGCTCGTCCTACAGAACGTAAGCCTTAATTCCACGGGCTATTATACCTGCGAAGTGAACACCAACAGTAAACCATTCAAACTTGCGAAGACCGAATCTTACATGGAAGTTATAGGTGAGTCAATTTTACATACTTTTATTAGACTACTAGTCGTAATATTTTTACAAAACGCGAAATACAGTAAGAAAACGTAATACGCTCTGAGATTGCACTCGATTGTCGGTGAAGAAAAAAAACTTTTCCTACACTCCCTTTGTTCCCAACAAACTCCTCTCTCCTATACTACGTAAAGTCGTGTTTACTCGAGATTACCAGTTGCTTTCAAGAGGAGTATGCCCCGAGGCTCTCGACAAGCTCTTAACACCCTGTACACATCCGTCAAGTGAACGTACACGCGTATGTTCTTTCACACCACGGTATTTTCAAAATCAATGAATTGTGAACTCAATCCACTACCGATTGATATGGAATCGATCAATCTTCCATCTGTACAGAGCCGCAAATATAAAGCCTTCGTGAAACGTTTCCTGATCGCGCTGAAATATTCGTCACACACAGATTGTCTAGTTTTCGAGCGATTGAATCTCCCGAACTGCCGCGATGATGTGTGTATCGTCGATTCACACAACTGTGCGCTTTAATAGCCTTAATTGAAGAGGCTCTCTTTCGCCAGTCTATCGATGGTTCTTTTTTGAATTCATACCCGTTTTTCGATTCATCGCGGTTCGTATCTTCTCGAAATAAAATCTCCGCCACATTTACGGCGAGTAATAAACTTGCGTACTCTTACATCCGAGAGCGTCGCTCTCGTCTAATTGTACCAAGAGGAAGTCTTACAAGAGCTATAAGGGGATTATCCGCAAAGTAAAAATTTCATTACACACCGCACGGGAAATAGCGGAATTCGTTAAACTTCCTTCCGCAGCAAGTTCAGCGCGCGAATTTTCCAGCGTTTTTTGAAACCCCTCGCTGCGCTCGTGCTATTCCTTTCTCCTCGCTCGAAAGTTATTAAGAAGTCTTTTAGCCCCTGCACTGCGTAAAAAGCAAGTCCTGTGTAACACATACGCTGAGAAGGCGCATTGAATAAAGCTCTTCGGTTGTGTATATAAATCCGCGTGCGCGCGTAAGCACACATTTTTTTTAAGTTACACGCGAATTCGTCGGTGTGTAATTAAAATGCTCTCGCTGCCTTAATTGACCGCGCGGTGGCTCATTTAAACGAGCAAGTCGTTCATTTAATTTTAAAAAGCGCGCCACCGCCCTCGCGGCGCGCATTAATGAGAAGAACTGCGGAGGAAAGTTTCTTCCGACCCCCGTGGCGGCCGAGAGTGAGGGACGAAGGAGCGAGAAATAACGAGAGGTGCCGCGAGAGGAGCAAAAAAAAATTATCGCGGAACCTGTTAAATGTCGCTAAAGTTGAGCGGATATACATGAGTTAATCTCGAGGATGAAACAGAATGAAAAATTGCAAGAGCTGCGCGTGGAATGCGAGACGCGAAAAAATAGAATTGAAGTAACAAAGCTCAGAGCGTACTATGTTGATTTCAGAAAAAAATGACGAGTCTTACGCGAAGTATATGTCTGAACAATAAGATGATTTTCGCCTAAGATCGCGACGACAGCATTATGGCCGACGTCCGTTTCCGTCGGCGCCGTTCCGTCTTGTATCATTTTCCCAGGCATTGAAAATTTACGCCGATTTTTTTCTTTTTTTCTGTACAGAACCGCCGCAAAAAGATCCGACGATTACTGGAGAGGAGACGATTTACGCCACCGGCGATATTCTCGCGCTGAACTGCACGAGTGACTTGTCGTATCCGGCGGCTCAGTTACAGTGGTTCATCAACGACGTTAAGGTGAGCACGATTTTCAGCCAAAGAAATTGTGATATCTATTGTGACATCTATAATAGCATAATAGCCCATAGATTTTTTCAAAAAACATAAAAATTGTAGAAACAATCTGTATTACACATAGAAATCCATTTAATCAGCATCTGTCCTCGCGTTAGTTGTCCTCCTTTTTGTTCCCTCGCCTAATGGATTACACGCCACGGTGCGGTGGTACGCGGCTCAAAGATAGCCGCATAAAAAAGATCTGATCCGCGCGAAAAAGTTGCCGACTGTGAAACGAAGATGCGGCGCGCGCAAAGTCCTCGCCGGCAGATAGAATCAGAAAAAGAAACGTGAGAGAGTTGCCGCGAGAGGTTTCCTGAAAAATGATTTAATCTCGGCTCTCCTCTTTCTTCGCCTCGCGTTTATCTCTTTAGCTTCTATTTAGCAAAGAGCGAGTCACAGAGCTTTTCGCTCTTTCTTCCGTCGCTTCTCTATGTATATACATATAGTACACGCGCCAAAAGTCAGTCACTCAAACATCTTCTGAAGGGAAACTCTGCGGGCTCAGAGAGAGAGAACAGCCGAGGGATATAGACTCTTATCACTAAAGCCAGATTAATATAAATCCGGCGATTCCGCCGTTAATTGCGAAGTTCCATTATCAGCCGCTTAACTCGTTCGCTGCTTTCCTTCTCCCCTACCCCCTTATCTCCCTCTGTCGCTTGCTCTCCCTCTTTGGCATATAGTCGGGAAGTTCACTCGCTCATTTTGCCCTGCGCTATATGTAGGGGTGCTCACGAGTCGGCTTTCAGCTCTCTTTACCCTTAAACGAAGCGGTCGAATCCTACTAGTCCCTTTGTCAAAGTGACGTTGTTCGCATTACATCGACATGGAGATCGGAAAGCGAGAAAGATGAGTCCACACTTGGCCATTCCCTTTGAAGCGCGTGAGCGAGACGCGTTGAATATTTCGGTTAATATTCTTCGATTTTACGATGAAATTAACGTAATAACAAGGATAAAACGGAATTGAGCCAAGTTAAGCATTTAAATATAATACCGCGAGCGAAAAAGTCGAGGGACGGGATGATACGGTAACGATGATCGATAGCAGATTTTGCGCCTCGTGAAAACGTTGATTATTCATCTCGTTCGTTCGTTCGTTCACTCGCTCGTCCGCGAGCGCGATTGAAATTCATTCACCGGGAAAATCGATGCATAGCCCAGAGACGCGCGACTGTCACTCTGGCCGCACACGTGAACCGCGCGCGTTAGCCGATGGAAATATAATTATTTGCTTTCGTTTAAATCGAATAATCGTGACGATTATTAGATTTGAGGGATGGAGAGAAAGAGCCGCAGGGAGGAAGGGATCGACGCGCTATACCGCGTTCAACCGTGCGTCCAATCGAATTTCCCCTCGTTTTATTTCATTTTTTCCTTGCATCACGCTCGGACTTTTCAGCGCTAATCTCCCTTCAATCGTTGCATTCGACTGTCCACAGGTCGATCCGGATTCAGAGGTGCTGCACGTGACGTCTCACGGGCTTCATCGGACGCGTTCCAGTCTGCGATTGGAGCTGAATCCGCTGCATTTAGCGGCCGGCAAAATCGAAATTAAGTGAGATTAAACATGTTTTCTATCGCCAACTGCGATTATACGGAAATCGGTAAATATTAATGCGATGCTTTCGTTTCTCTGCTAACAGGTGCGTGTCGACGGTACGGACGTCGGCGCTGGTGACGAAGCTTTACAGGGACGTCCGGTCGACGAAAATTTACGGTGAGTATAACGAACGCGTTATCGGTAGAATTCATCGAATATTTTACATCTCTTTTGTAGCGACACGTGCGCTGACCTTTGATATGGCTATTTGCCGAAATCCTCGCATGTGTACATTGATCGTGTACAAGATCGCGTATCAGCAAACATTTCACTGATCACTCGCGCTTTGGTAAACAAACGCGTGTTATGTTGTTCAATTTTACGAGTTGAAAATCTAACTAACTAATGGAAAAAATGAATCTAGTAGTCGAATCAGGAATACGTGTATCACGAAGCCCATTACGTGTTTTAAAAAATTGCACGCTTTCAAAGCCTCAATTCTGCGCCCATAGCAGCGAGGGCTACACTCCGAACATCCGCGGATGCAACCTGTTGTTTGGCCGTGAGGCGCGCGAGAGCGAAAATTAGAATCCGCGTGATAAAACGTAGCGTTTTACGGCCGAACGGTAAAATTGCTATTGCCGAAACGCGCGAAACTCTCTCTCTCTCTCTCTCTCTCTCTCTCTCTCTCTCTCTCTATTTCTCTCGCAAATACGTTCGGTGTAGGGCGATTGTTTGACTATTCTTTCAACGGCGGGCTTAGAGGATTATGCAGGAGCTTAGCTATTGATTTGCCGGGGTGTAATTTAAAATATTCGGCCGTTCGCCCGATGGGGGCAGAACTGAGGCTCTGTCAATAATTTTACAAAGATCTGTTTGCGTTATACAAATACGTATGGTTACGCGATTCTCGCGCGTTAACTATATGTTATAGTTGTATTTACCAGCTCTTGCAAAAGCTAACCAACAAGCCGGGTTTCGATGGGATCGTTGAACCTGCGAATTTCGATGCATTTATGCAAAACGTTTCGGAATAGATTTTTAGTTGAATTTTGATGATTTGATAAACAACAACAAGTTGCGGTAAGCTCCGGTGAGCATGAATGTTTCACATTAAATAATTTAAAATTCGCTTCCCTGACGTAACTTTCTCAGTTCCAAGTCCCCAGAATCACGAAACAATAAAGTCACGTAGCAAAATGGAGCCCAGTTCGCCAATCAATCGAACAATAAGCCCATTAATTACCAGCTGTATTAGAGAGACCTAAAACAAGGGGCCGAACCCTGAAAATAAATAATCTGTCGAGCGCAGGTTGTACGCGAAGCGGCGGCGTCAAAGATGCAGTGAAATCGACAAGATGTCGCTTAGCAGCAGTCAGTCGCACTCGTACCGCGCGCAGTAGTTATAGAAGCTCTCCGCGCTCTCTCGAGGGGAGGGACGACAAGTTCGCTCGCGCTACTTTCAACATCCAGGCATTTAACGAGTGAAATAACGAGCTGCCCACGCTGCAGTGACTCTGAGAGCTCGGGATCGATTTCCGTACGGCCACCAGCGCGCAGCACTACCCACTACCTCTGCCGGTTCGGACTAACAATTGTTCGTTCGTTAGGTCTCCGCGCCCGGCAAAACCACCGCTCGCGCGCATACCACTTAAGCAAATTAACGGACTTTATGGATTTGCAAGTCCATAAAATTAGCTACCGATGCAACGCGCGCGCTGCCGCACCCCTCTGCGTTATATACACCGGCTCTCTGTGTGAGTGTGTGTATGTACTCGCACCGGCAGCGGTAATAGTCGTCTTTTGCGCCGAGTCGAGATTTTTTCCGGCGAGATGTACGCGCAGCGCTCGAATAAATATAAACAAGAGCGGAAAGTTAATTAGGCGTCGATCGATATGTACTACCTACGTTATACGCCGCCGCCTTTCTCTAATAAACTGCGCATATTTATGATTTTAAATAGAGCTTGCGAGCTTGCAACTTTACCGCGCGGAATATTTTTTACCTTTCGTTGCGAGGAGAAATAAACGCACGATATTACGGTTTATGCCTCGAACTTTGTTTCGATTTAACGACGAAATTACCGCGAAATTCGACTTATAAGGAATCGATTCGAAAATACGCCCCCTGTAACATTCCACTCGTGTATATCGCAATCGCCGGCGGGTGGCATGAAATTTCACTCGAAGATTCCCACTCTAACTCAGCGAAAGCTCTCGGCATTTCATCACTTCGCCTCTCCGTCGTGCGCTCGAAAAAAAATTCAATCTCTTCTCAATATTTCCATCTCGCCTTCGTCCTTCTTCATCCCTCCCACGTTACGAGGCGAATCTCGCGGGACACAGCGGCCCCAAGAAATTAAAACAATAATTTACAACCGCTACATCTCGCCTCGACGCTTCTCTCCCTCTCTCCCCAGCGGCGTTAGTTAGCGTCTAATTGCAACTTAAATTAATCGGCTCGTCGCTCGCGGTGAGTAAAGGGAAAAAAATAGTATAAATAAGAAGACGCGGGCGTGGTCTCTATTACGAGCTTGCAGAAAACGACGACAAGCTGCTGTGTCTACGCTATTGCTCTGTCTACGTACCGAAGCGCGCAAGATGGTAATTAAAACGCGCGAGCTAAGTAAGTACGCCACCGCGCGTAAATCTCACTTATCTCGGGCGCATCGTTGTATCGGAGTCTTTTTGTCTCCGCTTCTTTTTTTTCGCTTTATACCGCGTCTTTTATATTGCTGACGATGATCCCGTGAGGGGGACTAAGCTTGCTTTAGTGCCTCTTAAGCGACTGTTTTATAAATCTTCCGGTGGCGCTTCGCTTTGTGGCGATTAACGAGAGTTTTCAGAGAATTCTAATTGAAGCGCTGTACGCCGCTCGTTCGCGGCCCTTTTCGCTCGATGCGATGTAGAGGAGAACGGGACGTGATATAATTATTCAAAAGAATGCTCAAAGCGTCGCATCGTCCAACGGACATATTTTTCACTCGAGAGACAGTCGAATCGCGTAGCAATCACGCCCCGCACGTCCCTGCATATTACAACACACAGTAGGGACTAACGTCAAAGGCCGCAGCGTCATCAGCATATAACGGCAAAATATCATTACGAGCCGATGCCGCTACGAGCATCAGCGCCTATATAACAACAATAACGGTGGTAAGCCGGCGCAGAATGCACACGCGTGTAATGTATTTACTCCGCGCTCTGAATTATTTCGCACGAGTCATTTGCCGCCTATTGACGAAGCTCCGGCCGGCGTAGAAATCCGTTGACGAAGTCCACTGTCCCAGAGCGCGAGCGGCGCGCGTGGACAGTGATTGGTTGCTTATTAACGATGCAAAGAGCCATACGCGGAATGAATCCCTCGGGGATAGGTAGGCTTGTGTGTATAGCTCGAACGCGAGAGTCGATCCATTGAGCATGGGCAACAACCGGCGACATTCACGGCATTGTGTGCGCGAGCCAAAGGGACATCCGCGAATTAATCAGCGGCGGCTGCTGTTGCTGTGTGTGATTTCGACCGGCCGCTGTTCGGCAGCTTTGATATGCTTTTGCTAAGTATGGGCTATTTATTGATGGAAACGTGTGTTGTTGTGTGGTGTTTGAGCTGTGATACAGGTGTTTCGATTTTTTTTTCGAAGATTTTTTGAGCTGGAGCTACGTTTAATTTTTGCGTAGATTTTGATTAAAGCTTCTGCAGAATTGTATGTTGAAATATTGAAATTATTCGCGTATACCAACTTTAATATCTAGTGTATATTCGTTTCTGCTCGTACCATTAGCAACAATTATCAATTGCAACTTAATATGAGTGAATTCGCGATTGTTTCCAGTATGAGTAAATTGAACTATATTATTTTACTCTTGCGTATCCATATCTAGAGAGAAGAATTCGTTCAACCATTTCCCAATATCAAAATATTTTGAGGTCTTAAAATAAAGAAAAATAGAACTTTTAAAATTCTCGAAAAATAAAATTGCTTTTCGATACTGAACATTCACCGAAAGAATGATTTCGATTCTTCGAGTTCTTTTCATATTGGACAAAAATTCTATGTACAAGATGGATTACGAAAAGGCATATTATGAAGCCTAGTTGAAATACTAGTTATATATATTTCAATGCATCAAATATCAGTTTCGATTTTTAGAATACAATAAAATTCAGAAAAATTGAGACGAAGAAAATAAAGAAAACCAATATATACACATCTAAATACAAATCTGGAGGAAAAATTATTCAGTACAAGACGAAAATGTAATAAAACGCAGTAGTTTTAATTATTTTTCATAAATATACAGAACCAAATATTAAAATATACAAATCAATACCTAACAAAAACGGCCGCATCATTCGCGAATTCGACATCAACAAATAACGCTCGCAAGGCCGTCCAATATAACGCCAACTCCGATAAATATTTCGTCCGTAATACTCCCTCGACTCCCTCTCTCTCTTTCTCTCTCTCTCTCTCTCTCTCTCTCTCTCTCTCTTGTCAGCGCTCATTTCCCTGCCCACTGAAAGAGAGCAAAAGGAGCGAAAGTAAAAAAAAACTACTCCGCAGCTCTGCTTTCCCGCTACACCTCTCTCCTCGCGGCGCTCTAAATATTCAGCGCGCGGTGATTTATGTAATTGAATCGTCGTCTATATACGTCCGGTGCCGTTGAAGCAGAGAAGAAAAAAAACCACCCATCTTTAAAGTAGCGTTCCCTTGTCGCTCTATCTCTCTCTCCCTCCGTGTATACATAGGTATAGAGCTTGGGAGTCGATTGTCCCTGATTCGCAAACTCCGGCGAAGAAAAAAGCTATCGCGCGAGCGAGCGAGCGAGAGAGAGAGAGAGAGAGAGAGAGAGAGAGAGAGATATATATATGTACTTAAGAATAGTTGAGTGCCGATGCGGAATCGCGGTATCGCGCGCGGAGAAAAAGCGAGACGGCAAAAGAAAAAACAACGCCGCGGAGAGAGAGAGAGACCCGCGCAGCGCAAGAGCGAGAGAGCGAGTACATGAGAAACGGTCGAAGATAGAGAGAAAATTCGAGGGCGGTTAGCTCTGGCTGCAGGCAGCGCGCTGCGCGGCTAATGCCGAGTCGGATCTCCCTCTCTCTCTCTCTCTCTCTCTCTCTCTCTCTCTCTCTCTCTCTCTCTCTCTCTCTCTCTCTCTCGCTCGAATCTAGAGCAGGTGAAACGAAGCGCAAGGCAGAGCGAGAGAGAGAGAGAGAGAGAGAGAGAGAGAATGAGAGTCGAACGGAAACCGGAAAAGCCGCCGAGCGACTCAGAGGAATTGCTCTTAACGACCTTCGATTTTCTCGTTAGGCTAAATCGTTCGAGGAACGCCTCATGCATTTACCGTCTAACCTGAACTCGTAACTTTTTCTCTTAACCGGTGGCTGCTCTCTTCTCTTCTCCTTTTGCTATGCTCCTTCCTCCCTTCCTCTATATGTATAAACGCATCGACTTCGGCCTCTTTCCGTCAGGTATACTATGACACACACACACACACACACGCACACACACACACGAGCCGAGTTATGAGATAATTGCGTTCCACATCGCGAATACGCCTCCGAGCAGTTTTGCGCTTCAGCGAAACTATACACGCCGGGATATCGCTCGGGATTGTTGTTGTATACTTCCCTCTGCTTGTGTACATCGGAGAATTTTCGTAGCTGCCCTTGTAGCCTGTAGCCCCTGTGTACCGCAGGCGAAAACATCCGCGCGTGCAAGCACTTGCGGTCGCGGCTACTTGCGCGAGCGCTTCACGAGGATGAGTTGAGCTTGCAAGTTTTTAGGGGAAGAGTCTTGCGCAACGTGTTGCCGGAAGTGTTTCCGCTTATGCTTCGGGGCAAACGAAAGACCTATATTTTTTCACTGTGACAGCGGATGAATCGTAATGAACATTTCGAAATAACGTCGATTTACACCCTGCGAAACAAATTATCCTTTGATAATCTTGTCAAACGTTAGCAAACGCATCGCAAAAATAATAATAATCAAAGCGCAATAATTCAAGCGCAGAAAATATGTTCACCCCGGCGAAAGGTCAATCATTAATTCACGCGTTTTGGGCCGCGCGGGCGTACACTCGAAAACACAGCCAGGTGCACCTCGACGCTATTGTTGAGTAAGCGCATTTCCAATAATACCTCGAGGTTTACGGCTGAAAAATTTATCAGCAGGTTACAGCAGAGCACATAGTATACTACCCCGAATTACGTAGCGTATAAATATTCGCATAGCCTCTGGGGTCGCCTCCGAAGAGATTCTCCCGCTCTCGAAAAAAGCTCAACTTCTCGATCTCCATTTTTCTCCCGCTTATCGCTCCGCGCGGCCGGAGAACTGAAAACTTATAATCTCCCCTTCGGACCACGCGCAAGAGTGAGAGAGAAACGCGGAGGTAAAACTCGCTATCTACGTACACTTATAGACGCAGACGCTTAATTAACAAATCGTCCCGACGTCTACCGAAGCCCGCCGAGAGATAATATCCGCATTCGGCGCACGGATTCGTGCACGCCTTAATGCAATAATTGCCGGGCTCTCTCTCTCTCTCTCTCTCTCTCTCTCTCTCTCTCTCTCTCTCTCTCTCTCTCTCCTATTATAATGTATACGGGAGGGGTAAGAATACATCCCTCCGTATCGCGTTACCATAGACGCAGTGATATACTCCCCTCCGACGCTCCACTTTTCTAATCATCCGTCCTCTGTAGGCTGTTCGTGAGAAGCGTCGCTTCCTTTTCTCTCTCTCTCTCTCTCTCTCTCTCTCTCTCTCTCTCTCTCTCTCTTACCGTGGAGAGTTCTCGCGATTCTTATTCAGGACTGATGGGGCGTATTGTGTCGGAGATATGAGGGGCGGACGCTTGATGTATGAGCTTTTTTTTATCGCGGGCGAGCCTCGGGACCGAACGCCAAGAGATCAGTTGATGGGAATGAAATTTTTCGAAAGCGACGATTCAAGCTCCTAATAACGTTGGGGGGTGAAATTACTCGCACTTACTCGAATTTCGCTGACGATTCTCGCGCAATCAGCGAGAACTGGCGAAATTCGAAGCAATTATGCTCTGTATTACACGAGGCTGATGCACTAGCTCATCTCCCCCGCCCGTACACGGGTCTCGTGAGTGGCAGTAGAATAAGTGCTAATACAGCCCGCATTAGCGGGCCATTCAACCAAAGGCGCCCGAACTTCCACCCCTTATATACACACACAGCCTTGCGCTCACATCTATATACCTGTACGGAGTCGCTCAGTACCGATCTAACTCCGTAAACTTAACTTATCTTCTGTGTTACAGTTCAAGGTCAGGCGAGTCTATCGGCGCCATCGACATCCCTGCTGCTGGCAACTCTCCTGCTGCTCGTCTCGCTGCAGCAGCACTGGAAGTAGACGGCTCTCATCCGAAGCCCCGTTTTCTTTTGTGCCTACTACATACACACACACTCTGCGAACGATGTAATTCAATGAGACACGGACTACAAGCGCACGTATATATATCAGTATATATATATATATATATATATATATATATATATATATATATATATATATATATATATATATATATATATATATATATATATATATATATATATATATATATATATATATATATGTAAGACAAGGGATGTACCGCGCGTTCGTGAGAAAAGACAATCATGGCTCGTTCGCGAGCCCGCTACAGAAACGCAAGCTCTACTGTTATGGGAATCATCGCGAGCTCGCCGCCACAAATGTACAGATTTCGGCGAACGAGCCCATTAGGAAGCCGCTTGTATACCTACTTACTTTTTCATTTTCCTGAGTGCGTGCGCCAAGTTGGGGGTGTTCCGCGAGGTATATATACATAGGTCATCTTCTTGCGGTTATAGATGTTATTATGTATAGCGAGCGTGAAGCATAACGGCGGAGGGTAGATGATGAGGGAGAGATCGTGTAAGATAATCCAAATTGTTATTGCTTTTGAGAAATGTTATATATAATTATACGATAACGAAATTAAGCGCTATAGGTATAAATACGTATACATATTGTATTGTAGGGTATTGAGGGCGGATAATGCACGATCACACGTGGGAGATCAACGCGAGAGAGATATGTATACTTATATGAAATAGGCTCTGTATAAGGTTACTATTTGTTATATCGAAGGAAAAAAGTGCACCTCTATATACATATATTTGCGCGTGTATATGTGAGAAAAAGAGAGAGCATATATACATGATATACGTATATTATATACATATAAATATGATAACTATATCGTCTGTTTTTATGCATGTGCGCGGGGAAATAAAACATTCAAAAAAAGTGACCGGGCTGTGCCTGAACAAGCATGTGATCCAGTTACAATAATTATCTATTTTATAAAAGTGACGAACGAACTATTTTTCCAATCGTGGGTTGGATCACTGATGATTTCAACGCGAGGCATGTATGAAACTAGTTCTGTATAGTATGGGATGCTGAAAAGATACAATAGTTGAATATCTATATTCGTGCGGGTATGTAAAAATTCTACCTTCTATATAATTATTTACACTTAGAGTCTATAAAAAGAAACTTCTTACTAACTGAAGCTCTATTCAGGAGGCCAGATCAAACAGCCGAATACCCGAATCGTGGGCACAGACAAGATTTGCCTCTATTCCGTTATCAAAATGATGATGTCTTCTCCACACTCAGTAAAATTCAATAATCAAAAAGTTTGAATAGATCTTCTGTTAAAGAAGCATAAAGCACGCTTTTAACTTTGCTTAAAATTCACGCGATATTCGATCGACGATACATGAAAGTTCGTATATGACAAATCAAAGAAATAGTATATTGTGCAACTAGAGGAAAGCGCCCGAGACGGAGACGAGTGCTCAAATTTCACCCGAGGTAGAAATTGCCCTCCCCTCCTTGTCGCACACTGTACTTTTTTTGACAAGTACCTGTAAAGACCCGTTTTCATGCTTATAGAGTGAATGGTAAGTTGCGCATTTTGAGTCGTAAACCACTCTCTTTCAAAAAATATGAATTCATTTTTCATAAATTTTCAAAAATTTGATTATTTTTGAGTGTTTATGAGTAGCTTGCCATTCACTTTAGAGGCATGGAAACGGTGTTTTTCATGTACATGTTAAGAAAAGTATATTTACCGCGAGTCCTTCTTTTCTACCATCGATATATAAGCATCAGCGATTCAATCGACGTTTTTAAAAATAGTTCACTGACCTCAAGCAAAGAGAAAAAAAAGAAAAATAATTAGTACGACGACGCAAATTACGTATAGCCCTGTTGTGTTGACACTTGTTTTCCGCTGTGTAAATAAGATTTCACGTTGGATCCACACCTATATCTTCGGCGTTCAAATATTTATCCGGCGCGTGTAAAGGCCAAGAGTTTATTACACGTGTATGTACATATATACATATACAGAATCCACAAAGTGCGGAACACGTACGTGTGTAAAGTGCGCGCGGGAGCTTGACTATAGCAAAAAGAAAGTATAAGAGAGGCACAGAGAGGAAGCGCTGTACATATATAAGTGAGTATGTGCGCATACGTATACGAGCATCGACTTTGCTGTTTTCGCGTCGTAGTGCTGCTTTCGAAACACGTCTATACGAATTGAACGACATAATCACTCGGCAAATATCGCCAGCCATTTCCGTCGTGCAAAAATTGTCTACTAAACAGGTTCATTTATTTTGTTTGTTTACTGTGTATCCAAATGTTTCAAAATCGCTCAATCATAAAACCCTTATAGTAAAAATATCAGTCGCATTAATTTCGTCGTTTCTTCCAATCCCTGATTCAATCCCCAAAAACTCGGCAATTCCCATCAGCGAAGCTCGAAGGAAAAAAAGGCGACGAATTGCACTCGAAATGAAGTCGTTACTAAAAGCGCGCTTACGCAGTTATAGGTTTCGCAGAGGCGCCATTAGAGCTTCCACACACGAATCGCGGCCTCGCGTATAGCGACGCGCGCAGCATAAGCTTTCGTACTAATTATAACTTTTAATTGGTACACGTGATTAGTAAACGCTTGCGGGCGGTCGAAAGTATTTCAATCTATGCGTTGAAGGCAAAGCCACCGCTTGACAACGCGCGAAGAGATTTCCACACTACGTTTTATGCGGGCTTTTAACCTTTTTTGTATAAATTCGTTTTCGGGGGAGCTTGCGCGCCGCCGAGTGATTATACAATGATTCGCGTTCGTTCGCTGCTACGACTGTGTTTATACGCATGAACGAATACATCCGAAGCACGAAACACTGCCGTCGTAGAAAATAGAGTTTTTCGAAATTCGAAAAAAAAACCGACGATGTTTCGACAGCTATACATGGGAACATCATATCATATCCGACTGCTTCGTACGAACATCACTGGTCGTTGTAGCAAAACTGCGCTGTTTACGCCTCACCCAATCCAGTAAGCGCAAGTTCAACGAGAAATCTGATACACATCCGTTGCGTCGGGACACGGATATTATGCATCGACGCCCCGTATCACACACGCGTATAGTCAAGTTTGTCTAGCCTTATATAAGTTCAGCCATAATATACAGCGCCGGCTAGTTAGTTTCACATACATGTATAGCAAGCTTGAGCTTCGCGTGCGTCAAGTTTCGGCCGAAACCGGCGAATTTGGCCAGGCTCCAAAAATTCTCTCATCCCTTTTTCCCCCTGCGCGCGCGTAATTTATAGCGCGGACTGCGGAGTTAATTTGTCGCCTTTCAGCACGTACTTCTCTTCGTGCAAATTTCTCGAGCCGAACGTGTGGCTGGCTTCGAACTATATAATGACCCAAACAAAATTTTTCTCCAGCCGAGAGAGAGAACGATCGGCGAAGTTGCGAGACAAAGAGCTTTCCAGTGCTGAAAGTCGTATGTGCCGGTATAGCTGGGGGAAAATAAAAGGAATGGTCGACAAAAGCTGTGGCGCAGTGCTGCGTTCATCAAGCGCGAATTGGTATATGGCGTAAAACGGTGACGCGCACGGCTTCACTCACTTTGACTCGCGCGCGACTGCTTAATGGCTTTAGCCTGCGCCGGAGAATCCGAACAATGTCCGGCGCATCAAATTTTTGGTATAGAGATGCCGTATCGTTTCGTTCGGGGAATTCGGAGCACTTTTATACTGTTGCGGTTTTCAAGCTCGGTTGAATTTTGTTTTATTTTCGACTTTGTTCAGGTGTTGGTTAAATAGGTGAAGCTTCAGCTGTTTTATCGTTTATTCAGAAATCGCTTGAACATAAATTCGGTAACTAGAATGAAATTTTCGAAAATTTTCAAGCCAGACATTTATTCAACACGTGCACTCACAAAATCACGTGCATCCCAGCCCGCACACGTGCAGAAAAAGCATCAGCGCTCCTTCCGGTCTCTACACACATGCTGACTGACTATATGTACCCCGGGAGTCGTCGGTACTTTACTGATCGCGGCTCACGAGTAATTAGGCCGAAAAGCTCGCGCATACCAGCGCGGCGCATGACAAAAAGCTCAGGTATTCATACGGAAGAAAGAGCGAGAGAGGAAGCGAGAAAAGTTCCGTTTCGCTTCCCACCGCGCGGACAATGCCACGCGCGACGCTTACACCGAGCGCGGAAGCGAAAAAAAGGAGCGTAGAGAAAAAAGCTCCGAGAGCTTTGTGTTCGAAGAGACAAGAAGCGGAATCGGGCGCGCACACGCAGCATTCATGCTGCGCCGTTTCCCAGCCGGGCACTTACGAGAGAGAGGAAAGAGAGAGAGTTAGTCGCACACATACTCCCTTTCTCTCTTTGCAGTGGCACATAGCGATAAGGAAGAGACAGAAAAAGTGGCGGAACAACGACGCTCTTCCGTGTTCCGTTGCGGGAACTTTCGTCCCAGCTACGCCGATATCGCTGTACACGACGCATCGCCGCGACGTTTCATGACCGAACTCGCTCGAAATGACCGGACGACTTCAAACGAGTATTTGCTCTCTGCAAGTGTATGTGTGTGCAACGAGAGAATTAAGCAACTTGAAGGCCTTTTTACCGTTAACCGAGCTTGCATCTGATAGAATTCTATATTTCTCGCTTTGAAGGAGGATCTATCTATAGCGCGTAGCTGTTCATTTTTAATGCCAGTCGATTAGGTCAGTTAATTTTTCATTCGATTTTGTTTTGGTCATGCATTTGCTTCTTCGGTATTTTACTGGCACATTGTCGTATCTTTCTCCTATATTATTTTATATTCACCATCGACAACGAAGTATTCCTAGCAAGAAAAATTCATAGAGATCAGTATAAGTCCATTTGCACGCTATGGTTGAGCTAAAAGACTGATCACGACTCGACTCTTCATTCATGAAAGTAATGCTCTTGAGTTTGTATCCTCTTACTGTCGGAACTAATGAAATCAATTTAACGATTCACTGCCAGTGTTAACACGCTAGTTATTTAAAAAAATATGATATTCGAATTTAAAATTGGCATGCAATTGATTGAAACCAATTTTAATCTCGTTGATTCAGAAGCCTTGAAAGCATGAACTTTTGACGATTTTACAATTAAAAATAATATCTTTTGTTGTAATATCAAACAGTATTGAAAGTATGATTATACAGTGTTTCTAAAAGCAAAGTATATGTCATGCGATCGTTCCTGTAATTTTAATCACATTTTACAAATATAAAGCTGCCTCTTAGCGATTGCTAATTATTGTTTCAATACTGGTAAAATACGTCGTTCTCGTATTTTCGCCAGTATTGAAAAGTCGATAATGATTATTCCATTAATTTTAGCATCCTTAATTTGTAAATCTGAATCCTCGTTAATATTCGACGAATCATCTATTTTTCCTTCAATTACACAAGGTTTACGAGGTGAAACACGTATCGATTGTAGCTTACGCGAAAAAATCTGAGCTCGTTGCAAGGCGTATGCATACATAATTACGTACATAATTCAATGCGATTATCAAACAACTGTAAAAATATTCATAACGCACGGTTAAAAGTATACGCACTAGCGACAAGAGTATATCTATATGATGCTATATATTACGATGTAAGTGTATATGTATAAAAAAAAAGATGAAACGTGAAGTGCTCTACGACATACTATAGAATAGTCAGTGCACTGATTGAGCCCCGTAAATTATTTACAATTATATAATTATAGGTATGAGTATGCAAACAAATGCGAGAATGGGAACCGATCGAATTGTAAATGTCTTCGTTTGGTGTCTCGTCCCGTTTAATGTAAATTAAAAACGCTAATTATTTTAACGAGAAATATAACGGATGTCGAATGAATGTCGATTGAAAAACAAAATTCTAATTATCATAAACATTAAATTATCGTCTGCGTACGTACTTTTACATTTATAGCATCATGTAATTGTTTTATTGTTGCCCATTGAAATATTTTTGACAGCGTTTTCAGGCACAAAAGATATTTCCTGAAACAATGTTATAAGATCGGAAATCTTTTAAGTTATCGTTGACACCCAATGTTTTTTTAATGATACTGAGAAAGCGTAGACGTAAAAAACTCGTCGTCTCGCCTTGTCTTCCGATTGTTGCCATATTCTTAGATTTATTTTCAGGTTCTATCAGTTTTCGAACCATTATAAAATATTTACAGTTAGTTGAGGTATATTATAAAGACGGGAATCGGAAGATCGGACATACTTCAGCTGTACTGTCCCCTGCACATATTACGCATCTATGCATAAATTATTTTATAAAAGAAGAAATAAATTATGCGTTATATCGAAATTGTGAGAAAACTGTTGTCGCCAGTAAAAGTGAAACGACGAAAAAAAATAATGATATTATGTTTGTCAGGAAATGCTTTCCGCTTGACGTGTTGTACCGAACTTGTCGTCTATTCACATATAAGATCATGTGTATGGCCTAATGTATATATTTCGCAGATTTAGTAATAAATCATATTTCAAGAAATTGTTTCATCGCTATTTCTCATTATAAAACACCACAAACGAAACCTGTAATAGAATAGAATAGTATTTTTTTCTCATAAATTGACATGGAGAACAAGGATACGTCTAGATTTAGGAACTTTACAGAGTTATCAAAATTTTGGACGTCCAACTCGTTGAAAGGAATGATATATATCTTTCTTAGTCGTAAAAACTTTTATTGTCAATAGAAGCTCTACGGTCATTCTTCTCTGCGTAGCCGCTGATACCCCACGTGGGCATTCATTCTTTTACGTCGAGATTTTATTTTAAGGTGAGTATATAATATTATGGATGAACTCGCTTATTCTTAAATTACTTATACATCGCTGAAAGTACGGCAATTCCGAAGAAACGTACTGTACATCGAGAATTCAATTATCCGCAATAATGCATAAATTCGGCTCGTCCTCGAGCAATCAAATCCAAGGAGAGCCATCCGGTATCCGCATAAGTCGATTATCCCTACACTATTACAATAATCAAGTCAGTCCAGTGCCGCGCACGAAGAGTCTCAGACGCAAATATAATCGTTCGTTGTGAGATATAACAGATTTGGTCATACCAGCCAGATGTAGTCGCCTGGATCTTCGCTCAGCGCGCGGATAATTCCATTTTGGCTTAGCAAATACTCGGCCACGGCAGTACAGTGCTCTCCTCCCACTTCTCTGCCCTGTGATCAGTTCAATACAATATGAATTCTGTTAGCGATCAATGGCATAACCGGCAGACTACTCAACGGAAAGGCGATTAATGCTAATGGCCTCCAATAGCCGCACGGCTTGGTGCTCTCAAAGTTCTGCCGCTATACGAATGTATATGTGTATATAGAGAGCGATATGCATATTTAATTAAAAAAACCGCTGCCAATTCATTGGCACGTAGCTTCCTCCAACTAAATTTATAGTTCCAATAGATAAAATATTATTTAAATATACAATGTTAATGCTTTTTTTAAATATTGTCAATCTCGATTATTTTGCTGAAGGAGCAATTAAAAAATAATACAATATATAGTGGATCTGAATAAGTTGGAATTGAGTACACGGTAACTACAAAAGAAAAGTTTTACTTATATTTCAATTGTATTGTTAATATTTTACAATATGTCAATGTTTGTGATTAACATGTTGCGTCAAATATCTCTTAGACGTAAATTTTCGATCACAAATGGTACAAACTGAACCACATGTAGCAACGTGCCGTTTCATTGATCCACTCCTTATATATTTTTTACACTTCTCGCACCTCATCCTTTTAGAGTGCACATCTTGCTCATGTTTATATAGATTACGCACTTGTTTACCACATGTTCTGCATGTTTGTTTCTCATTGTCATGAAACTTTATGTGGCGACTCAAATTGCTTTTTATCCGCTCAATTTTCCGCGAAATTGATGTGTTTCTTATTTCAAAAACCCAACGACTAATTCCCATTCCTCTTTAATTATACATAATCATATTGATAAAGTTTCAATAATAAAACTATGTATTATGCACAACAAAGATTATAAACAAAAGAGAAATGTATATTTTATTATTTTTCTAATAAAAACAAACAAGTGAATGTCTTGAGACTTTACTTTTTTACTCTACACCACTTCTTTTAGAATGTTGATTCACCATTTGCATTATTCATACACAGTGTCGTATATCAGAACTCCGAATACCAAATCAATCAAATTATCAGCTTGCAAATTTTGTGGATCTGAAACGGATGAAATCGTCGAAAAAGATTAAAATTATAATTCAAAAATTTTAAACGTATTGTTTTAATAAACATACAATATATGTTAATGAAATATAATTTGAATTCAATATATTTCCAAAAAGTATTTTTAATGCATTTTAGCAAGCCATGTGCGCAAAGATTGGCAGTACTCATGTACTATATGTCATACTGATGTGTGTATATATATATATATATATATATATATCATTTTGACATAAATTAATAGGGAAGGACTTTAACGACGTCCAACGACACCCCTATAAGAGGAAGAAAAAGTTTTAAGATAAATCAGTTTTTACATTTTAGCTCTTTACTTGAGAACCGCTCGACGAAATCGTTTAAATTTTTAACAGCAAATAGCTTTTTTTATGGTTAATCACCAAATAAAATTTGAAGCATTTGAGTGCATTGTTTTAGAGATATGAGGAATCTTAGCTAAGACACATAAAATATCTACTTTTTCCCAAGTGCAATAAAGCCTTTTTACTTCCGTAATCGAGGCACAAAAAAACTCATTTTTTCCAGTTTTCGATTTTTTATTGAAACAATAAGTAGTCAAATCACTTGAAATTTTAAAGGGATATAGTTTGACACGTGACCAATCGACATGATTTTTTTTGTGAGGTTATGATGTTTAGTTTCAGAGATATGAATTAAAAAAAAATCACCTTTTTCATTTTATCTGCCGAACAAAGCGGTCGATCCCGAGGACCAAACGGAGAAAAGTAGGTAATTTTATTCTCTTTGAAATGAGAAAAATTCAAAAAATTACTTTTCAAAAAACGCAAAATAGTGTTTTTCAAAAATCAAAAATTGGCCATAAAAAAAATAGTTAGAAAATAAAAAATAAATGTTTTTCCCGAATTCAGAATCCAAAAATATATATGCATGTCAAATTTTATTGATATTGACCGAGTAGTTCCAGAAATATTACGGTATACATACACACACACACACATCCATACGGACATTTTCTAAAAACACGTGACGAAACTCAAAATTTTATTATTACAAAGCTTCCTCTAGGAGGAAGCAAGAGTAAATATGCGCCTTATATCGAAAAATACGACGGTGAAAACAGTCAAATTACATTTATGAAGGAAGTGGGAAAAGGAATGAGTAGTCGGGTTCTTAAATTAAAAAAATGCAACAATTTCGCGGTTAAACTAAATATAAACAGTAATTTGCTTAGGCATAAAAACCCTCACGGAATAGAGGGAAAAGCCTGAGCAAGCTAGTGAAATAGAAATTATTTATTGATCAAGTAAATTAATGAATTTATGTAAGCATAAATACAAAAGTCAAAACTTATTATCTAATTTAACTTACGCAGTGGATAATCGATCCTTATATTTACAGAGCGCTCGCTTACCTAATATTGCGGGGATCAGCCCCTACAATAACGCCGCAAATCGCAAATATCGGTGCGCTGTACGTGACGGACCACCCTCTCTTCTGGGTAGATTGTCGATCGAGAAGATGGAGATATCCCGGGGTGGCAACGCCCAGCACGTCACAGGGCCCCGACGTCTCGGGAACGGGTCCAGCCCTCGCTCCGTGAACGACTTGAGACGACTCGTCGAGTCGTCGCGACCGGGACCTATAGCGAAGATTCGCTATGCGATAACAGCACGCTTGTGTCTCGCCCACACGGAATTACAGGCACTTTATTTACACGAATTATAGAAATAAGGGAGGAATCACACGCGAGTGATTCACTAACAAATATAATTCAAATTACGGCGATTACTACAGGCACAATACAAAAGCTACACGAGAATAGAGGTAGGCTTCGGATTACACTGCTCTCGATCGATGCCGAAACGAATCTGACGCTCTCGCGCGCACTAATCGATCTCAGACCGCAGAAGAGCTTACGCATGCGCTCTTTCTTTTCTTGGCGCGCCATAATTAACTCGTCATCAAGAGGCGCGAGAATCAAACCGTGCTAGGTGATACATATTTTATGCGGAGACGTATAATACGCGAACAGACGGGATGCCTAATCGTAGATTTAATGATGGTTCTAATGGCTTGTGGTGGTGGGTATAAGAAATTACTTGCTTTATTTTATTGCGCAAGATAAGGAATCGGAAGTGAATATTTCAAACATTTATTACAAAAATTATCACTCGACTCCGGGGCTTCCAGGATTTTACCCAAGCGTGTACAGCAAAAACATTTCAAATCTAAAAAAATACGCGTCCAAGCAACAAGGGAATCCATTCGTCAAACAGCGTCGGGCTAGCATAATCGTAAAACCAATTCACATAGATCGATAAATGTAATCCGCGTATACCAAAAAGCGCAAAATCGTATAATTTTTACAGTATCCGCACATATACACACGCAGATCGAAACCCGCGCAGCTATTTTCTTCTCGCTTGAACCATAACGCAACGGCGAACTAATAAAAGCTCGCAGCAGCAGCGCCAGAGACGAAGTCGTAAATAAAAGCCGTGAACATTTTTAGTGGTCATCATCCCGTCAAAATTGGACATTGGGAGCTCGTCGCTTCATCATTTCCGCGCAAAAAGTATAAGCCTCTCTCGCGCGCTCTCCGTGAAAAAAAAAGAGTCCAGCGTCGCGTGTATACGCGTTTCTTTTTTTTACAATCGCGCGCGCGAGTGAAATAGAATCGCTTCACTTTTGAACGAGTTTATCACCGCTCGCATCCCGGTCATTGTGCAGCTTGCGCGCGGAGATTCGTAGATCGCGAGTGGCCACGAAATCCCGAACGTAAAATGCTTTTTACGAGCGGGCACTTCTCCCTCTCTCTCTCTCTCTCTCTCCTGGCCGCCGATGCAATTGTCCGAGCAACCCTCGGAGCTGCTCTCTCTATGCGGCGCATGGTCGAGTTCACGACTGTAGCGCTCCTGCGGTCGTTTTGTGTACGGTATGAATGCATGATCGCGAGGATGCTGCGGATGGTCCGTGGATTGTGGAGAAGAAATAGCGTTACGCGATTAACCGGTAGCCGACTGACCGACTGGAGTGGAAATCAGCTGCTCGGAGCTTTCTGGATATCGAGATATAATTATGGATGGATAATGTGACTTTTATTGGATAGCAGGAATCAATGATTTATCAGTGCAGGTTGCTCTGATTCGCAAGAGTGTAACGAATAATTCAATTTAATACACGGTCGTCGGAAATCAATAATACGTTTCGCGAGAGAGACGCTTTCGCCGATTGTATTTGCACAGCGCACACGTAGAGATATTATAATGTAGTCCAAATAATAATAGAGCCAGCTGAATCACGGGCAAAAGGTAGTGCGCGCTTTAGCGCGCGTCATCTTTCCATACGTGGGGATAGATTGGTTCCGTCGAGTCGACTCGTAACACGATAAATTGCCATCAAGCTCGCTCCAGTGCGTATAGCCGACTCGATGAAAATCTCGGGCTCCGCTTCTTTGCCTTGCAAACGAAGCCCTGCATAACTTTTTCCTCTCCACAGGTATAGGTATACATATATACCTCTCGCGTTCGCGCGCAAGAGAGAGAGAGAGAGAGAAGCATTAAATCGCGTGTTATTGCAGATATGAAAATCGCTGCCGGTAAAAGCCGGGAGTGAGAGAACCGCGTCCTTTGCTCTCTATATAGCAGACGGAAAGTGACGAGGTCTTTTTAATATCGAGCGCTCTCCCGCGCCGTCCTTTTAGGATATTTCTCTAGTAGAGGAGAGCTGGAGGCTGGTGTATTGAATCCCGCACGCGCGCAAAAAGCTTATTCGCCTCCTCTCTCTCTCTCTCTCTCTCTCTCTCTCTCTCTCCTCGGCGGCGTCATCGTCTTCGGTCAAGTTTCTCCTCGGTGCTGCTGCGTGCGATGTCTTACTCTTCCTATTTTTTCCCTCCACCTTATATTCCGGAGAGCTGACGGCGGATCTCACTGTGCTTACACAGGTTGATCTCGCGCGCGGTTTTATTAAAATTATTCTGATACTACCCTGCGCATATCCTTTTTCTTCCCGACACGCTCCTAAGGTATAACCTCGTGCTTTTAAAAGCTCGCTGTAATGAGCTTTTCCACGCTTTTATAATATACGGCCCGGCAGTGTATACGCCAAGTCGAGTTTCATTGTTTGATGCGACGGCAACGTGTATTCGATAAATATTAAAATAAAATAACCGTTTCTTTTTTGTTGTTTGCTGAAATTCGATACTCGCGTGTAAAATTTTATCATCCGAAACTGTCATTCGTAGTCGGACTGAACCTGAACACATGCTCGAAGCTGTATCCGATTTCCTGACAAAACATGAAAAGAAAGTACAAATTATTTAAAAGTTTATAATAAAAAAATTAAATAAATAAATAAAAGTGTGGATTTCTCTCGCGAAAACATTAAAGCCCATATCGAAAGCTCCAATTAATTGGAAGCAGCCTCGCTCGCGCCTTCCGATTAAACAACTGAATGTACGCGAACAATGGCTGTTCATAATTTTCGTTCAGCCTCTCTCTCTCTCTCTCTCTCTCTCTCTCTCTCTCTTCCGCGCTTTTCAACGAAATCCTATTATCAGGATAAAGCAGCAAGTGCCTCGCCGTCCTTTGGATCGCGTCGCTGTCGGTGATCGGTTGCGGAAGCTACTCGAACCTTTCTGCTGCATACCTAGGGTATTATAGGGTCTTGAGAGGCTGAAAACTGCCTGTCTTTCTTACACCTCTTCTCTCCCTCTCCCTCTCACTCTATGTATTCTCTTTTAGCTCTCTTTATTCGACGTCAGCTTTTAATTAAATTTCTCGGCAAATCGTTTTCCATTTTCCGTCTCCGTTCACGCTTTTATTAGCTGCATTATTGTTCCACTATCTGTCCAGTATCTATGGCGACTCGTCGTCTCTTCTTTTTGCACGGCACACTATAATGCGCAACGCTTTTCTTTCGCACGTTTTAGCGCTTATTTTTCTTTTTCTTTTTTCTATTTACGTAACTCGCTCGAACTGGCTGCTCTTTTGGCGCTTGTACTTTTATTCTCACACGTATTTCTGGATCGGTGGCAACATTTCTTTTTTCGGGATTTGCCGGAATGCGTTTTTAAATTGGCATTTTTTAGCCGTAGGGCTTCGTTAATTACACTTTCAGAAGCATAGTGCGTCGCAAAATAAACTCTGCTTTTTTGCGCCGCTCGGCGGTCTAGTTTTTTTTTTCAACTTATTTTATGCTCAATTTTCTCTTCGCGGTAAAGTACTTTTTTCGCTGCTTTTAAACGCAACTATATAGTAAGGCAAATGTTGATAAAACCAATTATTATCGACCTTTGTTTCCCAGATGATTGACACGAAACGTGTGGAACAGGCATATAATTACATGAATTATTACCAAAAGAAAGAATAAATCCTATCTAATTTAAGATTGAACTACGTAAGCTAATTACTGCAGAAAACTTAACGTCAATCACTTACGTTCGACGTGAATTTTCAGATAAATGTGTATTGCTCCAGTTTCAATTAAAATAATTGCACTAACCGGTAATTAATGGCGCGTGAAGTACGCGCATCGTATTTAGTATTTATACACACGACCGAGCGATTAATTAGGTCCTGCACTAATAGCAACCTTCTGAATTTTTTTTATCTCAGCTTCTATCCATACAATCTAGTCTAATTATTATATATCTTTAATTAGATCAGATTTCAATAGATGAACTCAACCTTAAGTAGATCAAGTCAAATTTAGTCATTTATTATTATTATTATTATTATTATTATTATTATTATTATTATTATTATTATTATTATTATTATTATTATTATTATTATTATTAACCAAAACATTCGTATCGCGCGTCCTGTACAAAGAAAGCTCGATCTTCGATCTCTTTCATCCCAGCAGTATCGCTACGGTCCATCATATCAGTCGCCACTTCGCATTTCCTGCGACGATTGTTCGGTGAAGCGCAAACGTAAACACGCACCGATCGTAATTACTATATACCAGCTTCTCTCTTTGCACGTATATTGCGCGAACAAGACCGAACGCATCGCAATATATAGAGAAGTGTGCCGTCGCATCTGGGATATTTTAATAATTGATTCCGCTCCTGACGGAAGCAGCGCAGTCTCGGAGCACATATATAACATTGTATGATTTTGAGCGCACCGGAAGTTACCGAGCGAGCTGCGTGTGCATGCCGTAGTCTGCTGTGTATACGCCAAGTAAGAATTTTAATCGAAGTAAGAGCGGCACATATAGAGGAGACTCGATAAAATAGCTCGACGACTTTTCGTATACGTTTTATAATGTATTTTTCATCTGTTGAATTAATTTCTAGCCGCTTTTTTGCATCCATCTCAGTTAAATTCAGGAGTGCTTTTTTTATCGATGTTCCCGACGCGAATTGCCTCCGACGCGCTGCGGCTGCTGAATGTTTTATGAAACTTTATGTATATATATTTTCGAAATGAACGCTCGATTTACCTATTTACACCCCTAATATATACGTTTCACCGAATTACGAGCACTAGCTCGTTCGTTCGAGAGAGTGATGGATGACACCTAAATATTATTACTGTATAATGGAAAAAGTTTCGCGGCACAGTCGTGATGAACGATGAGGTATGTATACACACGGCGAGAGCCTCCGGAAAATCGAGTAGTTTATTAATTATTTATTTTTCAATATTCATACCCGACGCCGCTACTGAACAAAAAATAGAAAAAAAGAGGCGAGGACAGCACTCGCAGTTACAAGCACACATGTATACACTATGCTGCAGCCTCACACACAAAGAAAGAAGAGAAGGAGAGAGAGTTCGCTCGCGCGCGCACGTGTCTAAATAGCCAGAGAGAGAGAGAGAGAGAGAGTCTGGCGCGGGGCGCACGAACACCGCAGTGTACGCGGGTACAGGGCGGAGCTGGAACAAGTATATGAGTACAGAAAGCTTGCGCGCGCGCGCGCGGCGGTCATCGGTCTGGCTCTTGGCGTAAATTGGGTTAGATTAATCGGAACGTTGAAGCCGCCGCCGTTGCTGCTGCTGCTATACCTCTGCCGGTGGCTCGACGGCTTAGGATGGATGGATGAGTTACAAGGCATAAGTCCTGCGTATCTTGGCCGCGGCGCTGCATACCGCGCTATACACTGCACCAGCTGCTTGTACGTGTATAATACTTTTGAGAGGGCTGAGCGAGAGGCCCACTCTTGCAACACAAGAGAGAGAGAGAGAGAGAGTGTGTGCAACGGTGGCGGCAGCACGCGCCCTGCAAATTGCCTGGCATTTAATTACCATGAGTAGGCAGAGCTGCCACAGGCACGCTAAAGGCTGCCTCTCGCTCTATATACACGAACTGCATATCCGCGCTCGTTGTGTGTGTGTGTGTGTGTGTGTGGTATGGCGAGCGCCTGTAGCCGCACGTGCATACAAATGTGTAAATATGCACGTGGACAAGTGCATAGCCCACTCGCTCGGTCACTCTATGTGTGTGTGGGGGGGGGGAGGGGGGGGGGAAACATTGCCGCTGTTTTTAATTGGATAGAGACTACTGCGATTATTGCAACTATACTTCACGCTCGGCGCCTCTTTCTCTTCATAACACGACGCTCCGCTGTGTTTCTTTCTTGTTTCTGGAGGCTGCTTCTTCTTTTCTACTTTCGTTTGTCGTCGCGCGGAGAGACTCGCGACGCGCATGAGAGGGAGGAGAGGGACTCTTAAATATTGTCTTGAGTTGACTGACGCCGAGCGCCACTTCTTGCGCTGGGGCAGCTCGTAGCTTCTTCCGGATTCTTTCATTAATTCTTTTCTCCTTTCTCTTTTCGGCTCGACGTAGTTTTTCCATATTCTCTATATTAAACGCGCTATTTTCGCGAAACGCAGCTGTCGCGGTCTTTGAAGATCGCTTCGGTAAGAATATAGCGGTGAAGCGGATGCTTGAATTTGAGAAAAAGTTCAGCAGGATGTATCTCCAGTTTTGAAAGCTTGAAGCTTTTGAGCTTTACGTGCATGTTGGAATAAAGCACTCTTTGATTAACAAGGAAAAAAGCTCTATCGTTTCTTTGGCGTGCAGCTTCCCATTTTCGAGATATTTGATGTTAGAAAACCTAAACCTAACCAGTCATCAACCGAGAATATAAAAGAGGCTTCGAACAAACAGCCATCTTTCTTGTTTTCTACAAACCTTCAAACGCGCAATATCACTTACGTAAAATATAACACACATCACCAAACTGCAACGCACAATCGCAACCAGGACACAAGTTCAATCGGCAGTTATAGCTCTCGCACAGTACGCGATTATTTCGCGAAACGTTTCAGTCAATCTAACAGCCCACTCAACCGTGGAATGCGCGCAATATCACTATAACGCGCGCGTAAACAGAACGCTTCGCGCGGTATTAGCCCGTCCATCCACGCATTAGAGCTTTCGCAAATCGAACGTTATTTTCATCCCCGAATCAATCTATATCATCCACATTAAATTCCCTCATTATCTTTCGGCTGCACTCAGCGCAATTACCCAAATGACGGCCATCGATCTCCAGCAAAAATAGCTTCCCCGACCTTTTTTAGTTCGCTCTCGCGCGGATCGACACCTCGCGGAGTCAGCCCGGCGCGTCTGTAACTCGCCTTATCTGCTTTGGTCTTATCTCGCGAGCTTTTTTTTCTCTCTCTCTAGCTGGCACAAGAGTGCAGCACTTCGGCCATTCCTCTTGTGGCCTGGCTCAAGAGATGCGCTCGCGGAGCCCCGGCCAAATGTCACGGAAGATCGGACCCGAGAAAGAATGGTCTACTGCGCAGAGACGGACAGCGCAGCAGTGTAGCAGCCGGTGCGGCTGCAATGAAGAGCAGGCATTAGCCCTCAGCCCTTATCTCCTGGACGGCTCTCCGTCCGCCGAGGGGATTTAGTGCGTGCTGTAATTGTGCGCCGAGGTCTGGGCATTCTTATGCCCTTTTTTTCGACCTGCAGCTGTAGTTAAAGCGAGCGAGGGATATCGCTCGCGAGAAAAAAGCGCTTTATATTATTATTCCAGGGCGAAGCGCAAAAGCAACGAGCTTCGCATCTCCGTTTCCGCGCGCAGGCACTAATCGACGTTATAATAAACTTTGGCGGAATAACTCGTGGCTGAAACATCGAGCGCGTCGAGCGAGAGATAGTTTTACTTCGACAAACGCATACACACAGACACACACTTCGGAGTCCCTGCTTGATATATATATATACTCGGCTCGCTTGCGCGTATATCTGCTTTGCATAGCAAAATTCTTCGCTCTCGACGCGCTGCGACTCTCTATCCCCGCGAGTGGCATGAACTCCGCGGTGGGATTTCTTTTTTTCAACTTTAATGCGCAAAGTTCACACATTTAATTAAAAATTCAAATACCACACCGAAGCGCGAGAGGTCGCGTTACGCCGTTCTAAATGTTTGCTCCCAAGTGTGCGGCGTAATATTCCATTCTTAATTTTCGCACGTGCTCTCTTTTTCATATAATACGCGAAAGATCGATATAATAAACGTATTACAGGAGTGAAAGGACGCGAAGCTTGCAGCCACATCTCGTAAAGTATCTTCCGGTTCTACTCGACGCGATAAGCTGCTCGCGGTGGCGGCCTGCTCTCGAGCAGTCTACAACGGTGACGCGATGATTGCAGCTCGACACGTATAATGTCTACAGGTATACACGCACATAGCTGCTTCGCTGCTGGACTGCACGCACCTGTGCAGCGGCCTGTTACAGGCGAGTTCTCACACGACTGGCGCGGAAGAAATTATTGCTGCTTGAGCTGCAGGCCTCTGCGTGCGCGGAGGTAATTTTGCAGAATCGCGGCGCTATGTACGTATAACGCTTTAGCTTGTATAATACGTTTGAACGCTGCCCGAGAGAGAGAGAGAGAGAGAGAGAGAGGGGGGGTTTAAGGGGCTGATTGTCTGTTGATGGTGTGTGTAAATGGGATCAGCGATTTTGTCGGTTTTCAAGCAAGTCCCGAAACGAAAGTAATACCCTCGAGCCAAAATTGACCCTGGTTATAGCGCGAGGCGCACGTTCATATACGCAAACGAAGGCGGGATGCGTCGTCAAAAGCGTCGCTTTGTTTCGCAGCTGTTCCCCAGCTTTAGGGACACCCACACACACACGAATGTAGCTCGCCATAGCTTCCTTCTCCAGCTGCCGCTGCTGTCGGGGCATTATGTGTGGGTAAGAGGAGATGCAGGCGAGTGGCTGGAGATTCGCTGCTAAATTGCCCAACATGAGCTTACACGCGGCCTTCCTGGCATGTACGTACACGCAGGTATATGCGTAGAGACGTGCGGCGGCTGTGTATGTGTGTGTGTGTCTGTGCCGCTGATGAACTCGGCGGTTTATCGCGTTCAAGAGCTTGACGACACAGGCAGAGGGAGAGGAGGGATAGAGATAGCTGTAGAGAGAATGAGGGACGAGTATATATCTATATACTTGACTGGTGCTCGTGGGTTAGCTCGTTTAGCACGATCGAGTGCTAATATTTGGGTTTCGCGGTCTCGAAACTCGGCGCGCGCTGTGCATAGCTATACATACATACACGGCACATGCGCGAGCGTGTGTGTCCTGAGAAGAGAGAGAGAGAGAGCATGTGTCTGGCGGTGTCGGGCTTGTGCTACTTGCGCGCGAGGATACAACGGTTAAAACGAGCCTTATGCCAGCGAGCGCGTGACGACTTTCTGCCCTTTTTCTAATAAAAAAATATTTATAAGCGTCGCTAATACTCCTTTTTGCAGACAATCGCGCACACATATCGACGCGACGGAGAAACAATTTGGCCGTCGACGAATGCACGATACACCGCAAACGAAAGAGCGGCGAACATAACAGCTGAGCGCGTGACTTTGGTCGTTGAGAAGCAGAGAAGGAAAAAAAAGCTCGCGGCGGCACACAATGCGGTCCGCTGCAGGAGTGCGGCGATACGTCGACGCGAGACTCGTCGCTATATTGTGTATCGCGCTTCCACGAGGACGTTAAGAGAGATGCTAGTGTGCACTTCACTCGTTCTCTCTCTCTCTCTCTCTCTCTCTCTCTTTGCCTATTTTAGTTTCCACTGCGGCGCCATGCGATTTTTTGCTCGCTTTTCTCTCTGTTTACGGAAATTTTTCGCTCTCTTTCTTTGTGCGCCACTTGCCTATTCTGCATACACACACACACATGTGTCCGGGCGCTTTCTCCCACATCAGCGCTGCAGCTTTTTGTTCCTTTTCCAATTCTTCGCGCTCGTTCATCCTCTTAGCACTTCTCCGGCTCTCGTTTTCCGCGCTTCATTATGTAAAATTCACGATTTTTCGCGCGCGCGTTTCGATTTTCCCGCGCTAATAACAGTTCGACGCAAGCGTACATCGCGGGCTTAGATGCATTTAAGCTCTCGAGCTGCAGGCTGCTCTCGCGAACAAGGCTTCGAATTTCTCCGGCAGTTTCGCTTCATCGAATTATTATTTATACAATAGGGCCCTGCTGTCCTATTCACAAAGCTCGCAAGCACAGTTGAGAAGCTGCTGCAACGGGGGATAATACCGGGGGAGCTTTAAGCTCCCGATGCGAACTTATTCTCTTTCAGCTGCGTTCAAGTCTCGTCGCGCTTTGTCCTGTGCGTATGCGTTTACTCTTTAATCTAAGCGAGTAAGACTATTGCGATGCGTTGATAGCTTTATTATAGCCAGAATTGATATCCGCAGATCACTCGGTCCATCTGTTCTCGTTTCTTCGCTCGACTGTGTAGCTACAGTCCATCTCCAGCGCATTATGGACTTGCGCTTCACGCCAATAAGCATATCGGTCAGCGAGGCCTGTAGTTGCACGCCTTAGTTTCTCTTCCGGATAAGAGAGCCCATTGTGCGAAGCTTCAAAAGCTCTCTCCTCTCTCTCTCTCTCTCTCTCTCTCTCTCTCTCTCTCTCTCTCTCTCTCTCTCTCTCTTGGCCCATATGGACCGAGAGCGAGCACAAATACAGACGCGGGCTTGATTCACCGGCTTCCAACACATACACGCATATACATTCTCGTTTCTGTCTCTTGCTGACTACACACGTACAGAGCGCGGAGCCTTTTATTCATAGCGACAAAGGGGAGAGGGAAGACAGAGAAACGGACGGACGTGTTCGAAAATACAGGCGACGTTGCAGATAAAGATACGGACGCGTCAGTGTCTTTTTCAGAGGTTCGATTTTTATTTCGGCTACGCAGTCGAAACTTCATCCCACGCCAGTGAGGCCTCTCCGTATATACCTGTACGTATCCATATGATCCACGCGCATTTAATTAAAGTGTTCCCTGGCGGACGAGGGAATGAGGCGTCAACGTGTCCTCGCGGTTCTCCCATTTCGTTCATTCGTTCGCTCTTTTTTTCCCTCCTATTTTTCGACGACTTTTTACGCGCGCGCAGAGAGGCTTCACGGTTTACGCTGCAGAGAGCCATTTCCGAGTCCTTCCTTCGCGCGCGCGATATGAGCGCGGGGGAGGGAAAAATGCGGGCCGCACAATAGTCTCGGCCGTCCGCACAAAGGCAAAAGTTGCCCCGGCGAGCGCATTCGACGGCTCGACGAAAATGAATGTCGGGGATGGAAAAAAAATTGGAAGCTCTTGACGCCGTGTACGTATGCATTCACAGTTGTACGTGCGGGAGGCGAAAAAGTTGCGATGCCGTTTTAGAGACACGCGCGGCTAACGAACTGACGAAGATTACGAATCGACACGCAAAATTCAATTGTCCGCGACTGTACGCGCGCGGGGGCTCATTGTCCGGCGAGGGATTATTGTTTTCGGTCCTTTTTCATTCCTGCGCCCGCTTTACATGTATAGCTTGTCGACGCGTCGCTGCAGTGCACGTGTCGGAAGCTTTATTTAACGTGGAGAGCTGACTGCGCGCAGTGATACGCCTTTTATTTCGGCGCCGGATACATCGCGGATATGATTTCGAAAGCTGTACTTTTATCGGCTCTCTATGCGACGTCTTTGAGTGTGCTTTTCGATGGAAAATCAAATTTTTAAAAGTTTGCGCTGATGAGAGATCACGAGATGAGGGCCTATTGGCAGGGCTGAAAATAATTAAGAATAATCCGATACAGGCTGCCTAGTTCGATGTTGGGAGGCCTGCGGGAAGGGGGGAGTAACATAGAAATCAGATAGCTCGAGATTCGATAACGGCAGATGCCACTTTTGTAGGCAAGCTTCGGGTAATCCACACCTAGAGCCGCTGTCTATAAAAGCCTTTCTTCGCCGAGAGAGACTATGGCTTATTATGCAGCGGCTTTCTATCTGTCCTGCGATGCTTGACTATATGAATGAAAGCTCTACTCTCTCTATCTCTTCACTTTTTTTTTTGCTAATTTGTTCGCGATCTCGGAGCGTCGGCTTTATTTGGGAAGTTTCAAGTTTGTTCGGTCTTGATTATTCATCGGTTATCGAGCCAAGTTTTTCGAACCCTTTTTATTAACGCGATCAATAGGTCGGAATGAAAGGCTTTATTTTATAAATCTATGTATTAAGCAACAAGCACAATGCTGACTGGTCAACGAAAATTTCGGATGAGGCGAGCGCGTTACTAACGGGATGAAAATAGAGATTTGAAAAACGGGTATTAACAGAGGGGAGAAAAAATGTTCTCCCCGCTCGAGCTCAAACTTTTTCTAACACGCTTGGAATGGACGATTTTCTACGTTACTTTTAGGCTCCAAAAAAGGCCCATTTCATGCGCGTGTTGGGAAAAATATTAAAAACTACAGCACTCAAGAATACAAAAATGCACCCCGCGAGAATTCATAATCCTAATGAGAAACTCGACGAAACAGCTCCTATGTATCCCAGTCAGTTATATATAATACAAGCGTATACGCTCGAAGTAATGCCCCGAGATTTTTAGCTGTCGTCTCGTTGACGCGGTTATATTCCTAGAAGTGCGCTACACCGTACACACACGCGTACAGTTTCAAGCGACGCGATCCAGGAGCGACCACGGAGCTGCATAATGCCACGCACAAGCGGTCTGGGCTAAAGTAAAAATGTGCTCGGGGAAAATGTCACGCCAATGTCCCGAAACTTTCTTTACCGCTCAGCGGACTTGTCATCTCTCCTCTCCTGTTCGTCTTCCTTTCGCCTTGCCCCAGAGAGAGAGAGAGAGAGAGAGAGAGAGAGAGAGAGAGAGAGAGAGAGAGAGAGAGTGCTAGAGCGAGAGCGAAGAAAAAGATATCAAATTTCCAGATATATACGTCCTCGTCAGCGCGGCGGCGGGGGCGAAAAGAAGCTCGAAAGGAGTAGATGAAAAAGGAAGCGCCCTGGCGAAGCTGGAAAATACGGCGCGCATATAACACACCGCGCGCACCTAAGAAGGATAAGTGTCGCGACTGGGAATACAAAGTCGCTCTTCTGCCGAGTATATACACACGCATACTCTAAAGTATATACGTATACATATATAGCGCTCGTCTTTTTCCCTCCATCTCGGCGGTATAGATACGTCGTGGGTGGGCGCATGCCTCCCGCGGAATATATGTAAATTCCAGGACACGCCGAGGCTTACACGCGTAAATACTCGTGCGGAGTCGTGTTTGCCGCTGTCTCGCTCCCTCTCACGACGATACATGATGTGCCCGCGCGCCCGCGAATGTAACGAAAACACGAGCTTCGCTCGCAGAGAGAGTCTATGTTGGTGTGGGTGTATAAATGCCTCGCACACAGGCTTTACGGCCTATCGGTGCTTATAGGTCAGCTTTGCCGGGAGTAGCTGGGAAAATATGGCTGCGCGCGTGTGTGTGTGTGCTTCTTGTTCTCTGTCTACACGGGTTTATGTATATACTTTGGCGGAATTGCCGAATTTCGCGCTGATCCCTCTGTACATACATGTGGTGGTTGCTAACACTCGAGACTACGAGTGTATGTGTGTGTGTGTGTGTGCGGAAGAGCGAATTCGTACAAACAAGCGATGGAAGTGCATAATTCATAGCCGATTAATTCGACGATTGAATTTAAGCGTATGGAGAGAGCGAGAAGAGTCGCGATAGTACCACTCCTGTGGGATCCGACTCACCACGTCACGTGTGAAGAGAGGATATGATTAATCATTCAAGATTTCCGGTGAAATTTCGAAAACTCGGAAAGGGTTTCAATGCTACTTTCCTTGTGTATCGCGTGAGTTGAAAAGTCAGAAATATGACGAATTAAGCTCCCAATCGGAATTCTAAAAGCATCACAGCTTCAGGTGGAACCGAGTAGAATAAAATATTACCAAAAGGAGAGTTTGATACGGTTCATATCTGCAAACAACTATTATTGGTAGTATCGTGATCCTCTATCACATTCAAAGATAGACGCCTTTTTTATATCTGCTGATTCAGAAAAAAATGTCAATCCGTGTTTTAGACAAGTTTTTCATGCAGAAAACTATAGAATCTAAAAAAGCAGCACCCTGAAAAACCCTCGTAATAACCACACAATAATATACCTCACAATCAGCACAATAAAATCGTCCATCAAACGTGCAATAATCCCAAGGGCTTCCAGTCCTCAGCATCGCGCAGCCCCGTGTATATTTATCAATTACACAAACATCCATAAATATACATTCAGCGAGAAGCGCCTTGAAGCTCACCGCTTGGCAGCAGCAGCGCTGCTCCGCATAGTCCCTCGTAGTCCAGGGGGTTCCGCAGCGCGTCATAAATTTTCGCCCGCGCGAAAATCCCCTTACGTTATACATACACATATACATACACACTCGCGGCTGCACAGTCGAGTCGTTGCGAGCGGGGGGACGAGCGCATTATACGCGCATCATCAGCGTGATTCCGAGCTTCTCTCGAGGAAAGGGTTGCACACACACACAGACACACACACAGAGATGAGGGGAGCTGCCAAACATCCCCCGCGAGCACTTCGCGCACATAATATGTGCTCTATCATGTCCAGCGCCTCTCTCTCTCTCTCTATCTCTCTCTCTCTCTCTCTCTCTCTCTCTCTCTCTCTCTCTCTCTCTCTCTCTCTCTCTCTCTCTCTCTCTCTCTCTCGCTCGCTCGTTGAAAAGCTCCCAGTACGTATATATGTATACTCGAGTGCAAACGTGTATTTGTCGTTTCCCGCGCCTTTCTAGCTCTCGTTATTTCTCTCCCCCCATACGTTGCCGTCTCTCTGCTTTTGCAGCAGCTGTCAATACGCGCATGTGACAGGTTTTGGGGTAAAGATCTGAAATATAACGCGCTCGAGCGCTAATTGCCTTCATTTCGCGCAATAAAATCGACGAGCGGGCAGAGCTTTGTATCGGGGAATGGAATTTCAATTAATTCAACGAGCCGCCGCTGAAAAGAATGCTCGTCTGATGAAGTGGCGGCTTGAGAGATTGTTAAACGTTTTCGAGACTCGGCCTGATTGGGATCGTCTGGCTGGAGAGATTTGTGTGTGTGTGTGTGAGTCAGGGCTGAGAGTTTGCGTGGATGGTACGGCCGATACGGTTTTATCAATTTTTCACGGATCCTCCTTATATTTAAATTCACATCACAGAATTCTCTGGCTCACCAAACCACGACCTCACCCTTTATCGACTCGAAATAGAACACACGACGACGGCTCAGAGCCGTATAATCCCAGCTCGTATGTCCGCTTTGTGTATATAGTGTAGACGTACCTATATGTATGTATCCACGCGGAGAAAAAAAAATCCATAGCAGCTTCACGCAGATTTTGAGCGAGCTCTCACAAAGGAAGCCAATACTGCATGCAAAAACCCGGAGAAAACTCGGACTTATCCGCGAGGATTTCAGTGGCGAATTGCGCCGAATGGTAGAAAAAAAGTTCCTCGTCGTCGCTGCAGCGCGGTTATAATCCCTGAAAATTTTTAATTCATGCGTTCATTTCCCGTAGTGCGCGGCTGGACGCGCCGCGTTCGAGAAAATATTATATAAAGCTGCGCATATGGGCGGCTGTGTGTGTGTTTGTGTGTGTATGTGTGTGTGTGTGTTAGCGAGAGCAGCGCTTGTACGAGTGTAAAATATGGTCGGCTATATAAGAACGACGAGCGAGCGCAAAAAAGATGCGCACTGGCGCACACGTTAAAAATGATAGACCGCCTCTGGGATCGCTGCTCTCGCCGAGCTTTTTTTTTCGCCGGGCGCACGTATGCGCGGTGCGATGTCTTTTTATCCCAGCGCGCATAGCCTGCGGCTACTCGGATGAAGCTTCGCGCGCGAATTCGTTGCGTTCAATTATCCGAACAATTTGGGAATTTAGACTTGCCGATATGTGCGGATCTGCAGGCATAGCTCGTGCTTGTTATACCCTATAGTGATCCTTATAAAAAATGACAGTAAAGTTTTACGCTGAATAATACGCGAAACTCTTTGAGCTTTCATAAACAGACTCCCGATTGCCGAGCTTTTCTTGAATTAATTTGTCGGCCGCGCGCAGGGCCGGCAGAAACGACAGCTTCTCACAACTCCCGGAGAATAAGAGACTTTAATACGTACGCGTCGCGTTTCAGCTTTTTGAAAAAATGTCACGCACGCGAAAATCTCTCTCGCGTTTAAAATTCATTTAGCACTTCTTCCATAATTCTCGCGCGAGCTCTTTTCACTGGAAATTCTTTTCGCGCTGCACTTCCGCGCTAATTGCGCGAGTTCTCGACTCGAAACCGTTATATCCGCCTCCCTTTGCTGAGAGAAGCGTACATTTCCATCGTAATAGAAAAAAAAAATTATATCCAAATGCACGGCGATTAAAAATTAATCGAGAAAACAGCTCACGGCGTCAGTCAAGGGACAACGGCGGCCACTAGCGTTATTATTTTCGCTGATTCTAAGTATATTTCAAGCTCGAAAATCTGACGGCATTCGTAAAGATATAATCCTCTCTCGCAGCGGAGCTGTGACAGTCGCGCGCGAGAGACGAGTGTGTATAATGCAGAGGCGCGTCGACTGAGGCCGACAATTAGCACGTGCGAGTCTAAGTAGATATATCCCCCGTGCGTGCGAAAAACAAACGCGGGATCTCGCGGAGTGCGCCCAGTCCTCTCCGCCTAATGCGCCACGGTCAGCAATTCAGTTTGCCCAGCCCTTGAGATTCGCTCGCGGCATATAACGATAAACAAACATCGTTATTCAAAGAATCGCATGCATATGCATGTGTGTGTGTTAACGGCTTCCTTTGGCTGCTGCAGAGGGGAGAAAAATTCTTTGCGGAGGATAAGGACGACGGCGAAGCACACACTGTACACGTGTAGGACGTCACGTCGTTTCTTTCGAGTATTTTTCAAGCTCGAGCTTTTGCTTCTTTTCTCTCTTCGCTGATACGATGTTGATGCTGCGATAATCGAACGTTTCGTTTGTACAATACTATTATTCGGATTTGAATTGTCAATCGCATTGACTTCGAGCGAATCGACGGGGCTGTAAAGAAACAAGTAAGCCTAATTTCGCTGCATATTGTAATTAATTAATACTTCGCGCGGCATGAATCATGCAAGTTATTATGAAAACTAGTTTCGCCATCGCGCTGCACGTTATATAACGTTGCGCTCGTCGGCTGCATCAAACTATCCTGGAATATCATTTGCGCATGCAAATTCGAACAAAGCATGGAAATTAATTTCAAAGCTGCTGCTCGTAGTCTGTTTTAATACTTAACAATAAAAACAGTCTACTGTATATTAGATATTTCGTAATTATAATTAATCGTGCTCTGCCCGTTTTCGCCTCGCTGTGGAAGCGAATGGATTATTTATGTTGGATCGTAGCTTTACTGATCGAAACATTTGATTCGCCGAAAAACAAGAATAATCTCTAAATAAACCAAAAACAAATCACCACATGCTTCTTAACCAGAGCGAATCTCCGTCCTCTAGATATGGCTACACCTCCAGAGCAGCTAGCACCGGCGGACAAAGCGCGTATACGTCATGCAATCGAACTGCTGCTCGCCGTGCAAGCTACCTTTCTCCCTCTCTCTCTCTCTCTCTCTGTCTCTGTCTCTCTCTCTCTCTCTCTCTCTCTCTCTCTCTCTCTCTCTCTCTCTCTCTCTCTCTCTATCCCTCCCTTCTGTTCATAACAACAACATCTCACCGGGTTTCCTGCTTCCCGCAACCTCGCATTCAGCGGACTTTAGCTATACACGCGTATATAGAGCTAATTGTGCTAAAGCTCCGCCTCAGTTCTCCCTCTCCCTCTCTCGGCGCACTCCGATCTATGCACGCGCAGCGGTGGCTAGAAACTACTCTTCGGGCCTGCTAACTTTGCCTGCGCGAACTGTCTCCTCGACATAGATGCATCGCCGGCATAAGCGCCGGTCCTGTTATGCTCAGACTCTCTCCGCGCTCGGTAACACACCTGCATACGTCGTGTCTGTTACACGCTGGGATTCGTGTTTCCAGCTTTATGACACGGGATGTATGCAAAAAATGTGTAAAGCTGGATTTGAATAAATTGCTGGCACTCGTATTTTCCCAGCGACCGAAAAGTCAGACTGGACAAAGGAGGAATAGGAAAGCACACACTGATACTCGCATCGGAAACTTTAAAACTAACGCGATTATATACAAAATCCCGAATTTCGTTCGATGTATTCGCGATATTTGAATTATCCCTTGTTGGAAAACAAACGCATCACGCACTGCGCGAGCGTCGACTTTTTCAATATTTGCGTTCCGCGCGCGAGATGGAACACTGCGTAATTAAATCAAACAAACAACAAAGCCAGCAGTGTGTCGTGCGAGGGTCGCGTACATACACTCGGAGCTGTAATAAATTTTTGCAAGTTCCACGGCTGCAGGACAGACGCACGCGAGCGATGTTGTTGTACCGAGTCGCCGAGCCCATCCATCGTTTCACGGCTACGGGCTACGTACTTTGCGACGGACGCTGTAGGAAAACGAGGATTTGAATTTCCCCGCTAATTTGCGCGAGCCTTTTTGCGCATACATAAAAATACGCAGATTCGCCCCGCACGAGCTACCCCGGGATATCTGAGACTTTATTTCTTTTCTGATTGCAGTCGAATGTGCATAAATATTTGCGGACTTTCTCGCTTTTAAGCGCCGAAGCCAAATCCTTGAATATTTCAAGTGCAGCGAAGCGCGAATCGTTGGCTAGCTGCGCACGCTCGGAGAATGTTAACTGCACTGCGGAGCGAGAAATATGTTTTTGAAATACTTTTCTTCCTGTGCTTTTACGGGAGGATGTTAAATAAGCGTGCAAGCCGACTGAGAAATGCTTTCGAGTATCCTTGGTGAATAAAAGGATATCGATTATATTTATTAAAATTCCAATGCGGAGAACGTAGAAAATTTGCAAAGCAAAAGTTTTCACTGCAAAGCTCACATCGCACTATACACACTCGGCAAGGCTGTTGTCACATCGAGGCGTCTTCGCGCTGGAGTAGCTTCGCGCATCGATTATACAATTAGCGGCGCCGAAGAGAACGAAAGACGACGTGGAAAAAAGGAAGGCGCACGCGATAGCTGCATTAGGGCTAAATGTTTCCCAGCCCGCGCTGATCGTTTGGTTAATTTCGTTACGTGATCTATGCAATTATTGCCTCGGATATTAATAGGCTAATTCGAGTGTTTTCGTGCGGACACTTATCGTTTCATCGATTCGCTTTATCAATTGACATCACACGATATTAACTTAATCCGTGCAATAAGCTTTCGAATTAATAAAGTCGGAAAGCTTTATACAATACTCGACACGAGAAACGAAAAATCGAATAACGTGTGCAGTGCAAGACTTAATTCTATACCCTCTACACTATACGAGAGCTTTTTCTCACATTTCACCTCCGGTACAGCGCGTGAAACTCGCGTATAAATACAGCGACGCGAAACAAGATATGCACTTTGTTGCGCATCAGGATGTACAGAGAGAGAGAGAGAGAGGGAGAGAGAGAGAGAGAGAGAGAGAGAGAGAGAGAGAGAGAGAGAGAGAGAGAGAGAGAGAACGCTCGTGCAGCGAGATGCGCGAAAAATGCGGATTAGAATAGCCGAGCGGCCGGTGTGGTATACACTCGAGAGCTGAGCAAACTGCTTTTCCGCCTCCGGCGCGCAGTTACGCCGCGAAGTGTCTTTAAAAGCTTCTGCGTGGAATTCGAAACCGGAAACTCGAGGCAAGTCCGGCGTGAATGGGGGTGGGGGGAGAGGGCTGGGCATGCGACAATTGAATCGACGCCCGAGTCCGCGTGACTCGAATCGCCAAGGCATCTGCAGCGAGATCTGTATGTACCGCGAAAATGCTCTTGTCTTCCGCTTCGCTCGCGGCTACTATACTTCTTTCACTCATCTGCCATTACAGCAGTTCTTAATAATTTATCGATCGTCGACTGTCTTCCATATCGGTGATCGCGAATTAATAAATTAAATCGGCAAAAGCTTCCGGGCCAACTGATGTGTACAGCCTTATTTGCCGATATTTCAATTAAAAGCATTAGCGCGATTGGCCTCTTCTCAGCGCGCGCGGCTTTTCGCCGCCACAAAAGGATTTAGAAGGGGAATCAAGGGGCAAACAATGGCCCAACCCCGAGAACGCCTCCGCCGAGAGAGAGAGAGAGAGAGAGAGAGAGAGAGAGAGAGAGAGAGAGAGAGAGAGAGAGAGAGAGAAGATATTCTCGGGCGTCCTTCCATTGCCGCATAGGCTTTAAATCTTCGTAATAATGGAGGCGTTCGAGATTCGTTCCTCTTTGTCCGCGCGCTCGCGCGGCCCGTAACGCCAATAAAGACACTACCTGCGCTGCAGCACTGTTCCCTGTATTATATAGAGCTATTCGCTCTCGGGGTCAAACGGTCGTCCCAGCTTCGTTACTTCGTACTGAAATTTCTCGACGCGCGCCGCTGCGCTCGGGAATATTGAATCTTACGGTCGGACGCGGAGTTCATGACGGTGATCGCTTTTCGATATGCTTTAATAGTCATTTGTTGTATGCTGCAGTGTATTATCGTTAGATAGATTTTATTCCAGAGTCCGATTGGATTTCTAAATTACGGATTGGTTTTTCGAAATGCTTTTCATGAAAAATTTCACGTGCAAATCCGCCAATTAAATCCAGCTGCGTTTATACTCGGTAAAAGCTTCGTTGAAACATATGAAAAGCTATATATACGCGAGAGCATATTTAAAATGTGCAAAATTCATGAAACACGCAGAGCTCGAATCTGATTTTTCACGAACTACCAGATTTAATGTAAACGAACAGCTCATTCATTCATTATTTCTATTTTTTAACGCGAGTGCTCCCATTAGCGCGCATAAAGTCCTTTTAAATTTTTCAACGATTATTAATTACCTGCGTTATGCGTCAGTTTTGTCGCAAACATCGAGCTGAAAGTACAACACCAATCTCGTTTCCTCAGAAAATCTAATAGCCAAGAATCACGAGTATTTTTGGCTTCTTCTGATTCCGAGAAAACAAAACGCTCGCAAAAGACCGGACGAAAAAAGCTCTGCTCCGCAAATAAGCACCGCTAACGGGATTCGAAGCGCTTTTCTCGTTCACCAACACACACCATCCGCGCGTCCGTCTCGCAATCAAATTGCGAATCAAATCCTTTTATAGGTAAATGACACGTGGATACCCACACACCGAGACACAGTCCGCAACGATTACACACACGCACACACATACACGTCGGACGAAACGTGCACGGGCACACAAAGGCGCGCATACGGAGTCTCTTTCCGCGAGTGTAATCTTTCCGCAGCCCTTCCACTGTGCGGCTGTCGGGAGTACACGTATACGGCGAAAGAGAGGGATGCGAAGCCCTCCGATGCGCGATTCCTATGCAAAGCCCTTTGTTGCTTTGAACGAGTGTTTGCACTCGTGTGCCTATGTGTATGCAGCTAGCACGGGCTGTATAAATTCCAGGCAGAAAATTGCGCGGAGGCTACAGAAAGAGGGTGTATAGGTGCGAGAGACAGCGAGGGGGAGAGATCATAAACAATCGATTTGTACGTAGGCCATTAGTCCGACTAATAAACATTCGAGCCGTGCGCGAATCCGCGAGAGTGTAAGCGCCAGGGTATAATCGAGCCACTGGAGCGTATTTATCTATATATGTATAGATCTGCGCGCCGGGAAATTGAATTAACCCCTTTGCGCTATTCCGCGCGGGGCTGTGGGAGAAAAAAGAACGTAAATGGCCGCATCAGCGCGCGGGAGTTACAAGCTGCTGATAATCTGCCTATGCCATAATTCGCCAAGAATTATAACAATGAGTGCGTTTATTTCCCATATTTTACACTGAATATCAATTGTCATTCGTCGCTCGCAGCCTTATATATATATATATAAAACTCGCAACTAGAGCATTATCCGACACGATTCGTGACATGTCTCTTTTTTATATATACGTACGTACGTCTTGACCTCCAATAGAATCAGTAAGAGAGCTCGAGGCAGCAACGCCTTTTCACCTTCGCTCGCACTTTTCGACGATGCCGGAAAAATTGCAGCCTCGGGTGACTGCTATACTGTCGCTGCGCGCGCGGAAGGAATTCGTGGAAAGCAATTTATGTCTATAGATCTCCTATGAAGTTTCGTATTTCATTTATTTGCTCGCTGTAATTGGAGTGTAAGTATCTCGTTTCATTGCGTTACATACTTCTGCGAATTTTATTAATTTCGATGTATATATATATATATATATATATATATATATATATATATATATATATATATATATATATATATATATATATATGGGGAATTCTACAGGAAAAATGCCATTTTCTGGTTGGAGAAACCGAAAAAAGACACCGTACAAACTCTACACAAAAATAACCCTACATAAAATAACTCTACACACATATTTACTACACACAAAAACTCTACACGCGTTTCCAACGCATTTTTTTTAAATTCAAGCTCTTCTCCCTTACTACATTTTCTGTTTGTGCCTTTATCCTTTAGGTACATGCTCTTGAACAATGGCTATTTTTCGACTAATTTGAGGGGCCTATAAAACAGTGTCACAAGGCACTTTTTCGATGTTGGAACGTGGTTTTGCATGGTTCTAAACATGTACAATAAGAAAAAAAAGGTGCGGACGCGTGCCCCTACATTTGTTTTCTTCGGTTTCTCCAACCAGAAAATGGCATTTTTCCGTAGAATTCCCCATATATATGATCGAATTTATAGAGACGTATTCGGGACGCTTCGAATTTGCTTCTATGCACACATTCAGGAAATAGCTCGAAGTTTTCAAAACGAATAAAATTACACGCGGTCAAACGAAATTCGAATCGAGTTCATAAACGCACACAGGCTGTGTAGCTGTGAACTAGAATCGTATATTTTGACAAAGACATACCAGCGCAGCGGGTGTCGAGAGAGGGCAAATTAAATGTTTGCAACGCGAACAATTCAAATAGGGATTCCGCGCGTATAAGGCAGATTTCCGGGAACGAATATGAATCAAGTTTCTTTGCAAATGTTGTATCTGCTCAAAGGATTTTTTTCAAAAAATATCGCTAAGCGCAGACGGAATTCCGTCGTTATATCCTATATACATGTACGCGCGATAGAACTAAAATCAATGTGTATACGTATAAAGCTCGATATATTCCATGAAAATAATGAAGATTTATCGAGCCGAAGAGAAATCGGCGAGCGCGAAACGATATTTCAATTTTCAGAAATCGTTGATCGAACAAACGCCGACTGCGGAAAATATACAGCCGCGAGAATTCGCCGCGGTGTATAGCCGTTTCTCTTGTTTTTCCTCGCGCGCGCGTTGCATCCCTCTCTTTCGCGCGGCGGCACAAAAATTCCGAGGAATAAGGTGCTTGCTCGCGCATTGAAGTAGCAATGCGTGTCCGCAACTCGTACATTCTCATTTGGCTTCGGCCTTTCAGTCTGCTGCAGTATGGCGAAAGGGAAAAGCAGCCGCAGAGAGATAGCGCAGGTATGTATATGTATATACGCACAAACACACACACACACACACAAGGGGAGAAATGGCGAAGGAAGTTGTGGGAAGAGAAGCTGCGGAGAGAGCGAGAGGGCGGAGATAGTTGCAACACTGTCCAGAGGAGGGTATTTATTTACATTCAAGCAATTAGCTGGCCATTAGCCGCGAGCCTCTGGGGCAACTGTCCGAGACTCAGAAACAGAAGACAGAGAGATGCTGTGTGTGTGTGTGTGTGTGTGTATATATACATATATAGATACAGAGGGCGAGAGGTAGATGCAACGGGATAATAGATTGAAGTGGAGAGCGGAGGAGAGTAAAGTTACGGAAACGCTAGCGAAGGGCACAGGAGAATATCTGCGCACGCGGTGAGAATTACGGGCGATGTCGCCTCCGAGCGTATTATTTGTACGTTTGTTTGACGTCGTTTCTAGTTTTTTTATAATTACGCGATGGATCTATAATACATACGAGATTCCGGGGTTGCTGGGATCCTCGCGTGGTTTTCCAAAGTTCGGGGGCGAAGATAATGTGCTTATGATGGTAACCGCGAGTCTATTGAACAGTTGGCGCGATTCGATGCCTTCGAAGCGAGAGACGAAGTCGATTTTTCGAGAATAAGTGAAAAAGTCAAGATTTCGTCAGACGCGGAAAACGAATGTAGGCTAATCGTATAGTCGAGTGCTTCCGTGTATGATAGACTTATAATATGTATGCAACGAGTAATACATGCAACGAAACACCAACCGAGCACAATGCATCCCCCTCTACATAAGTCGCGCAAGATTTTTCACAGAGAGCTGACCCCTTGTGCACTCAACATACCTACACACTCATCCGACTCCGCCGCGATGTCGCAGCCATACAGGATAGAGGGGGAGAGAGCCAAAGAGGTCGAGAGAAAGTGATATAGAAGCAACGCCGGGAAGAGACTTCTCGAGTATAAGCGCTTACACGGCCCGCATCCGAAACAGGCCGCGAAGCAACAAAGATATGGATTCATTCAATTACGCGGGCATATGTGCGTCGCAGAATACAAAGGAGCTCTCTGTCCGCCTGTTGACACCCATACCCACACACACACACACACACACACACGTGTCATCCCATGGGCTACTCCACTACTACCACTACGTCGCGTTTCTCGAACTTTGCAATTCCTAGAATTTCTCTGACACGCGCACACATGCACTCCCGCTCCTCGGAGACATCGAGGACCGAGAGGACTAAATTTTTCACCCTCTCCCGCTGCATCTTTGTTTTGGTCCGTGTGTGTATGTGTGTGTATATGCTGTATAATACATACGACGCGCGCGGCGTTCTCCGGTGCCTCCTACGTTTCGTTTTCGCTTTTTCCGCCCCTCTGCCAGTCGTGACTGCAGTAGGTATACGAGAACGCGGGGAAGGGCTTTTTTGGCCGGTTGTTTGCACGATCCCGGCGTATACGTGTTTCCTTATTACGTAGTAATGAGCCGACAGCGCGGAGTTGAAGCCCACGGCCGCATTGTTTTTGGACTACAGACGGAATGCGAGATACCGCAAATTTGGACGAATTGCTGCGCAGAGCCCAGAGTGCGAGTTTTGCGCGATTTCGAAGCTCGTTCAATGATGCATCGAGCCGCTAACGTGCGGTGCGTACGGCTGGAAAAATACGAATGGAGAGCGATCAAATTGAATTAAAAGGAAAAAGATCATCGCTGTTGTGTCCATCTGTGGGCATATTCAAGTGCGCCGGGCATTATGCGCGTAAGTCGGAAGTAAAATAAAGAGAAGATAGCAGAGAGCGCGCGTGATTTCGCGAATGCTGCACGGACGGATAGAGGGAAGCGCAGAGTGGATATGAGAGATACGAAGCTGCGCGCGTTCGCGCTGAAAATATTTTCCAGCCATCGATTCCGCGCCACTTCCGCTTTTCTAGCCAGTGTACTCGATATTCGCCACAGATAAGCGAATAAATCGATGCGCCTCGAGTGTTTTACTTATTTTTCGGAATTTCTCCATAGCGACACGCACGCGCAGTGATTCGCGCATGTGCATTAATAATAATAACAGGAGGCCCACTTTGATGTACACACGCAATCTGCATGCAAACACACATGCATATACATACGGCATCTGCTGATGCCGGGATCTACAGGAGATCGCCGCCACGGTCATTGGAGCGGACTATGGACAGAGAGAGAGAGAGAGAGAGAGAGAGAGAGAGAGAGAGAGAGAGGCAAGTCGTCCCGGAAATTATCCATCAGCCGCGTTAATATTGCCGCGCGCGAGCCTAGCTCTCTCCCACGCGCGTCTCCATTTGTGCAGGACCGCGAGAGTAGACATACGCGTGCATATAGCTCTGTGTATATAGCTCTGGACGTGTGTAGTACAAGCTATACTAGTGGCGCACGTAGTCCGGAGGCCGTTACACGCAGTCACGGGAAATGGCCGTCAAAATCAATGCGAATTGCCGCGATCGAGTACACGAATTATTGCCGTCGTTCCGCGGCTCGTGATACGAGAGGCTCTGGGCTTTGGAATTAAATTGACGCAAGCACGACGCTCTGTACACGTATATATGCGGTTATGTCCGAGGAGGGAGAAAAATCGATGTTCTTCGGTTTGCGCATCGGGTAATGAAGAGCTTAGTCGTTCCGATTGAAGCGAAATTTTAAATGTATCAGCGCTCTTCTAATTAGGCGATTAGATAATGCTCGGCTCGCTTGGATTTGGGTCGTGCAAACAAAGTCGAATGTTTTATTTTAATATACGTATACTTGTATTGAAGAATCGCGGCACTTGCTCTTGCATTATTAGTAGCCGTTGCCTGAGTTCAATATATTGTGGAATTGTAGATTTGCTGTTACATAATTGATTCGAGATGGATTTTACTTCACTGACACTTAAACAGAAATTAATTTCCATCATGCTAATCACGTTGAATAATACACAGCTTTGAATAATGTATTGTATTCTTATTAAATTTACACAGATGCGCTTTTACCCATACATTTCTATAGTCTTGTAAAGTGCAGAGTTTTGTTCAAGCTAGCATTGTGCTATCGTCAAAACTGAATAAGCTTAATTGCCGTAACAGCCTATCGAGTTCATTAATCCCGTTTCACAATTTAATCACCTTTCTGTAATTTACGTATTGCAATACATCCGGAAATTCAGACGCACTAATAAGCTTATAAATTTCGCTTCGCTCTCAATCAGTCACGTACAGCTCTCATTATTTTAATGAGAGCATATTTTTCGGAATTTATACCGATCATACACGATAAATGATCTTTCGTACGGTATATCTATACATCATTGTATTCGCTCCCAAAAGCGAAATCACGCGTGGCTATAGAATCATCGGAAAATGAAACTTTTCCCGTCCACGTCTATCCAATTATGTACAATATTTTTACCTCAAAAAATCTTTATACGTCCAGAAACTGCATACAGCCACTGCTGTAGAATTGCCAATTCCGTCAGATTCGTACTTGCACACATACACGGAAATTCCCGATCACGTTTTCCGCAAATGTGCACCCGGCAGCCGCATATCGTCGACGCAGCGATACATCAAAGCAGTGCTCGTGTTCCCTCTCGCTCTCTGCGGAAACGAAAAAAAAACAAGCAGGGAAATAATAATAAAAATAGAAGGCTCGTCACAACAGTCGCGCATCCTCACGGCGGCGCGTAAGTATCAGCAGTTTGTCCTCTCTCTCTCTCTCTCTCTCTCTCTCTCTCTCTCTCTCTCTCTCTCTCTCTCTCCCGTGCGAAACTATTTCCCATTCCTCCGAAACGACGACTGACCGCACAGTTGACTACAGCTACAGGTATACACATACACACACTCTCGCATACCCCGTGTATATATAACACAGCCAGCGAGTGAGAGAGAGAGAGAGAGAGAGGGATACTGGCTCGGAGAACGAAAACAAACTCGTTTTCGCGCTCGAGCGCTGCAGTGCGGTATGTGCGCGCGCGCGCGAATAAAGTTGTAACTCGGCTATCCGGTTGATTGATTGACGCGTCGCTGGTGCGCGCGATATGTGCACAGCGGAAAGCGAGAAAGTCCGTCACGCTCGCGGCTCTCGTAAAAAAAAGCGAAAGAGAGAGGCAGCTCACGCGAGAGTGGAATACGTGGGATTGCGCGTCGTCGCGCGAGACGCACAAAGAAACCCTTCGTGGATTAACCGCGTTGTCTCTCTTCCAACAGCGTTGTCGCGCTCGAAACCGCAGAGAAAAAAAGTAGATTTTCGTTACAGCGAGGGGCCCTTTTCCTGATCAGCGCATAACGAGCGCGATGGCTTGGAAAAAGTTGCCAGAATTTCATGCACCGCTTCCCTATACGCGTATACGATCCATCATCTTCGCGGACAAGAGAGATAGGCCGGCATTATTGGGAGGAATACGGCAAGGCGCTCTGATGGAATATAGATTACACGCGTACGACTTCGCGTTTACCTTTTCAATCTCGAAGATATCGAAGAAGCTGATGCTCGAATATAAAATATTTGCCGGGGAAGGAAATAAAAATCCTCGGACCTTCCGTTAACCGAACCCATTACGCATTTGCTTTTATCTCGGCCTTTTAGTACACGACCGCTGCGTATGTAATTACTATATTAGATTGCAAAGCTCCCACACGCGTAAAATCAAAGTTACACGTCGCGAGCGATACTTCTTCGTATGCACGTAAACGGCTCGATCTAAAGAAAAAACGGCAACGTTTCCCTCGTAATCGTAACAACGCCACGCGCCATTATTATTATTATTATATCGTTCACGTTTAGAATACTCATTGCTGCGCGGATATTGCGCGATTTCTTTTACAATAAATTCGAGCTGCCTCGTGCATGTATTCCGATGTTTTACATCGCACGCGACACCGGTTTTATCTTGAAATTTTAATATTCCAGGTGAAAGAATGCCTTTTTTACTTTTATTGTTAGGTCGTTGCAGTTTTACACTGAGCGTAAAAGCGCAAATATCAAAGCATCCACGCGCGCGCATTAAAAGTATCGAGATTATCGGCGTTATTCGGAAAATTTGATACGATAACGTATGTAGCTCTTTCTTTTATTGACCGTGCAGTAAAATGGCCAGGAACAGAGAGAGAGAGAGAGAGAGAGAGAGAGAGACGCGTGTGTCACGTTACGCTTTTTATTTATTTTTCCACCGCGTATCCCGAGCGCGTGATATCGGGAATGAAGCAAAAATTAATATAACGTTCCTTCTGCCCTGTATACCGAAGTCCGCGCGGAGCTAATTGTTGTATAGAATACAAAAAGCGACTTTGGCTCAATAAAAAGGGACATATCGCTGCGCGAAAATCCGCTGGAAAAGCGAGCGCGTGAAATTCAATCTGTTTAACAAAAAGTATACACAAGCGCATATCGATGATTGGGTGTAAAAAACGGCCCGTAAAAAAGATTAACGCTGAAAAATAAGCGACGTTAATGCTCTTGCGAATCCCATATTATCCCTCTCCCTCCCAATCATCGACGCGCTTTGTAAAGTCCGTAAATTATACGAAAATCGGATCGACATCTGCAGCGCGCTGCGCAGCAAATAACAATAGCCGGCCGGCACTCTTTTCATGCCTCGCGATCCGTTGATTTTCCAATGTACCATCCGCCCGCCTTCAAAAAGTTGTGCTTCACATACCTCCGCACAGCTGCCGAATGTTTTATTTATAATCTCCGGGAGCGCTGCAACAGCGACAGAAATAATAATAATAATAACAACAGCAGCAACAGCGACACCATCGACGAAAGGTGCGAGTATGTGTGTGTCGTGTGTGTGTGTGTGTGTGTGTGTGTGGGCGCATCGCTCGAACAATAGTGACTCGTTACACGTGCATACAAAATTATCATGCTCTGATAATTAACATTAGATTGTTCTGCGGCGACGGTCAAGCCGTGTAACTCCGGCACGCGTGTGTGTATACATTCCAAGAGACAGTAGAGCGCGTCATTTATCCAATGGAAGCGATTCATCAGAACTCTTGAAGCGACTGCGCACGTAGCGTAACTCGAAATTATATCGAAAATCCACTCAACCCGCGTGTGCGGAGTCTGCACACGTATATGTGATTCGCATGTGTGTGCGTGGGTGTATATACGCTGCTCGAGTGGCAAAACGCCGCCACGCGAATGTTATGCGCTATAAACAGGCCGGCTGAGAGAGCCGGCCCGGCTGCACTCATAGATATGCGGCTACGATTTCAAGAGGCGTTTACCGTGACTCTAATTTGTCATAAATATTTATGCGCGGTCATTATCGCGAGCGCGCCTTCGCGTTCAACCGCGCGCGCGCGCTAACTCCGCTCTATCAAGCATACACGCCTGCGAGCTTGCAAGCTCGCTTTATCGGTGCTGTGTACGCGCGCGTGTGTGTGTGTTTATGGATCGACGATTGGAAAATTTCTTGCGGTCTGGGGGTTCCTTTTCTTGGATATGCATTTTTTGATTTTACAGTAGGTCATCCCGAACATGCAAAATAGAGAGCTTTTCTCTGGTATTTTTGCGGTTACATGCATTCGCTGACAGTTATAATTTTTATAACCCGTTATAATTTTACCATTTCAAAGCATCGCAAAAATATCAAGCGCATATCCGCTGTAACCTCGTATTGCACTTTTCGCGCGAACAAGATAAAAAGTGGGAAAGCGGCACTTTTGCGTATCAACGTCAAATAGAACGACGACCATCAGGAAAAGGATAAAAAAAGAAGAAGAAATAAAACAGCTCTCCGCGCAGAGAGAGAGAGAGAGAGAGAGAGAGTCCCGTGAGAAAATCTCGGCGCAAATGATGCTGACAGCATCTCTCTCTGCAGGCGATGCTGTCTCGATCCTCCACCTCTTCCTTTCCTTCTTCGCGTCGATAATGAAAGCGTTATCATCTCCTTTCCTGCGGCTACTTTCCTTTCTCCCTTTTTTTCGGCTATATACGTATAGCTCTACTCGGGGAGAGATATTACTCGGAGCGAGGCTCGACTCCTCTCTCCGGAGCACACTCTAGCCCTCGGACAGCTTTAATCAAATTTTCGAAATTACCTTCTGAAGTGAGCTTGCGAGCTTGCGCAGCTTCTGGAGTACACCAGCACCCAGCAGCAGAAATGATGGATGAGGCTGGATTCCCAACGTCTTCTTTTTTCACCACCATCCGCATATCCGGTTTTCCGCGCGTATTTTTCTTTTTTCGCTTTTCAATGCTCGCCCCGCCCGCACATATCCTCTCGATCCTTCTCGCTTCGTATCCTTTTTTGCATATCTAGGCTATGTATAGCAGTGGCTTTGCGCGCGGGGGAATATTCAGTTCGCTTATCGCGTTTCGTCACGGCCTATCTCGGAATGTATTAGCTACTTCATCAAGCCTTTCGCTTTTGCTGCCGACCGGAGTCTTCGGAGGGGTGGAGAGGAGCGAGCAGTCCAAGAATAATTTTATCTATATTTACCGTGAATAAGAAATCGCGGGAAATTCATACATTACGCCTGCGGAATCGATTAATCATGGGGGGAGAGAGAGAGAGAGAGAGAGAGAGAGAGAGAGAGAGGGAGGGAGATGGGAAAGGGGATATGTGGGTTGTCCACAGGTAGACACGCGTGGGTGTATAAGCGTAAACATTTCCGAAGTGGTAAAAATGACGCGACGTTATTCGACGTGTGGTGTGTAATGTGTATATGGATACGCAATTTTTTGCTGACGTGTATATTTATTTTTAATGCTTGGATAATTACTCTCACACTTCGGCTGCACGGTGAGGAAATCGTTTTCCCTTCGATTGAGATGTGTACCTTTGATATGTTATAGCTTCGGTTTAATATCGTACGGATATGTAACCGTGTGTTGAATATGGGATTTGTCGAGAAGTGTCTTAAGTAAAAAAACTGTGTGTCACTTTATGAATATCAACGCAATTTAATATTTCGAACTTCTATTTTTACGATGCGTAGAAGTTATGTACGAGTATAATGCCTGTGCCAAATGTAAAATAAGAGCATCATGCTGTTAGTGGCAAAACTCAATATCGGCAAAACTGATGCAGTAAGTTTTTGATACTGATGCTCATTTTTATCGAATATTATTTTTAATTTTCTTTTCAATTATTGTAACGCAAAATGAACTTTTACGTACGCAATTTTTGAGTCGATATCTAATATTTCCAATGAGATGCGACGATTCGTTTAATTGCACATTTATAAATATGGTAGCAAAAAAGCTTTTTAAAAGTCCAGCTAAGTGCTAAAAGATATAAGAGATGGGAGATTCGACGAAGTGGCTGAATCCGCAATGGTCATTTGTCACTCGAGAGGAATGTTCTTGATTTACGAACAAAAGCTGCACGAACGAATTTGTCAGCCTACAATGGAAGCTTTCTAGCCATTTTGTTCTTTTCTTATTGTTTATTCTATTTATAAGAAGTAAAAAATGTAAGAAAATAAAGAAATGTTTGCTTTCAATAATAAATAAAATATATAACGGTAATTCTTGAATTGATTTAATTAGTTGCAAAAGAAAATCGTTCTCAGTGATTAATTGAAATATAATATTGCCACAGCTGAATTTGCAATGGAAACAGTTATGTAGATTCTGTGTATATAAAATTATAATCATATAAATTGTATCAAAATGAATGTGTACGGCAAAATCGCAGTAATTACTAAACGTAGAATAATTATATAAGTTTGGCTTAATTCGTAGCTGTTTAATTCGTCCAATAAATAATATTGTATTAATATTATAATAATTATAAAGAAATATCTCATGCGAAGAAATTCGAATCTAATTCCGATAACATACATCCATCTCCCACATACACAAGTCCGCGATACTGCAGTTTATTTTATGAGGCTTGGAACGACTTCCACTTGGACTCCAGAATTTCTTCGAGTGCAACAGAGTTTAGCAGCTCTTATAGTAATCGAATACGCATAAAGTGCTGCTTTTACAGCTAGTCGTCAAAGTCGTTTCACGACGATGCGACAGGACAACGCAAAGCGCAACGACTGTCGCTTTTTGGGAAATTCGGAGGTAAATGATGTAAGAAAGTGGCGATATCAATATAACGACAGTCGCTCCAAATTGAAGCTGTGTACACGTATATGGCACATACAGCGACACAAGGTAATCTCTAAGCTTTACTCAGTCGAGCATAAAGTCATTCGATATTTATACGCAGTATCATTAAAGCTCCTGAAATATCGTATCTAAATTTTTATTTTTATTTATTTATCAAACCACTTACAATGCCTTTAGAAGGCATCCTATAGAGGTAAATAAAATTACCTGTACATAGGAAATGGTATAAGGAAAAGCTTAAAAACTAACCTAAAACTAAACAAGTATGTACTTTGCATACTTGTTGTGTTGTGCTCCCCACCTTTCCAGCCCTTTCATACTGTTGTTGTAAAAATTGTTATTCATGATTGTGTTTATTTGTCTTTTCTAGCTACTAATATTCATTGCAAAAAATACACGCAATTGAATAAAGTTTTGAATTTGAATACCCAAATAACGATGATAAAACTTTTTAATGTTTAACAAAATACTTATTAATAATACATTTCTATATATTTTATACTATAACTTTCAAAGTACTTATTTACATAAAATGTCTATTTGAGATCTCTTACATTGCGTTGGTTAATTGTAAAATACTAGTACTTAAAATTTAAGAGTTTTACCATAATATATTGCATTCATTTTCTTTGATATATTCTTTGAGTTTTGTTTTAACTTTTAGCTTACTACCACATAATTCTTTCAGATCACTTGTTAAGTTGTTAAAAATTTTAATTGCTACATAGTAACTATTCTTTGTAGCTATTGTCTTAGATATTTTAGGTATTTGAATATCTTTGTTTCTTGTTTTGCTCGTCGAGTTAATATATTTTTGTCTTAGATTTTTATGATGGTACAAGATTGATTGATAAAGGAATAATTGTTTTACGTTTGCGGGTATTTTTCTTTTATAAATTTGCTTTTACAAATAATTTTCATGATTTTATTTTGTATTCCTTGAATTAGTTTAATGCAAGTACCATAAGCTCCACCCCATGCAATTATTCCATAATTAATTATGCAATGAAAGAAACCGTAGTAAACAGTAAGTAGTGTTTAGTGTTCATAATGTTCTTAAATTTAGCAAAAATAAAGATCAAATATTTGTTTTTTTTTTATAATATAATCAACGTGTTTATCCCATTTCATATTAAAATCGAAGATTAATCCTAAATATTTATGGAATTCAACTCTTTTTAATGATGTGCTATCTAGCCTTATATCAACTGTTAATGGCACACTATCACAGTAATTTCCAAATGTCATGACAACGGTTTTCTCTACATTTAAAGACAATTTATTTACTGCTAGCCATTTCGCTGCGGTTTTTAAATATTCATTCATCCTTTCCTCTGCCTTAGCCCACGTATCGTCACTCGAGATGACGATGGTGTCATCAGCGCAGGACAGGATAGAATCATTTGGCATATCTCTCAGTAGATCATTCACGTATATTATAAATAGTAACGGTCCTAGTATAGTTCCTTGAGGAACTCCAGTTGTTACGGTTTTATCTTCACTCATACAATTAGGAATTTTTACTCTTTGTTTCCTACTGTCGAGATAGCTGATAAACAAATCTAAAGCAGTCCCTCTTACACCATATCGTTCTAATTTTTTAAGCAGAATTTTGTGGTTTACCGTATCAAAAGCCTTGGATAGGTCTAAAAAAGCAGTTATCAGAGGTTTGCTTTTATCCAAATTGTTGTAAATTAAGTTAACTTGTATGAATCTATTAAAATATTATTTGACTTAATAAAGAAGTTATCTATGCATGTACCCCCATAATTGTTGGTGGAGGGTCTAGTTATCGTTGTGAAACAAGGACTATATTTGAATTCCAAAAAATTATTTATATATTCCTGGCTAAATGTTTTTTCGCATATGTCTTTTGTACTAAAATTACCGTCAGTATATCCACATTGAAATCACTCACTATACAATGGTTTTTTATCTTTCTCTGTGATACATGAATTTTTTAATGCTATGGATAAATTCTGGTTTTGGTAAGTCATGTGATCTGTAGATCGCGAAGACTTTAAAGTCTTCACCAGTTATTAATTTTATATTTGTGCTTATTATTTTTAGTCTATCTATCTCATCTATACTAGTACTTTCAAATATGTTATTCTTTATATAAAGCATTACCCGTCAGATTTATTGATTACACTATTATTGTAATAACTCTTATAACCACCTAGGTGAAAGTACTCTGGATGTTTTAGCTTCCATGTCTCCTTGCACACTACAATCACTGGCTTCCTAGCTAGTCGCTCAATAAAAGTCTCAAATTTCTCAAAATTTGCATTTAGACTTCTTACATTTATACATAATATTAAGTTTTTAGTGTTATCATCATTAAGAGTTTTATTGAGGGTCCGTATGTTATTATATTCTAATTCACTATTACTTATTTCAATAAAGTCAATGTCTTCCATTATGCGCTTTGTTGTTTCTTTCGCTCACTATTCCTGAGTTTATACTATGCAGAATTGTAGTCGATAATCCAGCAGATAGTGTTGTCGTCGTCTGGTAATGTTGTTGTTCTATTTTACCGAAGTATCTTGGAATGATAGGGAAACACTGTAGTCAGTTGTTTCAATCATTTTCCATATTTTAGATTTTAACACTTCACATTCGTGACTGTCAAATGCCAAGTGTTCTATATTGTATTTTGTATTATAGTTGTTATTACTATGTAGACAGTTTGGGCATTTATAGTTATTTGTTTGACACTCAGTTGATTGGTGGTTTCCAGAACATTTTAGGCATGTTACTTCATTCCGGCACTTTGTTCCTTTATGACCGTATCTGCCACACTTAAAACAAGGTTTTACACTAATGTGATCAATGACTCTGCAGCTTTGATGTCCTGTGAAAACTCTGTTATTGTTTTCTCTGATGTTCTTGTAGATTTCATCGGTTACCTCCAGGATGAGCGTTGGAGGTTAGTTCTAGGATTTTTGTATGTGTATAGGACTGAACTCTTTTTCTTCATTTCGTTGAAATTTCTAGTATTGATATCAGATTCTAAGGCGTCGTTTCCTAGATTTTCAAAATTATTTATGCCAACAACTCTTACTTTCGGATTCAGCATTTCTTCTTTCTGTACGTTGCATATGCTATTTAGCTTGTTTTGAACTCTTTTTTCATTAGCTGCTGTTATTTCAGCAAAACTTTTTGTTCTTAGCGTTGAATGATAGATTTCTCCGTATTAATCTTTTCTCTTAAGAGTTGGTTCTTCTCTTTCAATTCGCTGATTAGTTCTTTTAGTAATGCATTTTCCATTCTTAGTATTAAATAACTTTTAATTTTTTTTCCATTCGATACCTCTACGCGTTTATTCTGTCATGAAGGATTAAAAATCGATAATTCTATTTCACCTCAATTTTATCCCTGTACTTGATATTCAAAAGCCAAGGAATAAATGAAAGCATAAAAGAGAAATAGAAAGCTTTGAACGAAAAAGCTCAATGATGCAAAAGTGGGAAATAATAAATCGTTGCATTTGTATTTCAATATTCCTTTTACGCCTGTTCGATCGCATGTTATTTCCAAATCTATATTTGATAACTCTTCTCATGCTTCTCATCAATTATTAATCCTGAGCATTTCAACATTTACTCAATGCAAAACTCGGCATAAAATCTATAAGCATTACAACAACCACACTGATGTAAAAAACAACCCCATACAAGCACATGTTCATAGTAGCAGCCGCTGCTGTCTATTGTATAACACAAGGACTACACACGCGCGTGATGGACGTTCGATCACGATCGGTTGGCATAATAGCCATACATATACACAGCGTATCACACGAAGACAGAGACCACGAGCAGCGTTACATATTTCATGGGATCGCGTTCGGCATGAGGTGCAAGCGGTGGCAAGCAAAACCGCAGCCAGTAACCCTCCTCTCCCTCCCTCCCTCCCTCCCTCCCTCTCTCTCTCTCTCTCTCTCTCTCTCTCTCTCTCTCTCTCTCTCTCTCTCTCTCTCTCTCTCTAGGGTAAAACGTCGATCGATTTTCGGAGCGCAGGGGCCAACCTGAAGACTTAGCAAGCTCTGCGGGTTAAAGCCGCAAGTTGGATGTGCGCGCACAGGCAAAATTAATACTCGTACAGAAGCTCTCTCTGTCTATATGTATACCAGAGAGAGAATGAAAAAAAGGCGGAGGCATGTAATTTCGAAGGGGTGTATTATGCACACGCGCGCGCAGAGGCAACAAGAGCGCGCGAGATCGTATAAATTGGATATCGTCTTTAACTTCGCCGGATCTTGCCTCGCTAATTTTGGCCCGAACTTTCGATGAGGTATCTCAACAAGCAGTTTACTAACTCTCCAATAACAACGCGTTCGGTCCCGCATGTGCGGCTGTGCTTACATCCCCGTAGCGCTCCGAGGCATGATTCAGCGCATCTTGTCCTTAATTTTTCTCTTTTTCAACAGATTCAAGCTCTTTTTTACGACGAATGCGAACCTGATATCCCGGAGTCATATAGTTTTGACGAGCACACCTCGGGGAAATTCGCAAGCGCTGGTGCGCGCAGAGGAAAATTTTTTTCAACTCAAAGCGGCGAAACTTTCCGTAATAGCTGAGCCTCCTGTCCAGTCCAACTTCGCGTCGAACTTGTCGAACTATTTCCTTCCGATCCAACTTGTTGAACTACCATCTTTTGAATTCTCTCGGCTTTCACTTTTCATTTCTCTCCGCTTCGTACAGTCGACTAGAGAGCTTTGGATTTTTTTTTCCTCGAGCTTGCGACATTCTCGGGATTTACCGGCTTTAGAGATCGAACGATGACGATCGCGAGAAAACGAGTGGATACACCGCCTTTTCCCGAGTTCAAAAGCGAAACGAGACGACGAGGAATCAGCCAGAACCCAGGCTGAAATAAAGAAGAAGCACGGCGCACACGCACAGAACGAGAGCCTCGCGGCTGTGGATTGGCATTGGAAGATTAAAATCATGGTAGACCTCAGCCGGTCACCGGTGCACAGTCGGAAGGTATAGCAAAGTAACGGGAGCCGTATAGTAGCGGAGTTTTGCGCAGTAATCATCCGCCGAGATCCGGATAATGAGAAGCTCTGATGAAAGAGTGCGCGGACCAGCCGGTAGAAAGTTTGCCGAACAAGGCGCTCGCGGTAATCTCGCGTTTGGCGCGCAATGATGCTCCAGCTCTCGCTTATACATTGTGCCCGTTCTTTTTCTCGCGCGTTTTGCTCTCAAGATCCGATTTTTTTTTTCTTTCTTACTCTCGAGCTTTGTACACTCGAACGCTACGAATTCATTTTTCATCCTGTGGTCTTACGGAAGAAGATATGGATTTGAAGAAGAAGATCCCAGTTGCGAAAGTCTGAGAACAGTATAACGTCTCGGGAGTGTAATCTCGTGTAACGCGAGGGGACAGCATCCAGCGTTTCGAGAAATCATCTGACTGCCTCCGTTTCGTTCTCAAAGAGACGAGTGGCTGTTGTAATCTCAGAAACGTTTCCGAGAGGATATAGTGTATGGCTCCTGCACACGCGTGACGAAATTTCGGGGTTCCGAAGAATTATAATCAGCTGCATATTAAAACGCACGAGTCATACACGAGAAATTCTTATATTTTCCTCAGCCCGACCTAATCTCTCGGTTGGGGAATTCCTTTTTCTCCTCCATTACAGCCGTAAGAAAGAGAGGCACTGTCAGGACTCTGAATAAGAGGAAAAAATCCGAGGATGCTTGCTGCTGCAGCGCGACCTCTGCCGAGTTTGTCGAATGAAGAGAGGAAGAGAGCTTCGATAAAGGATTGGTCTGCGGATCTCGAGCGCGAAACGTGTTTCGAGTTTGGCCGTAATTCAAGAGCTTCCAGGAAAAGGACAGAGAGAGAGAGAAAGAGAGAGAGAGAGGCCTCGTCGTCGTACTCCTTTTCTCTCCCCTTCCTTCTGCGAATCGAAGCCGATCTGTGCGCCGCCTCGGGCTAGCTTAAGACTGCATTTACGCTATAAGGCCTTACAGCTATACGTACATAGGCGAGGAAAGAGAGCGTCTCGTCGTATCGCAGCTCCTTTCTCGCCTTGCCACTCTATTATTCTTTATCGGGAGGGACCGCTGCAGCTTCCCTCGGGATCGCAGCGCGCGCGAGGCAGCCGAGATTATATTTATATCGCGTAGGTAGATTTTCCGGCCGTATAACCCGGTTACGCGCTGTCCGTCAGCGCCTCTCGTATTTACGCGGCGAAGTGGCTTCCCTGATTCTCTAATACTTGTATTTTTCGAGTACATCGACTTTCTCTCACTCTTATGCGTATACTTCACCTGCTTCACTGTATCTTTCAATGGTCGTTGGAAAATCGCACGTGTGGAAGGAAAAGTTGGACGAGTGGCTTTTGGGGCGGGGCTGCAGAAATTTCGAAGTTGCATTTTCGAAAGCCGGTTAATTGAGGAACTCTGCCGCGCAATTAATTACCGAAAGTAAATTGCTCGCTCGGCCGTAATTTATGGTATAATTAAAAAAGTTTCCGATAAAACTTATTGCGCTGGATTCAAAACAGACAGCTCGTTTTTGCGTATACGCAGTCGTACAGAGCTGATCCACAACCGGGGCTATACAGCGAGAAATATTATTCCTGCCCAGTTTCTTTAAAGAGGCTAGCATCAATCGTTTACGCCGGCTTCGCGATGCAGAGAAGAAGGAGAGCATCGTCATCGATCACTACATACATAAGGCGGCGTATCGCGCGAGTTGCATACATAATAGCCCGGCGCCCTTGTATTCTGGAACACATTTTCAGCTCGCTTGGAGAGAAGAGGGACCAGCTTATTAGAAGTATAACGAGCTTTTTGGAAAATACACAAAAAGGCTGAGCCGAAGCTCGCGGAGTAATGTACTTGACTTATCAAAGCGGAATACGATGCTGAGAAAACAGCGCTGTTATACTTATGCAGATAAGGATTCGAGGGGGAGCTTTTCGAAGACGCTGTGCTATACTTTTCGCTTATGTATTATATCCAAGAGGGAAAATATTTGCTGCAGCGGCTGTAAGAGAAAGCGGCAGCTCGATCGATCTCGTGTGTTTATGAATGTACGAGATTTCATTGTTTTACGATAGATTGTACAGGAGCGCTGAGAATTGGATTGTGTGTCGAGGTGATTAAAGATCGACTCGCGGCGAACGGTAATCAAATTTGTGGAGTATCCTGATGAAGATACGGCAATTTGACGGAATCGCGTTATCCGTTTGACGATCGCGCAACTGATGACCGTTTCTGAATTGATCGATATCGTTTATTCATGCTTTATATAATTGAATAACTATAAAAGTTCTCCGCGATACGCGCTCTCGCTCACGGGTTCGAGAGAGCATCGATGTTTCATCGCTTTTTTTTCACTCTCGTATTCGGTTTGTACGCGCAATGGAAGCTTTGGAATTTTCGATGATTTCATTTCACAGATATACTGCCAGATTAAGTTTTTTATTACGACGCTATTAAAAGTTCTCATTTCAAAACACTCTCACGCCAGAGAAATTATCTCAAACTTGAAATCAGTTTTACGACGTATAACTGACAAAACCTCGAATCGTCTCCCCTTCCAACCCACGATTCGCCATCGCATATTGAAAATAAAGCTACCTGCAGCAGCAGCAGTAGTGGAAGCGCAAAGAGAGTCTTTGATAGGCATCGAGAGGCCGAAAAGAGAGGGAGGCCCTCATCGCGATTGCGCGCGCGCGCGACGCCTGTGCCCCATCGTGAAGAATATCAACGGATCTCGGCCGGCAATAAAAGTGGGATGTCGTCGCGACCGAGCGGAATTTGCATTCGCTGACGTCACGTCCTGTCTGCCGCAGGGCTGTGCTCTCTGCTGTCGGGTAATTTCTCTTTCTCTCGCCTCCCCGCGTCCTCATTCTTTTTTTCACTTTTTCCTCTCCGCGAGGGGCCCGGGCAAACGCGAGTGCTGCGGAGAGAAGAGAATGGCACACGCGGAATTTACAAATCGGTTTATATCAAAGCTCTCTCGACGAGAAGCCCGGGTATAATGCGGCGTGTCTAATTCAAGCTCGAATTGCAGTAGTGCGGCTCGTTGCGACTGGAATTCCAAATTGCCGTGTGTGTGTGCGTCGATCGCTCTCTTGATAGCCGACATTGTTATTCGGCCGAAATGGAAATTTTCATTCCGTAGAGTATATGTACTTCTTGCGGCATTGTGTTCCTTATCTGCATTCAGTCGATCTTTCGACACCGCCAGCAGGCGACAAATGTGCAGTCGAGTATTACTCGTATAGTGAATACATCGCTACAGATTTTTCCCGAACTCAGCTCGATCGATCGGTACCGATAAGATTCCGCGCGTTGCCGATATTTACCTCTCTCCATAGAGCCCCTCGTTTTCATCCGCGAACTTTCCTTTTTCACTTGGCGAACCTCTCGCCGTTGCGTATACTCGCACAACATCGGCGGCGGCGGTGCGCGCGCGCGCGTCTCTGTCGAAGTTAACAGGCTCGCTTGGCCGCATTAGGGAAAGTGCTGCTGCACTACGGAACTGCGCGCTTGCTATTGTAGACTCTGGGACGAGCCGAGTCAATCGAGTAAGTAAAAGACGGATGGAGCGAGAGAGAGAGAGAAAGAGAGAGAGAGAGAGAGAGAGAGAGAGAGTCGAGTGGGAGGGAAAATGGAAATCGCATTTACTTTGGTATAAATTATGAAAATGCAATGGAACCAGCGTATATAGAGTCATGTACCGTCAAAGATCGATTTTATCTCGAGGCTATGGCGAGGAACTGCTTTTTCTTGTTCACGGAAGGAAGCTCGGAAATCGCAGAATTTTTCTATTCTGAATGACACTTTTATAATACGCATCATTTACGCGTCAAGTAGTACAGCCCTGCTACGTTCAGACATACTTAACGATCACTTCTCGGTTCTACGAAATCATTCAGTTAAAACATTGCACACCGCAGGGATTTACGAAAAACACACAGGCGATACATCCCTTCCTTGCAAACTCATCGATAGGAAATAGAAAAACAAGAGCTCGTAAAAGTCAACCAGTCCAATACACGCGAAAACCGGCGCTCGATCGATGCAACTGTTCAAACAAATTCGAGCAGCGTTTGATTATAAAAATTCCCCAGTCGAGTATATACATTTCATCTCGAATCGTGGCGAACGCACACAAGCGCGTATTACGGAACCGAAAGCTCTACCGAGCTCCAACGGCAAGTTGATAATACAGGGTGCAGGTGTCTTTTCCGCACCGTTCATTACACGCGGAGCAGAAAGGGCTCGTCTCTTCGTTTGCGGAGCGACAGGGTCGCCATCAGCGGACTGAGAGAGAAAGAGGGGAAATGCGAGTAATAGAAACACAGAGGAATATGCGGGAAAAAAGACACACCACTGACGAATAATAGCTATACTCCGAGTCGACGCGATATGGCACGCGAAGTTCGGGAAGAATACTCATTTTAGCGCAGTACCAGCTTCTACTTAAAATACTGTTCATTATCGATCATAGCCGACATCAAGCATACGCGTGGTCCTGTTTCCTTATCGGGGAACCGAAGCAGAGCACGTTAATATGGATACGCGGCCTACATTATCGCATTACACTCGTGTGATGACCGGATTCACCTGCGCAGGAGGAGATGATTAAACAGCAACTGTCTGTGCGTATACGCCGTCGTGCTGCGCGTTGCGAAACAAAAGCACGCGCGATTATATCGGCGAATACCGCAGGCGGCCGCTTGTGCTTTTCTTCGAACGTCTTGTTTATCTTTTATGAAGCTGTAAGAATCAATTTTCGAGCTATGCCAGTTGGAATTTCGACCAGCCGCGCGGAAAATTTAATTGCTTCATATAGAGCTTACGTTCCTCGCGATAAAATAACACGCAGCCGCAGTATGCAAGAAGAATTTTTCCAATTTAACGATATAAGCTCGTTCGATATATCGGTTCCTTTTAGACCCGATTCCAGAGGTTTTCTCGCCCCGAAAAACCTACTCCACGTCGTTACAGCTTGCAACATCTGCTGTATCCGCGGAAACTTTCATTAAGCGTAAAAAAACGACGACGGCTTCATTAATCCGCCGCGCGCGCGCACTATTGAAATCAACGCAATCGGATTAGACCGACGGCTCAAGGCTCTCATGCGTGCGATACATCTACGCGCGCATATACCATATAGAAAGGCGAACAGAGCGCGGATAGAGAGAGGAGCGATATAAGCAAAACGATAACGCGATTCCGACAATCGGCTGATCAATCCCCCCCCCCCCTCTCGCCGTATACGTTCGCGTAAAATTTCTCGGACGCAACCCGAGCGATATGTGAAACGACGGACTCTTTGTGCGCGGCGATAGCGCAATATTGAATTCGTAAACCGAAATCGGGCCCCTTCGATCTACGAATAACCAAAAACAGTTTGCCCGGCTTCATTACCTATTCGCTCGTCTCTCTCTCTCTCTCTCTCTCTCTCTCTCTCTCTCTCTCTCTCTCTCTCTCTCTCTCGCTCTCATTCGGCGCAGAGCTTGACTTTCCAACGAGATAATGTTCGGCCGGGCGCGTAATCCAAAACGCTCCGGCTGTTTCTCTCCGCAGCCTTCCTCAATGGGATAACACTGGCTCTGTGTGCTGCCTGCTGGTGCTGCTGCTGCTACTGCGCCATGACGATGTCTATATAATCCAATCACGATAATAGCGTACGGCGCGTCGGGTCCAGCGGTGAAGGCAGTGCGCGCAGCGGTAGCTGTTTCCTCCCCCGCCCTGTCTCTCTCCCTCTTTCGTTTGTGCAGCAGCCGTTGTCTCTGTCGGCGTGTCCGTATCTCGAGCTTCACTGCTGCAGGCAAGCGATCGGCATGACGCCTGCTCGCTCGGTCGTTCATTCTGCGGCGCGACGACGATTAATTCACGTTGATTACGACGAGTGCGAGTGAGCCTCGCTACAACGACTGTGTGTGCAGATGCTACTCGCGATCAATCGGCCCTGCAGCAGACGAGAGCGAAAGTTCGACGAGGTGTCGATTTGTTTGCGATGTGCAGCTGTCGTCTGGTGTATAAACGATCGCTTTGGATCAGTCAGTGGAAGAGTCAGCGCTTCGTCAGACATTGCTTTTTATATATCTTGCATTTCTATTTAATTAATCCCCCGGTAGCCGAGACAGTTCGAACAAAGAACAGCGAGTAGATTAGTCGTTGCTTTGAAGAGCACTTTTATCCTATCCTATACCAACTTTTTTCCTCGCGCCCTCCGTCTCTCGTTTCGCGTCTTTGTACCTCTGTCGAGAGCGCACGCAAGCTCGCGCGTATATAAAACACACACACACACACAGACACGTATATCTATATACGTATACTAACGGATGGCGTAAAGCCGCGCACAGCGTGCAAATGAAGAGATTTCAGCAGGCGGCACGCAAACCGAGAATTCAAACCTCTCGCTCTCTCGCGCGAGCCGCGCGATATTCCTAATGAAGTGACTTAAATAAATTCAAAGCTGAGATTCCATCACGATCCTTCTAAATCTCCGCCTCTGCTGTTTCTATTTGTCTTCTTAAAAAGCATTGTGTGGGTATATGTGTGTCTATGGTGAGCTATACGCGCGGTGAGAGGCGTTTGTATGAGTAGTGGATCGTTAAATGGAATTTCACGTGATGGATACGAGACTGAGGATTGTCTGTGAACGACAAAAGAATAGAGGTGTAGGTCGGGGAGGAAATAGGTTTTTGCAGTGCTTTTTCTGATTGTAAATAATTCGATTTGGTATTTCAGAACAATTTAGATGAATAAATTAGAATATTCCAGCTTTATTAATTCAGCGTTGTCGTTTAAAATTTCATACAGTAGCACTGTGCGTGCCAGCAGTAACTTTTTCAACAAAGTTTTTTAAAAAATGAATAAGCGACGTTTTTCATAGAAATTATTTCTAACGACTACTATATAATGCACTATGAATTCGATGAATTCTTTACCGACGACTAGCTCATTCAAATAAATAAAAAATGTCGACTCCCCAACCAATAACAATCACTAAATCAGTGAAAACCTCGAGCTCGAAAAGCATTCCTTCGGCATTAATTTTAATTTCAAAGCTCTCGTCTATAATTCCCGCACGAGCAACACTAGCGTATACGCACAGCAAAAGACAGTAACACGTATAGCGCAACGTGGAAAAGGACGCGGGACACAAAGCTGCCAGCCCCGCGCGCGAGTAGGAAAGGAAAGTGGCACGAGTGGGACACAGTGTCTCTCACCCTCTCGCTTTTTGCGCGAGTCGCGCGTACGTGCTCCGAGCTCGCGCTTGTTTATCAGCTTTTATTTTTCGGCGCGCAGCTACCGCTGGGGGAAGCCGCAATTATTATTAGTAAGCCAGCGCAGCGAGAGAAATTTCCGAGTGAGACCGCGGGGCGCGCGCGCTTCCTTTTTATCCGCCAGCGCTTTTGTAATTTATCGCCGAGGCTAGTAGTCCTCGCGCGACAATTAATTATTCAGCCGACCGCCCGCGAGCGCGCACCTTTTTATTTCTCTCTCTCTCTCTCTCTCTCTCTCTCTCTCTCTCTCTCTCTCTATCTCTCTCTCTCTCTCTCTCTCTCTCTCTCTCTCTCTCTCTCTCTCTCTCTCTCGCTGCCTGTCGCGGTCTCGCTTGCGCTTTCTCTTTATGCTGTGCGGTATTTTTCGCGCTGGCTTGTTTCGTGCGTGCTCGGCCTTACGACTGACAGCGTAGTTGGCTGTCGCGACTCTATCAGAGGCAGGAGAGAGTGTTATTCTTTCGTATCAGAGTCCGTGCATCGTTTTCGCTTGTGATACGCACTTTTGAAGCGAAAGATATTGGACCAACTACTAGCTGTTTTCGTTTTCTCTTCTGAAACGTGCGAACGAGCAATCGCTAAGCTTGAAGGTCGTCATAAACTTACTATTGGCTTCATTTTATACATTAGCTGCTTTGCTATAAAAGAGAAGAAATTCTGATAATATAGTTCTCTCAGCTTTTACTTGCAAAGCAAACAATTATCCAATCGTCGACACACTAAACCTGCAATTTTATTTCAACAGTTTCAATTCTTCCCAAACAACATTCGCCATCGCGAACCGCGCCATCAAACAACATTTGCGGGTGGTGAACAAAAGCCAATATCAAATTTCAATCAGCCCATCCAAGCACACCTCTGCCATCAAGAGCAGTAAGCCGATCACTCGTATACGATTTATTTTCATTCATCCACAATATATTATATGGTACATTCGTCACAAGCTTTAATTAGCTTATATACCAAGTGATGGCGCAACGAGTGCTATAAATAGCTTTAAACGGCGCGTAAGCTAATAACATTTCTACTTAACGAATTTCTCTCGAAATCCCCTCGAGCACTCTCAGCAGAGCGGCGCTAATGAAAATTCTAATCCGTACAGATTAACCGAAACTTGCCTAAGCGTATAGTTCGGCTGTACACGCTTGAAAGGGGGATAAAAAAATCGATGCGCCGATCAATTTCCAAACACAAATATACACACACACACGCGCGCGCGCGCAGGCAACATTTGCTCAAACAAAGCGGAAACTCTCCTCCGAAGCGCATCGTGACTTGCTGCTCTTACAACAACGCGCGCTTCATATACACCCCTCTGAACTTTGGCTTTCTAGTTCGCGAGTAAACATATACACGTATGCATGCACATACACAAACCTGTAAACTAGGGCCGATATGTATTTGGACACTTCTGCCGCGTGTGGGGCATTATACGCGAAAGTTCGTAAAAGCCGGCCGCGTAGGCTTTCGGCGCATTTTCACGCGCGCCCATAGATACCATAACCTGCTAGTCGACCCCTATAAACGTCGGTGGCGAGAAAAAAAAACCGTCCGCCCATGCAGACCGTATAAATAGAATATAAAGAATTCCCAATGTAATCGGGAAACGCGCGAGGGGCGGGCGACAGGCGAGTTCGAAACGAGAGCGCGAGTAAATTTCATTTGGGTCCTCCGAGTGTCAGGCTGCTGCGGGGGACTATATGCAGCAGCCGGGCGCGCTGCGGAACGGCGTATTAGTCGACAATAACTAAATCGACAGAATTCCCGAGCGGCACTGGAAGCTTCGGCCGCTATAGCACCGCTGGCGTAATTTCGGATTTCCATAATAATTGTACCTATAGTCGCCTCTATACGCTCGCGCCTCTCTCTCTCTCTCTCTCTCTCTCTCTCTCTCTCTCTCTCTCTCTCTCTCTCTCTCTCTCTCTCTCTCGAGTGCGCTGAAATTAAGGTCGATCGATTAGTCGACCCAATAGTGCTGAATTCTCTCTCTCTCTCTCTCTCTCTCTCTCTCTTAAAAGCTCGCACGAGCTGCTGCTCTGCGAGCGCGAGTCGCGTGACACGCCGACTTCCGGCTATGCTTTCTCGCGAGTGGCTCGCTCTATACTCGTGATATCGCTGAGATGCGGTAAGCTGCCACTGCTGACCTGTGCTTATGTATGCGGGTAACTTGCGCAGCGAGTAATCATGGGAGCGGTTTATGCCCTGGCTTTGAAATAGTCGAGTTAGGTTTAGGGTATGAGCTGTGTTAACGCCGGAAATTGAGATTATGGATCCAACACTGGCTACACAACGAGCTGTATATCAGGAGAGGGAATATTTTGAAAAGTTGGATTTGCCAAAGTTTCAGCTTTTGTTTACTGTTTTTTTGTATGAAAAAGGTTCGATCGATTCAATTCAAATAACGCCCAAAGGTATTGATGGTGCAGTTCTCTTGTTGTATGGCACAAATAGATATTAAAGGCCGATCAAGAAAAAGTTAAAAAGTTTTTTCAAATAAGAAGTATATATAAGAGGCTGAAAATGCAAATACCTCGTGACTTCTTTGATATTCAAATGGGTTGCTGACTCAGTTAGTTCTGAGGATCCACTTTAGATTTAGAATCCGATAATTGAATTTTCAGCTTAACATATTTCAGGATCAATCGTTTTTTAACCAAGTTTCGTGACGTTTTCTAAGTACACATCACCTTTCTTACCGAATAGTGACTTTGAATTCGCCGTCAATACTTCTGTGTGATTTATGGCAATTAAGATATATAGAGGACGAAGAAAGGTCATCGAAACGTCGCACTAGTTATTGAAAAATGCAAAGTACAGATTGTTCATCGCATTGATAAGAAAAAGTTTCTTGTTCGGAAATACGTGCTTCAATATTGATAACTGCAATGAAAAATTGAAAAATATGCATAGGTACATACAGTAGTACAGTGGCTGCTGGTTATAAAGAACAAGACGTGAGTATGATGGTTCACTCTGAACACTATCGTAACATGAATAAATATACTTTTTCGGGTATAGATTTTTGGATGATTGAGTCCATAGCTAAAGTCTTGAATTTCAGATTTAAATTTAAAATAGATAATAAGGTTTCTCTGGTTAAAAATTTTCCCAGCGCCCCTGACGCATTGATAAATGAATTGCTAGATTTTTGGGTTACTACTATAGTCACTTCAAATAAAAGTCGAATCAAAGATCATACACACGTTTATTTTACATATCCTTATAATTCACAACATTTAGTTATAAAGCAAGATGGATATTATACAGTCAACGTTACATGGAACTTAATTACAACCGTCACAGTAATTTATTATTGTAGGTTTTATCAAAGCTTCGGCACACATCCTTCAGTTTGAAAACGAATTCACGTCGGGATTCAATATAACCGTTATTTTAGCTGGACTTCCAGCTGTAATTGCACCCCGTAGATTGAAAGAAGAAATTTTCTTTCACTGTCTTGTTAAATACGTGTACGATCTCAATTTTGATAAAAAACAGTATTACGAATTTGAGACCATGCAAGATTTAGTTGATTCGAAAATTCATCTTACTGTAAGTCCCAGGGTATACGATACACTTCAGAAATATGGATTATCATATCTCAACGCTACAATGAGCCCAGAAGAAACACAGTGCACGGAAATGATGTTCAATGATAGCACCGTCAACGCGTGTAGCAGTAAGCTGTTCAACGCCTATATTTTCGTACCAGATGGAGGGTGCATTTTAAGTGTAATGAAAGAGCCCCTGGTTACCGGTATTTCTGCCATAGTGCTATCAAAGTTTACACCATACGCCAACGAATTCGACAGAATAATCCAGAGATTGCTAGAATCTGGGATCCCTATTTTCTGGATGAACAATGCTATTCGAATTTACGGACTAACGAGAAGAGGTGAAAATGAATCTCGAGTATATTTACAAGGACTTAGAGAAGCAAGCCATTTACTTTTAAAGAGTCAATCAAAGAGATGCCTCTTGCAAAAAAATTAACTTACGTACTAGTTATAGGCCACGCTATCTCGACGTTGATTTTAATAATGGAAATCAGGAAGATAAGATTTTAAAAAAGTACCTATCATTTTTTACTATTTTCTATTGGATGTGCATCTTGACAAATAATTTAATGCTGCTAATTTATTTTTGTGTTCTTGAATTTAACTTAACCGCTAATATCTGCTAATTAGTAGAATGTTTTCTGCACCATTTGAAGATTGTGAATCATTGCCAAATAGACTTTATTCTCATAAAAACCACTATTAAACCATAACTATAGGATCACAAGAGTTTGCGCATAATAAATGTCATTGTACAGTAAAAAAAAATTGTTGTGTACTCAACCGCATAAATAGAATATCGTGCAACTAGGGGGGGGGGGGGAGAAAGGGCTATTTCTACTCTGTGCAAAACAAAAGAAAGGTCTATGGGATATAGGTCTTATCGCGAAGGCAAAAATGCTGAAAAGCCGGAAGGGTCGACGCCTATCCATCAGCGAGAGGCCAACGAGCCTCGGAAATCGATCTATCTCGCGACGGAAGCCGAGAGGAGTTCAGAGTGTACACTGTGCAGGTTCGTTTTGCCAGGTGAGAGTGCAAAAGCTTTAGGGCTTTATAGGAAGGAACGAAAGGGCAAGATTGAAAGATTTTTAATGACGAATTTTCTAACGCGTACTACGGCTTTCGAATTGAATAATACACGCGGAAATTTTCGCGAAAATACATCGAGTCGAGTAATTAGCAATCAGCCTGTAATAACCTAACGTCAGCCGAGGAAATTATTACTTTGAAAATCAACGCAGTAGACTGCGCTGTATAGGCAGTGTAAGCTCAATCGCAATAGGAATAGAAAGAACATTTTTCTTAACACGTTTCCATGCCTCTAAAGTGAATGGCAAGCTGCTCATTTTGAGCGTGCGGGAGAGAATGGCTATTCCCTCCCACTACTCATAAACACCAAAAATAATCAAATTTTTGAAAAATATTGATATTTTTCAAAAGAGAGTGGTTTACGACTCAAAATGCGCAACTTACCAATCACTCTATATGCATGAAAACGGGTCTTTACAGACACTTGTCAAAAAAAGTACAGTGTGCAACAAGGGGGGGAGGTCAATTTCTACCTCGGCCGAAAGCGCCCTCGACTCCAACTCGTGCTCAAATCTCACCCTCGTTAGAAATCGCCCTTCCCCCCCCCCCCCTAGTTGCACAATATACTATCTCTTATCATCCTGCAGGCTGAATTAATCAAGCGCGAAAATAATTGCAACCGCCTATATTATACGCTCGAGCGAAACTCGACGAAGCGGTCTAAGATTTCATAAAGTACAGCGTGACTTTGTAACATCATACAGCTGAAACTGATAGTTCTGAATTAAAACTTTTTTCCCCAGCGCCGCGAGAGAGCACATTTCTTGCAGAACATACACTATTATTTCCCAGCAAAACTGGCGCGATCCAACAAATGATAGTCCGCAAAAAATTCGTCAATCGATAACCATCAAGTACAATAGCATCCGCATTTTTTCGCCGAGTAAGCCCAGCCGCGTGTAGCTGCATAATTGACCTCCCCACATCCCGCAGGTATTTCGCCGCGAATTTTCGTGCGCGGGCAGGTATAAGAGACACGTCGAATTTGCGCGCGTGGCTAAACAATCGGTCTCGGGCTCTTTTTAAAATTGCAGTCGGCGCACGTATGCAGCTCCGCGTACGCGCCGCGAGTTCCAAAGAGGGCATCCCTATCAGACTTTCTCTGCTCAAATATTAACATTCTTCTCCGTTTGGATTCTCCGCGGCCCATATACGCCGCCGAGCTGCTGTGTACACAGAGCTATATATAAGCAGAGACCGCGAGAAAGTGAGAGAGAGCCAATGTTGGACCATCCATTTTCCTCGGAACTTCGGCGACGAGGAGCTGATGCGCGTCTTGCGAACTGTTATACTGGAAATTATAACAATTTATAACGGAGATGTATATATATATATATTTGCGCTTCCCGCGCGCTTGTTAGCGCGCGAGAAACTAATTCGTCGATATAACTTTCTACGAGCGAGCGAGGATGATTTCTCTTGCTTTTAATTAAAAGGCTCGGGAGCGGACGCGCGCGCGTGTGTGTGTGTATCTGGAGAGAAGAAGCCGCCGCCGGCGGCGTCTAATTCTGTGCCACCACGACGCCGGGTCCACTTGTTCCTGATTAGAAATGCAAATACTCGCTCGTTATATACCTACGCACTATACTCGCGCGAGTAAGATGCTATACGATGGAGAAGAGCTACAGGATCGATTCGAGTCCTTTATGGAAGTTTCTTCCGAGATTCTTCCGCGGAGATATAAGTCGCCCTGTGGTAAAGTTATTCTTCGTATTTTATGCAGTAAATGGATGATAATCGGGTATGTGGCTGGCTCGCTAGACTTTTTCACGGTAATGAAAAAAATAGCTCGAATTTTGTTTATTATGTACAGTTTTATTTTTTATAATTCGAAGAGACGATTAATCTGCAGGAATTATGAATAAAGGATGAATTGAGTGAATTTCGCACGCAAAGCATTAATTAAGCATACGCGGAAAACAATACAGTTCGTTCTCGAGTACATTTTGCAAAAGTTAATAATCGTGTTTTCCAACAGCGTTATATATAATCGCGCTGCTTAATTTATTGGAAATTTTAAATAGTGCATTCGAGCTCACGCTACCTTGCTTTTCGAACAATGTCGTTAGGCAGTGTATTTATCGCGCAAAGATTCAACGGAATCCAAAGTAATTTTCACTTCGCGGAATCCGACAATGAGAGCCGCGCCAACATGCGTGTTGGCTTTCTCGCAGAGGAAAAGCCATTTAAAAATATGGGAGCAGCACGTGCGACCGAACAAACGCGAAACGGAATAACAATAAAAGAAAATCGTAGGTCGATAAATTGCGAAGATCGGAGCGGGACGTCATTTTTATGTCAGCCTCTGTAAGAAGTAGACCTCTTGTAAACCGTCTTAATAAAGTTCGTCAAAAAGTTTATTGGTGTTGCCTGTGCGCGTAATTTACACGATAACAATGCTGAGGCCGCAACAATGAGATTGTCCCGAGCAATAATTTCGAGGAAAACAATGCGTTCTCGCGAAAAATACTCGCGACACATTTCTCGATGTTCCGTATTGCGAACTCGCGAAATCACACATGGCGCGTGTGTTGCATATCCGTGAAAAATTGAAAGCCCCTCGAATTTTTTCCCAAGTACAGCCCCGCACTTGAAAATTTCGATCCGCGTAGCCTCGTTCCCGCAGCGATCCAACCGCCGAAGAAGCTCATCTCATACCCATCCACGATAGACGGCAGTGAAACGAATATAGATTGGCGCCGCGCGCACTCCCCATCTGGGACCTATACGCGATCGTAGCATCGTGGTATTCTGTGTGTATATAGGCATATAGAGGGGCGCGCTGCGGATTTTTAACATACAAGACGCGTATCGGCAGTGTAATATTCCGCCGATTCGGCCCCTGCAGGCACAAGCCGACGGGATGGTAATCGCCCGGCCCGAGATCCATTTTATCCGCGAGAGAGCAAGAGCTGGTTGGTATTGCTTTAGCTGTCTTTCGATAGCAATCGCAAGGGGTGCTTGTCTTGTCTTAAAAATTCACGCGGACTTGCTCTTCTTCGGAGTGCCGGCGGAGAGGCCGGATAATCTCGATTCCGTCGGCTTGCCGTATTAATGTCGCTCCGGTGCGAGCAGGCGCTGCGCGAGGAGGGAGGGGGGGAGTCGATGCAAAATTAAGGAGACATCGATATAACGGCTCATCGATTATTCCGACTGATGTCCTTACTGATATATTAGGGCCTTTCCTGTACGGCGCGGTGCGGAGGAGCTGTTTTCTTCTTCTTCTCTAGAAGCGAATGCGTTTTACGCGCCTGTACGAGAGCTGCTGGCGGAATGATTCTTTAATGATTTCGGTCTCGCGTGGGAGAGGGGAAGAGTTTATCCGAATTACTCGATCTTTTTTTCTCTGAACGATTAACGAAATATGCATAACCATATAACGTAATTTTCCCCCCCAACTCGCATTTTCGTATACAGAACGCGTGAAAGGCCGTCCTCGTGATCCTCAATTAGCGCCCCTCGCGAGGAAAAACAAGAAAAACCACTTTTAAAAAAAAAATGAAAAAGAGCGAAAAAGAAGGAGAATAAATAAACACCCTTTCGCCCTAAACCATTCCTCACACAGCCCTACGAGCCTTTCCATCTCTATTAACCCGACAACTCGGCTTATTACCAGCGCCGCTCGCACGCACATACACTCGCACGTGGGATGAGCTGTATGCGGGAGAGGAAAAAAGCCGACGCTGTATATACGCCGCGTATCCGAAGAATAAGTGAAAAGCGCAGAGAGACGAGGAAAGAATCCGCGCTCCTCTTTCACGCTTCGCGGGTATATATAACGTGCTCTCTCCCGACGACGGCTCCAATGTATTTTAATTTAGTCCGGACTATCTCTCCCTCTCATATATGTGTGTTTATACGTATATACGGATAGACTGCGCGAATCTTCGGACGCGTATATGCCGGCTCTCGTGTCCCCAGGAGTCGCAGCGTTGCAGTTTGCGTATGTGTATATCATGGACACACACACACACATACGCACACACACATACACACAGGTGGAAAGGAAGGTACAGTAGGAAAGAGAAGAGGGGGCTGCGGAGGAGCTTAAGCTCGAAACGGGCTGCGTCGAGGGGTGGCTCTTTGGGGGTGTTTTTGATTTGTTGGCTCTCGAGGGACCGAGAGAGACGCGGGCGACAGGAGCGCGGAAAGAGCTGCGCTCGCTCCACACACACACACACACACACACACACCTGGCGCGCGGGAGGCAACCGCACATTATGTGATTTCTACAGGGAGCGAGCGAGCTAACTTTGCGATTGAATTGTGAAGCGACAATGGCAATCTGCCAGGGCTTTATACATCTCTCTCTCGCTCTTGCTCTCGTTTGCCCCCCCTCTCTCTCTCTCACTCTCTCTCTCACTCTCTCTCTCTCTCTCTCTCTCTCTCTCTCTCTCTCTCTCTCTCTCTCTCTCTGTCTTTTCTCGCGTGCAGCGCCATGCCGCTTTTTTCCGAAGGCTTTACCTGATTCTTCGGGCCTTTTTTTCTCGCGCTGGCTCTCTCACCTGCAATACTCTCTCCTTCTCCTCTCTCCAACTCGACGACGCTATATGTACTCTTTTCTTCCTCTTCTTCAACTTCACGAGAGAGCGCCGCGCGCGCACACACAAGGTGAGTGCACTCGCGCTTTGTCTTACACTTTGCGCTGTGTGTATCGCGGTCTTGCATTCAGCCCGGCCTGAACACGTGCAGCCTCTCTCTTTCAGTCAGCGGCACAGCTCGGATGCACTCTCGCTTTCACCGCAGCGCTCAATCCTTCGCGCCCCGTTTCAAAAGTAAGCGTTAAGGGCTGCGAGGAGTGGGCGTACTGTGGCTGAATTTCGTGGACCTAAATAGCAGAGGTCGCTGACCCACTTGCTGCTGTTCGTTTATCCGCTGAGCTAATTCTGGTCGAGTAAATTCGAGATGGCGATCGATACTTTTTTTATAGCGAACCGACCTCTCTCGGGCGTCCTTTTTTTAGGTTTGTTGCTGGCTCACACCCCGCGAGGGTCAATTCTCTCGGCGTCTGCACGATGAACCTCGCGAAATATCAGTTATTCGAATTTACCTCAATGATTCAGCCTTCGCAGCCAGCGAAAATTTTTAGCCCGCCTGAAAGCAATGCTTCATTCAACGCAGCGATTAATGTTCATACCGAGCATACATTCGCGCCTTGGCGGCGTAAATAGATAATAAATTTCCCGCGCATATGGAACTCGGTCGCAAAAGGATATACGCGACAAAAAGGCTATATACTAATAATTCGCCGCTAATAATTCACCCGGCGAATATAACTGGGGCTAGATGACGTCAGCGGCGATTATGTCGGGCATATAGTGTCTGGGCTGAGCGATCAAATATGAAAGGCTGATCCGATAGTCTGGCGGCGGAGCGCTTTATCGATTAATCGCGCGACGACGACGACGACGACGACGACGATGCCCAGAAGTCGTCGGTTATAATTTTGTTAATACTCGCGCTAACTAAGTCGGCTAACTGTCATATAAAAATGCGCGTTTTTTTTTTGTTTATCCTCGTCGTCTACTCCAAGAATTACGGTGTCATTTTAAAGGAAATTCGTCCTTTTTATTTTGCAGATGATTGGCTGAAATTTGTCTCCCCGAAAAATTCCGTGTACACATGCGCTGCAGTAGCAGATCGGCGATTCCACGGATATAGCGCGCACTTCGTCCTGTGGAAGGAAAATCCCAGCGCAAATATTGATTTTCAATTAAGCTTGGCCGAGCACCGAACGCATTCGTGACTTTGCGCAATGTTCTGTACAGCCTCGGGCTTCCCTTCTTTGCTGCCCTTCGTTTCTGCTCTGCGTATAGGTGTACATAGCTATGCGCAGCTTTTTCGCGAAACGTATTCCGGTTGGAAGGAAATAAAGCTGAGGAGAGGTGAGGGAGCTGTTTTGGCTGAACGGCTATGATCGCGTGGAATTGGGGCAGAAAGAGATATTTTTGAGCTTTCACACGTGGATCCAACAACGAACGATTGTCGATAATGAATCAAGGATTTGATCCTGTCAAACTCGCGTGGTACTGACGAATTCGAGAATCCAATATGGGATAATTTTAGGTCGGTCGGTTCAACGTTTGCACTATACTTCGCATTTCATTGATGGCTGTTCCTAATATATCGTGTTTCGTAATCTCTGTGTATCTTTGCCAGTATACACGTGATTCCGTTTAATCTGGCGTTCGTGTAAATTACCCCTGCTCTTTGTGTGCGTACTACTGTAGCGGGAGCATTTTTCATTTCTCTTTTCGATTTGCCTTCTCTTTGCCGTATCTCGCGAATCGGGAGGTAACGAGAGTCTTATGTATAGTGGATTTAAATCAGCGAGTTTAGCTTAAGCTAGGAAATTGCAAGGTTAGAGACCTGTTGTCGACAGTCCTTCTTATTCTACTGAACACGTTATACCCGTAATTTATACTCTTTGATTCGCAGATGGAACTTGCTTTATTGCGTTTTATGAGTTTTTTTTTACCGAATAGCTATTAGCATATATTTTAGCATTATTTGAGGACTTTGAATACAGCAGACATAAAATTAACGGAAGCTTTGCAGTTTGGCATTATTTATTATTATGAATTTAATTGAGCAATTTCAACTATGACGCGAAACATGATAACAATTCTCGTTATGTTAATACATCATAATATATTTACGAATGTAAGCAGATTACGCGGAAACGAACAGTATTGTTTATTATGATCGAATCAACTATTTATGACTTCTGCAGTGTAGGAGTAATGCATTAGTTTCTATTAATAATTTAAACGTCTGGTTTTTATCAAGGAGCTGAACATTAATTAATTTGAAAGAAGTAAAAATTTAAAAACGTAATCTTGTGAAACGGCTTTTGTCGAGAACTGCTAGACCTCACATAGTACTATTTAAATCGGACCTATGGTTACATGCAAAAATACAGCAGCGAAGCGTATAGATATACTGTAAGGTTACCTCGCTATACTTAGTCAAAGGTTTTCTTCAAGAGTCGTTTTCAGTTTGACGTCTAAAAGGAAGGTACGACGTTGTACGTCTTACAAGATCTAGTCGGACGCTCAAAGCCTTGCAAAACAAGGCCCTTACACCAGGCAGAGAATATTAAATAGCAGTTGTAATAAAAAACGTCGTGGGATTCATATTTGAGTAAGAAGACTTTTCGTCGCATAAACTATTTCTCATTGTCTCAGTGTGCTTGGACATTCTAGTAGTACAATTCCAAATACGGTCAGACGTATCCGCTTGGTGTATTTCTAGAAGTGTCGTAGCATCCTCTTATCACACTTTGATCGCTCCTTGACGTCTACAACGCAATCAATCCTGTTGCGTCGCAACGCAATTTACTGTAAATCTATACACATAATTACATACAAAGAACTACAAAACACACAACACACACATTTCTCTATGAATCAACAACCCACGCGTCCTACGTGACCAAGACAATACACTCAGACGCGCGCACTTTTTATAGTCATATTTTTCACTAATCCGGCAAAATCGACAGTCCCTACGCGGCTCTCGAGCATCTGCAGATTTATGACACGACGATTTTTTGCATCCGTCAACGGATCCGCGATCGGCTCGCAGCCTTCACACGTGTGCTCAAGATGCGCACTTTTTTCTCGACAAAACGCAAACGCGATAAACTTTCTTCTACCCAATCAGCACCCTCATTTCCAAATTTTCTCAGCCAATCAGCTCCTTCAAATTTCCACTAGGCCTACCCCTTCCCGACACAAAATTCAGCGATCGACGGACTACCGATCGCGAACAGAGGACCAGAAGATCTGACTAGACAGTCGCGAAGTACAGATGCATTAGCTGGCTTCGTGAGTCATACATCCACACACTCAATACGTATACACGTCAACACTTATTCTATACTACATCATTTACACCAAAGTTATATTTTTCTTGTGAATAAATTTTATATTATTTTACACCTAAACAGTCGTTTAAAATTAGTTTTGCAAACGACATAAGAGGAAAAAAACACCTTCTCCCCTCGCAACAAATCCTATAAGTTATGCATCGAAATAACAAAATTCCACAGCCCTCGATACCACCACGATCTCCCGAGCTCGTTCTCGATTAAAATTCAGCCAAAAAAAAAATTATAAGAATTGGAAAGCATGTCCTCTCGAAAAAAAGCGCAAGTTCCAAGCCCTCAGGGCAATCGATATGTAGAACCAGTATAGGCTGGAGGCTCGCTGTCGAGGTGTATCGGCTCCATATATGCAAGAGTTGCGGCGCGAGGTTTTGCAGCTCAGCGTGTGTATACACCCAACTATAGCGCACAGCCACGTCGAGAGGCTTATTTAACCTCACCCTCCCCCCCGCATATGTGTGTATATGCTCTCACACACAGAACTCTCTCAGTCGCGCGCGCAGCCGATGATTGATGGTACCGTGACCAATGATCGGCATGCATTATACGCACGGCCTCTCTCTCTCTCTCTCTCTCTCTCTCTCTCTCTCTTCCCGCCTATATTTATTGCAGACAGGCGCATGCACTGGCACTTGCGTGCCGGGACTTCGAGAATAAGTTGACGCGCGTGCGGAGAGTTCAACGAGTGATTACCTGCTGGCGTGGTCCTATATATACTCCTCTCTCCTCGACCCTCCAGCAGCGTGATCTCCAAATGGCTGCAGCGGGGGAGTATACGCGGCCGCGGTCTTGGGAGGAAAGACCCGTCAGGCGATACAACGCCGACCGATTTATCATTTTCTGCACGTGTGTGCTGTTTTTTCATTCTTATTTTTCACGCGTCGTCTGTGTGTGTGTGCGTGTGTGTGTGTGTGTGTATGCAAACTCGCCGGGATTCCCACAACGGCTTCCGGCAATTTTCGGCGAGGATGCAGTGCGACGTTGCTCGAAGGACTTTCATGGCGTATGTTTTTAAATTAGTATTTTTATGTTGAATAGAATCAACGTTTTATTGCGGATAAATTTATCCCACTCGATATTATAATACCGTCGTCGTAAAGCTTCGTCAGGCTCGCGTTCAATTTTAAACGACACGCGGTTGTGTGTAACAGATATTATTTTAACGAAGCTCATCAATAACTTTATATCCTTACATTACTCTCATTCAATATACCTAACGTAATAAATCAAATTCCCGCGCTTGATGTATAGAATAGTGATGTATAGCCAATAATTCAAATTATCCTATTCCCGCGCATATTTCCGTCGGCGAACGACGCGCGAATAGATAGAGAGCTTTCAGCCGAGCAAATGTTTACGATCTATACTTGGGCGAAAGTTTTTCTTTATCTTAACAACTCAACCCTACCATACATACATACCGAACTACGCGGTATACATAGTCGGGCTATGCAAAAGTTTGAAAAATAATTAAATTTTTCATCTCTCGACAGCCGGTTGGGCGCCAAAGAAGAAGTCATGCCCTCGGCGTAATTGAAGATATTTCATCCGAACAAATATTTATTTTCGTCTCGCGCTTCTCCTCGTTATATACATCGAGAAACGCCCGCATACAACCCTGGACGTCTTCGCGCATCCGTAGAGTCATAGAAAGAGCTGTGAGCTGCGAAGACTGCGCAAAGAAAACGAATCAAGATTACGCGGGAAAAGTAGCGTAGAAGAGCTGCGAAACTAAACTTTCTCTTCTCTCTCGACTCCTTGACGTTGTATAAAAGTTGCCGCTTCTTTCGATCGCCCGTAGGCAGACAGCGACGAGAAGAGAGAGAGAGAGAGAGAGAGAGAGAGAGAGAGAGAGAGAGAGAGAGAGAGAAGTTAAGGTGCGCGCGCCCCTGGCGTGACCGCTCATACTTTATTTCCGAGGCTGTATATTTTTTACGATTTCGAGCTATATATCTCTCGCCGCGCGGCAGACAGCCGGTAGACCGAGCGTGGAAAGTCGGCCTCTACCGTATGCGAGCTTTCGTGCGCTGTGCCGAGGCTAACGCAACTCGCGCCTAATGATAAATTGAAGGAAAGTATCGTCGCTCATCGGGCCGTATCGTGTTCGAAATTTTCGTGAATAGCCGCGATTAATAATTCCCTCGCCGCTCTGGAATCTCGTATGCGAGATGGATATTGTATAACCCGCTCGATATATGCCGCGAAACGAATAATCAAGTCGATCCCGCTCGACACGTGTAATTAATTCCGCGAGATTCGTCGCGCGTGCGTTATTCGTTTGTAGTAGCGCGGTGCAACGGCCTCATTAGGCAACTGAAATATGAAGTAGCGAAACGGCTTGAAAAATAGAGAAAACCGACGCATGACATAAGGCACACGCTTATATATGGGAAAACGAAGTGAACCGCGGCGCGCTGGAGGCGGCTGGTAAATTATTTTTCTCGCTCCCCGCTTTTTTTCGCTAAACTTTGATCGCGCGTTCATTAATGTTTTTCGCGATTGCGCGCGTCTGTTTTCCAATCACCAATTACACGGCTTAACGCAATTACCAGCCACGCGTATACAGTTATACCAGTGGATTTTGCAATTATGCACCGAATGCATGCGCATTCGACGTCTGACCATATTCGGATCACTAAAATCGCGACGTGTACATAAACAGCTTTCGAGCTTTTGTTACGTTTTCGCGGGAGGAAAATAAAAAAAAACGGCTGCAGGAAAGTCAATAATTTTCCGGGTGGAAAAATTCGCAGCCGAAGATCGTCTCTTCTCCCCTTTTTCTTTCCCCGTCGTCTTTGTCGGTGAAAAGTGCATTTCTCAGCGACGGCACACACACATACAGAGACCGAGTGCGGGAAATCCAATTGTCGGACACGTATTCCCCGAGCGGCGAATGCGAGTCGGAAGGATGAGGGAGGCGTCGACGGCGAAAATCCGATGTTCCAAAGGTAATTTCCCTGAAAAAGATGTTATAACCACGCGCACGTTTGATCTGCTGTCCTTACCCTCTCACTCTATCTCGCATCTGGAATAGCCGTGTGCAGTGCATTTTGTCATTCCGCGATGAATTAGGAATCCAGGAGGATGTTCTTTAATCAACGCGCTACATGACGTCGAGACATACACAGGAATGATAATCTAACGACGAGTCGGGCGCGCGATGCATCTGCAGTAGAGAGTGAGGGTGCAGAAGAGGCTAAAAATGGAAAAATATGGATAAGCGTGCACACGCATACGCAAATCGCATACCTCTACAATGTAAAGACCCGCCTCTCCGCGCAGCTCTCTATGCGCGGCGGATCAAGGCGGCCCTTTCCTTCCAGCACACTTTGCGCCGCATTTCCATTTTGAGAACTCTCGATTCTTCCGTCGGCGAGTCTCCGCGCTGGTAAACGTTTCGTTTGACTTATACTCCCTGGGATCGCTTCGGAGTCGCTCGCTGCGCGGCGATCATTACTGCGGGGCGGGATTTTATGCAGCCCTTCTCCTATCTGAATATTCATAGCGCGGAGGCCGAGCTCGCGCGCGCTGTGTACAAAGAGGGGAGAGGCGCGAGTTTTCGCAAAAATGCAGTACATTCGAGAGAGAGAGAGAGAGAGAGAGAGAGAGAGAGAGAGAGAGAGAGAGAGAGAGAGAGAGAGAGAGATCTGATTCGCTCTGTGTAATGGAGCCTGAGACGAGAGCTGCGACGCGGCAAAAACGTAATTATGCGGGGCTAATTGCCTCGGAAGGAATACGAGATGGCGACGAAGGACTGTGCAGAGAGAGCGAGTAGGAGAACACTCTCTCCTCCTCGTCATGGGCGCTAACTCGATTTAAGCTTTTAATTTCCTCGGCTGTCGCCCGGCTCGCATTCCTTTTCACTCGTTTAGCGGAGCTGAACTGTGAATTAAGGCGTTGCGAGTGATCGAAAATTAGGACAGTGGATCGGTGTGAGCTTTTAGTTCTTTTTTATTTTTTCGATGACAACTCGGACATCTTCCGCACACACTTAATCGATAGTTAAAAGGAACAAGCAGCGAAAACATCAGCGAGCGAGGGTAGCGCGAAAGTTGCCGGGGAGCACACAGACCGTAACGATCCGCTCCGGAAAAAGGAGAAAAGGGATAGAGAAGAAGGCGAGAAACGGAAAAAGCAACCGTAGATCTGCAGCGAGTCCTGTGGAACTATTTCTACTGCCACCGCTGCGACGACGGCATTCTCTATTCGAAAAGTTTTTCTTCTCGCGGTTTTACGAGTCCGTGGCTACGCGACGGCTGTTGATGGGTCCCATTTGTACAGTTGCGACGAAGCTTGTACCTATATGTACTGCATTCTATGTAAAAATATATCCGTATGTATCGGAGCGAAATCAAGCTGTCTCGCTTATTTTCTTCTATTCCTCTCTCAGCAGGTATCAGACTGTGTACACGTAGTTGTCTCGACATTCGTGCAGAGCTACACGCTTTCGGCTCTGCGGTCTGGGCATCCGTGTGTGGTTTTGTAACACGTGGATGAAACCTCGTCAAATATGCATGCACGTGTAGGTTCTGGGCGTCGCTTTCTCAAAGGGTGAGCTTTGTGACAGTAACATTAAGTGCTCGGGTGCAGCCGAAATAACGTTGGCTACTGTTATATTGCAGCTGATAATAACACAAAAAATCTACGAATAGAAATTCTCTTCACAAACGCGAGTATAAAGGCGTCCGTTCATCACGTAAACGCGTTTATTAGCAAAAAAAAGCCAGCTGGCTAGACGCGTGACACCAGCTGTTTCTTAATTTATCCTCTTCTTTTTAAAGGACTGCCTCGAAAAGCTCTAGCTGCAGCGACTCGATGGAGAGCGCGCGAGCAGATGCCGGTAAAGTCACATATATATGCTCTACCTGTATATATACACCGATATATATACGCGGGCATATAAGAGCGGGTGGAAGTTCGGAGCAACGTGTGTCGTGACACACGTGACGCAAGCTCTCTCTCTCTCTCTCTCTCTCTCTCTCTCTCTCTCTCTCTCTCTCTCTCTCTCACGGTGGCGGCGGCCGAGTGAGCTGGCGCGCGTAAATATTTTACGATCGTCTGAGTGCCTCTAAATTCTTCGTTATCGCCTTGGATCGGGCGCACGGGACCAAGCCGACACTCCCGCGCATGTATGTATGTATGTATATGTGTGCACGTGTATATATTCGCCGAAAGCGAAAGGGCAAATTTACAGCACGTCCTGCATCGTATCTCAGATATTTCAATACGCTAGCTCCTCCAGAGAGAGGGAGGAGAGCTTTAGATACATGTATTCGGCACACTTTGCTCCCTCCACGATTCGTCGCGCTCTATAACTTTATCGTGTGTTCTCGAGTTTTATATATGTGCGCGACGACTCTTTATCTGATTTCGAGCGGACGTTTCTCGGAATAGACGAGCTTGCGAGCATATACGGGATGAGTTTTTTTGGTGGACAGCGATTGAAAGAGCTTTACTCGCTTTTCGGAGTTGACTCGTATAATAGAGAAAAGATTTTGCTTTTACACGGAGGCAACTGACCTAAATATGCTGGAGAATATAAAGGATTACGTAATGTGTATAATCGGACGCGCGCATATTTAGCGAGCGTATGAATATTCACGTGACTAATCGATAAAAGGCGTTTTGCCGGGTGAACGATATCATTTATTTATATGTATAACGCGCGCGGTAGTCTGCACTGAATGAAACCGAACCTACATGGATAACGATCACGAAGTGATATTAGAAAATTCTCTGTGTATGCGCTATTAGTAAATATCCCGAATATCACGTATTATACAGCTGAAAAAAAACTCTCCAATATCAGCGCGCATTCATCGTTTTCGGTAACCAAACGACCAATCCCCGCGTACATAAATTACATATGTAATTCCACAAACATAGCCGCAACGAAATAGCTGCATATATAATTATCCAACGCGGCTCATTAACGCCACTGTCAAACAAAGGTCAGTCGAAATCAAAATTCCGCCACCGTTATATACACCCGCGTAGAGCGAGTGAGAGAGCATACACACACCACGAGAATCTGTCAGAAATGGGCTCTGGTTGCCGGAATTGGCGCAACGCGTGACACGACTATTCATCAGTCGAGCTATAGCTCGGGGGCTGATTTCGATTGCGTAGGCGCATCACTCGAGCGCAACTACCCACACGCTGTGGATCATCGAGGATGTTGTAAAGGTCGCCCCGTTATGTTTCAGCCTCGTAATGTCAAATTTCACGCGCGCGTCTACCGCAATACGCGGAGCCAGACCGCAAAACGCGCACGTGTTCGCTGCCGAGTTTATTTATCAACTTTTTTTCTCCCCCCCCCCCCCTCTCTCTCTCTCTCTCTTTCACTCGGACGGGCTGGTTACTCGCTTACGTAAAAGCCGTGCTTGCACGTGCTGCGGAGCTTTTTGCCCGACTGCAGCTCATGTGTGTGTGTTTTTGTGGAAAAGCAGAAGCCTCTGCTGCGCAGCCAAATTACGACTATAATTCGCTCTCCGAGTCAAATAAATATCAGCGGTGTGGCTTCGCGCGTATACGCGTGTAAATAGAGCCGTGCGTATACGGGGGGGAGAGTATATATATATTTGTGCGAGCGAGGGAAATCATCATCATTGGCGAGGGCTGTCGTTATTTTTGATGAATATGACGTTGCACGCACGGATGCCTATTAAAGATGATCGGTCATAATATGCCGCGCTGCGTGTGATGCTGATGAATTTTTCGATGACGATTCATACGCGCCGATGATGATGTTCCGACGCTTGTCAAAGCCCTCGTCTAATGACGCGACGGCGCGGCGCGGTGATAGGACGCGGGAGCGTAATTGATGATTTCATTCGATATGTCGATTTCACGCAGTTCTTCTTTTACGATTACTGCAGTCATCTTATACTGATCATCCAGCTCTACTTTGCGGATAATTGACGTTTTATCATGCTTGAACTCTGATCGTCGTTTCTGCTGCGATTCGTCAAGCTTATATAGACATACATTACGGAGCATGCGCTTGACGCAGAGAGTGACGTATACGTGATTTTTTCTCGTTAAAACTTGGCGACTCCGTAACCCCTGCGAGAGTCCATCAAAAATTGCCAATCGATGCATCATCATGCAGCCTTGAACACGTGACGCGTCGTCGCAAAACTACTCTCATGCGCTTTAACTTTCCGATAAAAAATAAGGATTTCACGTAACGTGCGCCGGATTTGAAACGGGTATCATAAGAGATTAGCGGAAACGATAGCAGCGAGCGCACGTTGCAAGCTGCTAATTAGGACACTGGAGCTTCAGCGCCGACGAGACGCTATGTGCACGTGTATAGGTAACAAGCGCGCACTGCTGCGTCCGGGATTTGATGTTCTCGAAATGTATAGGTAACGTTCGACTAATTGCATTTTTTTCTTGGCTTTCGCTGGAGTAAACTGTTTCGCAGAAGGTCGTCTGGCTGTGCGGATTAATAGGCGTCAATTCTAGAAGATAGTTAGTAAAATATATTCGCAAACTGACTTAGTCTATATATTACAATACTTAACGTAACAATTCAAATATGCAAACAGGAGTCTTCTTCTATTTAATAAATATTACACGCTTTGCAGTTCCTACTGTCCTCTAAAAAAAGGAAAGGCGAAAGAAAAGAAGAAAAGACAGAGAAGAAGATCGCCACGCGACGTCCTTCTCTTCTCATTTCTCGCCGAGGTGTTGTATTCCTTGGAGAAAATCGCAATTGCCGGGCCTCCGTTGCTGCGCCACTGCTGTTGACTCCCTGGTAACGAGGCATACAGTATGGCAGAAGTCGCGAGAAAAGGTGATGAAAAAACGGACGATGTAAGCAAGTTTCGCGCGACAATTTATTTCTGGGTTTATTTAATTTGCCGGCTCGGCGTATCAACTTCGCCCGACGGGTACAGTTTTTTTTAAGTGGCCGGTATGCTGAGGTAAAAATAAAGGGTCGTCAGACGGCAGAAGAGAGAGCATCAGCCTTATTTTTCAACGTCTCTCTCTCTCTCTCTCTCTCTCTCTCTCTCTCTCTCTCTCTCTCTCTCTCTCTTTCTCTCTCGTCCTGACGTCATCGGGGTTAATGCGTATTAGTGACACGGGACGAGCGAGCGACGACTGGCCACGACGTATTTTCCTTCGGTATGTGTGTGAAGCATCGCTCGGAGACTTATTATCGGCGAAAGGAAATAATTACGGATTTATGATTTCACATCGACTTGTCGACATCTCATGAATTTTCGAAAAGGAATTTGACTTATAGTCTCTATCCACTGTATAAGTATCTACAGGAGAAATTCAAACCAATTTCGGTGACTATTGTCAGTTTGATATCATCTCCAGCTCCATCGTAGTGCGGCAAACGTGTTCGGGTACACGCGTGCGCGAAATCGAGCACAGGTAAAAACAAAAAAAAAGACGCGCCACGCACGCCGCCTCCTTCAACTCGCCGGCATTTCGTTAATAAAATTACACGGTCACAGCGAGCGCCGAGAGAAGGAGAGAGGGAGGAAAAAAGGAGGACAGGTACGGAAAAGCCGACGCTTTCAAAAGGTAGCTTGCGGGGGGGGGGCTGCGGAGCAAAATAGAGGGGCGAATCACGCGCTCGCGCAGCGGCAATCGCCCGTAAGATTCGCAGCACGTTTTCCCCGGCGCCAGGGCGTTTCGCCAACTTTCCCTCGTCTCCCTCCTCCTTTCTTTCCCTTCGACTTCGCTTTTCGCATGCCTGCCCTGTACTCTTCTTCCAGTCGTCATCATCTTCCTCCACCCCCTCCTCCGCTCCGTCGGCACGATTATTTTCTTTTCACTTTTCATTATTTTCCGCCTACGCGTTTCTCTGTATATTATACAGCTGTCCTCTGCTTATTGTGTAGACGCTAAACTTCTCCTTTGAGATAAATGCATTATACACGTTCAATTTCTCTTCGACAACTCTGATGCTTTGTGAAAAGTCTTCTTTCTTCGGGCATATTATGAGCTGTGGACTTAACTTCGAATCGGCTTGTTTTTCATTCGACGATTGTTATCGTGAATCTCGTATAAATGAATAATTGATCATTTTGTAGTCGTTTATTGCGATATTCCAGCTTGTTCATAATTAATTTGCCATGCATGAATATCGAAACGAGTATGCGCGTTGTTTCGAAGTTTGCGCTGGGTGTACACGTGATTAATTTTCATAGAATCGAATTCGAATTTGCTGAATTATTTATACGCATGGATATTACAATTTTCCATTTCGCCCGCAGTCGGGCACCTGAGTCTAATGAAAATATTTCAATAGCTTCACCACAATATCATGACGCCGAGTAAAAGTCGATCTTATACAGTAAACGAAAATTCAATTTGCTATTTATGAATGAGAGCTTGAGCTTTCGCCCAATTTCTATAATGCATGACGGTAATTTCATTTAAAATCGACGGTTTAATTAATTTCGATTCAATCAAATAATTAAACACTAGCATCAATCTCACGGCGTTAAGAAGCCGAATAATAGTTCTCTCATCTCGCTTACAACTCACTAAATTCACTCCATCGCTGCAGCTGATGCAGCGCGTCTTTGATTGGCCGCGAGGTAAAAATCGACAGTCGAGTTGCGGGCCGCGCGCACGTCGGGATTTGAGCCTTGGACTCTCTCTCTCTCTCTCTCTCTCTCTCTCTCTCTCTCTCTCTCTCTCTCTCGATCGCGCGCGCGGGTGGGCCATGTTTTCTCTCTTGAAATTCGCCGACGGCCTTTTAAAGCGCGATGCAGCGGAACGTCGATTCGATTCAGATTGTGTGTCGGAAAACGAGATTCAATTTCGCCTATAGTCGATACGTTCGTGACGATTTCGACAACATGTCAATGCGAGCTCTTAGTCCTTTCTCTCTTTGTGTGTACTGGATTCTTTGCTCTCCTTTGCCGCAGATCGTCTCTAGCATATGCGCGAGCAAGTACAGCGTGTCGATTTCTCTGCCTTGAAAAAAGGGGCATATGTGCACATAACGTGTACATATCGCATAGACGTGCTTGTGGTGGAGATAGCGGCGTCGGAACTTTGCGATTGGTATATTGGAGGAGGGATAGAGGAAGCAGCACCGCAACGGTTATACGTCGCCGGCGACTTCTCGCGAAATTTGATTGCCGTTCGCGGTTGTTCGACCTGTGCCGAGTCTGTGTATTTTTGTACACGTGTGTAACTGTTTTTTTTTCTTTTATTTCGAAACCTCTTCTTTAAAAAAGGAAAGATGAGAACGCTTCGCTTCCGACTTTTCAAAGCAATATAATAACAAAAGAAAAGAGGAATAATTATTGTTATACACTACATCAGTGTGAGAAATTCATAATCTTCCATTCCAACCAACAAGCGAATCAGGGAAAGATGAAAGTAGGAGAACTCAGCATTAATGATAATATATTATCGCGCGGCTTAGAAGATATACGGATTGAACCGCTAATTATACACCGCCTATATTACACAAGCAACTGTCTTGCGTCAACTGCACTTTGTCTGCACTCATAAAACATTCAAACTATCTCTGGATACACGTGCATTATTGTGCAGGCACTCGATAAAATCTCGAATCGAATCTGCACTTATAGGTCGGTTCTATTTAGATCGACTGACAATCAAGCCGTGTTCGAGAGGCTTGAGGTCAATAAGTTGATTGTAAAGTTATTCCGATGATTACAATGTTTTTTAGTATGAAAATTCATTAAATTCGAAATTCGCAATCGCACATCATGACTTTATAATTAGCGGCATAATTACAGGGAACGAGTCCATGATATCGCGATAACGCGGCGGATAAATCACAATCAGAAAGCAGCGCCGCGGACCATACGCTACCGTAATAATCAACTAAAACTCATAACGACACTTTTGCACACAATTCAGCCTGGCCGCGTTTCGGACCGGTCATCCCACGTGTGCGAAATGATAATTGCGAATCGCGCCCACACAGCAGCAGCAGCATCAGAAAGATTTAGCGCCTCTACTATACAGTTCGAAACTCTAACATATCTCCGTATGCAAAAGCTTGTCTACCGGCAAATGAACACACCCTCACTCGGCACACACGATATACATTCTCCTTCGGAAGAAGGAAACGCCTCGTATCATCTTTCCTCGCGCTGCTCTCTCTCTCTCTCTCTCTCTCTCTCTCTCTCTCTCTCTCTCTCTCTCTCTCTCTCTCTCTCTCACACACACACACACGTACACACACACATACCAACATAAATAAGGAAAATGAAAAAGTAAGCTCACCCGCCGCGAGAGCTTCGCGGTAGTGTATATTTCGGAGGAAGTTCGCGCAGCGCCCTATATTATCCAAGCCTTGTCTGATCCTGTGCCATCATCCGCAGCCTCCTGCGCACATAGCCGCGCGTAACATATGCGCCGTGCGCGGATGCATGATTGTGTGCGCGGCTGGCTCTCCTGTGTGTACGTTGCGCAAAGTGTATATACCTATATGTATGTGTATAACGCGAAGAGAGTATAGGGAAGTTCAAATGTGACAACTGGGAGCAATTTGGCGTAAACACGGAAATGCTTCCCTGACTTGGAACGCGCGTATGTGTGTGTATGGATACTGTCCAGCGGCGGCTCTGCTGGGGTCCCCTACCGGCGAATTAATTTCCCGCCGGCGACGCCGCGCGCGCACACACACACACACGCGCGCGCGCTGTTCAATTAAGAGATAGGTGAGAAAAGTAAAGAGTTTCCGAACAAAGTTTTCGCGATTCGAGGATAGCCGCCGTGCGGACGCGCCTGTGGCTTATAGGTATGTAGAGTAAATGACTTGATTAGTGAAATTTAAGTAGGGGGCGTACGGGAAAATCGCTGCTGTCATTTTTTTTAAACATCGCTGTCGAACGAACTTTGTGGGGGTACATTAATTTCTATATTAATAACTCAAGCAAACTTAATAGCACAGCGATGTTTCAAGCGTGTGTAATATGTATGATGGCTATTTGCCGGTCAATATTGGATATACCGTTCATTGCATTGTTCAGAAGTGCAAATGCGAGCGGAGATTGAGATCGGTGCTGCGGAATATGTGAAGAGGCAGATAAACAGTGATATTAATGCGCATAACTGTTACATCCAAGGAATTCCATTATCGCCGCATAAACGACAGTATTTTAATGGCACTGCCGAAGTCAGCGGGCCATCGTACGTATACGTCATCGTTCTCCACTGCCTCCCCTTGAGGGTAATCAGCCGTCTAATCAGCCCAAGAGATAAGAGCGAGCGGGAGAGGGTTATTCGACGCTTTTAATTGCATCCAAGAGCCCGGCAGCGTGAAAGCGTCGATTAATTGACAAAGTGACGTGATTATCCGACGTCGTTCAACTGCGACATGACTGACGTTGATTTCTCTTTTCGCGATGATGCTTTGTGCATATGCGAGAATAAGTGGCGAAGAATAAACATAATAAATGCAAATAGTTCAAATATACATCTTGCAGCTGAGCTTGCATAGTATTCGAGAATTTAAAGTAACCTGCGCAGGCTTTTGGAAAATACACATAAATTTTAATAATTTATGTCGCTCAAATCAATTAAATAAAAAAGCTCTACGATTGCTTCGGCAAATATTTATATTCTAGACTTGCTCGCGCTCAAGCCGATGGCGATGCAAAACGAATAACACGGTGTAACGGCATCGCGCTCACGTTTGTTTTGGCTTCAAACAATTATAAGCCCCGGGATTAAACTCTAGCGCGAACCCGATCGCCGACAATAAATTCGTGGTGGTCGAACTCTCGCGGATTGAAACTTCGGCTTGCCTGTGGAAAACGCTGGCTCGCTCTCTCCGCGCATCGGATAAAATTTCATGAAAAACGAGGAAACCCGCGCTTTTGTTCAAAGTAAGTCCGCGCATCGCCAAATATCAGACTGCGTGGCACAGCATACTATTTTTTTAATTGCGTCGCGTATACGCGCAAAAATGATTCATGAAACTTGATTTTGTATACGGATTTTATTTTACCTTTTTGCTTTGATGCATGTCCTAATTGACGTTGTTGATTTTTTTAGGGGATCCGAGTTCGAAGCTGGTTTGAAAAGGCGGCTGACCTGGAATGATAAATATGTTCTGCTAGATTTTTTACGAAGTCTGAAACCACAAATACTCTTTCTATAAATATCATAATTACATTTATGCGTCATTGGGTATAATGTTACTCATTTTGTTACGATGATGAAACAATCATTTAAATTGTAATTCGGTTTAAAAATATTCAGTTTCTTATTTCGATAATTTTGAAACAACATTAATTATGTACGCTCAAGTTTTATAAGATGTCAATTTTTTAAGAGAAGTTAAGTTATGTTGATTGCGAAGACACGGTTTACTTGCGTACAGTGGTGCCATCTGTCAGTAGAGCTTTGAATCGGGTACTTTTAGAGGATGGTTATCGGCACAGAGCAGTCGATAAAATAGAAAATAATTTATCAGAGCTCCAAAAAGTAGATATTAGTAGGTAAATAAGTCAAATTATGGATACTGTATGTAGGCCTGACTTTAGTTTTCAGAAAATCATTACGCAATTTGTCATCTGTTCACCAGCTGATTTATATCCTTCTCTAGTATGACATACCTTTCATTTTGCAAGTGAAGATAGCTTAATTGGGCGCAGGAGATCATAAAATAATTTCATTTAAGAATGTAATACATTTTTGTTCAAAACATATTTTCAATAAAGCGATTGTTCGAATTAGCAAACTATTTATTTATTTGAATGTAAATTTATAAATATCTTAATACAAATTACTCCTTTTTGGCGAATTTTAAAGCAGCAATCTAGAAAATTGTCTGACGAAAACTATTTTAAATATTATTTTCCAGAAATTTAACCCGTTTTCACAAGTGTATTATAAAAAACAGCATTATATCTAGCACGACAATGATATACTCCATAAACACTCCAACGCAAGTAGCATTTTAGTACAACAAATAAGTTAAGTGCATTAAATCTAAATAAATTCTACCGTTCGCGTACATAAATAGAAGAATTCTTCGTAAGAACGTAAAAATATCTTATATCACTCAATTAGATAAAAATTAGAATCAAGCGCCACTTTGCATGGCATTTAAATTTGAAAAAAATTTCCAACAAAGATCGTTAAAAAGCGCTTTCCTCGTGATTGCACACAAATACTTTCCGAGAATACGGTAAATCAACGCAGACATCAATTCAAATTCAGAGCGCAAAACTACATCAATTTGCGGCACGTATAAACAGGGGAAAAAAATTTCCAACGCAACAACTGCGGCTGCTACGAAAATTCGATAAACATAAACGAAACTTCTAGACGACAACTTTCTCCACCTCGGACTTGGGATGCCTGGCACTGTAGTACGGATCCTCGCCGGCGCTCATTCTCGCGATCACGGCATCGGGTATGGCCTTCTCCTCCAAATTCCTCACACCTGGCAGCAGCAGCATGTGGTCGGTGTCGTAAAAGGGCAGCTGCTTGCGCTCGGCCAGGTTCTTCGTGCCATAGAGCTGGCCCAGGTAACCGGCTGGTATGGTCAACCTTATCACCGGGACTCGTTTCTCGTTGAGATTACGGTTGCCGGGCAGCGGCTCCAGCGCGTCCACGATCTCGGCTTCGTTCTCCACGTCGTCGATGGTGGCGAACGAGCCCGGCACCGGAGAGCCCAACGCCACTCCGTAGAGACACAGACACAGCAGGACGATCTGTCGGGTGGAGAAGATTTATTAGAGGTTGTGATTTCTAAGCGAGACGCGATCGCTGTGCCCTGCACGTATGAAAATAAAAACAACGCGCGGGCCCGCTGGCAGACCTTGAGACGCGCGCGAAATTGAAAAATCGAGTATAGGCTTTATTCTAAAGCGATATCGTAGATCGGTTTGGCGATCGGCAACCGAACTTTTCGATCGTCCAAGAACTGATGAAAAAAGCTAGACCTTATATTGTGCGGAGAAACCAAAATAAACTGTCATACGCGATAAAAGTAGATAAACCTCTCACGCGCGCACGAAAATTCTCGGGGGAAAAATATAACGCTCTTACCTTGATCATGTTCGCTCGACGCGTCGTCGCGTGCAACTATCCACGGAATCCCCGCGATGACACTGTTATATATGTGCCAGAAGCCCAAGTCCGGTCTTACAACACGCTCCAAGCGCCGCGTTTTCTCGTCGGGAGAGAAGGACGAGAGGAGAGAGAAAGAGAAAAAAGGTAAGGAGAAGGAGGACAGCAGCAGCGTCTGTATGTATGAGAGGAGGTGTAGGCGCCGGCTCTGCTTCGGGCGAAACCGAACTGGACCTCCACTCTCATATCCATACTCCATTTATGTCGTTACGGCTGCGTAGTCATCGAGGCGCGGATTATATCCAGATCGTCGTTACCGTAAATAAGCGCGACAACGCGTCCAGTCGCGGAGTTCAAAAAACTTTGGATACTCGGATTGAGAGAGGAAATGTGGGCATTTTTTTGGTCGAGCTTGTGATGATTCGAGATGTTGGGCAGACTTGGGTAGTTTTGCTGTTATGCGTTTAAGTAGAATTTTCATAAAAATTAAGAGCAAAGCGTCGTTTAAGGCTCCTTTATGCTGTTTTTATTTACGCTCGCATTCAGCGATATTATCGTTAAAACACGCAAAAGACGTCAGAATATCAAGTTGCAAGATCGTTAAAAAAAAAACGTTATTCCCGTTCAAAAAACCAAAAATTAAAATCTTCATTCGAGATTACAGAAACGAGATACCGTCAGCCGAGCTTCGTAAAAGGCAAAACCTTTTAGGAGTTGCAAAAACTAACGACATGTCGTAGGTGTACCAGCGAGTTCTTTGAACTTACTCGAACGCCAAGGTCGAAGAAAGAACTTATCCCATATCCTCTGCAACGCAAATCCTCTCTATAAATTGCTACGTCTTTTCTGCTTGAATATTTGCATTTCGGATCATTTTCCAAACAAAATCAATTCGTCTTGTACTTTTCGGCATTTTATGAGTTTCTATTACGCAGTTACCACGTCCAGAATCAGTACACCAGCTCTGTATCCAAAAATATCGGCCGGCTCCACTCTGGCCTTGAACTTGACACACAGCATTAAATAACGAATTATAGGAACGAAGCACGTTTCAGTGTGTGTATGTGTGTGTATAACGGGAAATAGATCGAAAATCTGCAGCGCAGCACTGCGCTGTATCTAATTGATCGAGCAAACACGCAAGCGTGCGAAAAGTTTACACGACGCGTCAGCATCGCTAAAATCTGACGATTCAAGCCGCGGCTTTTCCGCAAATGTAAATATTGTCTTTAGTCGCGCGGGTATATGGCGGCAGAAATCTCGAGAGTCGGTTTATTGAAATAAACCGCTCGCGTAAGCGCACCGCAGAAGTTCACGGCACTTTCTTGTCGTATACAAATTTTCCCGTGAAGCTCGTGCTGATGCTCGTATCCGATGATGTCTGCGGTGGTGCACTTTTTGCATTATTGTTCAAAATCCGAGTTTTGCAAAGAATATATTTCTGATTAGAAAAATTCACAGTGACCGACAAATAAACTTTCGTGATGCATTTGTTCGTCGGATCGAAAGTATACAAGTCCAAAGCGACGGGAGAGGCATTTTCAAATCGGAGCACGTGCGAAGGCGTGGAGAAATTCGCGGCTCCTGTTTTTTTAAAGTCTGCCGATGCCCTGCTCCAAAAGCGAGTATTTCAGGTCCTACACCTCCAGAGCGATGGAACTTTACGTTGCACGAGTGCTTTCTTGATGAAAATGATTTCGCGCCAAAATCAAGTTAGAAACTGATATTCACGCTCTCGATAATAATAAAGTTCCATAATAGAAAGCCAGATGGTACTACACACGCATTTGTTTCCAAAATGCCCATTGTATACAAAAAGGAAAATTTATAGCAGTTCGCGATTATTTCGAAGCGTGAATCATCGCGTCGCGGGCTGATGCTCACTCCGCACTAGCGGAAAACTTGTATACGCGCACAATACGAAGGAAAAAGCAACGAAGTATCAATAACGTCGATTTCTCGCTACGCGTACTTAATTTTACACGACCCAGAGAGAGAGAGAGAGAGAGAGAGAGAGAGAGAGAGATTTTCTCGCGAAGAGAGAAAGAGAGTGTACTCGTCGTGGGCGATGTGCCAAATGTCGGCGCCGCTTCCTAGTATACACGACCGTGAGGAACCGCTGCTTCCGCGAGCATCGCGTATATATGTATATACGCAGCACGCGAGTCTTGTTAATTTTTTTTGTGATGTACACGTGTTTATATATATATATATCTGGGTTACCGGTATTTCGTAATTCATCCAAACAAACTTTCTCCGCTGAAAATTAAAAACGGATTTCTCGGAAGATACATTAGTCAGCGAGCGTATGGAGACAACGCACGCTGAACTGTTTATATCCGCAATATTTAGTACTGTCCGAATTTCGAAGCTATAGCTGAAACGAGACACACATGTATAGGCTGCTGTATACTTCCTCGATGGCTCTGCCGAACTGTGTGTAAATAAAAGTATCCCTTTTCCAGGCAGAAATCATCAGTTCTCTGTCAACCTTCGTGTCGATGCATTCTATCCTCGATTCGGCTTGTTTTCGTGCGTTACATCAGTTCACGGATTCGAAATACTCTCCTTATATTGGTCGCGGAATTTTACAGTCGTTTTTTTGTCCGCAATGGCTGCGTATCAGTCGCCGGTTCGCAGATTTTCGGCGGATTTTTTATCCGACAAGGAAAACACGCCGAGCAAGGAAGTGAATCGGCTGAAAAGTTTGCTGAAAACCCAAACGCGAGTCGCCGATACATCAACGAACAGTGATGCTGATGCTTGTCCAATTCACCAAAAGGATCGAGATGACAAAGTGATAGTGAAATTGAAAGACGGGACTATAATAAAGCTGTGCAAATCTTGTGCTACGTCGAAGTCGATTGAGGATAATTGTAAGAAGCCGACGACAAGGCAGCGAAAACCGAGAACTAAGGCTGATAAAGGTGAAAGAATTGATAAATGTATTAAATTACTCGTTTGTTTAAATGCGTGAGGTAATCGTGTTTATGTGATGTTCAATGTTCGCACTTAGAAACGAAAGCTAGTGACGAAAAGGCCACAAACAAAAACGCGAGATTAGAGAATAGTGTTGAAAATGAAAAGATTGTATCCAAACCAAAAGCTACAAAATCAGCAAGAACTACTGTACGTTTTTTTAATTCGTGTATTTCTTGAACCGCGTTACAATAAATACATTAATTTTATTCATTAAATGTTTAGAAAAATAAAGCAAACACGACAGCAAGCAAAGCGCTCATTGAAAAAAATATAAACGTTCACGAACAGCAAGTGGATGCAAATCAAGAAGCTAATCAAGCAGTAAAGAAAACAGGTACTTTTCAATATTGTATAGAAGGATTTAAAAATATAGTAAAATGTATCACTTTTGGAACTGTTTTGTTTGATTATTCTAGCTGCAAAACCCAAACGCGCGACAAAGAAGGCTCAAGAACCAGAGGATACAACAAAAACACGAGATGAAATTAATAATACTGCCAATGAAAATTTGTCAATAACCACGTCAGCAAATATTACGACTGATGCAAGTTTACATGAAACACAAGGTAAATAAATAATAACATAAAGGGTATTCAGGATAATTTATCAATTCTAATTATTTTTGAAGATACGAGTGGGAATGACGATGGCAATCTGGAGAAGCCTGTAAAAAAGACTCGACAGCGAAAGGGAAAAGTAAGTTACACGTACATACATATACTCATGATAACAAATTTATTTAATTTTCATATATTTCTGTAGAAAAATTCTGAGAACGTTGATAAGGGCCAAGACCAGCTGAATGATAAACTTGTAAGTGCTTTCCATTTAAACTGTAGCTTTTTCCATAAAATGCTCCTATTTTAAAAACATACTAATGTTTATTCTATTTACAGGAAAAGGATAATACCATGGACAATAACAATAGCCAATTTAGAGACGATCATAACAAATCAGACAGGATCAACAATACCTTGGAAACCAGTACTAAAGCCAAAAAAGGGAAAGTACGTTGTTATTTGTTAGTCAAATTGTTTGTCAAAAAAATACATGTGTCTATACAAATCTTTGTATATGTTCACAGAGAAATAATGTTAACACTCTACAAAAACAAGGAAAACTGAACAACTCCGTAGAACAAGTTAATACTAATTTAATTAAGGAGACAGAAGAACCCAGTGGTAGTACTGTTGCGGGCCAGATCAACAATATCTCGACTCATGACTGCTCATTTCATGATATGGAGAGCCATAGTACCTCTTTGGAAGATAACCATCATGGCAATATGAGCATTCATCAGAACGAGACAATAAAAAATAATCAACCCACGCAAGGTAAATATTCCATTTCTTTCGCTTATTTAATTATAACAATGATGTTTTAAATCGAGTATTCTAATTATTAGGTAATGTTCAAGCCAGTGATAATCACGATAAATCGGACACTACCAATAATATCGCCGAAGAGAACGTGACTAAAAGACACGGAGGAAAAGTGAGTATTTTATTTGAAAAGACTGCAATTTCCTATTAAATAATGTCATTCATATTTATTTATACCGTGACTATATAAGTAATCCGATGTCCTTTTCGCAGAAAAATAAAAAGGAGACTGCAGATGGAAAGAAGAAAGTGATGAACGATTATATAAAAAAAGATCCAGCAGAACAACCCGGTAATAGTACGATTGAAGAACGGAATGATAACGTCTCGACTGACGATCCCTCGTTCAATAATATGCAGGTGCACAGCACTTCTCTAGAAGATAATATTCATAAAGATGAAACCTTAAAAATTAATCAGCTTATGCTACGTAAATATTATTCTGCTTTTTTTCGTCTCTTGTGTTAAGGATCCTCGTTATTAAATGCTCCTATGTAATGAATTTTCAGGAAGCAGCTTTGTGAGCGTTAAAAAAGAACCAATTGATGATGCTGAAAGCAGTGTTAAAAACCAGGCGAATATGTTCGAGAGTCCGAAAAAACCATCAAAATACCAATTGGTCGTTAAAGCACCCCTTGAATCGCCGAAAAAGAAATGTAAATCGAAGAAAATGGAACAATCAGGCGCGGAAGAGTCGTGTTCGTTCAAAAAAGGAAAAGCTGAGGAGAAGGAAACGCTGAAGGAAAGCTGTAAGCTACAGAAGAAAAAATCTTCTCAGAGTAAGAAAAAGATGGATCGAAAGAGCAGAACCGTCGTAAAAGTTGCCAAAGCCATGGAAAAGATGAGCAAGTACTACGCCAAATATAAATTGGGCAAACGTAAGTACCTAATAACATCAAAATGATTAATTTCGTCATACAACTGACTCACCATCGAGTAAAAACTTTTTGTTGCAGTAGTCACAGAAAGTGACTTGAGTACGACCGAATCAGAGTCAAGTAGCAGTGAATGTTCATCGTCTTGCTCGTGCTATTCCGAGACTTCCAGCGGCGACGACTGTAGGTGCTGGAATTGCCTCATGCGGGACAGTTCCGACGACAGTTCTTCGACCGAAACATCTGACGATGAATCCGACAAATCAGACACGAGTGACAGCTCATCATCGTCATCATCATCTGGAACTTGCAAATACGAAAATAATAAGCGAAGAGCTTGCAAGCGATACAATTTGAGAAGGCATTGACTCGTGGTGATCAAAATGAAGTTTAGACGGTTTGAGCAAGAGGTTGATCCTCGTGTGTTATTTTTAAAGCTTTATAATTTATTCAATGTATCATTCGTAGTGAAAGTGCGAGAATTGACGTATATTTTAATGCGTGTTTTTTTAATGTAATAAGTGATGTCTGTTGACCAGAAATTTGAAACGATATTTGAATTGCAATGCAAAATTAAAAAAAAATAAAGCGTTATTTATAAGATCTTCGCCATGTTTACTAATATTCAAAATAAATAGATTTTTCTAAATTTCGAGACACTGTGATATATGAGTTGCTAAAAAAATCAATACGCATTTTCATTTGTTTGATTCAGCTCAGCAAGTTTCGTAAAAATATATTTTTTGTTTTTATTTGTCAAATACATACAGACTTTGAAAAAGGACATTAAAGTTAAATTTCTTTTTTCTCGCTTTTATTTATAAAAGCTTAGTCATGGTCTGAATTGAACGGTTCAAATAGTCCGATACACTGAGGCTCAGAATAGTATTGCATCACATTAATTAGAGACAATGAATCCCGAAGTAAATTAATTAGTACACTCGAATCAAAACATTGAGATACATCAAAATCTGTGCAAATGCTCCAAAATGAAATTACACAGTATCGACGCGATATTTACAGAACAAAAACTAGAACAAATAAAACACCTATTAATAGAGTGAATTATGTGGTATAATCAAGTAACACAGTCAGACTTCTCGGATGATGATTCTTCAAGCTTAAGCTCCGAGACTTCTTTGTATAAGACCGACAACGAAATAAAAATCAGGCTGCGGACAAGAGAAAGATGTCTCGTATCAGCTTCGTAGAATCGAGCGTATAACGGAAAACTTTTTACCGCTGATTTTTAAACTTCTTTCAGTGCACTTTTATATATAACGTATAAATAAATTTCCTTCCAAGAAACATCCGATCGATTTTTCTCTCGAAAATTCACCGATATATTCTTGCGATCCTTGAAAAAAATATCACTCGCGACTGATATAAGGATGTTTTGAAAAATCGAAATAAATATAAAAATTCGTAAGCGCGCGTAACATCGCGAATATTATTATACCGCATGCAGAAAGTATTCGACCTCTTCAACGACGAAAACAAAAGTGAGACATTGTTTTCCTCGGCTTTATTATCGCACGCTTATTTTCCGCATTCCCACTTCTAAACGTGACTCTAATCCATCCAAATGCCAAAACGATCGTTGAGTAAACTAACAGCCCCGACTGCATGACCATAAAGACCAATAAACTATGCAAACGCGCGGACCTGCATATTATGTTCCACGTAGGCGCAGACTTTTCGGAAACACGTTGGCGCCTTCCGACATTTCCGAGGAGACGACGAGGACAACATCTCCCATAATACGACATCCTTGATTAATCCCAAAATGCGCGACATAGCAAAATCGGCATCGGCTTTTCTGCCTCTCCGCGGGAGCTTGCGATTCTATTAGCGTCGATGACGAGAAGCAGCGCGCGGCGACTAGATTTGCTTTCTCACGCGATTTTTGCGCGGATGCGCGCCGCAGCCTCGGGTAAATAAATAAGGGCTGCCTGCGAACATTGTTTTCGGAAGGATGTGCGCCGGATCGAGCTTGGCGCTAGCGATTGATTAATCGGACAACGAATTTCTGTTTGGGAATAGGCTGGGAAAGGAAGTCGGATTGTTTGACGGTTTTTTCACCTCTCACTCGGCTCGATATCTAACGCTGATATTTTTACAACTGATATACGACGCGATTTATCGATTCGGATGAAGCTTCATCTCACTCGCTGTATCTAAATCGAGCAGCGGGTTAACTATAGACATAAATGGAGAATTTTATTTAAGATTTACAAATTCCCGTCCACTCGTATAGTAGAAGTGTTTTTATTGATTCCCGATAGAACGATTCAATTATTTCCACTACCTACGCGGAGTATAGATACCATCCATTCAAAGAATATTGCGTGTATACATACGTACACAATATCCGACGTCAATTTATGTTGGAAAAACATGATTTTAACCAAGACATTACTTGTCAACGACGACAATTAATCGATGTCTACAAATACGAATGTTCCATTTACACATCCACGATATAAAACGTGTATATTTTAAAAAACTATCATACAGTAAAATGGTGAGTCAGCCGAAGAAAAGTAGTGCTGGACCCTTTTCTCGTTAGCGCTATCTCTAAATCCATCGTTATTATTGCCTTACCGCGAATCTCTTCTTTTCGTTGCTTTTTTTCTCGTTCTCGGACTTCTCCCTCTGGTTTCTAGGTATACAACCGGCCCGGCGTGTCTAGACCCGGAAGCGTTTGAGCTTTCAAAGTTATTTTACAAGCACTCGGCTTTGTAAACACATGCAGAGAGCCTGACCGGGTCTTAATCGATCTACTCCGGCTCTGGCGTGCATTAAATTTACGGCCGGTTGTAAATTAAAAAGAGCTAATATTGTTTTTGGATTATTCGTACGCGCATATTAATATATTATTCGTATAATTAGAAGACGGCAGTTGAAATGAGTCCACAAATATTGTACTTGTACCTTTTATGATCAAATTGTTGAATATGAAGAAAATTTACGCGAGCTTTTTTCTACTGTTGAATTTTTTTTATAATGATAATTTTAATTAATTCGCACTTCAAAGAGGCAACCCATATAAAAACAGAAAATCATCCACAGCTGTGCACTTCTATATCCTTTTTCTCTGTTAATTTTTATGCGATATCACCTCAGCTATAAATTCAGCCGCAAAACCCCACGCACGCACGGCCGAGTTTGAAAACATCATAATTATCGCACTGGAAGACGCGCCCGCTAGCTTCTCTACGTTTTCCCACACAAAATGTTTCATAAAATACAAGCTTTGCAAAAGCGTATACAAGAATTCGATTGATTTCAGCGCCGACGAAAGTATATGTCGAAGGCAATACAGGTCTCCATTAAGATCGGCGCAGCGGGCAGGACTTCCGACAGAGAGCTTTTCGCAAGCTCCGGCGACGTGGGCGAGCTTTTTTCTACCTTTTCAAGCCCAGCAGCAGCAGCACTTCTACAAGAGCAAGGACGAGAAGCCATCCCCTCTTGCTCTCTTTATCTCAGCTTTTATAGATGTGCCTCTCGCGTGTGACGTAAGCGCTTTACCGCTTGCTCGCACACACACACACATACATACGTATTTTTATTACTACACGCTGCCTTTGCGAGGCTTAGCTTTTTTTCTCGCTGTATACGTGACTCGCTTTGTGTGGGGGATACACGTGGAGTGTCAATTGTGCGCATACCATAGCGTCAAGCTAGACTATTTCAGCCTTCTGTATTTTTGTTTTGCTGTGCTTTTTTTTCATGCGCGAGGCACACACACACACACACAAACACACACACACAGCACTCTAGTGTGCGCGCGCGCGGCTTTTATAACGTCGCGTACGTAAAACCAATAAATGTATAACTTTCACGTTGAATCGGAGCTTTATTGAATCGAGCGAGCGCAGGTCGCTTTGACGTCCGGCGAGTTGGATTGTTGTGCTCGTAATGAAATTTGCGTGCGTTAATTCGACGACGCGCCTCTTTTCTCGATACAATGTTTAACTTCGTTACGGAGTCGACGACGAGGAGGATGAAATAAACTTGTTACACTGATGCATATAACGACGAGCTTTTAAGACGTCACTTGCTCGTGACGTGAATTTAACTGTTTTCATTCATATTTTCACATCGAGGCCCATATGAATTTTTTAATTTAGCGTATCAAATTTTGCTTGTAGACAGTTACGCAGAAAATACCATCTCTAGCACATTGTATTTCTGGTTTCCAGTGTATTTTTACATGAAGAAAGTGATAAGTATTTTAGCTTTTTTGTCAAGGCATTAATTAGAATTCTCACTTTTAACTGTGATATCCTGTTTCTCCATTTTTCCAGTCGTATAGCATGAGTTTTCATTCACATCAGTGTCGGAGTCGAAATCAGAAGTTTTTCAGTTAAGCTCGATTCAACTTTAAATATCTTTTCACAGTCACAAAAGAAATCTATATGCAAAATACGAGCTCTCTAGATCTGATAGTTTTCGAATGAGAAAAAATGCAAAAATGTTAAAAGTCAAAATTCTAATTACCTAAAACCTTGACAAAAAAGCCAAAACATTTATTACTTTCTCCGTGTAAAAATATGCTAGAAACCAGAAATACAATGTGCTAGAGGTAGTAGTTTCTGCGTAACTGGCTATAAGTAAAATTTGACCTGCTCGATTAAAAAATTCGCATGAGCCTGGATGTGAAAATATGAACGAAAACAGTTAAATCAGAATCATCTAGGTTACATATTTCTAGGTAACATGTCTAGTAGCCTTTTTACAATTCAAAGAGCATTGTATAATGATAGACTTAAACTTACTGACTCGGATACTGAACTTTTCTTTAAATTCACCTCTCAAACCTCACCGAGGGCGACTTTGGGCACAGAGACACAGTATATCTTCAAACTCTTTATTCTTTTAATTGAACTTCTCACTGACATTTAAAAAAAAACTAAATAATATTCACATACTTTATTACTACTTCAAATAGGGTTAGGGTGCCACTTTTCAATACACATGTTGCAATACTACACACTCTTGGTAATGATTAATTTTTACTAAAATTTCTTGCTAATTATATTACATATATTTTATCTGTTATCAAGGTTTCCACATTTCATTTTAAACACCTCAAACATTTCTACCAGGGTTATGAGTTATGACTGTTTTGAGGGTTATGAATTTAAAGCGCGGTTCTGATCACGTTGCCTAGGCAACCAACCAGCAACCAATCAGAATCACGTATTAAATGCTTCACAACAAAGGCCATCATTTTTTAAAGAGAGGAATACGGCAAAGCCATTCCGATCTTGCCGTTGTTTACTTATATAAACTGGTTCAATGAGGCGTTCAATGCAACGTGAACGCGCGAAATCCAGCGTGACGTATATACGTCGTCTCGGATACAATATACCATAAAGTTACGAACAGCCGAGTTGCGTATGAATTGTACATAGGTTTCAGTCACAGAGAGGCTCGCCAATACTGATGAAACCGAACGTTTTTGATAAAAGCATGTTTATTATACGTTTTACCTACATGCCTGCCTATGGAACAAATTATTTTATTTTCTTGATTATCCATTTTTTGTATTAAATTATTATGTAGTTCACTTGGATCATAGGCTACGGATCACAAAAGCACATATATATTATGTACTTAATGAGCTGGACAATCCGAGAATTCTCATCGGCGTCAATACAAATGATCAAAAATATCGAGCATTGGCAACGAAGGTTGCATTCTAATGGAAACTTTTCATATCGAAATCTTCCAAAAAATTATTATAGGGACGAATAACGCTCGACTTCCTCGATTAGCATAGTTTGTGCGGAGTCCAATGACGCGGATCAGTATATCATACAATTGATCAATTGTACCTTGTTGAGAGCAGCAAATTCGAAGCCAATTCATTCCTTTGGTTCCGATTATGGTGCGATCAAACGAAATCGTGTTCTCCTTTGCTGTAACGAATTTTTTATTGAAAGCAATGACGTTTCTGATGTAACATTCAAATATATTAAAGATATTTTAATTTAATTAAAAAGACATTTTTACGAGATAAAATATTGTAAAAATGTAAACCAACGCCTGACCGAACTTGGTTTGCTGTACTCACACCTCAACGGAACTCCACATTTCGCACATCAACGGTCGTCAAAAAAATGCAAGTAAATCAGTGAAAAGTGATTTCAAATACAAAAATCCTAATCGAAAACGAAAATTTCGGTACAGCGATTGTGCAACCAAATTGCGGAACACCCACTTTAGTGAATTCAATCGAAAACAAAAGGTGACGATCAGTGGGCGAGCTAGAGAATATCAGAGCCGTATGCAATCAGCCATAATACACATCGGGAGAAGGGGCCGATGGGGCGCGGAGAGGGTGCGAGCTGCAGGAGATTGCGCATCAGCCAGCTCGCAGCGAGATTTCGCCCCGCCGACGAGCGCGTACAACATAGGTATACACATAGAGCGAGCGGAGGCTTACGGGCCGAGTCTGCGCCGTCGAGCCGGCTCGGCTATATATAGCGGGGCTCGTCGACGCGACGACTCCAGACGCAAGTCAGCTGCCGACGAGCGGACACGAAAATGTAATCGTCGTATCGGCGCTCTCGAAAGAAAGCTCGAACAACGGAGTCGCGACTATTCACGCAGTCGCGCGATTAAATAAGAAAGCTCGTGTTACATTGGCTGCCAAAAGCTGTGTTGATTGTATACAGTGACAGTGCGAACAGTTATCCCGATACAAAAAATACGCAGGACTTCGGGGCGTATCCTCAAGGGAGAGAGAGAGAGAGAGAGAGAGAGAGAGAGAGAGAGAGAGAGAGAGAAAGAGAGAGAGAATCGCCCAAGGGGTGAAAGACGTCACAGGAGCGAAGGGACGATCGACCGATGATTCTCGTGACGGCTTCCCAGGATTCTCTGCAGAGACAAGCCTCCAGCGGACAATCGCAGAAGGTGAGCGAATGCGCATATATCATGCACAGGGCTGTATCGATTCCCTCTCGCGAGCTTGCAGAATTTCCACGCGGCTCTTACAGCCGCAGCCTTTTCAATTTTCTGTCCGAGCTTGCGGCAAGAGCGCGAAATTAAAATAGACGTGACAAACAAATATTTATATATACATACTTTTACGCGTCCACGCAAGAGAGAAAGAGAGAGAGAGAGAGAGGGGGCGCGTGTACGGCTGCGATGCTGGTTCGCGGGAACGAGAACCGGTGCTAACTGGAATAAGGAGGACAGTCAACAAGAGGAGAGAAAAGCTCCGCCGAACGTTTCCCAGAACTTGACGGCTTTGCGCTCTTTCTCTCTATCTTTCTCGATATTATTTTTCTTTCGCTTTTTTTGTCATCGTCTCGGCTTTATTTACGTCCCGCTCTTTTCGTTATTATAAATCACGCAAGAGAGTGTAGAGCTGGTCCTGGATCGTACGCTCGAGACTTATATGTGCAGAGTGATGCCTTCGATGAAAAATTGTTGTTTGATTTTAGATTTTTTTTCTCGGGCAGTTGTGAAAGGAAAAGTTTTTTGGGTTGATGAAGCTTTCGAATGCGCGATCGCGTGATTTTTTCAGTCGTCTTTCGGTGAGAAATCGGTATGATCACGGTTTCACGCGAAGAAAGAATAATAAGGGCATAAATGAATAAATTAACTCTTAGGAAAAATTCAGCCGATAGAGTACAATTGTAAAATGATTAAATTTGTTTGGTATAATTTCATTCGGACATAATGGATAGCGAGCTTTCAACGGCGACACTTTGAAATTCACATCTTGTATGCACAGTTTGGCGCAAATGGCTTACTCAATAATTGCGTGTGCATATTATTTGCGTCGAGTTATGCACACTTTTCGCGTAATAAAAAGCGACACAGACGTATAAAAAGGAAATAACAACGCCAATTGATACCGAAGTATAGCAGTCGAGCGGCTTCGTTGAATAATAATCGATCCGACGTCCGCGTGCTCGAAACACCAGTCTGCGCCCAAGTGTCTCGATAAGGTGTGCCCTCGTAAAAATTCAGAAATCCTTCCCAAAAAAGAATCAAATCAATCCCACATCGACCCCTTCGCTAAAATAACCAAAAAAAAACCTTCACCCCACAATCTACCCGCTCACCTTCCGGTAGTCACGTACACCCCATTATTCCCAGTAGCTCCACACACGTACACATCCCTCCCAGCCGGAAAAGAAGGACACGCTCGATATGCTTGCATTATTTACGTACCTATACGCGACTTTTTGAACGTTCGCGGGCCTATTTGGCTCGGCTCCAGGACAGCGAAATTATCGATCGATGTACACCTAGCTCTCCCCCGCGCGGCGTCACCGCGAAATTATGTCCGTGACATTGCTCGCGGTGACTCCCACGCTTGTTATTATACGATTGTGTGTGTGTAACACACACCAGCTGAAATCCGGAACTTGGAGAGGATTCCACGGTTATTCCTGGGAGGTTGCATGCAGAAGTCGGAATTTTCGGCTCTCGTTTACACGCGCGCTGGTACGTGATTTCGCGGGTGTTAATGGTCGCGCGACCGCGAGCACGTATCGCCACTGGAAATAGCGCTGCAACTATAAACAAATCTAGAAACTTTTCCACGCGCGGATGTATTGTAATAACGGTCTCGCGTGTGGGACATTGTTTCTATACCAGGTGGTTATACAAAAATAGCCAGGGGATCGATGAAGCTTACGGACACCCTGAGCTTCTCCTCAATGAACGTGACGCGCGTTTTATGATCGAATAAGTCGTCGTTGCGTAAGACGCTGAATTTTTCTCGAAAGCATAACGATATTACACGATATAAAGCGGAAGCTCGATGGAAAGGCTTCCGCCTACGCGACGAAGATCGATGCTGTACGCGCCAAGAACCGGGATTACATTATACCGATCTTTCATCGCGCAAATCAAAACCTTATGCACCAGCTCGCATCGCACCCACGGACTCAACACCGTGTCACACGCTGTCCGCGTGTATCTCACATAGTACACACCTAGCGGAGCATTGACAGTTTTTCAATTAAAGCTCGCGGCCCGATATAGCCGAGCATAATAAGGCGTACACGTCAGCGCGTTATCGTCGCCGTCGCAGCGGCGGCTTCGCGTCGGTAGTCGATTATCGAGGGAAAAGAGAGCAGCCCGTCGGAATCTAATTTCACGAGTGCGAGCTTGCGCTGCACACAATGCGCCTCTATATCCCGAGACGTCACGCGCGAGATCGATGCGCAGCGGCATAATTCTACGGCTTAGAGCCGATCGTCAGCTTCCCTATACTGTGTGTACACTTTTATATCTGCACCGGCTGTATAGAGCTAAACACGTGCCTCAACGACCGATGCTTATCAGGGGGAGAGAAAACGAAAGTCGACTACAGCATCGGCGATGACGTAACCGATATGACGCGCTATAGTCGCAGTCTCGATTTTAGCCCGGATTAATAATTAGACGCGCGCGTGCAGGTCTTCGATGCACGGCTCGAGCGAAGGCGTGCATGTATTGTACGGCCGGAATATTAAGCGGGGAAAGGTCAGCCGTAGTAAAACTGCTATATTTAAACTGCGTTATGCTCCGACCCGATCGATACCACGAAGACCTTTCCGATCGTCCCTCTCTCAATTGTTAACGAACATCCTTTTTTTATTGACCGCCGCTCGCTATTCTCGCTGTTCCAGATGAAGCTGAACGAGAAGAAGGAGTCGGGCATCCACAAGGTCCAGGAGGTCAGCCTGGAGGAGCTCGACCTGAGCAAGGAGTACCAGGTCGAGAAGACCCTCGGCGAGGGTAGCTTCGCCAAGGTCCTCCTGGCGACGCACAGGCGAACCCAGACGAGGGTCGTCCTCAAGGCCGTGCACCAGGAGCTCACCACCGAGCGGGACTTCTTCCGCGAGTTCCACTACGCGTACCACCTCAGTCCCCACCCGAACATCCTCTGCTCGTACGCGGTGGCCTTCAAGGCCGAGAACTGCTACGTATTCGCCCAGGAGTACGCCCCCTACGGCGACCTGGCCGGCAACGTCAGGGCCGGTGGTCTCGGCGAGGAGATCTGCAAGAAGATCGCCTCCCAGCTGGCCTCCGCCCTGGACTTCCTGCACTCGAAGCAGCTGGCCCACCGGGACGTCAAGCTCGAGAACATCCTCGTGTTCGCCCAGGACATGTCGAAGATCAAGCTCTGCGACTTCGGCTGCACCAGGCGCGAGGGCAGCCTCGTCGGCAAGATCCGCTGCACCTGGGCGTCCTTCCTGCCGCCCGAGATCCTCGACATCATCAAGAACGAGCGATACAACTGCAAGAGGAGCGCAGACTGCTGGCAGTTCGGCATCGTCCTCTTCGTTTGCCTGACCGGCAATCCGCCCTGGCAGTCGGCCGACCTGATCCAGGACCCGGACTACTCGGCCTTCCAGCGCTTCCTCAAGCGACGCACCACCAAGATCCCCTCGAACTTCCGGCGCTTCAGTCCCCGGATGCTGCGCTACTTCAGGCGAGTCTTCGAGCACAAGCCCGAGAAGAGGCCGCCCGTGACCGAGGTGAACAAGTACCTCAAGGACGTCTGGTGCGTGAGCAAGCTCAGCCACAGCGCGACCTCGACGTCCGTCGACGAGAACTTTGTGCGACAGGCCGACAGTCTGCTCTACCTCAACACCATCGTCGACGATCGCAACAACTTCGACGAGAACAAGAACAAGCTGAAGAAGCTGCTGAACAGCTACGGCCTCGAGACGTCCGTTGACCAGAAGGACATGACCAAGCGGATCTGGGAGTGGGTCATGCAGTGCGACTCGAACGTCGGGGACTCGGGCCTACTCTCCGCGAACCTCAGCGGCGGATCCATATGAGACTTGTCCAAGTCCTCCAGTGAACCCTGTCTCAAGGTCGTCAGCAAAGCCAGCAAGTACAGCGTCGGCGAACTCGCGGCCTAGTCGCCGGCGGTGACAAAGGATTGTCAACCAACTGCGAGTGCCAACGCACACACACACACACACACTCTCTCTATACGGTGATTCTATCGTGATATACATATTAATTGTGCGAGCGATTATACGTAGTGTGACTGGTATACAGGCTGTTATGGTTGGTATGAAGACAATTATTAGTGAGAGAGAAACAAGTCTTTTCTTTGGTCTTTTGTGTGGAGTCTGAGGTATAACGGCGGTTATGGTAGTTCATAAGTGCCTCGATGCTAAACTATCATATTATAATAATATAACGTTAGCGGTGGGGCTTGTCAGGGGAGAAGTTATAAATACAGTATATATAAAGAGACGTTCGAATGTTACAGACAATATACTCAATGCTTCCATGTAAGACATCCGAGTACGGCTATTTCTCGATCGCGATTTTTCTTTTCAATTATTCATCGCGTCTCTATTATTTCACCTTTCCATCGCGCGCGAGAATTTCTGAATTTTTCTGGAAATTAATGAAAGTATAATAAACGCGACTGCCGGAGATTGGGTTTGAGAACGGATCTTAGTTTAATAACTTAAATTACATTAACTCGGCGCAGAAGTCGAGCTTTTATTTTACTTTATACGTATGCTATAATTGATTTCGATATCGTTACATAGCCGACACGCGACCACAGGAAACAAAACTTAGATTGTAAGGCCCAGTTGATACACAATCGGTATAATTATGAAAAGAATATATATAAATATATATATATATATATATATATATATATATAATAGTCATTAGCGATTCGATGAACCATATATATATATATATGAGTAAAATGAAAAAAAAAGATACCTTCCGAACGGTTGTACATATTATAATTCGTTATATAAATAATGATGATTCGTTAAAGCTGTACGTTGCACGAGTGAAATTCAAAGCGCTTATCGAGCGTATCGAGTTCAAAATTCGGAGCAAGATGTTTAAAAATAAAAAGAAGAAGCTCGCGCAAGTCATGTACGAGCCGAGATGGGTCCAAGATTGTATAAAATGATTGAGATAATGATTAGAATACGCCATTAGAAAAATAAACGCGATGAAATGAAGGGTGCGAGTAACGTGGAGTTTCAACGTTTTTTCTCACAGCTGATGTGTTATGGTAAAGATTATATCTTGTTTATATCGTAAGTACGCGCATATATTACGAGCGTTATTTGTACTTATAGCATAAAATGAGGTATTTCATCGTAGCTATGATATATTATATGAAAAAATCCAATGAATGTATACAGCATAATTTTTGACGGTTAATTTTCATACGCCAATCCGTATGACTGTACGTGTATGATAGATACATATGATACACGAGTATGATATATTCCTTTCGGCGATTTTTCACATTCTTATATTATATGAATATACCACGAAGCCAATCAATATGTTGTAACGAGTCAATTATAAGTGAATTTTTTAATCGGTCAAGAAGTCGAGAAACGTTGACGAACAATCACTTTTCCATTTCTATGCTGAATTGATTTTCAAAAATTATGCTTCGAATTGTATAATATACCGTAAAATTTGAGATGTCGAGCATATCGACATAATTGAGGTAAACAGGGTTTAATAAATTCGTTCGGATTTTGCATTGTCATTTTTTCACGCGAGAAAAGCGAGTCAAAAACGTGCGATAAACGAATCACGATCGAAACTCGCCGTATCGGCCTTAAAAAATCATCTCCACACACACACTCACGCACGCACTCACACACACACAGTGTATGCTGTATAGCTGCATATAGAATATAATAAACCCGACATGTTCACCCGAAGTATATATAATAAACAGTATGAAAGCAAAGAGATAACTGTTAGTGTATAGGTGATATTACATAACGAATGTGTTTTCTGCTCGTTATAATGTTAAATTAATAATATTAATAAAAAAATGTTTGCAAAATGCATGTTACTGAATGTATGTATGTCCGGAGATATATATCGTTATTATATAACAAATGTACGAACAAACTGTTGTATCAAGACTAACCGATATGTACCGAACACAATATATATGATTTTTTTTAGCCGAAATGGCCTAATCGTCATCATAAACGAGGTACGTTTATATATTTGTATATTTACACGAAAGTGAAAAAGTGAACAAAACGATGACGAACCGCCACACACGCAAAATATACGTATATATGTGACACTTGTGCGACTCGATAGGTTTTGGGCAAAAAGTTGACCTATATCGCCGAGTGGACGATCCTTAACGATCTCAGAGAATACATGACTTTATTTTTACGTCACATTATACATACTGAATGTATTATATAGTCGTTTATGATATCAGTGTACATAGAGAAAAATGGAACGTATATATATATATATATATATATATATATATATATATATATATATATATATATAATATATATAATATATGTAAATGAAAAATTAGAGACGATACCCTCGTCATTGTGATTACTCTTGTCGCCGAGCGAAGAAAGAGGCGGCCTCTTTTGTATATAAAAAGAAAATAAATGTTGATTAATGTACGAAACTGTTTCATTTCCTGTAATACACAACCCCATCAACCACATTAGCAACTAAAATCATTAAAAACTATATAAACTCTTTGTAAAACAGAAAAGAGACACACCGTTCAAAGAAAAAAAAATCATCCGACCTTACCTTACCCTTATCCGCAAAGATCACCCCCATCTTCTGTCTGTCTCTCTCTCTCTCTCTCTCTCTCTCTCTCTCTCTCACGCAACGAACCAGCGATAAAAAAATCCCCATCGACTCATTATTCCAAAGGTGTGACGTGTATAGGTATACTCGCCCGAGGCAAAAATAAAAAAATCTCGCGACTCGTGTGTGCGTCTATACGTACAAATTACCGAAGCTCCAGGCTAGCAACCCCCTGCGCTCCGGTCGCTATGTGCCACACGTTTAGTTCTGCAACCGGGAGTTCAAGGAAAGCGCGACGCCGTGTAGTGTATCGGGCGTTGGTGCTACACACGGGGAGAGAATTTAATTAATACTGCGTCGACGTAACGCTTTAATTAAGTCGGGCGACAACGTATAGCTCAGCTTTAGCGCACTGTTTCCAGACTATGTACCAATTATCGGCCGTGCGCGCGCTTTAATGAGGATTCAATTTCTCATTTCTAATGTGCCCTGCAGCTGCAGGAGCTAGAGGATAGAAGTTTCAATTTTAACGCGAACTCGATACGAAAAGTAACTATCTTTCTGTGTAAAGTCGTTTTATCGAGCCGCTAATTGCGCTCCTTTCTTAATTCCAGATAACTGCCTCGACTCTACCCTCTTATACTCGATTTATCAAGCTCGCTTTAGCTCATATATATATATATATATATATATATATATATATATATATATATATATATATATATATATATATATATATATATATATAATATATATATATATATATATATATATATATATATATATATAATATATATATATATATATATAATATATATATATATATATATAGATAGACACTTCCGCTACAATCACTCACAATTATCTTCCGCGAAAACTTTGCCAATCGCCCCCGCAAATACATCAGCCAACTTATTGAGCTTACCCTCTTCCTTATTTCCGATCATCCTGCGAGCGCGGCTTCTTCCTCGCTCCCTCCTTGTCTTATATCGTCCCCCTTTTCCTCATGCTCAGGTGGAGTCGCAAAGATACCGGTTACATTATACGAAGTATATAGACTACATGATGCAGACGACGTCACTGTTACGCAACTGTACGGTAAACTGAGACTGGTTGTCATGGGAACGCATTTCATATACGTAATATATGCCGATGAAGAGAGCGCCGGTTATGTTGCTTTGTTCTCTGTCGACCGACCGAAGAAATGCATAATCTTCAGTTGCAGTTTGCTGGACTCGAAGCTAACTTTGCCTATACGTAACTTTGTTTTTACGGCTAATTTAATTAAATGACTTTCGATCGACGTTATACCATACGTAATAGGGCAAACATTGCCGTGAACCTAGCGCAAACAGATTATGACACCCCGAGAAAATATCGCTATCGCGATGGATGAATTATGTGTTTTCTTTTCAAATACGTTTCGCGTGCTCGAGAGAACGATAGTTAAATGCGCGCAGACATTTATGCGAGCGATTATAAATGAACCTCGACATGAATATAGCTGCCAACTGTTATATCCGAGCTTGCATTACGACGCTATTTGAGAAGACGAAATGTTTATCCATCCACTTGAAGATTATTCTAGAACTGTTCGACTAATTTTATCGTATTTTCCCTATTCGGGAATCGCGGAGCGAATTTAATACTCTGAAGTACAGTGAGCGTATATTGCGCTGAATTTTCAGAATCTTTTCTACAAGAATGGAAAGCGATTTTAAAACAAACTGACGCGTTTCATTTGTTTATTGGCGAGTGAAGCTTGCAGCTTTAAGCGAGGTGTGCGCAGTTTATCGCTAATGTATCCAACTGAAAAGAGCGTTTTAATTTGTGCATTTTTGCAATTAGCTTCACAATTTGCCACTCGACTTTCGCTACCGCTTTATGTCACCTCTTAATCCCAGCCGACAAAACGTTCATCACCCTCTTCACATCCTATTCCATCTTCCTCAAAACACGAGACACGCGTATTGCGTCTTTTTTTCATACACCCCATCAAGAGCAGCGAGACCAGCCAAAAGTCACGTGCTGCAGAAGTCGAGCTGTCTCGACGATCGCCAGCCAGCGCGACGTCGCGCGCCGCAAACAAGAGACGCTATATGCGCGATGACCTCCTGAGCTTATACTATACGAGAGCATCATCGCGATCATCAACATCGCCACCCGCGCGACTTGGCCAAGAGTCGCGACTAATACAACACGCGTATAACGCGTGTGATATTTCGAGGCGGCGGTCGGCTATTTTCAGAAGGGCCGCGATATTGTTAGCCGCTAAATGCTTAGCTGTGTCGTACGAATTGACCCCTCTTGGGACGTGTGTATATAGCTATGGGCGAATGATACGACGAATTTTGGCTACGGTATAATAATACTGATATTTCAGGGCGTATTTTCTATTAGTGACCGAGTTTATTTCCAACCACACTTAAACGTACCACTAATTCGTTTATTTAGAATAAACGCAATCCAATAAGTTTTCGGAGAGAATAGAGGATCGTCGCTGAAAGATCAAACGGAGCAGTCGACGAATTACGAGAGACACATGCGCGCGATCGTTTCTACATCAGCCTCGCGGAAAGCTCTTAGGCTTTCGCAGAGATAATAGAGGAGCACTCTTTGGCACTTGTGATTCTGATCGATGAACCCGAGGCGCTTGTAGTTTTCCGACTATTTTTTTCCACTCGGAGCTATTAAAGCTCATTCTTCGCTCGACTCGCGAGAGATGCGTGACCACCAGACGAGGCCTGTACAAACAAAGACGGGCAATTAATTTCGGAGCTCGAGTGCGACGTTACTGGGAAAGCTGAAAGCTATCCTCCGCAAAGCTGCGGATTATCGTGTATTTTGGTCGGTAAATCGTATTTGGCTGCTTCGAGCTTGAGACTTCGCTGAGTCTACTTTTTTTCAGTAGATTCTTATCCGTGCCGTTTTGGACTATTGTTTTTACGTTCGCCGATTCGATAGTAGTTTCTGATAAAGATGGCGCATAGCCACTATCCCATTTCTATCATCGACATCTGCGCACTAAGGGTATAAGTTATACGGGTTGGCCACCTATATGCCAAAACCACCTTGTTGGGCCTGCTATATAACTGCACCTGATGAAATCGTCGTAGACTCGTAGACGTAACGTATATATTTTCCTTCTTAAAACTTCATCCAGATGAAAGTGTTACGTCTATATCAAGAACCATAGACGATCGAATAATAATAACACACGCGTTATATATCCGCGAGATTAAATCAAATTTTCGTGGCCCTCGTTGTAAATGAGTTAGGCTGAAACGCAATTATACAGATCTCTCAGCGCATACTATTTTGAACCGAAGCGAAATGTGTAATTTTAACTCACTCTATAAATGATCAAACCTCCCAGCCGCGCAAAGTAGCCATGCATCATATAAATGCCTTTTTTTCAACAAGATTCAGCGCATACATCCCAATAACACATCGCATCGCGAAACCCCCATCATCACCACAGTCAATGAAATTTCGCCACACATCAGCAATGGAAAGGTCCCACACGTACGTATTTTTTTTCCCCATCCCTCCCGATATATCATCTGTCGCGTCGTCGCGAAAGAGATTCGCAGGGCGCTGCCGTCTCTCGCGATCGATCCTCCGGCGCAACGACGACGCGGTCCAACGCCCCCGAGGCTATTTGCGTCCTGCGTTTCTCTATTTATACGATAGCTAAACGTAGAGCGCATCATACAGCGGACAATGTTCCTTGATGCTCCACTTCCATCAGCCGCTTCTCTCTCTCTCTCTCTCTCTCTTTCTCTCTCTTTCTGAAGCTCGGGGGAGAGAGGGCTGCGGGAATTACAGACAAATAACACGTCTAGCTGCAGTGCGTCTAGAGTCGGATGCGCGGCCGCGAGCTACCACTTGGCAGTGTGCTGCAGCCCGCCGATTTAATCCTAATCTCTTGACGTCAGTGCAGCGCCGCGAGAGAGGAAAAGCTCCGCAAGCTCAAAGGCCGTTCACATTCGCCGCTGGGATCGGGGTCAAACGCCCCGACGCGAAAGATGATATTTTACGCGTATGCCTAGGCTGGTCTTTTGGCTAAGGTTTTTTTGGATCGTTATTGTCGTCGTTGTTATTGTAAAACTGGTGAGCCGAATCGAGGGATTATTTTAACGTATATCGAGAAGACGTCAATTTTAATATCCGCGATCCGATTGTACGCTATTATTACGAAACGAGCTTTCGGTTAAGTCGCAAAATAATATTCATTTTTCTTCATCGCGGCGTTTATTTATACTTTATTTAAATATACATCGATACATGTCTACGGCTTCTTTATTTTCAAGCTCGATCGGAAAAACAAGATGTATTTTTAAAATCGGCTCCGTTAGGCTTGAAGGAAAAAATTTTGTTGCCCCACATGCTCACCGCTGGATTCACAACAATATCAATCACTACTATCTCGTAACTCCGCACCACTGAGAATATACGCAACATCCAGACGCTTCGATCGTGAAATATTAATAATCACCGAAAAAGAAGCCGACGAGCTCGCACAACGGGTACTTGACACAGTTGCATATCCCAGTGCGAACTAGCTCGTCACTCAAATCTCTTGTTATACGTATATAGCTTACACACACACACACACACACATATATATATATATATATATATCGGCTGTGAGAAAATCGGACGAGAATATTATTAATAGCTGACACAGTGACACTCATAAACTGCGCGATTTATAAAACCTTAGGCAAAAGCGTCGCCTCTCCGCATCGTCGGTTTTATTTGTGCGATTCGATCGATTTTGTGCTTCAATTCGTAAATTAATATCGTCAAAAATATTATTAGTTTAACACGTGCTAGCTGTCGAAGAAAATAAAAAAAAATTGTTCTCAATATTCGCAGGAGAAAAATCGACAACTTTTATTTCGTAGTATACCAAACGCGAATCCCATAGCATGAATAAGGGAGAGAAATTCAAACGACGTTACGCAACGCGACGTTTGCACATTAATTAAATTGATTTCCGCTCGAGCTTCGTCGATATAAAGCTGCACTCGCGGTGCACGCGCGTTATTATGATGCCATTTAAACGACTCGGCGATGATTCAACGAACTTCCACTTTGCGGTGAAAAAAAAATAACAAAGACGATCCGCGCTCTGTCTCTCTCTCTCTCTCTCTCTCTCTCTCTCTCTCTCTCTCTCTCTCTCTCTCTCTCTCTCTCTCTCTCTCGGTGGTTCTAAATCAGACGTCGCCGAGGCGTCTCTCCCGCGCACCGTAAAAATAACATCGCAGGAACCCCTCGACGATTAAGACTTTTCGACGGTAGACAACGTGGCTCTTCGCTCGCTCGATTCCGCCCCCAGTTTTATAGGCGTGACGTCATGTCTCTCTCTCTCGGTTAGAAAAATGAACTGATGCTACACGTACGTCTCTCCGGGTTTATCCCTCCTCCTCCATCTCCTGTTATAGCGATATATATCTATATCGCGCGTGTGTCTTCCGCGAAACGGCGAAATTTATTTGTCTACGCCGAGTGGCCTGCGTGTGTACACGTGCATGAAAATCGCTGTAAACTTTGGGTCTAAAATCGATATGATTTATTTTCGCTCGTATTTTCGCCTCGCGCAGGTTTATGGAGAAAGAAAAAAGATTCTGGGAAATTGCCCCTGGCGCGGAAAGAATAAATCTTAATTAATTAGCTTGTATTTATTCGCGTTATTATTGACGCGACGGCGAGTATTTACAATGGACAGTGTCTGGCGCGTAATTTTTGTGATTCACCCTCGTCGAGCCTCCTGATGCAATGGTACAACTAGAGCTATACCGCTTTAGTCATAATCGAGTTTAATGTGACGTCGTATACGTGTTGCAATTCAAGTCACGTCCGAAATCTCATGAGAATCCGTCCCCTCGAGTGCTCTGCTTTTTATTTTCTGCGCATCGTGCATCAACGAAAATCCGAGTAAGAGAAAGAGAGAAGCCGCCTTGAGGCCTATGACGACAACGACGACGACGACGACGAAGACGACGAAGACGTGCAAGACACAGAAATGAGGAAACGCGGAGGACGCACGCAAGCTTCGTCGAGGGTTTTGGAAATATTTTTTTGGAACGAGCGCTCGGAACCCTGACACAATTTTTGCTCTCTCGCTCGGATTCGGTTATCCTTTGCGTTTCGACAATTTTAATAACTAACAGACGTTTTTATTGTGTGTGTACACTTGCAAGAGCCGCAATGAATTCTTTGGCGAAGAGTCACACGCGAAGGGGACAAAACAAAGGTATAAATTCTCATTGTTTTGATGATAAGTAAAAATCGCGAGACAAGTGCGACTGGAAAGTTTTCTCGAATCGCATAACGCCGGGGATTAGTTATCGTTTGTATCTTTTATCGCAGCCGTTACAATGGTAATTAATTTAGCGTTTAGCTTTCACGCGAGAAAAAGGAAGAGCGTCTGATGCGCCGAGAGTGCGTAGTTTTTGAACTTGAAGACTTCTTTTATTAGCGAGATGTGCGCGGCTTTTTATATAAAACCGTGTCTGGTCAGGTTAAGCGTTGTTTTGCTTTCGTCGGAGCGAGGCTTTGTTGCTGTGAACGATTGCGAATGTAGATGTTCACAAAAAGTAAATTTTTCCCAAAAAAAAAAAATAATTTACGCACACTTTTAAACGATGACAATTAAAAAACAGTTTTTATCGGTCATAAAAAGCACGTCGAAAGCGTGTAAAAAGATAATTCTTGACATCCTTGGCTCTTAAATCCACCGTTCATTTTTAATGTTGTCGATATACGCACTACTGTAGGATCTTGCTTTTATATTTACTCCGACTAAAAATACAACAAATTAACAATAACAAATCGAGTTTGATCCAGTTACGCTCGGACATTTATTACACTCTAACGTGTACGAAAACAAATAAAATAAATCGTATCCTGTCACACCCGTTAAACAGCTCCATCACACTACTCCCATATGATATTTTACATGGAAAAACCCGTAGCCTAAGTGGCAATCCCGTCTTTCTCCAAAATACCAAGCATGATCAAAACACGACTTTAAAAAAAAAAATACCACGATTGTGTGCGATCTTCAAAAAATTACAATACAATTCATCCCCCGCCGTCACTCTCATCGCTCCACGCACATCTAGGCCATCGGTGCAGCGTTCGACCAAAATATTTCACCTGTCCCTCTCTCGCGATTTTAGGTCCCGCGCGCGAGTGAATTATTTTTTCACGGCTGCAGCGCGCGATCGTCTGCCAAGTCAGGCAGTATATACACTGCAGCAGCACATATCGTATCCAGTGAAAATGAAAATGTGGGCCGCGATCGGGGTTATGCTCGCGCGCGAGCTCGTTCGCGGAAAAAGCGCATCTACGCAAGCGAGGAAGCGAAAATAAGACGAGCCCCGGCTCGAGAGGCGGTTTCTGATGCCTTGAGGTGATAATTATCTCTGAAACGAGCGAATCTTCGCGAAGGTTTGCGACGAACGCATATCTGTTATCGTGGATCGTTTATCTGCTAAAAAGCTTTTAAAACTAAAAAGCAGCAAAGTATATTATTTCAGTGAAAAAAAGTTCGATCAAACGTTTCAGCACTGAAGATTCAAAGCGAAAAGAAGTTTATACATCTAGAATCCGCGGGTCCGAAAATACGAATTTGAAGTCTTTACTTTAGCTATGAGCAACAGAGGTGTATTTTCGGCTTGTAATATACCGCGATAAACACGCACACACGTACGGCTGGGTTCGGTAACTCTACATTCGGCACCGTGTGACGCACGAAGCTGATCCCGATTGCTCAGCGAATTTTGGATTCCCCCAGGATCTCGCCTTCGACTGATGCTTACGTGGAAATTCAACTTCGCTTTCTGACGTGTATTACGCAATTTACGCCTCGTTATTATACATTCACTGCGTGTGCACAGCTTGTCGTAAACGCTTCTGTATAGCATATTAGCATGAAGTTCGGTATAGCACGATGGGTTTTTACTCCCTTCTCCTCGATACTTATCATCGTGACTCTTCGGAAAAAGTTCGATCACTAATAATTGCAAATATAATCATACAATAAACTATAAAAATATCCTCACCCTTATGGAAACTCGCAAAAACAAGCGACAAATTTAGCCCACCGCGACGAACCGATAAATCCATTTTCGTAAGCAACTAGTCATTCGATTCGACATTTCCAATTAGCTCCCTTATCGCGCCGTGCAGTGCTATATAAGACGCGGCGAGGTAGCGTTATTTATTTCTCCATTAATACTATACTGAGAAGTAGTCGCGGGCTTTCGGTCGATGCTATTTTCCGACACGGGCCGTATACGCCGTAATCGCGGCTACACATCAGTAGCTCGACGTGTATTTGCAAAGTCCAAAAATACCGGTAGATCAATATTCGGCTATATACCTGTATTCGGCCAATCGCATCGCGCGATCCCCTCCCTTATTCGAGTTTTATATATGTGTGTGCATAAACTGATTATACGGAGCCGCAGTTCGACGTTTTTAGCATGTGTTCGTTGGAGAGAGATATGGGTCAGGTGTCTTTTATCGTTAAGACGAATGATTCGTCCTATTAATTATGTCCACCGATATATCCGATGGCGAGATTTCTGTTTGTCCTTGTTATTATTCGAGGAAGTGCTCGGATGTTATTAAACCCGCGCACTTTTAACGATCAATCTCGAGTCTGCAGTAATAAACAAAAAACAAAAATGAATTAGGTAAACTACTTGCCAGCGTGTGTTAAAGAAATACAATATAACCGGTTCTCGGAAAGCTTCAATTTCCTTCGAAGAATCACGTCCCGTCTTGGACGTAAGCTCATCCCTACAAACAAAATAAAGCCCCCTGCAGCCATAAAGCTCCGCGCCGACGCTACGATTTCCGCAAACAGCGTAAAAGTCCACTCTCGCACAACAACGTGTATCGTGTATACCAACCCACCGAATAGCACAGCCGAAGGTGCAACGTACGATAAAACTATCTATTCGCTATCGCAGCTTTTCCGGGACCAGAGAGAGGAGCAAAGCAGCCGCGAGGCTAAAAATAGATCAACAGCGCCAGGAGTCACCCGCGAAGTGGGTGGCTACGCGATCGATGCACGCCCTGTGTCGCGACGCGTCGCGCAGACCGAGTATAGAAACAAAAATTTCCATCCGAGTATATACTCTGGTGTAATCGTACGCCTCCGCCGGGGAGAAGGATTTCACGCTAATTTGCCGAGGATTTGCCCGGGACGTGTCGGGCGTTTCCGGGCCGAGATGTGCGTGGGTATATTCCGTGTGTAAAATAAGCCGAAGGTAAAATCCCCTCGTTGCTACGCGCCAATGGGGGGTTGCTCGCTTGACTCCCCGATATGACGATATCAAGGACGGCGTATTATACGAGAAATGAAAATTCACCCGTGGGAACGTCCTTTCCGAGATTGCGCTCGATTTACAGAGAACTATTCCAGTAGGCAGATTTTGCCGGCACGACCACACACACACACACACACACACTGTATGCATCCTAGGTCCAAAGTCAACATTGTATTAAAGCTGCGGCTAAAAACGTATTTGCTTACACAAGACGACGCGTATACGGCGTTCGTTCCGCGCCAGAAAATCGATCTGACTCAATCGTTTAAGCCGAACAATTACATCGGATTCGATTGCGTCAGTACACCGCGATACAAAAGCTCGTGCGGGCTTCCCCATCGAGAAGTTGGTCTCGAGTCTGACTCGTCATCCCTATGCGCACCGCATAGCTTCTCTCTTACCCGGAAGAACACCGGGCTACTTCTCGCTGCTCACGTATACAATGTTTATCCAGTATATAGCCGCTTCTAATCAAACCATACGCGCGCGCACGTAAAGGCGATTCAAGCGTAAACGATTCGACTCTAATTTTCCACGCTCGCTGTGTGTACCAATCGAGACTGCGTGTATCTGGAGACCGAAATAGCTAGCGGTGGCAAAAATAGCCCAAGTCCTGCAAGACGTGCTTTCCGCCGTGCGAACGCGCAGAACGTGCGCAAGTTCGCGGATTAACCGTGGGCGGACGAATAATGCGGCCTCTAGGCTATAAGCAAGGTCGCAACTCTCCGCGCGGTAACTCGACGTGGTGGTAAAAGTTTCTCTTCCTTGATTCAGGAGACGAGTAAGCACTTGTTTTCTGCAGCTACGGTTTGAATTAATGGCTTTGAGGATTGTTTCGGCGGGTAGAGCGAGCTGCGACGGTAAACACTTTTGTGCTAGGGTTGCAGCGTGGAGTGAGACATTTCAGATGTGTGGAAGAAACGCGCGAATTCACATTTTGTTTTACTGAGCTATGAGAGATAATACATAGAGCGAACCGACGAATTACTCGGGATGCATGATTGACCACTTAATTTTCTCGGATATGAGAGGGATTTAAAACTTTGATAAAACGTCATTCATCTCATTTATATCTCAGAAGTTGTTTTGCAAGGCAATCTGTATTCATAAAAACATCTTTCCACGAGTGGTATTAGTCTTCACTATAGTTGCAAAACTTGGCTATACACACCGCGAAGCCAATTTGCAGTTACTGCATGTGGTATATATAATAAATACGCGGGCGTATCCCTGAAAATTGTACGTGGTATAACGTCTTCTATTTCTAAGTAAGTTATAACGTCTTCTATTTTTAGCCGGCGCTTGTTGTGAAAATTACTTTCCCCGTTGATTCGCGCGACCTTGAACTTGACGTAATACCGAAGATTGTTGGCATAAAGTATCGCAACGACGATCGTGGGTAACAGCATGAAAGCTCCTCATAAAAGAAATGGACCGCCGCGTCGTAAGAAAAAAATCCAATTTTCTTATTATACACGAGCAAAAAGGCTTGTATCAAACTAATGAAATTAGCGGCGGCTTGCGATCTTGGTGGGATATTTTTTTTAATTACTTTAAAGGCTGTTTAAGGGCACTGATTACGTATAAGCTTGGAAGGTATGTATAGGCTCTCAAAGATATGTTTAAAATGCAACATTTTTGGCAATCATAAAAACAAATATGTGAACTAATTAATTAGCAATCTGTATAACGATTACTATTAATTATTAGAGTAAAATTCAAGCTGATTCATCAAAGGTTGATAATGTTTTGATGAAAAATTATCTCATACAAAAGCTTGGAAAAAAATCGTCCAACTCTATTAAATTTGGTAATAATTCAGTTATAAATTTCATTCAGTACAAAGCATGCTTAAGGAGACGATCTCAAGGGTGTATGACGTCAAAATTGTCATAGCAACTCCCTTAAGGGGATGTCGGAGCTTAAAACACTGTATTTCTGTTCCCTATAACTTTTAGAATAAAGCTTTTAATAAAAAAAACCATAAGACCAGAGCGCCATAGTGTTGAGTTTAGTGAATCATTCTACCAAAAGAAAATACCAATCGGACTTTTAGTTTTTGTAAAAGTTATGAAATACGAGCGGGTGTTCACGCGCGTTCGCACGATTACAGCGCTAACCTCAAAATCTAATTTTACTAATAACTTTTTTTAATTTGATTTTTCATGATTATATAATGAGCAGAGAGCTATAGGTTTGAGATTGGCCAATCCTTCTACCGAAAGAAAATGACAATTGTTAGTTTATTTTTAAGTTGTGAAATACTAAATTCCCCGTGGCCGGTTTGCGAAGCTATAGCTCCGACCTCCGCTTACGATAGACGGTTATATAAACGAACAAAATATGCATATGGTATGTAGTATAGTATTATAAACATATTCGCGTAAAATGCTGTCAGGTATTCGTTTTATGCTGCCATATATATATATATGTGTGTGGGTGTGGGTGTGTGGGTGTGCGTGTGTATGTATGTATGTGTGTGTGTGCATATATATATATATATATATATATATATATATATATATATATATATATCATACATCGCTATGTTAATTGTAAAAATAACTTATGCTTATAATTTATTACTTCTAGACATAGTGATAAACTCCAAATATACGATGAAATATGCCGACGGTACCTGCAAGTGTTGGCTTAAAGAAGAAACGAAGCGTTTGAGCGATGCAGCAAGAAACAGATGAACGACGAGAATGTTGAAACAACAACATAAGCGTTTACATAATTTTAATATCAATATATATTCATGTTATTCGATTCTTATTATTTTTATTATTATTATTATTATTATTTGATATTTACTTTTTCGTCGCGTAATACCAGACAAAATTCTGTCGAGACTTTGCTCCATTCAGCTATTCCCATTGTATGTTTTAATATATTAAGCTAAATATTAATACGTAATATGTAATAATTTATCATTTCCAAGTATTTATAGTTTAATAAATAATATTTAAAATTATTCACATACGTTTTTAATCGCATTAATCAATAAATATACTTACCTTAGTGTGTATTTTTAGAGATTATTTCATTACGTTTCAATAGAGTTTGAAAAACGTTCTAGAAACGTTTCTAAAACGTAGATAAATCTATCTTTTAAGATTAAAGCACATAATTCGCGACATTTAACAAACATTGGATGAACGTTGCACAAACGTTGTAGAACATGTTTCAGAAACGTTTCTGAAACGATGAGAAACTTGGAAATCAACGTTATATAGTTTCAAATGAAACGTTGTAGAAACGTTTCTCAAACGTTTTGTGCTATCTGGGATAATATTAATACATGCATTTCTGCGATGTACCCAGATATAGCTAAAGAGCTAATTTGTTATTTAGTATGAATTGTAAAAAACCTATTCTCGAATACTTTCAGAGCTATCTATAGGATCAATGTTTGTTTACTGTTCTCAAATCCCTCTACTCTAATATACTGCAATCACTAATAATGCTAACTAATCGCTTCCCCGCAAATTGTGTTGCCTCTTTTGAGGGATATAAGTAAGTGTTAGTGCCAAGTCACATTTCTCCGCGCCGCTTCAACTTTTTGGCTTTCTACATTCATTGCAAATTTCAAATGATCATCTCTGCTTTTTCTTCTTTATACATTCATCAGTTATTTCGATTTTTCTTAATTTTTGTTCTAATAGATTGTTTATGAAAATGTTTTTCAAGGCATACTTATTATAAAAACTAAAATGTATAAAACAATATAAAATAACACGTCTCGTATGATTGAATTTTTTGTTTGTATATATTATGTAGAAACTGGAAATATTGTCCCATATCTGGCTTACACTCAAAAAGCTATCCTAAGCTATTTTCTTTCAAATAGAGCTAACTTCTGTTTGTTCACATCACGTTAATTTCTCGAGTATACGAATTCAGACAGTTCAAATCTCGCGCGCGCATCACGCTATATACCATTTACGCAATTGAATCAGCTGATCAGCTCTATAGGTAATGAAAAGACCCGCCGACGGGATAGCTGATACCTACATTACCTACCAACTTACGCAGAAAATACAGACTTCTACTTGAACACTTGGACGGAGTTGAACCTTTTATTTTGTTGAATTTGTTGATGGATGTTGCTTCTACTTGGACTGAGCCTCAAATCCCCAGACAAACTTAACGAATATAAACTTGGTATAGAAGGACGGTCAGTATTGGCGCCGGGGTCCCATTTTGAAATACACGTAGAGCCATACTACACTATAGCTGTCCCCCAAGACTGCATTGGAAAGACCTATAACACACTATACCTGTCCCCCAAATTTTCGACCCTTCAATTTAACCAGTGACCGTTCTTCTATACCAAGTCTATATTCGTTGTTTTAAGCTTATTGTGGTGAATTTCGCTTAAAAAAATTAGTATATTTTTTAGTATAAATAAGTGTACGAAGGTTATCTGAAACTTGTGTTTTTATAACTTATAGATTCAAAATAAACAAATGCAAGGGAAATTTTTTTAATTTTAAAAATCAAACATGGCTTTGGATTTGGATAGTTCAAATGTAAGTAATATACTTTATTGTTTAAGATAATATCTTTTTATTAGTTTTTGCTATGTGTTAAAGAAATTTGTGGTCCCAAGATCTCAATGTCAATTTTCGGTTTAATATGGACCTCATTTAGCTTGTTTATTATCTATACATTTAAACTACAAACTCTTTCAAATACTCGGGTTGATGATTATTATTACAACAATCTTATTATTCCAGCCATTGCACAAAGCTTTATTGTTCGATGACCACAGTTCACTGCAGCGTTTATTAGAGGGAGTCAATGTTGTTGAGTATCGTGAGGAAGATGATTCTACGTTGCTCCATCTGGCAGCATGTGCTTTCAATGCATGTTTCATGAAATACTTAATTGAAGCTGGATGTGACGTGAATGCTAGAAATGATAATCAAGATGTTCCTCTACACGCTATTATGAGATTTGGTAAAGGATCTATGGAGACCTGCGCACCAATTGTTAAGTTACTTACACAAGCTGGTGCTGAGATGGATTTGAAAAATTCATTAGGCCAAGATGCACTAAATCTTTGCATCGGCGGAATTGATGACGGATGATTTTTATGATGATCTTGTGACTGCCAAAATTTTATTAGATGCTGGTGCTAATGTAAACATTAAGGTAATAATAAGTTTATTGTAATAGTGATTTTAAAAAAAAAACTAATTTTCTGTATATTTTAGGACAATTCTAATTTTAATGATACACCTCTACATAAAGCAGCATACAGATTAGAAAGTAAAACTGTGGATCTGTTACTTAGTTATGAAGCTGATGTCAATTTGCAAAATTGTTATGGAGATACAGCTCTACATAAAGTTGCACGTACAGGACAAATGACGTATGGTGATGAGGATGATAAACATTCCAAACAACTTTGTATTTTGCAGTCACTATTGAAGAAAGGAGCAGATGTAAATATTGAAAACCAAAAAGAACAAACCCCGTTTCATTATTTGCTTGAAACAGGAAATAAAGAAGCCATCGAGCTTTTGATTACACACGGAGCTAATTTGACTAAAGAAGATTACAAAGACAGAGGACCACTGTTATTTGCTGCAGTAAATTCAGATGCCAGTGTTATGAAATTATTAATAGACAAAGGTTGTAATATAGAAGAACGAGATATTTTTGATCGCACACCTCTGCATCGCGCTATCAAATAGCAAATTTTGGTGGTCTACGTCTAATGCAGAGCTTTTAGTTGATTCATTAATAGATTTAGGGGCCGATGTTAATGCTCTTGTTCTTAATCATAAAATGGTACTTGACATCGTTGAATATTCTGCAACAGATGAATCAAGATACTTTGTCATAAAACTTTTTGCAAAATTAAAATTTTTGGGTATTGAGGTAGATGATTCACAAATAGAAGATATTGAAAATGATGAAGATCGTTTTATAGAATATTACGAAAAATGTTCAAGCGAATTGTCAACAATACAGAATTTCACTTTTTATGGTACAACTCCGATTTTGCCTATTTTTAAAAATAATCAAACAATTTTGAAAAATTACATTAAAAATCCAAACTTAACATCAGCATTTAATTCGATTAATTTTTCTGAGCTCTTTCCGATTTATGGGAATCGTATGAAAAATATATTTGCAATAGAAGGAAATAGACATGAGTTGCGGACAGATGCATTCAATACTCTAAGCAAAAGTTTGCCAAGTAGAATAAGTACAGTAGTTATAGTACAAGAAATCATGAACTATCTAGATGATAAGGCATTAGTGGGACTTATGAAGCCCTTTAATAAGTACTATATTGATTCACATACTAAATACGTAAATTTATCTAGTCGTTTTGAAATTCCTGTAGCAATGTAACTTCTTACCATTTTGTCAAACGGACTAGCTTCCGAATTCAATTATTAAGTCGAATAATTTGCATCAGAAACTCCAGAATGATTAAGAGCATGTATCTTATACAAGAAATAAGCATACATGTAAACCTTTTGTAATAGCATAATGTACAATTTTGTATTTTATTATAACAAATTTTAAATATGTATAAAATCAATTACATAATGTATAATAAAGATTAATAAATATTTTTAGTAATAAATTGAAATTGGTTCATTACCTCCTCTTATCGTTGGACACTACTCTATATAGCTTACTGTATAAAATACAAGTATTAACAATAAATCAAAACATTTAGTATTACTGCATCGTCAATCAATCATAACTACAAACTAAACTATTGAAATAAAATGAATTTAACAGGTAATGTTTTAAGCCAAATAAATTAGTTTATGCTTATGATAAAATTCGTACAATCGTACATATTCTCGCACATAACTTTTAAAATATTTTATAACAAGTGAAAAGACAAATAAGTAACAGCAGTAAATAACCTTTATTAAGAAATATATGTATTTGAATTTTTGGAAAAAACAAACTTGGAACAGGAAAATTGAATACCGAAAGCAGTTTAATAGAGGATGTAGAACATTTGAATTTAGAAAAATCTGCTCTCTCCTCCTCACCTTCCAAAACGCTTTCCCGGACATCAGTTTCCCCGGGATCGGTGCAGGCCTTCTCTTCGTAATAAGAACAGAGGAAATTAGGTATTTTTAATGTTAAGTAACTTCCCCTAAAACGGGGTTAGAACACGGCGCTTGGCCTGCTTCAAGCCATGCTTATTTTAATATTGGTCGACCTCTGGTTGGACGGAATAAAACTGCTACGAGGGACGACACACACAACACATACATATGAATAAATTAAACAGCTCGACAGGACAAATAAATAAATAAATAAGGACGACACACATGGACATCGCCACACTGTGGGGCCTAGGTGTTATGGCCCCACTATTTCCGGTACTGCCGAATGCCCGACACATGTTCCACGTAGATGTCCCGGGACCAGCGAATTGTGTCACTAACCATGAGCCTCCTCATCAGTATCGCATAATAACGACTAATGCTGAGGAGGCTCAGGACCCGTTCAATTCGCGGGTCCCACGCGCCGAGGGCGCCCACTACAAAGGCCTCCACCGTTACGGTGTAACCGCTGTCCGTGAGTTGCCTGGCCAAAGGTGTATATTTGGCAATCTTGGCCTCACGAACGCCGTCGAACGCCTCGAGGCGGTTTTCGAACGGCACGGCTACATCGACGATGGTGACGCGGCGGTTGACACATGCGGGAGAGTTTCCAGGTCTGACCCGCATCTGCGACATCTCTTGTCCATCCCTCGTTGCCACCGTTTGGCAGCATTGAGGGGGAGAACGTCGAGACGGGCGCGGTGGATAAAGCGCCAGTCGCAGAAGCGAGTGAAGCTGCCACTCCGGAGGAAGTGGTTGGATTGTCCGCTCCTCCGGGTAACCTCAAAGACCTTGCCTTGATCTTTTTTGGCAAGGAGACTCTCCGCATAGTGCCGATTCAGGCAGCGCCGCAGACTCGTGGTGACAAGATGTTTTGTCTGCGGCGAGACTCTTGTTCCGGGGGCATGTGGATCCCCACAGGCCATCAGGAGTACTTCTCCCTCCTGACACCAACTCCAGCGCAGCCCGAGTTTGGTCTTAATTCTCAGGGCCGAGCTCCCAACCTTGATTGCTTCTCGGCCTATTGGCTAAGATCAAAGTGTAGTAGGTGGAGGCCTTTGTAGTGGGCGCCCTCGGCGCGTGGGACCCGCGAATTGAACGGGTCCTGAGCCTCCTCAGCATTAGTCGTTATTATGCGATACTGATGAGGAGACTCATGGTTAGTGACACAATTCGCTGGTCCCGGGACATCTACGTGGAACATGTGTCGGGCATTCGGCAGTACCGGAAATAGTGGGGCCATAACACCTAGGCCCCACAGTGTGGCGATGTCCATGTGTGTCGTCCTTATTTATTTATTTATTTGTCCTGTCGAGCTGTTTAAGTTATTCATATGTATGTGTTGTGTGTGTCGTCCCTCGTAGCAGTTTTATTCCGTCCAACCAGAGGTCGACCAATATTAAAATAAGCATGGCTTGAAGCAGGCCAAGCGCCGTGTTCTAACCCCGTTTTAGGGGAAGTTACTTAACATTAAAAATACCATTCCTTCGTACGGGTTTTCGTGCCGGCATAGCCGGGTGGGAGACTCGCGCGGGGGAGATCATATCTCACCACCATCTTCGAGTTTTTTGCTGCACCTGATCCGGGCTAACTGGCTGAGAAGTTAAATGTATTACTGTTAATTTATGTACTCATGGAGCAACAACCACACACCAAAGCGATCCGGGAGGGGGCCTTCATCGTGATACTCCTCCCGCAAAGTGACGACGAGACACTTGGCTGTCTGCTCTGCGTGGGACGCGGACGGTACTCCGGCAAGACGCGGGTTGAGTGTCTCAATAGACATGTCAAAGAGGTGCACCCAGACCTAACCACCACCTTTAGGTGCTGGGGGTGCGGGTTCGCGGCTCCCGGGGATAAGAAATATCCCCGGAAGATCGTGACCCAGCACTGCGCCACCTGCGTCCCCGAGGTTTCGTCCGCGCCCTCAGGCAGAGTAGACGGAGAGAGGAGAGTTAACACCCGCCGTCGGTTGGGTATTGCCGCGGCAACCGAGGCCACTCCCGTGAGACGTACTCGTCGTAACGGTCTGGCCTCACCTCCAGTCGAGCAGAACATCAGCCAAAGCGCGGCTCCTCCGGAACCCGCAAGGGTACCACAACATCCGGAGATAGTTGCGCTGGGAGAGTCAGCGGATGACGAAGTATTTCGATCTCCGGTGAACTCTCCCCCAAGAGACTGGAGGGCTGCGGCGCCCCAACAGGCGGCTTCCTCCTCTCCTCTGGCAGTGTCCGGTATCACTGCTGCAACCCCGTCCAACACCACCAGGACAGGGAATGGCTCGGCAAACTCCATCCTAGCCGAGCACCCGATACCTACACCTCCGCCAACCAACACCACGGAGGCGAGTGGTCGTGCCGACATACCCCGTTCTGGGCGGACTCCGCCGCCCGGTCAACAAGCCGCCCGTAGAAGGGCTCCCACGACAGAACAACGTCGCATTGTGGGACTCCTGGAGGCGGCCACTGGTCGGGAGCAACTTGAGGAGGCAACGTCTCTACCGAACATCCAAGAAGCGGGCAGTACAGAAGATTTTGGCAGGTCCAAATATGAACTGCCAAATTCGACAAGAATACCATCACAGCCGACTTTGTGGAGCTGGCTGCCCGCAGAGACGGTGGAGAGGATTGGCCCGATGTCTTCGATCGGGAAGAGCCCACGGCGGCGAGCGGCGAGGCCCTTTGTACCCCTATTACAAGGGAGGAAGTGTTTCGACGGCTCAAGGGGAGGAACAACACCTCACCTGGGCCGGACGGAATCACTTACAGGGACCTCGCCAAGGCCGATCCAGGGGCCCATGTACTCGCCGCCCTCTATAACAGCATTTGGCGCATTGAGGCGACGCCTGCCTTGTGGGGGGTGTCCAATACCACCCTTATATACAAGAAAGGCGACGCCATGGACATCTCCAACTGGAGACCGATCTCCTTGGGAGATACGGTCCCTAAGCTATTTGCCGCGATCCTGGCCTATAGAATCAAAAGGTGGGCAGTGGCCAACGGGCGCTACAGTGCCTACCAGAAGGGCTTCTTGGAGTTCGAGGGATGCTATGAACATAACTTCGTGCTCCAGGAGGCCATTCGGGAGGCAAAAGGCGGGAGAAAGGAGTTGGTGGTGGCCTGGCTGGACTTAGCCAGTGCCTTTACATCCGTGCCCCACTCCTCAATCCTGCAGGCGCTCGAGGGACATGGCCTACCAAGCAAAGCGAGAAATATTATCTCCTCGCTCTACACAGGCATGACCACCCGCTTCCACACGGCGGAGGGACCCACCGACCCTATTCTCATCCAGTCGGGGGTCAGACAGGGTTGCCCATTAAGCCCCGGCGTGTTCAACCTTACCCTGGAAGTTGTCCTACGGGAAATACAACGGACGGGGGAGGGCTACACGATCGAGGGCAGGCGTATTTCCCATCTCGCCTACGCCGATGATGTCGCGATCCTGGCTGACTCCCCGGCTGGAATGAGGAGGCTGCTTTTTGCAGCAGAACGGGGAGCTCGGGCGGTCGGCCTCACCTTCAACCCAGCGAAGTGCGCTACACTGCACATAGCGGGACGAGGGGAGGAGGCAGTTAGACCGACTGAGTTCTCCGTTCAAGGGACACCTGTCCGTGCCCTTGCTTCCGGGGAGGCCTACGAACATCTTGGCATCCCCACAGGCTACCAAGTCAGACAGACCCCAATCAACACCTTGCGGGATCTTCTTGCTGACATCGGCTCCATCGACCGGTCCTTACTGGCGCCCTGGCAGAAGCTGGATGCAGTGGGAACTTTCCTACTGCCCCGGCTTGATTTCATCATGCAGGGCGCCCATATCGACAAAGGCTTCTTGACCGAGGCGGACAAGATCATTAAAAAAGCTGCAAAATCTTGGCTAAGCCTTCCTCAGCGAGCGAGCGCGGAGCTCGTGTTTCTACCTCCCTCGCAAGGGGGAGGGGGTTTGCTCCCGCTCGCGGACCTCTATGATCTGCTCACGGTCGCTCACAGCTATAAAATGCTGTACTCGAGCGATGTCACCGTGAGCACCATAGCGGGATCCACACTGAGGAGGACCGTTTCGGAGAGGCTTAAAAAGCGGGCGTCTAACATCGATATCGCCCGCTTCCTCTCCGGAGATCTTGATCTGCCCCGGTCGACGAGCCCGTCGACATTCTGGACCAAGGTTCGGAGCGCGGCCCTGAGAATTAAGACCAAACGGGCTGCGCTGTAGCTGGTGTCAGGAAGAAGAAGTACTCCTGATGGCCTGTGGGGATCCACATGCCCCCGGAACAAGAGTTTCGCCGCAGACAAAATATCTTATCACCACGAGTCTGCGGCGCTGCCTGAATCGGCACTATGCGGAGAGTCTCCTTGCCAAAAAAAGATCAAGGCAAGGTCTTTGAGGTTACCCGGAGGAGCGGACAATCCAACCACTTCCTCCGGAGTGGCAGCTTCATTCGCTTCTGCGACTGGCGCTTTATCCACCGTGCCCGTCTTGACGTTCTCCCCCTCAATGCTGCCAAACGGTGGCAACGAGGGATGGACAAGAGATGTCGCAGATGCGGGTCAGACCTGGAGACTCTCCCACAGAAGGCTGATAAGATGGTAGTTACACTCTCATCTTAGCCAGTAAGCTGCTGAGATAGTTCATCTCAGTTACCATCGGCTGCTGAGATGGCTGATCAATTCTCATCTCAGCCACCAAACTGCTGAGATGGCATTAACATTTTTATTTTAGCCAGTAGGCTGCTAAGATATCAGACTGCTAAGATGCCAGTTACACTATTATCTTAGCCAATAGCTGCTGAGATAGCAGACTGCTAAGATGTCAGTTATACTCTTATCTTAGCCAATAGACTGCTGAGATAGCAGACTGCTAAGATGCCAGTTATACTCTTATCTTATTTACTATCGGCTCCTGAGATAACAGTCACACTCTTATCTTAGCCAGTAGGCTGATAAGATGGCAGTAACACTCTCATATTAGTTATATTCTCATCTTAGCCACTAGACTGCTGAGATAGTTCATCTCAGCTACTATCGGCTGCTGAGATGGCTGATCAATTCTCATCTTAGCCACTAGACTGCTGAGATAGTTCATCTCAGCTCCTATCAGCTGCTGAGAGGACAGTTACACTCTCATATTAGCCAGTAGGCTAATAAGATGGCAGTTACATTCTCATCTTAGGTACTAGACTGCTAAGATGGCAATTACATTCTCATTTCAGCCAGTAGTCTGCTAAGATAGCAGACTGCTAAGATGCCAGTTATACTCTTATCGTAGCTACTATCAGCTGCTGAGATGACAGTTACACTCTCATATTAGCCAGAAGGCTGGTAAGATGGCAGTTACATTCTCACTAGGCTCTTAGCCACTAGGCTGCTGAGATGGCTGATCCATTTTCATCTTAGCCACTCGACGGCTGAGATGGCAATTACATTCTCGTTTTAGACAGTAGACTGCAAAGATGTCAGTTACTCTGGTATCTTAGCCACTCTTATTTTAGCCCGTAGGCTGCTGAGGTGGCAGTTACACTATCATCTTAGCTACTATCAGCTGCTAAGATGACAGTTACATTCTCATCTTAGCTTTGGATGCTGAAATGACAGTGATACCCTCATCTGAGGCACTATCGGCTGCTGAGATGACAGATATACTCTTATTTTAGCCATTAGGGTACGCTGAGATGAATATTACACTTTTATCTTAACAACTATATCCGACCCTCATCTTAGCCACCTGTTCGATCATTTAGCTCAATGGAAATGAGGTTTAGTCGTATGTTGTCACAATGAAACTCAAGCGTTGCTAAGGACGCATTCGTTGCTATCGATACCATACAGTGAGTCAGTGTATACAGTTGGAGCTTGTACTAAAACATTACAGTAGCCATAATTAGTTATTTTATTTGCACTTTATTTTTATTTTAGTTAAGTCATACATTGACAAATTCTATAGGTAACAGGTTTTGTCTTCCATTTGAATGTCGGTCACTTGTGTACCTATGACTTAACCTACTTGTTTATTACGCGTTTTTAGAAATTGCATTAAAAACTAATTTTTTGGACACTACAGCATAAAATGCCATCTAAAAGGGGATCAAAAAACCAAAGTGCAATACGAAGATCTCGACATGTAGAAAGCGAGACCAACGATGGTGATGAAGTTTCAAGTCAAAGCTCGACCGGTGATAATGAAGGTCGCTCTCGTGAATCTTCTAGAGTAAGTTTAATTCTCTTACTTATTGTATATCATGATACTTATTATTTTAATATAATAAGCATCTTCAACAAATTTTATAGGTAGAACGAGTTATCTCAGCTTCATCTAAAAAGAAGCGGCGAAAAAATGACGATAACGAAAATTATTATTCCTATGAGCGGCAGAAGAAAGAAATACGAAGAAAAAAAGACGGAGAATCGTCATACGAAAGTTACGATTATGAAGAAGAGGATATTTCAGTGCGTAAGCACAATAAGAAACATCGTAAACCCGAGAGAGTAAATAATTCCTCTAACGGTAGTATTGACAACAGTAGTGCATCGATAAATAAAAAGGCCCAGAAAAGTAAGAGACGCTCTAAGCAAGGCAAGTTAAATATTATAATACAACACAAAAAATTTCGATTTAAAACATTTTCTTTCACATCACAGAAAAATCAGACGAATTGCCGATCGCTGAAATTCTGAAAAAAGCTCAAGAACAACAACGCACGAAATACGAGGATCCTGTGCCTCTGCCAAAACTCACAACGGATACCATTTACGTGCAGGGAAGAAACGGTTTCAATCCCGTAAAAATTATTAGTAATAGCAAGAACAACCGACAAAGTTCGAACATGCCACATCCTTCATCACGATCTAGGCCAATCAGAATCGCAGTAATTTTTCAACAGATTTGGCGCGCAATTGGCTCTATTTGCCAGGGTTTACTTGGAGGAATCGCTTTGTTACATTTGATTCTTGTAAGATCATTCTTGGAATCGTACTAAAGGTTTATGTCGCCGAAAATAAGCAATATTTAATAATTGCCATTACCACTTTGCAGATAAAAACTTACTTCAACAACACCGAAGAGTTTATAAATAATTACTCGACATTTTCGCAGATACACACGAGCATATTTTCATTTCTGATGGCTGTAGCTATAATTGGAACTTTTGACAAGTAAACATTTAGTAACATAAATAAATGTAGAATATTACGAGACGTTATTAAATGGTAGAAACTTTTCAGATTTGATTTGGGTCATGTCAGTAAGAATCATTGGTTGGCAATTTTCAAGAAACGCTTTAAATCAATTCTTGCGATACCGTTATACATAACTGCATTTGTCCTTCACCAGATGACTGCAAAAGTCGATGATAAACTGATGCTAGTTCACTATAACTCTAGCAACATCACTTATCATCATCCAGTAGATATTTTCAACGTTAGTATTTAAATATTTTGCATAATATATAGCAAAAGATGAAAAATCTATGACTAAAGACACAAAATTATACGTTGCTTTTACTTATCTTAATATAGGAGACCGTTGACTTTATGCCTGAGGAGATAAAAATGTGGAATAAATTGACGTTGTCGAAGGATATTATAGCCGTACTGGGTTGGGTCTTCACCTCAGTCGACAATCAGAAGGATATGTTTTTAAGACATCTTGAAGAAATGAATAGTTATGCAGAAAACGTGAATATGCCAACGTAACAAATCAATTTTTCAATTTATTAGTTGATACTAATGTCCGTTAATTATATAATGAACAACAGGTGATAATGTTGTTCGAAAATGTACATATGTGTCTGTAAATATTTTATGTACAATAAAACTTGATCGATTTATCACACAAATCAACATTTATGTTGAACGTGTACTGGATTCTTTAAATGATGAAATCGTACATGAAATGTACTTGTTAATTGAAAAAGTAAGAATATATAATAAAAATGTATCTTTATTTCTTACAATCAAATAATTTGATTCTCTTTTTGCATAATAATTTCGCTAATTTACACGTTTATATTTTTAATATACCAAAACTATTGTCTAATTACAGAATAAGACATGCATAGTCTTGATGATCATACCATTAATATATTTCAATATATTTGTTTACTATTATTTCAATACTGACAATAAGAATTTTAATTCTAATACTTTTTTACGTCGAATTATTCATTATATATATATATATACGTTTTTACTAAAGTTAGTAGATTTTTAATAATTATGAAGGCACAGTATACAGTTCACCAAAGCTTTTAACTTTGTTACTCTACATTTATAATTGTTTTATTTTGTAAAGAGATACTTTTTCGCTTGCTCATTTGGTATTAAAAATTAGTCAGGTAAAAGTATAAGAAAATTTGTTGGCATAATTATCGACATTTGAACAAAGATTCGTATTAATAGATGATTTGGAATTAAAAAAATTCATAGTCATAAATTGGTAAAAAAAATTTAATAAGTAAACAATGTATCACTCTCGTAGAACACTCAAGTTTTCTTAATTCGTTTTTAAATATACTCCAGGTACACAAAATCGATAGATATTCTTTATTTTTGTAAATTTACCCTTACATTGACTAGTGTGCGTTTCTCGTAATAACTTTGAACTTTTCATTGAATGCATGTACTGCTAGAACAACTGTAATGTATACAGAGTTTACATCTAGTTTCATATACTTCCTATTTTTTTGGGTAACAAAAAGTCTCCACAAATATTGTACATTCAGCATTAATAACTTTTTCGTCGTTATCCTTCTCTCAAAAACTTCATATTTATGAAATATCAAATTTATGAAATTTCTAATTCCTTATGATTATATGCAACCGTGATGTTATCTCTATACAAAAGTATAAATGTACTGTGAATGTCTTTGTGCATTGAAAATGCCGTACACACAGCTACTTTGAGAAATTTATTTTTTGACACGTTCACTTTGTAAAGTCAGACTATTTCTTCAAAGTATTTTATTGTGCTATCGTTATACGTTCGCACTTCGTGTTGTAGCGAGATTGAAAAATTAGCTATAGCACTAGTAGAGAAGCATAAACTTGGCAGTATTAGTATATTTTGCAAAACAAAGATTCCCGCACGGGCTTTGATACAAGAGACAATTTACAAAATGCAAGATAGAAAGCCATTTATGCAGTTTATCTGTATATACATTGTGTTTTATGTATTCTTTAGAAAATATTTGACAGACGTCTTTTCATCCTGCTATAAAATGCAATTATGCTTTTTAAGTATACCTTTGAATACAGTTTGTACCAGTTGTGATTATGATAAATTTTGATAAGATATTATCATTATGCTGGAAATTTGCATTTTAATGGAAAAACTACTATATAGTATATATAAGCGATTTTCGAAGTTTTACAAGATTCTTTTTTTATAACATGATCCGTGAATAATTAATGTTCGTTCTTCTTATATTCTACTTCGAGATAGATTTTGCTAAACCTTAAAAATAAATTTGACTGAATAAATACATAAATAAAATTCTTTAAATTTTTTCTTAAATAATCGGTAACGTAGCTACTTTTCTCTCTACTTTTTATACCCGCAATAATAAAAAGTATAATATTGCTTAAACGGTAAGAACATCGCAATATCGCAAAATCAGTATCGTTCGGCGCTAACTTGCCAACACTGTTACATTCGATGTTGTTGCATTGCGCTTGCTCGATCGATGTCATGAATATATCAATCGATCAATCGTCGCACTATGCTCATTCGAGAAGCACGACGACGCGTACTCTTTTCGGACATTCTATCAAACAGAATGTTGATAGTAATGACACTAGGAATATTCGTAGTTGTTGTTCGCCTCTACGTAAAGCAAACCTCAGTCGTCGAAGTCGTGCCTGAGTTTGATGTAGAGACAGGAGCCAAGAATGATACCAAAGACCTCGAGTACCGAAAGTCCAAGACCCACCGCTCCCAAAATTATCAAATGGTCCTTTGTCGTCTCCAGGAACTTGTAGATGCAGCCCTGTGCATAAAAGTTACTCGTGACTCACATGGACGTGGTTTATTGTATAGAATAATTCGAACAATGACTACGTACCGTGTACTGGATATTCGAAGGATGATCACGTTTGCCACAAAGGAAACTCGGTGTCTTACAGCAACTATCAGGTACTAGATTTCCATTCTTCTGCACTTCCTCGTCTTTGAACCACTCGCTCTGCAGCCAGTCCTCGAATCTAATAGCACCACAGCATTTGAACTACGATAGAAGAAAAAAATGCATGAATTTCCTGCGTAACGATAAACATTCATTTCGAAAATATTTTTATCTCGGTTTTTCTTCCTGTGTTCGGGCACGTAACAGAGGTACATGCAAAAAAGCTTACTTCTTTCTGCATTTGGTCGATAGCGGCCGTTTCTCTGGACTTCAAAGAATACGTCTCTAGGAAAGTGCGATTCAGGTTTATTCGAAGTTCTGGTCCGACTTGCTCTTCGTACAGACGAGCCAGAACTCCGACTCCGGCTTCCAGTACGAGTACTCCCATCACGACGAAAATGTACTGCAACAAACGCGGCATTTTATTCATCCCACATGCATAAAGGCTTATTACGGTGCTCGCATAACGCGAGTAATAGAATATCGCTACTGTATATAAACGCACTGCGTTAAATGCAATGTGAGCGAGATACTTACGACGAGTATGACGCATCTGTTTTCAGACGTAACGCCTCCACAGCCAAGCCAACTTCCAATAATTGCTAGAGCGCCGGCGACGATAAGAGCGTAGGCCAATATCGGGTAAATCGAGGTTGCCATTAGCGATATGTAGCTGTGCTTCGCCACCACTGTCCAGATACCGATTCCGCCTACCACCAGACCGGAAAGCTGAAACATATCAATCGTGAGCTTTCGTCGATGCGATTCTCTTGCATAATGACAATTATCTCGTCATTGATGTTTACGGAACTTACGAACAACACCACGTTGTAAATGTGAAGGACATATTTGAGAAAATTGACAGAGCAACAGCCGTCATCTCGAGTTCGTATTCTGGTATTGGTACCGGGCAGTCTCTCTGTGCCTTTGGCCATCTTCCCGGTGTCTGTCTGATGTGGCTCCGGCTGCTGAGGTGACAACTGCTAACCGTGCAGGGACTTCCTCTTGCTGCCGTACCACGTTGTCACCTTACCATAACTCTGAAGGCAAGACGAATAAAAGTTGTTATAATATCCTCGTATTTTATTTAAATTATATATCGGGTCGATAAAACAGTTCCAGGGAACTTAGACATTAACTTAGAACTTGGAACTTAAAAATGTTAACTTTATATGGAACGTCGGGTATTGGCCACTTTTAATTACCAATTTTAACGGCGGTCTCACCCCCTCAATCTCGCGCATCATTGACGCAGTGCAGTGTAACAATTTGCAGCGTCACGTTCTAGAGCCCAACAGCGAGTATACATGCGAGTATACACACATAGCCGGAGAAGGGGCATATCCTCATTTATTCAATGCTCTATTCCCAACGACCAATTTGCCAATCGAGCCAATCATCCGATCTCATTAACCTTGCTGGTCTATTCAACAGCACAAATTCTCCACTGCCGGTACTACTCTCATTGGACGGTTCCTGCGCTGATGCTCTACAACGAGCTTATGCGCACGCAGTTGTGCCGCTTGTGAAAAAAATGCGAAACTATTTATTTGATTGCCCCTCGTGTAACATGCCTGTTCCTTTCAACTAGCTTATTATTATTCTCCTCGTTTTTTCGTATCTTGAGAAGCTTCCTCTATACTAATCGGTGTCCTCCTTGATAAAGTGCGTTAATTACGCTGCGTATCAAACGCTTTAATTTAGATGTACTGACGAGAATTTTTCCGAAAGTGCTATATAAATTGTTACGCAAGCGGCGCGCGCGGAAAGGATATTATCCCAATGAGTGGGATGTCTGAGCGAAGCTAGGGTGACAATCAAATTAGTCGAGATCACCTGAGCGTATACGATATAACGTTTCTTTTTTTTAAACAGCATTTTTGCGAACCATCTTTGCTCAAACACAAAATACTCGCGACCCTTGATGTATGGCGTGATTATTATAATGGAGAAATTATGCTGCGAAATGACCATTAGCAACAGCACAGCGTGCAAATTACAGCGCAATAGTTCGCTCACTCTCCGCAACTGCAATTTAGGCACTCCCTGCACTGCCCTGCGGTACACAGTAGTAAAACGAAACTAGCCGAGAGCATTAATTTATGCACTAATAGTGTCAACGGTAATGAGGACGTTATAAGAGCGTGAGACATGGTTTAAAAGATACCTCGCACGACCTGTTTAATTGTATTATTGTGTTATGATAAAAAATTATCGATCTTTTTAGGAAACAAAATTGAACAATTTTTCTGCATACTAATAGTTATAATTTACTGTTTACCGCGTTTTTCAGACGTATGCTTGCAGCTCCGAACAATGATTACGACACGACGTTTTGTTTTGCGAATTTAAGAAGCTTCATTATACTGGTACACTTGTAATGCAGCACACGTCGCAGTGTACGTACGCGGGTTTCCGCATCCATATAACATCATAAGAGTGCACGATGTGTTAGCGAGAAAGGGTGTATATAGGTAACCATGCCGGTAGACAGGTAGATCCAGTGACAGTATAAAACAGAGTACGATTCCGCGTGCAAATTTGTTATTTTTTTCGTTACGGAACAATATTATACCGCTTTACAGCTTACAACGTTTATCAATTAAGGTATTAAGTGTAATTTCGAATCACTTTACATAAGTGTCCCACGGTGTGATGTAAAAATAATTGCATTCCGTCGCGCACGCGCTTTGGTGGGAATTTTAATTTTGTCTGCGGGGATAAATATTTCAACGATAAAACGAGTGCATGCGTACACGAGCATAGTTGCGAGCAGATGCTTTCGTGTGTGCATACACCCACACACGCGCATAGCCATACGTCTTTGCTGCGCGTATGAACGCGAGCTGATGGAGTTTATCCATATGTGCAGTTGTGTAAACGATACCTATAGTTTTGAGTTCTGTCCTGTTATTGTTGCACATGCAGCGCAATTGAATTTTTCGCGTTTAAATGCTCTTGATGGCTAGATTGTGTAAACCTTGGTTCATATTAACCTTCCTATTGTTTTTACAACTATATACACCGAAGGTAATTTTTATCATCGATAGTTATATACCCAGTATAATTATAGGAACAGATTGGTACGCGGCAACAAATCGATTTAAAATATCTCCACGCGATGTATTAAAATTGTATTTATACGTTTTTAATTCAATTATGATAATGCGCGCGTGTGTCGATAAATTCCAATAATGCTCCTTTTCATTACGTCACTCCTATCCTGACCACCCGTGCATTCAAAACAACACGCAACATCGTACAAAATAGAACGGCACCCCGTCGTCATGCCTTGGGTTCCCCAGTCTAATAAATCTTTATTATGCATTGAGAATGTATTCTGGGATACACACGCACTGAACGGTCGATTTTTAATTTGCCTTTTCTCATGTTTGGTCAATCAATTTTTAAAAATAGCTCTCCCAAAATAAGTCAAATTGTCAGCAGAGAGAAAACTTTCTAAAATTTTATTCCAACGAATATCTCGCGAGAATTTTATGATTCGAACGAAATCGGTAAACATCAAGTAAACTCATGACTGTTTGCTATTTCTAGTCTCACCATTGTTCGGATGACATTCCCAAACAAGCGTATTTTTAGAATCCCAGTGGAAACAGGCAATAGTTTGAATCATCGTTTTGAAAATAACGCTTTCAGCGGAATGTATCAAAATTCAAGGCGTACCCGCACAGACTAAAATTAAGTAATCGTGTACGTAACTCTCCTGTATCCATTAGTACAATGAAGCAACAGTTTTTTAACTCACCCCGAATCACGGCCCCGACAATCAGTCTCGAGAACAGCTACTGTCGAGAGAATCAAAAAGAGAAAAAGACGATTTAAAGCCACTTCAATAAAAACGCGCAGAGCACAATTGGATTAATTCGTACACGAGAGAGAGAGAGAGAGAGAGAGAGAGAGAGAGAACGATTGTGAACGCACCTTAAAAAACGCCTCCAGCAGCGGAGGAGAATGAACGAACACTTTAGCTTCTCAAAGCTGAATAAACGAGAGAGTCGTCTAGCTTATAGCAAGCGGCTCGCCCCACGCCATCCGCTTCGGCGATCGGCGCAATTGCAGCGGCAGCATTTTGTACGTCACCAGCGTCATGCTGGTAAAATTGGACGCGATGCTCTCTACAGCCGCGAGAGCTGTATGCAAAAACGTCTCGAGCTCTATGCTGGACCGAACTACGGTATAATATAAAGTGTTTTATAATGAGTGTGTATATAGCTAGTGAGTTGTTTGGCTTTTCGGCTTTCAATGAACATAACGCGCAAATAAAAATAGCCGCACAGCTCGATCGTGAGAAAGGTATATTTTCAGAGCAATTTTCAGAGAAGCTATTGACCCAAATTCTAGTACCTAAATATGTTAAAGACGTGTTATAGGTGGGAGCTGCTGCTGCTGAGTGTTTGGCAAAATTCCTGAAGCATGATTTATTTAATCTCGACAATTTAAAAAAACCTAAGTATATGAGTCGTCGCAAGGCAAAAAGGAATAACCAATCGTCGCGTGTAAAATTTGAAAGTTGACGTTCCCGCCCTTTTTACCTTCTCTTTGTCTCTCTACAGCTGCTCTGATGGTCTGACGCGCAAGCGGCGAGAGGGCTTTGCGCCGTAAGACGACGAAAGGAGATCAAAGCTACACTCTCGAAGACTACCGCGTCGTTTGCAGGGTCTTGTGTAAATTTACCCAATGAAGATTACCTTTTTCATGCACCTCGTACATCTAACCCGTATAAGTATACCTATGTACAAGGTACCTACGCGTCACTTTACTTTATAGAGGCTTTAGCTATATGAGAGTTATTTGAGGCCATGGAAAGGTGGAAGTAACTCTCGATTCGTACAAGATTGTTTATTTTAGGTCGAAGCATAGTTTTCCTTACAAAACATAATTGGTGTCCGATTACATCCTCTTCTTAACCATAGGAAAAGCGCCCCTGGCTACTCAAAGGTGACAAGAGAAGAAAGAAAAATACCGAAGCGCGGGAATAAAAAGCAAAGATAAAGTACGTTAAATTGACACGCTGAGCAATTTTCTTATTAACCTAAAAAAACCTATTATCCCGCGCTAGAGTCATCATAGAGATAAACGAATCTGATCAAGTTATACCGGCGCTGCTGACAATAATACTCTCTTACTAAACTGTTTTCTCTCTCCACGTCCCATTTCTCTCTCTTTCTTTCCTCGTCTGCTCTTTCTCCTTCTTTAATGCGCCGCATTGATGAATCAATAATCAACCGTTTAACTAATCGCGCGCGCTGTCATAAAGGCTTCTCTCTCGCTCATATATTTATAAATAACGAATAACTTTTCTTATCTCTCACGGCGCAATTTATTTTCGAATCATATTCGCTATAAATATTAATGATCGTAGGATACACCCGAACATAATTGTATATGACCACCGACGAATGCTACTTTCATAAATATTTATGGCCGCTAATGAGACGATGAACGCTTGCGATATCGTATAGCAAATTTTTGACACGAAGAAGCAACTTGTTGCGTCGCATTATTATTAAACGAACAAGCAACGAACGTACTCGCAACAACAATGAGTAAAAAAAGGGAGACAACAACGAAGCGTAGAATCATCTTAACAGCCATCCTCTACACGAGTCCTGTTATCCCCGACACACTTAAGGCAGTCCATCTTGAAGAAAATTATTACTCACTCGCAAACAAAAAATCCTCGTCCAAATAAGATTTGAACGCAAAGATCCAAAGTGAAGGCGCGCAGATTTCTGCACTTGCCCGAGCGCGCGCGGGACTTTTAAAGTGAAAGTTAGCGAAAGAGTCGAGCGCGCAGTGGTAATCGCGCAGGGGCTCGTTAAGGGCTTCTGAATAAGGAGTGTTTTAATTGGTGGTCGTCGTCGGCGGCGGCATACAACAAATGCCCCGCTATAATCGAAGCAAAAGCCGCTTTATATATTCCGCAGTTGAGGGCTCGCAAAGCGCGAGAGAGGCGGATTCACGCTCTCGCGTGTGTGTACACAGGATTTCACGGGGCAGGATGCAAGACACAAAAGTCCTTATTTGGCAAGCATCCTGTCCCTCCCCCTCAGCCTCTCTCTCCTGCAAATAAAAGCTTAGGAGCCTGTCGAAAAGACGTATTTTATTTTTGGTAAATATAAATCTCGAGAGCTGGAATACTCTCTTTCTTTCTTCCGCCGCTTATGCGCGCGTCCGATTTTTAAGGAGGCATAATGCTGATTTACGCTTATTTTTTTCCGCGCTCGCTGCAGTTATGCGCGGAATTAAACGTATGAAAGTACGAGAGAGAAATTGGCTCGAGAGTATCCGTAAACATGTCGCGCACAAGCCAAAAGAGTGTGCTTGATAAGCGGTACCGTTTGTGCCGTGTATATGCTTGAAGATTATACGTACATTTACCAGCGGTTTTTTGCTGCGGTTTCTAGAAAAAGTGCGCTGTGGAAAGTTTTACTGCGTATACTGACAACTTTTCGAATTAGTTAAGTTTGAACAATATTTCGAAATGCGTAAAAATTTTACTAATATATTCCTGAATATGCCTTTGTTTCTTAAGTATATGCTTATAGATACGAGAAGGAGAGCCTTGCCTAAAATGGGCATGTTTCTGAAGATGAAAGTGCTCGATCATCGATCGATAATTTTAATATTGTATTTCAGTGCCTTGTCTGGCTTATTCTTTTCCATGACTATACTTGATTGAGTTGTTATTGCGTACTTAATTTTGATAGCTTATTCTGTTGACTTTTTTGTCTTTCTTCGCTCACTGATTGACTCCCAATCGAAGCGTTCAATTAGAAAGTTTTCGCGTATATCCTCAGAGCGAACTCGAGCTCTCTAAGTCCGGCTTAACCGCGCACTAGATCAAGTGATCCTGCAGTTATTGATAAACGCCAATTATCGCCTACAGTGCGCTGTGAGAAACGGTACTTTATTTAAATTTGCTAAGTAAATACGCGCGACTAGTTCTGCTCAGTCAGTAAAGACAGAGCTACGAAACATGTTAAAAAAAAAGAGTCAAGTAAATTAGTTTTAAATAAACAAATTAAAAATACAACTATTCTCTCTAAAATAACGAAAGACCCTTTAAGAAAATAAAAATAAAAGAAAGATTCCACACAGAGAGCTAAGCGATAACCGGTCGATCCACGCCTAGGTATACGCCCTCGGTACGCTCTCTCGAAGGTGAGAAATTTTTGTAAACTGCACGAAAGTCTAAGTTTACGTGCGCAGCGCTATAGGTAGGCGTACAGGTACCTATATACATAAGAAAGCGCCATAGCAGGAATTGTGTGCGGCGTAGTCGTGAGCTGCTGCGGCGGCGGCGGCAGCGTTATATACCGGACGTCAAAACCGGTATGACCGAGAGAGCGAGCGCGCGGGCGTGCGAGGGCGTCGAGCTAAGAAAACTAATGCCCGTAGCTATAGCTATACCTTCGCACTGCACACCTCCGAGAGAAAGAGATGCTGCGCGCGTTGTCAAGGAGGAAGAAACACTCACCCGCTCCGCTGAATATAACACGATAGTCACTGTACGCGCGCGCGCGCGCGCGAGATAATTCCTCTTCTTCTCTCCTCGCTTGCTGTACGTATGTATATAAGCTGATGTGTGTAGGTAGTCGTGCGCGCGCGCTGTATATTTGCGCGCGGAAAATGTGCAGAGAGATTATGCGTCGCTTTAACCTAATTTTTCGCACTGGCAGCGAGACGGTTTATTCTCTTGCTCGTGACACCGTCATCGCACGGTAGATCGAACACCGTGAATACACGTCGAATCACTGGTCGCTGTTATTGTTGTTGTCGGCGGTGTTGTTTGCGCGATTTAACCGAGAGGAGGAAGAAGCGACTGGCGCGAAGCGACCTTCGCGATTGCCGGCACGAAACTGAAGGCGTGCGCCAGCTAATAAAACGCGCAAAGGTCGAGAGAGCTGTCGAGCAAGAGGGAGAGGTCCGGAGTGCAGCGGCCGCAGAGGAGAGTAAGAGAGAGATAGAGAGACTAGACCCCCCTCTACTCTGCTACTCTCTTGGGAACTTCTCCCACTCCGTTGCATAGCCGCCGCAGCCGCCGCTTTGCTGCTCGACGCTGTACTGCACGATGTGTACATTATACTCACGATGCAGATTGCTGCTGCAGATCCTTCCGACTCTGACGAACACGTCTTGTGGAGAGTGTCTTCGTCCGGTGTATAGTATGTATGCCCGCTTATGTATAGATGGGTCTTTTAGTCGGCTTTAACGAGAGTCCACGAAGATAAGGTATATTGATGGTTTCTTTCTCTTTCTCATATTTTTAATGGACGAACTTTTCCGTTGCTGTGGTTTAATATTGTCAAAGATTGACAATGTTGAATCTCAACCTTTTTTTATATGCGGAAGAAGTTGTAATGCCAGATCGATGAATACTGCAATATTGTCAAAGTTTGACAAAACTAAACGTTGTAATTTCTGACGATCTCTCTGTGATCAATTCGGTCTCTAATAGCCGTTTCCTAATTTTCTGCACAATACCGTTCGTGGCAAAAGTAACCGTGTCGAAAACCCACAGTCCCAGGATTATCGCAGCACAACGAAACCAATAAAGCCATCTCCCATAGGAGGCATGGGTACTTAATCCCTCGTCCCGCTGTAGGTATTTACTTCTGCTCAGAAAATACTTTTATTATGAATGCAATAAAACGACTCTTGCTCTCGGCACTGTAGCTCTTAAACCTCGTATTTGTTTAACACATTTATTGCTCATTTTTAAGAACCCAGGTTTAAAATTGTCAAAGTTTGACAAATTTTGAAGTTATTGCGGTTATCTCTATAAAATAACACAACGAAATCACTCGCGGGAAATGAGATTCAGTCGGTTTGTTTTTATTTTTCAACATTTTAATAAATAAACATTAATTACAGTGAACTTTTGATGTGAGAGCGCATGTATAAATGAACAGATCGATGAATGTTTCGAAACAGTCGAGAATTTTCACATAAGAAGGAATAATCGTATAAATAGTGTATACATAATTTGGCGTTGCAAATTATAAACGTACAGAGTAAAAAGGAATCCAGCCACATAAAATTTGAAAACAAATCCTCCAGATTACGCAGACGTATTATAATAATATATAAAATTTCAAATTTTTATTCTCCCCATAAATTTGTTGATTAAATTTCATCCATGTGTATATTGTAATAAATAAATCGATGCGTGCCTGTATGGTTTCCTCAGCTCGAATGAATGTCGACAATTGCCGAGCCGAGACAAGTATGATAAACGGTGCGTGTGTGTATACAATATACGAGAGTGAGAGTCATCGGACGAGGATTACGCAGCAGCTGCGGACAGAGTATAAAAATAGATATATCAAACGTTCGAGATAGTACACATCACGTCCTTATCTATGTAGCGTAGAGCCACGTGTTTTTTATGTTCCAACGAACTCACCTTCGACGACCGGCGCAGCCTCTGGCGCCGGTGCATCGGCGGCGGCAGCCGGCTCGCCCTCCGTTGGCGCGGCTGCAGCTTCCGCTGGAGCAGCCTCGCCACCTTCGGTCGGTGCTGCGGCTTCGCCTCCTTCCGCCGGCGCTGCCTCGCCACCCTCGGCTGGTGCGGCGGCTTCGCCTCCTTCCGCTGGCGCTTCACCTTCGGCCGGTGGTGCCGCTGCTGCCTCGTCGGCGGGTGGCGCTGCAGCTGCAATTTCACGGTTGTACTCGTGTAGATAAGGATCGTGCGCGTGGTTTGGGAATGTGGAAAGTATCGATCGATTTTCTGTAGCCGTTGACTTTTTACGGCTGTCGATTACGCGTCGAACTGTATAGGCATCTTTTTATTTTTCCAATTATATAAAGTGGGCACGGCTTAATCACGTTTTTCTTGGTATATGTGGTTAAAATATTTACGCAATTCGAATCGCGAACCCGATTGTACGAAAAAATTTAACCATGTAATGGTTGACTTGGCGGACTTGCGATAATTAACTGCTGCCAATTTCCTGATGCAATCAAATTAGAAGATTGACAGACATAAAACTATATACATTTACTCGCGGTGTAAATATATCTTTGAAAGTGCACTTGCAAACGCGAGAAATGCGTGATGGAATGATTGCCACTCGTGGAATGTAGGAAGGCAAAAAGAAGCTTCGTGTCCCGACATAAAAATAGCGCGCAAAGGCGCTGCTTGAAGTGTTGAAAAAACTGTTCGCGCAAATCTCGTATAATGATGTGATATTATTTTGAATATCTATACGATGAATGATTTTAACTAATAACTACGAACAATTGCGATCTACTTACATGGATTTAAAATAAAGTAAATCTTGTTACAGAGCTCTACATCGACTTCTGTGACTTCTCCTGCTCCTGTAGCGTCTGTCGTTTCCATCGCCTTAAGTTTCGAGAGAAGTAAGTTGAGTACATTCAATGGATTTGGTGGTGGTGGTTCTAAAAATATAAATTAATTTAATTATGCTGTACGATAAGTGATGAACAGTACGAAAAATTATTGAAAACCTTTGATGACAATCAATCAAACATCAAGAATTATTTGGAAGGTAAAAATACGCTATAACGTGTAAAATTGATTGGCAGTATAGTATAGGCATAATAATATGAAATATCCAACAATGCTTAAAAAATTTAGTTTAAATAAAGAAATCGCTGTAATAAAGCACGATTAAATAATTCTCAATCATCAACAAATAGGTGAATTTATGGTGTACAAAAAATGTAATGAGAACATTAAAATATAATTGTGTTATAATAATATTTAAAACATAGATAAAATTTGTTACTACCATAAAATACAACATAAATACATAAAAATATGTTAAAATTAAAGACAGGGTATAGGTTGACTTACGGTTATCCTTTTCAAGAGGTGGCAGTGTGATAGTCATTTTGATAATGTGATTGCGAAGAGAGCGCTTTCAAAAATATAATAGAAATTGATAAATTATCTCTGAGCACAAACACCCTTTTTCAAGCTCCACCTTATCCGTTGGATCTCTCGCGCGAGAATGAGCTTGAGCGCACGTAGCCTGAACAATTAAGTTGTGCAATGATGCCAGTGACGTAATGATGATGATGTAATTAGCTCAGAGAAATGGTAGGGTTGAACGCTCAATATGGTAGGAGTAAATTAAGCGAAATAGAATTTCAAAGATGACCTCTGAACCGAGGTTGCTGACCGCGAGCTTTAAGGCTTAAATTATCCACGCAGAGCAATTATAGAGCGTATCGATAGAAATAAAAAAGTGATCTAGTCTTGTACAAATAAAAATTTCAAGTGTTTGTTTTGCGCTTCACATAAGATTTTGCGTTTGTTATTGTCACAAGAAAATTTAAGACCGTAACCCGTAGAAATTCTACAGGATTATTTATATTGTTTCATCTATAAAAAAAACTTGAATGCTATTGAAACTTAACAATTATATAGTAAATCGTTTGCAATAATACACGCGTTATATAGTCTGCAGTTTGAATCTACTTTAAATTACAACGCGGAAAAATATGACTTGCTATAAGAATTAAAAAATTGACGAATCAATGATTTTAACGCTATTGATGCATACAAATAACAAGAAGATTTACCTAACATTGAAATGATTTTCTCTATTACATACACATAAAGTAAACATGAAAACACTCGAATGATACACTTAGAGTAAGTAAACGATTATTATTATTATTATTATTATTATTATTATATTTCACAGAAACATATATGCTAGAAATATTGGTATACAAAAATTTATATATAAAACTCGTACAAATATAAAAACACGACAAAGATTATTAAAAAATAAGGAACATTTTTTGTTAGATTACATTATAAGAACTGAAGTCAAGTCGAAACTACCTTTTGGTGGTTCGGGAATTGGTTCTGGTTCAGGCTCGGGTTCTGGCTCTGTTGAAAGAAATTATGAATTAAATGCTGCATTATTCTATTGCATTTCTTTCGTTACTGAGTACTTTTTAAACTACGATTTATGAGCCTCAATAATACATACAAGTACACAACGCCAATAATTATACTTATAATTACTACATTTAATGTGTCGATAAATTACCTGGTGTAGGTTCAGCAGGAGGTGGCTCTGGTGTCTCGATCGGCGGGACTGGTGACGGTGTTGGTTCTGTCGACGTAGCTTCCGATGTAGTCTCACTTGCTGGTTCCTTTTTGTCAAAAAACAAAATAACTGAAATGCCTGTATCTGTCAAATATTAATACAGGTCATTTTTACGATAGGTGAATCATGCTCAAACCCGATTTCAAGGATTTTTGTGGCATAGGAAAACTCAATATTATATCATACAAGTGTTGTATGAAAACCTATTTGCCTATAACTACCACTATAGATATAATTTACTGAATGAAAATGTTTTGATTTTGGTAAAAAAAAATTTTAATTCAGAAACGAATCGTCGCATCCGCCAATTTAGTCGGATAAAAAAGATTATTCTTTCGCCAGAGGTACTGCTAAATACTGTAGAAGTATAAATATTTTTTCTACTTGCAGCAACTTCTAGTATTCTCTCGATTTCCTCTTCTTATCGTTAGAAATGTATATAAAGATATATAAATGTATAAATAAATAAATAAATAAATATATATATATATATATATATATATATATATATATATATATATATATATATATATATATATATATATATATAAATGCATATAAAGATCCTGCATAAAAACAGATAGCCGCAATCAAGAAAAAAAAATATATAACGACTACTGTGTATTTTTTAGATAGGACTACATAGCTAGAAGAGAATCACTAAGTATGACTACCTATAGCTATTTTGACCGTAATTTTGTATCCACCCCAATTAATATGTCCCATAGATTTTATAGAAGACAATTTGGGCGTTTAATACAAAAACAAATTATTCTCATTATTTTGCTTATTATTAATCTTTTATAATGTTTACTATTGTAAATTAACAATATTTGGACTCTCGGGATGTAAAAATGTGTCGGATCACATTTTAGTAAAATAAATCGCACTGTTTCCTACTGAGCAACTGTGGCATTATAAACTAGTTTTTAAAATGCATAAATATCGATTGTGATTTCATTTTACAAATAGAAATAAATATGGCGACGATACATCCGTCAAATGACCAAACCGATCATGAATGCCTCCCTATCATTGAACCTATATAATTAGCTACACTATCACAATGCATTTATCCAACAATAAATAAGGATGTTGAAAATATTAAAATCTCCCAAGTATTAAAGCAGTCCTCCAACAAAGTTAACCCGCATTTACAAGATGCTAATTTTTTATATAAAATTACTAAATTTTCTACAGCTACAGTGTTATAATGTTATACACCTGTAAGACAAAGAAATATCCAAGAACTTATGTAAAAAAATATATGTAAAATAAAATAGAATTTGGATTATACAAAAATTAGCTAATATTTGGCACCTATAACTACGGAACTGCGCGCAACCTCTGCCTAATGGACTCTAAATATATAATAAATTATTATCTATATATATGTAACTTCTTGACATATTCCTATAATGCTGTTATAATAAATGCTTTAAATATCATATTAATTTATTATGGTATGTTCATAAATAATAAAAATAAATATTTTCTGCCTTTATGCATCATATTTATGTATATACTCCATTACGGTATATCAACTCATTCTGCACACTTCAAAAGACATGCTAAGATCAAATAGTAATCAATAAAATAAGTTAACACTTAAAATATAAAATGCAGGATATAATATAATATAGGGTAGGGTAAAAGTAATAAAACACAATAGGTGATAACAACATTTACACAAAGCATTATTCATTAATTTTTTTTTTACAATAAAACTTAAATAATCCCTCTCATAGGTATACCCTTCAGAAAATTGCAAGCAGGTTTAAAATTCGTCAAACTATTATCTTTAATCCATTTGATTATCATTCGCAGGAACTTGCATTAAAGGATTTACATTTTTTTTATGGAAATATTAAAGATTGAGGAAAATTTATTCTTTGAAAATCAAAATTTAGGTATATAATAAATACAGGAAAAATTCACGTATAAAAATGTTATAAACATTTTTAAAACCATCCACATAGGTATAACAGTTAAGAAGGATAGTGGTAGGTTGTAAAGTTAATGTGTATCGTGTATGTGTAAAGTTTTGTATTTTGGAATATCTTAAAAAGTAAAATGTATTTTAACATATTTGAAACAGTAAAGGAAAGGGTAATGTCGTGCAGTAATAAAAAAAAAGTGACTGTAGGTCCATCGTTGAGATTATTGGATAGGTCGGTGTACAATATGAACGTGTATTATTATCGGAATCCCAATTCTCATGCTTCAACTGCAGCCTCTTCTTCTTTTACCTTCTTTTCTTCTCCCTTCTTCGACCATTCGGGTTTCTTCTGCAAAAATAAAATAAATAATCTTAGATTCAAAGTAATCAAGGTATTACAGTTAGTGCTAATGAAATTTTTTTTCTGCATTGTAAGCTTGTTAAAATGCTCACAATATAAATAATAATGAGCGCATAAAATAAAATAAAATATGCTAGGATAAACACAGACAACACCGTGTCAAATTAACTAGAACAATCCATTCTAGAATGAAAAGTTCATGTAAATTTTGGTATACCGTATAGATTAACGAAACTTATATTAATTTTATTCAGCTGTCTGCAATCTAGATCTTCTACTATTTATTTTTGGGAATTACTGTTAGTACCTTTGAACAAAATTGGAAAAAGGACAATTTTGTAATTCTACGAAAAAGCAGTTAAAAATATGTTGCCATTTTTAATATGCATTTATTTGATGTAACATATTTTTAAATTAGAGATATTCGAAGCTAATTAACACTGCTAATTAAGGATAAGCGCACTGGGGCTACAGATAGAAGCGTACATTCCTGCCTAATGTTTTTGAAAGAGCTAGCCGAATTTCTTTTCATCTAGAAATTTTCTTTTCTATGTTTTTACCTTATCTTTCGCAGCATTCTGCAAACATTAAGCAATATTAGTCAACATGTGACAAGGCAAGGACATTTAATTTTTACAAGGCTATTGAATTTAACAGACATATTAACTGTAACTAATTCAAAAAAATTCATTACAGCCAATAAATCAGTAAATTGTTTGAGCAAATTTTATATAAAATTGATCATTATATGAATACATTTTTAACCAGTATAAGCTATTACTTCTAACAGAATTAGAAAAATAATGTTTCTTGATTATATAATATGAAACCAGATATGTATTCATATAAAAAAGACAGGATAAATCCCCAACATATATACAGCTGGAAAGCTTGGCAGATGAACAGCAGCAGTGGCATCACGAACGTATGCTGCGTAAAAAGAGTTCTAAAAGAAATTTTTATTTTAGCGCCTAAACTTATCAATATCAATACATTATTAAATAATATAAATTATTAAATGTGTTCTTTTGATGCTTTTAAATTGTGCATACATGAAAAACAGATTGCAACCGAAAATAAGAAGTATTAATCAACGAGTCTTTACAAGAGAGTGAAAATAGAAAATTAATGATGTAGAGCATAAAAAGCCAGCGAGCTAAGCGCGTCTGCAATATTATATTATTATACGGAGCGCGAAGAAAAGTGCAATACATTGCAGAGTGAATCTCACCTTTATGTGTCGAGTTTTTTCTTACTGAATTATATGTAGTCGATAATTTTTTTATTCTATTGTTAGAAAAAAGCGTGGATAATACGTTGCGCGAATTTTTGTTAAATTTTAAAAATGGAAAAAGTTATAGCTCTTTAGAAGTCTCAAGAAAAGAAATAGTAAAATACATATATGCACTCAAAAAATGATATTGTACTGGCAGGTTCAAAAATCTACTGCAGCTCAAAAATTTCGTTGTGCGCAAAATTATATTAGTCACATTGTCGTATTTCAAAAATGGTTTAAGACAGCTATAAATTCAAGGAAAAAATATCTTGAAAATAAGCTGGACAACACAAAAAGGGATCGTGTCACAAAAATTCTTATCAAACATCAAAAAAGGGTATAAAAATCCTGGCAGATTGGCATTTTAACGAAGGTACAAGTTCCTTAACAAAATATTTGAATCATAAAAACTTTGTAAAATATTCCTAACAAAAAACGCCAATACATGTTTAACAAAATACAAAAAATGCAAAAACTGTTCTATTTCAACGATTTATAAGTAAAAATGACTTGTCATTTGAAAAATGTTACTAATAAGTTGTTTTTATTAAAAGTCCACATATCACTTATATATGAAAAAAAAATTTATTCTTTTTATGAATGTTTAGTGCTGAGAAGAATTATATCAACATGAATAGTTTTTTATTTAATCATCTTTAAGTATATCATAAAGATTTAAAAGTATAACTGCCGAAAGAAAAAAAAGTAATAAAAATGTGGCTTGATGTGATTATTAGGAAACATAAGTCTGGTATGCATATTGATATGCGTGTAAATGGATGCGCGCTGTGTGTTTATAACTTGCAATATTATTTGACTTGATCTTAAATTTGTCTATGTTTATATTTTGAAGATTTTAGTTATTGCATTATTGTCTGATGCTGTTTGTACATAATCTACTTCTTCGTCTGCCATTCTGCCTTCTCCTTGTTCTTGGGCTGTGGAGAACAATATATTGCCTAGTCATCTACATACTATACTACGTTTTTGTACAGCCTGATCAAGAATCTATTGATTTTTTTCGTTTTCGAAACTGATAAAATATTATTTTATCTTCTACGTAAAGTATACTTTAATAAAAATTCTTAAAGTTCGATATTTTGAATGAAGATTCCTGAAAAAGCTGATGGATTTCTACAATGTTGCCAACACTGAAGAACAAGGCCACTGAACTAACAATATTTACTAATTTGATGCTAAAAATAAGTAATGAATCGGGCATAAAACTCATAAAGTTAAAATATTCTAGTCGTGTATATTTATATATATATATATATAAATAATTTGCATCAGATATCTATTTCATAAAAATAGAGATTAATATTTCTTCCTTTTATATATACAGGAAGTTATAATACTTCAATAGTTCCATAAAAAGCTACATTAAATGAATAGTTTTACAACTTTATGAATATGTAGTATAAAGTACCTTTAACGTAAGAATTTTATAAAAATCATATTTCTTACGTAATATGCGTAAGTTTTTGGTGTGAAAAGAGTATGAAAGTCACATAGAATCAAAAATATTCTTTCGGTACTATCCCTGGTAGAAATGACCCTAAGAACTGGCCATTTATTGAGTAGTAATTAGGTTAAATTCTAAGAACTGGCAAGTTACTAGCCTGTTCTTAGACTCATTTCTACCAGGATATGATGATACTACTCATCATTTTTTAAAGGAAGCTGATTCTTACCTCTTTGTCTTCCTCCTCCAGGGTGAATTCCTTCTTCTTAACTTGCTTGAGTTGGTTACGGAAGTTGAATTCGGCTGCCTTCTTTTGAAGCTTAGCAAATTTGTTCTCGTACTTGGAGACCTTCTTCAGTGTTGGCTTCATGCTAAATAAGTCGCAAAGAAAAACCGTGAAATATAGTAAACATTTTTATATAAGCTTTCATTTTTTTAACAACATTCGTGTAACTCAATACTTACAATTTGCCTCGGAGGTCGTTAACCTGGCTGTTCAAATCTGCGATCTAAATTGAGCAAAAATTGGGTGTGAAATTAATTGTTCAATGCCAAATAGTTAGCGAAGCAATCTATTTTTCAATAAAAATGGCAAGGATAATCGTTTGAAAACATTGATACCACATATTTGGTAAACTAAAATTAAAAGTTTTAACAAAATAATCAAAATTTACTTATAAAGATTGAATGTTCGGCAGGTATTTTTACGTACTATTTATGCATAAGCAAAAACATATATGGTACATAAGAGTATTTAATATCTTATTATTTAATAACGTTAGTACAAACCAAAAATATCAGAAATCATATTAACACCAACAAGATAATAAAGCACAAAAAGCATACAGGCACGCTATATTTATATTAAGAGAAAAATACTGTACAATGATAATAAGGAATAAACTACGACTAAATTGTTATAAATAATGATAAATTAATTGATTGTAACCAATTACATAATCCTGCCAAACTATATTAATTGCTTGAGCTGTAATTAACTTATCATTATTTTTGTTTTTTAATAGTAGCCTTTTAAAGTGACAAAGCCCGTGGAAGGAAGAGTGTCAGGAGGTTGGAAAATTAAACCATAATGTTTATAAAAAACATTTAACCCGTACACAACATAGTCCATGTCATTGTAAGAAAATTACCGAATCAAATTGTTTTAAAGATTCTTTCATTAGCTCACTTGTCATAATTACAATGTCTGATCCGTAATCTGACTATACAGAACACATTTTCACAGGATACCAAAATAAAAAGAAAAAGGGTAAAATATTTTTGTTGTTTTTGGAAGGCACATATACAGACTACAGTAAGAGGCAAACTTTCCTTAAAATCTTTGTTTTAACTAGTGATCAAATCTAGCTCTCAGAGGATAAAACACGAACATGTTTTAAAAACTGTCCATGCTCGAAAATAATTTCTTATCAGTTGGGCCAAAGATGGACTAAACAATAACTCATAATTTCACATGATTGATTATTTTAACCGACATGAATCGTTTCAATATTTTGGAAGATGGAAAAGGTAGACATTTACAGAACTTCGTCAATTATGCTATTTTACATAATCGATTTTATACTATCAAAAATTAATAGGTTCATATGTATAATATATACGTGTATATACACAGGGAACATAAGATCAAATGCGGTAATAATGTACACCAAGGGATAAATCAAAACGTCACTGGTAACGACGTCAAGGAGAAATATGATCAATGACAGTCGACTATTGTCAGTTGAAACTTTAGCCAGCTGGTCATAATCAGCTCTAAATTCTTCAAAATTCTATATTGCTATCTGTATGCATTCATTTTTTGACAATTTTCCTACTGAAATAAAGTAACATAATGCCTATGAATATATAAAATATTGTCGAAAAATGAAATCATACATCTAAATCCTTTCGATACAGCGAGTAATAGGTTTAAATAAAAGTATTAAATTCGGGTCCAAAATACCTCGCTTGAATCTAAAAAGGATTTGAGATAACTTCAATTTATTTTAGACCGGTTAAGCAACACGAAAACACAATTACAATCGGCGGCGTGCGAATCGGTGCAAAATCGACTTGAAGAAATTTAGTTTTTCTAATTCCCAAAGCATCCAGTCATCAATCATGATGTTTCTTCATTACATTTTCCGCTTGCACTTTATAATATCAATTTTTCAAAACCTTAAAAATGATCGTATTCTAATGCTAATGCTTGCTTCTACTGGCACCTTATTTCAAGTCAAACTTGGTATATACAAATATTAACATTCCTTCTAATTAATGATTTATATTACAATAAATAAAATATCATTTAAGATATTTCAGAATCTTCTTAATGCGAGTAAGACGCGCCTGAAAATCCAGATAATAGAGAATTTCACAGCATGGCACTTCTCATCGCGTTGTTCGTCAGAAATTTTCCACACGACAGATACTTGCGTCCATTTTGTGAGAGCCTTAAGTGCATTTTTCGCGTGCATTAATAATTGTGGCAGAATCGCTGGATCCTTAAGTATTTCAACTTATAATAATCGAATTGTTGCAAGACTACAAAAGTAATTAAAGATTATATTTTTACCAAACAATTAAAGTATACATTACAAAGTATAACTTTGGTCGCATATATGGCTAGTTCAAGACCCATCTATGTTTATTCTTTCACCCACGATAAAAACCGATGGGATTTTTACAGCGACGAATATATGAAGTGCCATACTTCAATACTTCTTACATTGAACTGTTTCAAGTGATGTAAGTGCATCAAAGAAATATAATAGAGCCCTGGCTAGCGCATCACATTCTATTCTTAATTTTTATGCGCCATGCATCTAGTTAAAATATGCTGATTTGTTTCAAAAATATACTAATTCCCTAATAAATACTGGCATTGATAAATATTTTTTTCAAATAATAATATTGCTAACCTATATAGCCAGCATTATTTTTGAAAAGCCATGCAAAAGTTAGCAAATGCATTGAAGCGATTTTAGTGGAATTTTAAATATTTTATAATTGCGTTGCATCCAACTGACAAGTGCAAAATATTCCCAATTTTTACGCTTAATATTCCGATTTTGCACCGCATACACACATTGCATTCATGTAATTCTAATAATCGATCCTTACAACCGAACATTTTTTTTTTTTTTTATATTTTCATGTATCATTACATTTTGAAGTGATTTGTTTGCATGATCTTTATGCTTAATATATAAAGATATCAATAGCAAATATGTGTAACGTAACCAATAAAGTTTAAAATAAAAATTTCAATGATTTTTTGCACGTTGTTTTTTTTTTTTTAATAAATTCAATTGTCAATACGTGTTGCTGACAGAAAAAAACAGGATGCATTTTTCTGACAGACTATATAAAATTAAGCAAACAGTGATAAACGTATATCTGCTTTTGGCACTACTGTAAGCACGAAAACTATAAGCTTGCCCAGCCCTGACTAAAAAAAGTCAGACATCAGCACGGTCTTTTTATATTTCGCATCGTCGATGATTTTTTATTAAGTTAGTAAAAAGCTGAATGAAACAATGCCGTGCTGCGATACAAAAAAAAATTAAAAACATTCTGAAAAGGTATTAAAAAAGAATAATATATCAATATTAAGTTGTAAGAGTGAAATAAAAATAAAAGTAGACGCAAGATACAGTTTATGCGCGAGAAAGATAGAGAAAGAAAAAGAAAGAGAAAGAAGAGAATGCAAAAGATTGAAAACTGAAAAAAGGGAAAATCAATTTGTCTAGAGCATTATGAATCACAGCTTGAAAATCAAAAGTAACGGCACTTCATATAATTCGTGACAAAAATAATCGTAGTATGATAACTAAATACGCGATTTTTTTCAGTTCAATAAAAATATAGCAGGACTGATCAAGTTTATAGCGCGTTCTTCATTGCTTCAACGTAAATAAATATTCATCAATTTTGAAAATCTTCGGTTCTTCTGATCTTAAAAATATTGTGTTAAGTTTTTTAACAACAACTTTATCAAGCGTATGGCAAAGGTCTTGTATCTCGTTATTAAATAAATCTAAGTAAGTCGTACTTTCGATTAGCGTTGAGTTGAGTTAATGTGATAGATATAAGTACAAATGATATGTATCGGAATAGCTAGAGAAAGAGAGAGAGAGAGAGAGAGAAAAGTAGCTCGTTGTCTCTCTTTGGGAGGAATTTCATTATTAAAAACTTAATTTTTCTATGTACACGGAGAGAAATGAGTGATGCGAGTGCATTGACCCTTTCTTAATATTTTAGTGAAGAAAACCCGCCGTTTTTGTGAATCGGCTTCACTAAAGCTGCTTGCTGCAAAGTGTATTTACAAGTATAATCAACCCAAGAACTTCTTCATTCTCTCCGCGTAAGTGTTTAATGAGAGAAAAAGGGAATTTTGGTTTTGGCGTGACAAGAGCAAAAAACCTGGTATATTTGCTTAAAAAACCCTTTTTTCTTTTAATTTCATTATATTATTATGCTCGTTGCTTTTGTTATATTAATACCTCGTAGTCTCTTTTCCGAACTTCACGCTCCAAATCCCACTTCTGACCCTCACAAATGTAGACGCGCTCATGATACTGCGCACAAATCCGCTTCAATTCGGCTACAAAGAATATGGAGAGAAACCAGACTAAGATATGTTTTATTCGAAATATTTTTCTACGTGCAAAAAAAAGATTTAGTTACATCTTTATTGCTGTTCTGATACACAATTATGGGCAGAACAACTCAATGTTTCTATATAATTATATAAATATTTACTCCTATCGCTATCCAATTCCTGTCAATAGTTTACGAAGAAAGTAGTAGGCCATTATTTTACTCAGTGGGTAACACTGGGCATTTCTATTCAAAATTTAAAAAACAATCGTATTGTTCTTCAATACTATACGAGCTGCTCTGAAAATTTTCTTAAGGCTCTATTGGGTTTCAAAGGGGGACAGGCGGTTTTATTTGTGCGCTCGGAACTTAGTTTCTGCGGTCTTTAAAAAAAAAGTAAAATGCACGTGCACCAGTGGGCAGATAAATGAAAATAAAAAAAAACTCTGGAAATAGTCAGAAGGTTACATCGATCATGTGACGCTACTATATACTACTGGCGAGCTCAGTAAAAATGGAACAAAAAATGAGGGGGTCAGGGGGGGGGTCATGTGAGAAATAAATTTAGACAAAGAAAAAGAGTGAAAAACAAAAAAAATACAAAGTGTGAGAAAGACAAAAAAACGAAAAGGAAAAAGTCTTTTATCACAAAATCGACAATTCCTCGGTTATACAATATATAGGTCGTGTGTGTGTATACATTTTCAGCGAGATGTGCAATTTGCCGATTTTCGCAGAGATGGATGTGCCGATCGTGTGATCGCGCACCGTCATCAAAATTCTCAATATGGGCACTCCATTCATTGCGAAAAATAAGCACTTTATATTCACTTTTTCATCTTCTTTTTATCTTTTCATCGTGTCCCGAAAAATCATTGCTTCGATAAAAAGTATTTGAAAATTAAAAAAAAAATAATGCTAGTGAAGATAAGCGCAGCTCTTGCAAATCCAGCTTTTGAGTGTCTTTATTGGGAAAAGTCTGAATGCATGTGCCAGTCTGAGGGTTTCAATTGAATTTTGGTTTGTTTGGTTTTTTTCTCACTTGCAGACGGCTAGTTACCTCAAAATCTTTCATTCTACTTTTCCGCTCAAGATCCCACTTATCGCCCTCGAGTTCGTACATTCTTTGCCAGTAGGCGTTACAAATCGTCTGCAGCTCGGCTATAAAAAAAATAAAAATTCACGAACAAAAATTTGACGATAATGTACCACATTCTCCCTTGGCTTAATTTTTTTCGTTGATCGTAGCATGGTACGTTGGGTCAGTTGCAAAGTCGTCTGTGTTATTACATTTGATTTTCTCAGCGTAACGATCAACTTGTGGAATTACTTTTGTGGAGTGTTATCATTGACATTTTAAAGATGTGCATAAAATAACACGTAATTTCTGAAGAACGAAACGAAATTGGGTGGAATAAATGAAGTTTATTATATAGAGGAAGCGCGTAAAAGCGTCACATCGCATTTGCGCCGCGAGCTAATTTTTGAAATATTTACACAGGATAAAATTAATACGTGTGAGTTGCAGTCTATATATATGAATATAACATTAAAAGTGCAAAGAGAGAGAGAGAGAGAGAAAGAAAAAAAAATTAAAAATAATCAAAGTACGTGTACACTGCGGCAAATACTGCGACACTACGAAATACTGCAATACTGAAAGATGTAAAATTACAATTGCTATACTGCAGTTCTACTGTAGGAAAAAGAAATATTAGTTGAAGTGAAGACAATTTGAATCTCGGTAAAACTTTAAAATTAATCTCACTTTTTAACAATTCAAATATTCTCACTTCGAAAAATTCAAAGTATAGGAAGAATTAAATTTATCTTTTTAAGAAAGTACAGATATGGCGTTGTGTATAGAAATGAGAATAGATATTTTACTAATACGGCTGGTCATTAATTGCACTACCTATTTAGATTATTTGAATGTTTTATAATTTGAGAGCTTTCGAGCCTTTACGAAAAAATGACCTCAAAATCCTTTTTAGCCACTTCATACTCAAGGTCGTACTTCTGTTCCTCGAGAGCGCTGATCCTCTTATGATACTGGTTTACAATTGATTTCACGGTCGCTGTCAAAATGCGAAATACAGTAAGTTAGGTGTAATTTTACGTTGGATTAAATACTGTTCCGACAAATATTTTCTTCAAGTTTTGATCCAGTATATTTGTAAACATTCCTATAGATCTTCTTGTAGTCGGTATCGTGTTGATATTTTTTCTATTAACGAATTGCTGATTTTCGGGGATGGTTTTAGACGATGAATATTCGTATGGACCGAAAGAATTGCATACACTTTCTTCAAGCTCATACAATAAATATTTTCTAATTGGACGTGGATTGGAAGTATATAGTCGAGAGGACGAGACAAGACTTTGATTGATCGCAATTGCAATCGAAATTAGAAGTAGGAAAGTAATGCAACATAAAAATCAGTGCTTCAGATTAACTGGAGTGAGGCTGCAAAGACATTTCACAGTGAACGTAAAACATTTGATAAGAGCGCAAATTGCGTTGCACGAAGACATTATTTAAATTTTTTTTCAATTTGTTAGTCACAGGTGTCAAGTTTTGCGAGACCTCAGAAATTTACGTTAGAAAAGTGCGAGAGACCATCGCCAAAACGATGGACATAGAAATAGACACGTGTACAAGGAAAATAAAATACTGAGAAGCAAACTTATTTTTGCCAGTCACTTGTGATTACATCATCATTTAAAAATAATACAAATAAAAAAAAAACATCAACAACTGATGGTCATCGATGAATGTCGTCAAAAACGAACTGATCAACATACGTTTGCTCCTCAGTGCATGTATATTATGTAAAATCAGCTTACAGAAGAAAAACAAGAAGAAGAAGTAGAAGAAGAAGAAAAGACAATTTCAAATTCACATATGTTAAAACCTTAATGCGAAGCTCTGGTTTAAGCGCGTGAACCGTAACATTGATATAAATACAAGAAAAGTATCATAAAAAGTAAAAACGCAATTATTATTAATTAATTAATAGATAAATATCAGTGTGTAAAGATTACGAAAGTACCACGAGGCGTATATAGATAGATACGAAAAAACAAGTAAAACAGAAAAAAAAGTCAGATAGAGACAAAAAAAGTGTAAACGGAGAGATAGTACGCGGTAAATAAAGTACCTCAAAATCTTTCTTCTTGACAATATATTCGATGTCGAATTTCTTATCCTCCAATTTGGCGATCCTATCATGGTACTCGCGCAGCACCCGCTTGATTGTCTCTGCGCGTTGATTGAAAATGTTTTTGTGTTTTTTATATGTTTTAAAATTTTGCAATGGAAAACCATTTTAAAGCCTTCGAATTAGCAGTGATTGACAAGTTAACATTCCGTGTAATCTTGCCTTGATAACTCAAATTGATTAAATTATTTTTAACTTATTCTCGCAATCATGTGTGTGGTGTGTATTACGAAATATATTTGTATATATTGTCAAAAAACTGTAGCGATCATAACTAAATAATTATACAGATCTATAGTTTGACGATGAATTCGATAGTTAATACAAAAAAAAATTAAATCTTCTTGATTTTTTACCTTTTGATTAAATAATTTCATCACATGGATGTTATACATTTAAAATATATTTATATATTCGACGATTAACTCGAAAACCGAAAAATTTTAAATATATACTCCAAACGTCTTTCTTTTATAGGAATTTTCAAAACCTTTTCTACTCTAGATTTTACATTATTGTATACATTCCAAACTTTTTACAATTTGAAAATTAAGAAAACATATTCTATGTTCACAATTCATAACTAGCAAGTTTGGAATGCACTTTTGAAATAAATCAAGATGAATATAATAACAATCAACATCTTCGTCTAGCCAATATCAAGAAAAACATACCTTCATTAACGTCGTCAACGTTCTTGGGCTTTCCGCATCGCTCTTCGATGATGCGCCTCCTCTCGGCAGCTTTCCTTTCCTGCTCCTTCTTCAATTCCTCTGCGGCTTTCTTACGCAACAAGAGCTAAAGAAAAGAGCGTTTAAATTTTGCCGTAAATAAACAATGATTTGAAGAAGGGGAAAAAATTTGAAACGAGTAGTATCATACCCTGAGCTTCTTCTTGCGGTCAGGTGTCATGAAACCCTTCTTTGCCTTCTTGGCCTTACTCGCCTCTTCGAGACGGGCACGGACTTCGGCCCTTTTCCTGTCAGTCTCAGCCTGCTTCCTCTTCTTTTCCTAAAGTTCGCAGTGTGCAAATAGCGTTTTTTTAACATTAAATACATTGTCACTTAATTTTAGAGCGATGCTAGCGTTTACCCTAAGTTGAATTTGTCAAAAACGTAAAAAAAAATAATCAAAGAAAAAATTTCCTAGCGTTTTAGAAACAACATAATGTACTCAAAAATTTTAGATCAGTTTCAAAATTGAAGAATGATTTTTTTATAAAAATATAAATTTAAAAAGTGTAAATAATTTGTCCAAAAACGTCGTCGATTCCTTTTACGTACATCCTCGATGCGCTTCCTCTGCAAAGAAATAAAAAAATACAAATTAGTATAATCAAATGTTAGATAAGATTGCTTTTAAAAGTTGAAGTTATTTGAATAAAAGTATAACATGACCAATTATTGAATTTAGGGTTTTGTATTTGTAACTCTGCAGCATGTGTTATTTGCTTTAGATTAAAAGTTTAAAAATATTTTTATCTAATAAATTGTGCTGCTTTTTTATTTTCATTTTTATCATTAGTATCTATCGAAAACTATTTTTTTATATATCAAAAATATTGACTATCTAAAAATCTAAAAATGATTACGTTTTAATAAATTATCTTAAAAAGAGATAATTTTTAAAAATATTCACACGATAAAAAATGTAATCATCAGGTTTAGTAATCAACACACTTTAACTAAATCACTATCTTAATGTTATAGCGTATAAGCTAGATCTGTATACAAACACGGATCTTTTTGTAACACACTTCTAAATTAATTACAAATTTGCATTGAGTTTAGCGAAAATGCGAGTTTTAGCTTAGCGTAAGCGTTCGAACATGCTGCTTTATATATGCAGAAGTATATACATCTGAGTTAACTATCTACTTTACCGCTGTGAGCTCCTGGAATAGAGTGCTGGTAGTAAGTGGTAATTTTTTATGATTTTTAATAAGAACCCTCGTAACCCCATTAATCAGTTAAAAATGCTTATCGATAAAATAAAAAGAAAACAATGTTCGAATGTTTAAAGAAATGAGTGATTCTAACGTGATTTTAAAATTTAAATTCAAATTTTGTTTATCAAACGAATAATGTCGAAGCAATTATTATAATATCAAAGTATATGGTTATCGAGGGCTCATTGTATGTTGTTGGTGGTTTAGATTATTTACAAACAAATAGGAATATGTACAACTATTGAAAATACTTAAAATTTTCATTTCAACGCACGTGTACGATTTTCATGGTACAAATTTTCATACTTTTATAATTGTGATAACGAGAGAAAAGTAAAAACTGTATGAAAATAGGCACCGGATGGTCGCACGTGTTTCATATATATATATTATGCAGGCTGTTCATAAAGATACAGCGATACTTATATGAGTACACATCATCAAAACTACAGCGACTACTGATTTACTCCCTTCGTTGTGTCGAATTTCGTGGGAGATGTTAGATAATACTAGGTGTGCCTTCGTATATACATATTATACGTGTAAGAGCTTTATACTACTATATACATGAGAGAATATGATACAAGAAGATAAATCTTCGACAAAATGTATACTCCACGATATTGAGAGACGGACAGAGCGTAGTTCTATTTTAACTCAATAGTCTACTGTTTTATTTCTCTCTGCCTCCCAACATCGCTTGAAATCGTCGCGCGCTTGCTCTAATTTATGCGCGAGAAGACGACTGAGATTTTTGGCTCGCGTATGTACAGGGTCGTGGTGTGAAATACAGGGATAACAAAACAATTATAGAGCTAGGCTATAAGCGAAAGCAAGCTGTCGTACCTGTTAAATATATGTATACTGCTCGTGTTTAGAGGAAGATTATTCCATTTTCGGTTGCATTTGTTGTTGTCGATCGAATTGTTTGTTGGCGTAAGAAGTCCCAATGAGTGACGGATTGAAATGATGGCAGCACAGGAAACATGAAAGAAGAAAATTTTCAAGATTAGCGGCTTGCTTGCTGTTAGTTATTTATAGACTAGCTAACCTTCTGCGATGATGTGATTTATAAATATGCAAATTTCGAGCAAATGTTTGATAACTGCATGCATAAATAGGCATTTACTTATTATTTTTGGATGCTGTCATCGAAATAATTGCTCGTTTGACTAGTTTATAATAAATTCATTGCAGAAATCAAAAGATTCAATTCTGATTTCGTATAATTGCAGTATAAAAAAAAATTGTAATTTCATAATATTTTTGTATTAAATATTTATTCAATCAATATTGTGGTCTTTTTTGCACTATATATATCGTCTTGATATACCTACGCTAATTTATTTTTTCCTGGAAAGTAAGTGCTTATTAGATAAATAATTGTGCATACTCCACTATACACAGATATTATAGTTCTATATTAGTAAAACGATGATAAACGATTGTTCAGTCGTGTTTGATACATACCTAACCTCATCGTCAGCCATGTTGAAGTTTGTTGGTTAGAAGCTGCTACCTAAAATATCACAAATAACGGTATAATCATCGTGTTTATCTCAATTTTGGTACAAAATTTTATTCAGAAAAGTTTACTTCGACGAATGAAATGAGAAAATTTTTATTTCACGACAGTATATTTTTATTGCTAAACTTTAATAAAAATATATAATTAACTATCTAATGTATCGCCGTCGATTAAAAAACAGCGTGGAAAACAAGTGTGTAACATCAATGAACGAGACGATCGCGTAGGATAGAGTATCCGGCGCGCTCAAAAATAGTCGGTAGCTTATTCCCTCTTTTACGTTTGCCCGGACCTACGGCGCCACCCAAATTTGGTTGCCGCCACTCGCGGCGCAATAATCAAGCGAACAATATCTTTCTAATTCAGAATAGATCCTATTCCTCGCTGGAATTTGTTTTTTGTCATTTTGTTAACAAATATTAGAAATTAAAAAAAAACACTTTTCAGCTTTCTGACTATACGAACATTTATAAACGTAAATTATAACGATACAATAATGGATAATAAGCAATCGATCTAAGAAATTTTCATAGAGCAAAATCATGGAAAAATTACCGATTTTCAAACAAAGTCTCAACACCGTTAGATCAGCATCGGTATATCAATCGAAAAGCTCGCCTTCCAGCTAACAAAAATGTGCTAGCCAGCGAAAGAGAGGGAGAGAGCAAGCGAGAGCTTCACCCACTCCGCACGCGCTACTTTTATATTTATAACGAAGAACGGGAGCCGATCGGCCAGCGGGTCTCTAAGTATAGAATTGGGCGAGCCGAACGCGGCTCCACAGCCATTCCAAGTCATGCTCGTTGCCTGGACGCCAACGCATTCGCGCGACGCGGCTCCGGTGTCGGGAAAACTGGGGAAGCCGATATACCCGGCGCTCTCTCGCAAAAATAGTCTCTCGGGGGGAAAAGCAATGGGGCCGACGCGAGAGCGCGACCGCGATGTCTTTTTAAAGCTCCTCCCGCGAGAGCCTTTTCTTTTTTTCTTAAACGACGATGCGGCATTCTGTTGCAGATGAGGCTTTTTCGTGAAGATCGGAGGAACAATCGAAACGAATCGGATGTTCGCGTCGAAGGATGTCTGACGCGGGAGCTTGCGCTGCCAAATTATGCAATTTCGCAAGCCTCTGAGAAAAGCTGTCGTAGGGGGCGGAGAATTTGAACAATCGGAAGGTTTCTTTACTCAAGCCGCTAAATATAAACCGTGTTCATTGCTCTGCTGCAACTCTCACACTAAAATTAGACGAATCACTGACGCAACTGATATACCCAACTACACCGATTTTCATCTCGAAGATCGGATGAAAATTTAACATAGGGTTTGGAATCGATAAACATGGAAGACAATGCCCACGCGTAGGAAATAACAAACAAGTCGAGTTCAGAGATCAAGGGAAGCACGAAAAAATTTCACAAAGCAACAGCTGTCCAAATCCACAGTAAAATCTAAACCGTTACACCCGTCGATCCAGTAAGTGTATTTCACCTAGGTATATTATCTACAACAACACTTTCGTCAAAGCTCCATCAGACACTCTGAGAATCAACAATTTCCAGGCACTTATTTTCAACCGACCGCTAGGAAAACCGAGAGACGAGAAGAAAAATTCTCCCCGATCGGCTCTCTTCCCTCTCACTGATATGATGAACTCTCTTACCTTGAAGTTGTATACCGAACGAGCGGCTGCGTGTGACTAGTCAACCCGGTCGTCTGCAGCTGACTGTAAGAGTCATCGGGTAACAGAAGCTTCTTCTTCAGCTCGAGAAAGAGAGAGAGACAGCCGGAGCTGCTTCGACGATTGGTCGCGACGATTTTAGGAAGCATCTCTCTCTCTCTCTCTCTCTCTCTCTCTCTCTCTCTCTCTCTCTCTCTCTCACTCTCGCACTTTCGCCCCTTTGCACGCGCAAGCTTAAAAATAGCCGATCTCAAAACAGAACCGCGTCACGAGTTGGGATCCGGGAGCTTTTACTTCGGCTGCTGCCGCTACTGCTGCTGATGCTCTCTGTTAGCTTTTTACCACGACTTTCGAGAATTTCTTTTTTCTCTGCCACAACGAGATTTTTACTGTGCGCTTTCGTAATAGCGCTGATATAATATTCCATAAACAAGGTCTATAATTGTAGGATTTTTCATTTTTGATTGAAATTAGTGGTGAAAGCTCGCACGTTGTATCCAAAAATTGTTCATTCGACAACCGTTTATTAGATCGTAAAAATAGTTTCGTTGGAATAGCGCCGATATTTAATGCAGGAGATATCGATCGCTGCCGACGTTGGATTGGTGACAAGTGAATAATATGTACACGTACATATCGATGCAGCTCCTTGTACATCGACGTTCAATGCCAATATACCTGCCAGCTATTATTTTTGTTTTGATCGAATGCGGAAGTGCTGGCAATTGCAGCCAATACTGATTGATTTTGCGCATCCGAGCTGTCAATTAGTCGGGAATTACAGGCGATTATCTCCAGCTGATATGGAAAAAGAATTTAAAATTGCTGTATTATTTAACATGGGAAACGGTCATGCGGTTGATTTTATTCGTGCAAGCATGTCGTAAAAAAATTTCCGACTGAGTGGAATACGCGAATTATTCGCTTATTGAGACGAAGCTTCTAATTATAACGGACTGGGCAATTGTTTTGAAAGAGACGAAAAGTCAGACCACAACAATCGTCGATATGGGCGCGCCCCGTTAAAATCTTTTACAGCTTCGGGTTACCGAAGTCGCGTAGAATATCTTTCACCGGCTTCTCTCTTTTTCTTCCGAAATAATCTTTCTCCGGCATTCTCTTTTTCACTTATTTTGTGCGTGAATTTTTTGTACGCGTGCTTTCTGCAGTTTAACCAAAAACGATACAGCGATTGTAAAAAACTGTTTATGAATTTTTTTACAATGGCAATTATAATTTACAAGTTTACTTTCATATAATGCAGAGTCATTATATTCATGTGAATGTATATTTATGAAGACAAAATTATTTTTCCAAACGTGTCGTTGACAAAAAAAATTTCAAATTACGGTTTCTGAAGTGATCGTCTTTTCTGATTTTTAGATATCAGGTTTCCACTTTCTTCTCAAGGTCGATCTATTTTTAGCTTTTTAAAACACTATTAGCTATAATATGCACGCATCCCGAAAATTTAATAATATATTGAATAATAGAGCAATGAACAAAAGCAAAAAATAAACAATACTAATTTTACGAGCATCTGATTCATTAAAATGTAAAATTTTATTAACATTTTTAACGAATAAATTAAAATTGTTTAATTTCACAAAGTTATTCTTTGATGGACACGAAAAGCGATACGTACTTTCATTGTAGTAAGTGAGCGGTAAATGCGATTTTAATATTTTAATTATTATGTTACATTTCAATAACATGTCAATGTATATAAGCTCTGACTTTTGACTAGCTAAAGATCGAAGCCTCTATATATTTGTTACTATAGATAATAAAGTTTCGACACACGTCATCGCGGCGAAGCTGGTAAAACCCCTCGCTGTTTTATCACTCAAAGATAAGTCTGATAGCGGAACTTGAACTTCCATGCAAGAGATGGCGACCGGAAGCTTAATATCAGTTAAAGAGTAAAAGCATCGCTGATAATTCGCAAGTTAAGGCAAAGGTGGAACACCTGGCGGATATATTCGGAAGCTCTGAAAGTTATACCAAAACAAGTGATCATAACCTCGCAATGATACAGTCATTTCTTTGATCTGACCCCACTGTTGGCGTAAATCAGTACTACATCCTAATATTTCTATAGAATCATTTGTGTTCCTAATCATAAATATTAAATCAATATTTATTATTCATATATTAGTCTTCGAAAAGCTATGTATATATATATATATATATGAACCTATTTAAAATTAACAGTACTCCTGCAATGTGTTTACATTTATTACTGTTTCAAAATATTTGTCAGTTTGTGGATTTTGCTTGATTCCACAATGTCCACATAATAATATGTGGTTAGAATTAACAATTCTGCGTCCGTTTTCAAAAGATCTCGTACCCCCATTAATATAGGACATTAATTCAAAAATGTCTACTATATAAACCATTACGCTACATAATATTTTAGTTCTTAACTTCTATTTCTTTAAACTAGTAAAATCATGTTCAAACCTGCCTCTAAAGATTACGTGATAAGGTATAACTTTCAGAGCCGATGACAGCACCCTCTTGCGGCGCCTTAATTTGCGAATAATGCATTCTGGAAGTTGAATCAATAAATAAATAAATAAATAAATAATAATGAATCATCGAACAAATCAATAAAATGTAAAATTGTTTGATACGCATTGAACGATTGTGTAATAATGATGAAGATATATGATTTTCATAAACTTCTTTGTAATGTAGAAATAGAAGAACGTAAAACTGTTAATATTGTTGACAAGCATAACTGGCGTCACCTTCTTTTTATTTTATTAAAAAGGACATGAATTGTTGAAAATAAGCTCTTGACAAACCACATTCGTGAGTATATTATGTTATTACACTAGCGTTTTCAAGTCCAGCCTCCATAGTGCTGAGGTCAGACAGTCACAACTAGTTTGGCAATATATCTACCATCTTTACAGTTCATTTAAAAATGGTCAAATTTTGCATACTAATTAACATTCAGAGGACATGATTGCTCGAGTGAATAAAATGAATAATCATCGACGAAAGTAATTTTTCAACTAGTTGTAACTTTCTGACCCAATGCAGTATAGAACCACTGATCCACAACATTAGTTTGCCTAGGCTTGACCCGCAACTTGTCAAGCAAATTCCTTCACCCCCGCAATACCAATTAGAACCGGAATGAACGGACTAAACGGCTCCTCCTGCACGTACAACTCGAAAACCCTCGCAACCGTTCGAAAAGAAATCCCTTACGCAACAAAACGAAATTAAAGCCGCACAAAAAGCCAGAATTATAATCCAACAATCGCGCATTATTCCAACGAGAGCCCAAAAGACAGTCGCTCCTACTCATAAGCAATAGACCTCGCTTACTTGAGAGAGAGAGAGAGAGAATACATCCGCAGCCTCTGCAGCAGATCGCCGTGGCCCCGGCTGCAACGCTTGCACTTCACATTCCCCCACCCTCGTACGCGCGTCAAACCTCTTTCACCCCTTTCGAGCTTGCGAGCGAAAGAGAGAGAGAGAGAGAGAGAGAGAGAGATCGGGCTGTACCTTCAGGCTGCATACAGTCCAGGCTACCGCCGCCGCCGCCGCCGCCTCTGGGTTCAGAGTCGATTTCTATTTTTAGAATGTGGGTCACCCATAAACCAGACGCGCGAGAGAGAGCTTGTCCCGTGACGTCACGGGAGCAAGCGGTCGTCCTGGCAACAGGAACGCCAGGTCAACTACCTCGATGCACCGCTTTGCGCTATATAGGCACTCCTCCCCCCCCCCCTCTCTCTCTCTCTCTCCCTCTCGGTCTTTTGGACGAATATCGCGTTCTCTCTCTCTCTCTCTCTCTCTCTCTCTCTCTCTCTCTCTCTCTCTCTCTCTCTCTCTCTCTCTGTGCGCACACGGGCTGAGGTGATATAGATGTATACAGGTATATAGGCCTGCGGGTACGCGATGCCAAGCCACCAACGACCTAATAGATAGACCGATATTCTCAATTTAGGGATCAATAATAGGGGCCAATTGATAAAGTGTGCTGCTGTGCGTTCGGCAAGTTCAAAGGGCAGAATGACAATCAGGGCGTTTTTTAGGCTGCTGAGAGTAGATTGCGCTTCGACGACGCATTGCGTGTAACTCGAAAGCGTATAACGTTGACTCATCCTGCGCTTGCTGCAAGCTTTTCGTTCTAAAATGAAGAGGCGTCTTCGTTGCTCTGCTGATAGATATCCAAAACTTGAATAAGGTACTGTATAGAGAAAGAATAAACGATAAGGAGCAGAATATCAGGCCTCGCTTTGGTTCGTGCGCGCGAGAGCTTGCAAGCTCCAGTCGAAGGAGCCCTGTATACATCGGTGAATTCGCGAGGGCTGTATAAACATGGTACATTGTGCCGTACTTTTGCGGACACGGTTTTGAAAAATTAATGCACTTGCTCTAAAATTAACTTAACGACGCTTAGACATGTATCCTGCTCTCTTGGCTAATGAGGGCCCGAAGGCATTTAGGTCCGTGTAGACGTGCTAAATTCGTATATGTAGCGGTAGAAGACAGTTGTCAGTTTAATGCTGAGCTTGGAGAGCTTGCACGCGTTGGGAAGCTAATTTTGTTTTGTCTGTTTTGTGCGAATAATAATTTGTTGCTAAACTCGATTGATGAATGAACTCTGCAATTAGAAATGCATTTATACTGTAAGACGTTATTTCATTTAAGTCAAAATTGTGTTTCATCGCTCGAGAACAAAGGTTGTCTATAAATACGCCTAGAAAAGCGTTAGTTTTCTTTGTAATTCAAAGAGCGACGATACGCAGGTCATTCATGAATAATATATCCGTTAAGCTTCCGCGTTCGGTAATTAAATAGAAAATATTTTGTCAACTCGGAAAATTCCATGAATGATGCGAGACGATCATATAAGCGTATTTTCGAGTCCATAACATAAGGCTGCAACGCACCGGATTCCTCCTCGTCAATACACACCGACTGCTCTTCCAAGTGGATAGTGCGGTAGGTCGAGTCGTGCGCGGCGGTGCCAAGCTCTTCGTTACTGAATCGCGCGCCGGGGCTGAGACAAACGTGACGTAAGCGAAGGCTGGAGGGGTTTGAGCATGTTTTCATAGCTGTTAAAATGTTTTCATTGGACGTAATTTATTGTTGACGATCTTAATAATATATTTATGCAGTTTTTGTTGAATATAGCGATGCTTTTTGTTACAAGAGAAAGTATAAGCTGGAACTATTGATTAGTAAAAGCTTGTATCGATATTTTAAAGCTTCTTGGTATTTGAAATATGTGATAAATGAAACATTGCTTTTCATTGAGAGAACAGACATAAGGTATAGATATGTCAAGTTGTGGATTTGAACTATTTAAAGATTCATCGTTAACAGATATGTATAAGATAGGTGTGCAAATATATAAACATCTAAAATAGCAACTCTCCTGTATAACATAATTTAATAACGTTGCTTCTTACAAAGACTTGCATCATTAAATAAGGGCCTATATATTCTACGTTGTCAATTTTAGAGGACCAGAACAAGTTATTCACTTTAAAAAATCGGCTGTTTCCCTATAATTCTTGTTCTAATTGGCTTCGCGAAGTAAGCTTCGTGGCGTTCATCGCAATAAAATACCGGAGTACAAATTTCGCAACCCTTGAGTTTAGGGTAAGATCCAAAGATAGGGATAGTCAACTATTTTGACGGGAAAACCATCGGTCACAATTAAGAACTATAAATGGTCTGTAAGATTCTGAAAAAAAAGATGGCTCCTACAAGTACATAAATTGAACTAATAGTCGTTGGAAAATCAATCAAGATAACGATTAACGACCGTACAACAATCATACGTGCAAATATTTCACGCGAACCCCGACATCCTTTCAACCTTCGAGCCGCGCTTCTCGAAACCTCTTACGCGACTTCCAGCATCATATCGCAAGGGACTAGGCGCAGCCTGCTTCTCTATTTCTCTCTCTCTCGCACAGTCCAGCTTTTTCCAGATCGCCAAGAGTTTGGCGTTGGACTAGTGATCCAGCAGCAGCAGCGGCAGCAGAGCAGCAGCGCTAGTGGCATTAATGTTGGCGCATGACCCAGATTCACCCGGGCAATGACGTTGAGGGTGACGTCATAGAGAAACGGCTAAACTAGGTTGCGGGGTCGTAGCACCTTGTGCACCGCGTTCGCACGCAAGAGATGCGGTATATGATGGCTGCTGCAGCCAAGAACACGGAGAGAGAGAGAGAGAGAGAGAGAGAGAGAGAGAGAGAGAGAGAGAGAGAGAGAGAGAGAGAGAGAGATGAGTCCTGCATCAGCCTCGATTTTCCGGGACACAACAATCGCCTCGGATATCCTTATCTTCTCCAGCTCTGGGAGAAAAAAACGTGCGCGATATTTTGGCTTCCAAGCGTTGCAGCATAGTTTACAGCTACTGGTACACGAGTGATATGCCGTACAAACAGTGCACAGGCGTTCGGAGAAGTGGGAGGAAGGACGAGGACGAGGACGAGGACGATCCGGGGAGAGAGAGCGGAGCTGCTGCAGCTAACTAGTTAGCCATGGAAAGGAGAGACGAAACGGTTAGCGGATCTCATGAATGGCCGCGTAATGTGAATGAAGTTCCAGTGACCTAGTTTGCACAGGGGAAAACGGGAGAGAGCGAGAGAGAGAGAGAGAAGCTCGCCCGCTCGCTCGGAGTTCTGCCAGCTCTGCTCTTTGCTCCTTCGCTCTCTTTCATCGGCGCTGAAAGAGATCGAGATCGTCTTCTTCGCCACACGTTTACCGAACAGCCGCGAACACACGGTGTGTGTATAATCAGTCGCCATAGCGATCGGCTCCGAAGCTCGCGCGATTGACAAGACGACGACGAAAAAGAGCGCTATATGAACATTATTGTTTTTTTCACACACATATGCACGCGCCGAGAAAGAACGGTGGGGGACGATGGCGAGGAAGACACGTCCCTGGGAAAGGCCACGTGGTGAGGTGCGCGCGGGACAATCAGCGCGGTGACGTCATGGCCCGGCGAGCCAATCGCTCCTCGGCTCCATTCAAAGCTGCGTCCCGCGAGCATAGCGCCGTCGCGAAAGCCGCCGACCTCGCGCGCGCTTGTTCGTTCCGCGCGCCACCGGCAGTAGAGCCTCTCCGAGTTCCGTCAGACTCGAGCGCGAGGCGGCCGACTACAGTTCGTCCTCGACTACTGCCTCCGACGCTACCTGAGCTCCTGCCGCTGCCGTTGCCGCTGCTGCTGCTGCTGCTGCTGATGGAGGGACTTGGGATATTCTCGTTGGCCGACTGGAGAGTACTCGACAGTGTTTATTTATGTACTCGCGTTTGCATAGACTTTTCTATAACCGACGTAACTTGGAGCGAAATTCCAACTGGCTCGTCGACTCCGCGGGCGACTTGTAAGGTAAGAAGCCTATACTTCTCTACCTTTAGCAGAGCATCAGTCTATAGTGCATCTTTTATTCGTCATCCACTGTCGCGCATGCCTGTGCACGCACGTCTTTCTCCGTGTGCTTAGAAAAAAAAATAGACGATCCAAGCATCGGGCCCTATCGTCCTCTCTTTCAGAATGAAAAGCAGACCGTAGACGTGTTTTTCCTCCAGTCCTCTCTCTCTCTCTCTCTCTCTCTCTCTCCCTTGTTAATTGGGTCAAAATATGTACAGGCCCGTTGATCGAGGGGTGGCAGTACAGAACCCTCTCTCTCTCTCTCTCTCTCTCTCTCTCTCTCTCTCTCTCTCTCTCTCTGGCGGGAAATGCACGTCATGCTACGAGGGGGAGGTAGTGACGTCAGTCCGAGACCAGGCAGCGATTGGCTACTGGCCGGCTGACGGTATACTCCTCCTCTGTGCAAGCTGGACGCGCTCGAGGGTGGGAGGTAGGCCATAGAGAGAGAGCGAGTGCAACGGAGTTCAAAGTCCCAGTTTCCCAAGGCTGCCCGATCCGAGAGGTCACCGAGCCGGAGCAGCCTCCTCCGTTTTGCCGTTGGTATATATATAAATCGTATACACTCACACTTACACGAGGCTTTTTCTATATCATCGTGTAGTCCATCTCTAGCACCGCGTTCGATCGACTTCTTTCTTCTCTTTCTTCTTTTGTCCAGAACGAACGTAAAAACAATCGGATTCCCAAATCGCTCGGCCTGTGCAGTATCTGATAATCCCTTCGCGGGAATATTCGAAAACGCGGAATTATTAGCCCTCGCGGGAAGCGCGTCATCGGAAGAGAGAGAGAGAGAGAGAGAGAGAGAGAGAGAGAGAGAGAGAGAGGAATGGAGTAGCATGGCCCGCTGACCCACATTCATGTTTGCGTCATTCACAATCTCGCCCCACTCCCCCCGCGCGATACAACCTTTTGCCGAGCGCGCGCTATCCGCGCAAGCCTCTATTTCTTTCGCCTTTTTCGAATTTTCCAAAAATCGTCCCTCGCTACCTCGTGTGTACCCCGATGTTTCCCCGAATTAGCGATCGTGGCCTTGGCTGTAACACCTACAACCACGACCTAAATGTACATAACACTCCTCAGCTCGCGCGGGCTATTAATAAAACCGGCGCCCTTCCATCGAAGGGACATAAATACAAATATAAAAATCTCCCAAAGCCGAAGCTCGCGCGGAAAGTCGATAACCTCTCTGCATGTGCGCGCAAACAGCGAGAGAGAGAGAGAGAGAGAGAGAGAGAGAGAGAGGAGGGACGTGTCGATATAGCCAGGAGAGAGAGGGAGAGAGGAAGGGAGTCGGAAGTTCAGTGGCCCAGCGCAGGCGTGTTACGCTCTGACGTCATGGCAACTCGCGGGTGACGTCACTGGTTCGCGCCGCCCTGCGGAGTCGCTCTCCCCGCTGCTGCCAGTCGAGATTCTGATGTGCTTCCGCGAGGAGCTCCTCCTATCCTGCGGTACTCCTTTATCCTTGTGCACTCGTATCTATCCCATTGCTCTTTCTCTTTACATACGACGCTTTTCTCTACTTCTCTCATCGCACTTCTCTCCGCTCCATACATGCCCTTCGTTCCATAATTCGAAGCACAAGACACATGCACACGCAGGTTCGTTCAAAAGTTAAGATAGTCGAGCTTTTCGCGCCCCAGTGAGAAGTTCTCTGCAGTACCCAGGTAGGTCGATAAAGTCAGTAGGACGGGATAGCCGAGCTGCTGCTGCATTATTAAAAGAGCACACGGACAAAACACAACGGAGGGGCTTCTCTCCCTCCGCGAGCGACCCTCCGATGGCGCGAGTGTCGTCGTTTCCGTCTGACTCTAGCCGTCGCTTTACCACTTGCTCTGCTACTCTCTTTTCCATACTGTAATGATACACCTGGAATCGATCTTTATTTTCTTTCTTTTTTTCGATACCTATACGACTGGACGTTCGAATTTTTCTGTTTTTCATAATAATGCTAGATTCATTGTATAATGCATGTGCGATGGGTATAGTTGGGCGCGTAATCTAGGCTACGCGTTCCCGAGTCTCGCGCGAGTCCTACGGGGCTTCCCGAGTCGAGGGGCGGCAGTGGCGATTAATCCAGTTTACCTAGCGCGCAGCCCTGGGGCTTCTTATGCACCGAGCGACGATGCTCGGAATGCCGAGAGCGATGAAACATTTATGTACGTGCCTTTTTTTTTTTTTTGTATTTTGAATTTCCCGCGCGCAGAGCTTTTTGCATTTCGAATAATCTCTGGATGTATATTGTACGATTGTAAGGAAATAAAGATAAAGATAAACTATTGTGTGTATTATATATACTACGTATACCGATGTCAAGAGAGAAGAGATAAAGAAGAAGAAGACGACGGCGGAGCAGGGAAGAAGAGAGAAGTGCAATATTATAAAATAGGCAAGCCGTCTTATGTTTCTGTCTTATTTCATTGTACATTTGCGATATGAAATATGACGTAAACTTAAGGTGGTTACCTATATAACCGACGCTCGCGCTCGCGGATCTACATCGGACTTCGTCGTCGCATCGACATCTACATCTAATCTACAGTATGCACATCTCAGGTAAAAAAAAATATATAAGTACACGTATGCAGATACGCACAAAGAAGCAAAAGCTCGGCCTAGAGCAGTTGTCTAGACGAGGAATGGATATCGGGGCGCGGTGTAAGTATATGGACACGAGGGGCTATATACGGGAGGAAGCCTCAGGGGAAGCTAAGCCGAATCCCACCAAGTGTCGCCCAAGAGCTTACCCGGCTAGTGTTACCCTGTTTCGAGGCGACTCTGCCTGCAGCGCAGAGAAAGAGACGAATAAGAGATAGCTATATGTGTATTCGCATTCCACCCTTATTGTGCGACCGTTGCGCGGATTCGATTGCATTTCGACTCCTTCCGATATTTATTTACTCGCATAGAAAGGATTGTTGCAAGTTCGATGCTTCCTTGTTTGCAAATGTCGCGCGATTAATTTTTTGTATGTATGGAGTGATGATGATAAATCACTCGAGGCTCGAATGTAGGCTAGAATAGATGAATTCGGGCGTTTGGTGTTGAATGCTCGTGAGCTTTCACTCGAATCGGCTGCTTATTTTCTATACATGCAGGATTTTCGATCAAAACCGAAGAATTAATTTTAAATCTAATTAAAAATAAAAAGTTTTATTCGAAGATATATTTTACAATAAAAATTCTAAACTCGTATGTGTGAATTCATATGTGTGTGTGAGGATTTAAATCTCTGTGCTAATGTGTGAGAATAATAGCTTGTAATAGAACTATTGTAAGAAGTATGTTCCAACATATCATTTATTTCATTCTAATAAAATCGAAATAATCACTTGACAAGTTGATTTTCACCCTCATTTGTTTGGCCCATCACTTAAAAATTTGAAATCCTCTGTCATCTATAAAAGTCACGAATAAATCATCGAGTCAATTATCCGTTTGGCGCATCTAAAGAAAACGTAGTAAATAACGATTAACATTGTTAGGAAGAAGAATGTCGAAAGAAGTTATCATGTATACAAGCATTCGATGAAACTATTATTTTAACTTGTCGCTGAAAATTTTCGCTTCTAAATTTAAAGAGAATCCTTCTGGACTTTTCTCGCGACAAGCGAGTCGCAAACGAAGATTCGAGCCGTTTGTCCTACGATTATAGGAAAAACGTGAACAGTAAAAGGAGCTTAGAATCACGATAGGGAAATATAAAAAAAGTCAGCTCGTTCTAATGCCCTGTATCCTGATGTTTGCGGAACGATATAATTGCCTTCTTGCAGCGACGACAGCACAGTAGCAGCTAAAGTTTTTTTAAGGATTCTCCTCGTTGACAATATCATTAAACACGGCCCGTTTACTCACTCACTTAGACTCTTACATAATCTTTCTCTCGTACATACACACCCACACTCGTTCGATTTTCCATCTTCAGCCTTATTCTCGAAAAAGCAAAAATTAAAACAAAATCATCGGTTTCTCAAAAACACACACGTGCATACACACAGGCGAATATGCTTGCACACGCATATACAGTCAGGATATACATGTACTCGGGCATTAAAAGCTGGGCGGGCTGGCGAGCGATTGGATTGCCGAAGCCTCTTGCCATTGGTCGCTGGATTAACGCCGACCACGTGGGGACGGCCGGCTATATAAAGTCGCGAGCAGCCATCGAGGCGCCGACAATAGTGCTACGGACTCAGTGCTCGAATCAAGTGCCTTCTTTCTTTCAATTGTCCACCTTTGGGGCCCGCACACATACACACCCACACGTACGCATACACATTCACGACTCGACGATTTCGTGCGGCGATAGTGTGCAGTGCTGAATCATCAGTGAGGAAATTCGAAGTATTACAATAACGCATATACACACGACACGATCCTTTTCGGGACGCGACTTTTAGTACGCAGTTACGAAGGAAGACAATCCAGTGGAAATTCAGCAAAGTGCCAGCAGATCAGCATGTGCAGGTGCAATATCGATCCTTCCCACAGTATTTCCCTCTCTCGGTCCTCTTCTGCTTTTCCCATGTAATTTCCACTCTATAGATCTCTCACTCGTATTCATTTTTTTTCTGCTTCTTCTTCTCCGCTATCTATATAATCGCACTGATTTCCGTCCGAGTAATATGCCGCACCGACTATAGAAAAGTAGGCTCGAAAAAAGAGTAGTTATTCAGCCGAGTTGCGAACAACTGGGCAGTTTATAGAAGCCATGCGAACGAGATCGAAGTCGATGAATTTTGCATCGGCGCTTCGAGCGTTCGACTGGCCTATCTCTCTCTATCTACGCGACGCAAGGCTGTAGTTTGCACTTACACGGTCTATAGGACAGAGCTATAAGCTGCATTTGATATTTTTACCAAACTGTTAACCGCACAAACACATATACGAGAATAATCGAAACGACGAGTAAGTGGTGTATAAAAAATGATATCGAGGAAAAAACAGTCGATAAAAATTTCGCTTTTGTTACAATCACGCGCGACATTTCATGTGGTATCATCGCATTTTTCGCATCTTCCCTCTTTAGTCGTAGAGTAGAAAGCTATAGATAAATATAATAGCGATCGATTTTTCCTCACAACGTCTTTACACGGGCGCAGTCCTCCTTTTCTCAGTACATTGCATAGATATACACTGCCCTGCACTCCACGCATTAACTTTTAAATAATTCAAGCCCGCATTAATTCCGCTATGCAGCCGTAGGCACACTATTGATCTCGTATTGTTATTATTATAGCGAGCGAATTATTTGCAATTAAAAGAGAAGAAGAGGAGAAGAAGAGAAAGCGGAAGAGAAGAAATAATGCATAAGAATGGACCCCAGTGCAGCTGCTGGCCACTGCACAAGATTAGACATAAGACTCTTGTGCGTGTGACAGCGGCTATGATGGGGCTTCCGTGACACAGCTTAAAATTCGACGAGTAGCGAAAGGGAACACCGTGGAAATAAAGGCTGTATGTGTATAATATGTAACGCTCGCAGGTAAGGTTCCCGCTCTCTTTCCTCCCTTCCGACCCCCGCGAAGACCTACCGCAACGCTCGACTGACTGTACGTATGTATCGCTTTCGCCGTCGCCTACGACCTGCGGCTTATACAATATATTACGGAAGCTACGGAAATCGGAGATCGACGGACACTGCTCGATTACCTACCCCCCCCCCCCCTTATCTACTTGGCGCACAGGGAAGAGAGGACAGGTCGAAGGCAATGTGAACGACACTTCTTCAAATATAAATAACTTTATTTTTCATCTCTTGTGTGTATGCGTGTATAAGAGCTATGCCTCGGAAACTCAGTAATATAGATTTATTTTCGGTAAGTAACCAAAAAGCGCGTGTACGTGTGTTGCATATACGTATATTGTCGATTATCACATCAATGCCTTTGATTAAGTCTATCATTATCATCCCTGGTAGAAAATTAACGAGTGAAACCCGTTAAAAAGTTAAGTTTAGTTGACCATTATTATCAAATTGAATGTAAAAAGCAAAATGTTGCTAATATTTTAGTGATGCGTGTCTATTATACCAACACAGTATTATTTTTAAGTTAAAAATTGTTTTTTCCTTTTTTTCTTGCATTAAAACGTTTGCATCTTTTATTACAAATATTTGGATTTTTCACTATTGCAAGATATTTTTCTATAATTTCTGGATTGTAACAGTCATTTGACAAATTTCAAGCAAATGTTCTGTTTTATCTTGAGTTAATGTGTATATCTATGCATTTATAATGTTTAAACTCTTATTTATTTAAATTGTTAACCACAACTTAGCTAGGTGGCCCAAAATTTAGCTTATTAACCGTTAACGTTTCTACCAGGGATATCCGTGTGTCAAACAGAATCGCTGAGCGCAAACAACAAATCAACTTTGTTTTTTTTCTATTTCTTTTTTTTACGATGAAACACCTATGGTTCGCTTGTATACTTTCAAGTATCGAAAAATATATGCTATTTCAGAAAACACTTTAGCAAATGCATTGTGATTAGATTACGTACAAAGAGTGAGAAGTACAACGCTACGAGCTGATTTACACGCCAGTTAAAAAATCAGCATCGGTGCTCACTGCGAAACATTCGACGCGCTTACAATTCTTGCCGTCGCTATCACATTGTATACTTTCGTCCTCTCGTGAATTATACTTATTAACTTGCTCGGGCAAATCTGTTATCCCAATACACCATGTAGTGGTATCGTCAATATCTGATGATCCTACAACAAAAATTCAAACATACTGCAGGCTGAATCTGAATATCAAGTTAACTCACTCGGACCCATGTTCTCTCATGTCTCCCCTGGTGGTGCATTAGGACGAGATATGCAATGTAGAGACTTGTATGTATAGCGAATGAATAAAAACATATAAAACTGTTCTTGTATTCCATAAGATATGTGTAATCAACTAAACATAATCGACGTTGTGAAGCGTGTGCTGTTCTGTTTCGTTATTCACGATGTTTTTGAAGAATATCAGTGACTGAGAACCGCTGACAAAGACGTGCGATGCAAGGACAGGTGTCAGAAAATATCGCTATATTCACCTGGTCCACTGGTACTGAATCTCTCTTGACAAGCAATGGTCTGCAGCATCGTCGTAGCGTGGCCACTCATGGCATGCGGCTCCACCCGCAGTGCCTGCTTCAAGTGGTGGATCGCACCGGAATAATTTCCTTTTATGTGAAGCAGCGTTCCGTAAAGGAAATTTGTCATTGGCTGCAATTTACGCGATAAATGTTGATCAGTTATGCATAATGCAAGCATAATGTATTTAATAGTAAAGAACATTTTCGTAATTCGAGTAAAGAGTGACATTGATTGAGGGGCTGATGTTATGAAATACTATCTCATTTGTACAGCTTCTTGGTGTAAGCGGTAATCTATTAATAAATAATTAAGCACTTCAACAAATCTTATTGAAGGTTTGAAAATTTAATTGTTACAGAACATAACAAAAAAATTAGAAAATAAATAGACTAATAAAAGAAATATTTGCACTTGTGCATTATTTTAACCCTCCCCTCGTTATCTTGCAGTTTTTAACTCTAGCATTTACTGTATCATAAGTTCTTACATTATTTGTTTTTTAATATACTAAAATGTTTTTTAAATTACTAGAATGTTCACTAAAAGCCTTCATCGAACAAATCTTTCTAAAGAAAACGGATTTAAGTAATAAACATGATTTTAAAACATTCTTATACAATATTAATATATTCCCTTATTAATTACAAAAATAAATAATTATTGGATTGCATAACTTACTTCTACGGAATTGATTTTAAATGCCTCTTCAGTAACTAGCAGCGCATTGTCAATGAGACTAAATTTATGACTAATTGATGCAATGCTGATAAGCGGGACATCTCTAAATTTTTTAGGCACGGAATCGAGCGCAAGCTGAAGACAGTCTAGTGCATTGCGAGGCTTCCCCACAACACGCCAATGCAACGAAGCAAGCATCGACAGCACCCATGGAGCTGCTACTTTCTAAAAATAAAATTTGCGTTTTACGTTATTTCTTATATTTCTTTTTACTCGCATTTTAAGTAAACTTATAGTCGCCTTGATTTTACCATGCACATTTTGTTTTAAAGTATCGATTTACCTACAAGTTCCAACTTTATCAGCCACACTGTTTTGCCGACCTAAATTATCACAGAACTTAAACTATAATTATTGTTATGGCTGCTTTTGATACATTCATTTAAAACTTTGCAGTTCGAAATTCATATATATATATATATATATATATATATATATATATATATATATAAAGCTAGTACCCAACAGTTCATTATTCATTTCATGATCGATAAAATCAAGGCAGAAATATTAACGAATGGTTCAGATGCTCAATAAAACTAAACCCACCGAATTTGTTGCTGTTAAAATACGTTGGCCTATTTCGGAAATCTCAGCATCATTGACTAGTGCCGTTAACATTGGAGTAAGACTTGTATCAGGTAAGTTATATCCAGTTGTAGCTTTCACCAATTCTGGTGGAATATATTTTCTATCAAATGACTTTGGTACTTGGCAGACTGGTGGATACCATGGTAATGGATGCTCTTTGTCAGGGTCAATACCTATTAATTCACTAACGAATAAATATGTCCTAAAAATAAGAATGTTCAAAATTATTTCTTGCACAAACGAGAACTTTCTAAGATTTTGTAAGCAAGTGCATGGAATACTTACACATAGCCTTTATTTTCAGGTGGCAAGTACACTGGCACATACTGTTTTACGTCAAGAACAAAAGGCATTAAACTTTCGCAATAAGATTCGGATGGCCAGTCTGGTTTTTCAAAAGGTTCTGGTGATTCCTTTATTTCTAGATTATGGTATTTTGGTCTACCAGTTGGCTCCATAAAAACAGTAGAAAATTTTGTATAATCTGGAGTCTGACTAAAGTGATCTAAATTTTCTGCAAATTAAACAAAAATGAAATTTTTCTAAAAATTATTTCTTTTTTTATGCAACAATACGTTTTACTTTTGTGTACTAACCACTTGTAATTTTTGACTTCGTCATTCGTTCACGTATTTCTTTAGCCTGATTTTCAACGTTTTTCAAAACTTGCAAACTAACACCAAAATCAATTTGTAATTTTTGTGCCAACATCTGTCTCTCAGACATAATATCACAGGAAAGTATTGACTCATCGCCGCTTCTTTGCATACAGGATTGTCCGCGACTTGTTAAAATGGAGTTTAAACTTTCATCTTGAATGCCATCTTGAGACGTAAGGAAAGGCATTTGTTTAATGTCTTCCCATAGAATTTTTTCTTGAAAACTTAGCAATTCAGTTTGCTCATTGTGATAGGCACGAAGCTCAGTTAAAATATCAAGTAATTGTCTACAAAATAAATAAGAATGTATTAGTATAGCCATATAACTAACGAACTATGGTTTGTATTTTGTAATACTTACTGGTGCAAAGCACTTAAGGAACTCTCTAATTTTAAGTTACATAGAATGTTGTGTTTTGCACTTCGAGACATGTCTAGATTTGGGTTTAATTTCAAAGAATTATCATAAAACTCTATTGATTTATTGTATTCACCCAAATATGCATAAACATTTGCAAGAGCAAGATGGTGCATACTCTCTTTGGGTGCATATTCAATTGCTGTATGCAGTAGTACAGCTGCATCTGAAGAATAATTAGCAGCATGGAGAATTCCACCTGCAGTCAAGAGAGGTATATCTCGATGTTGTCTAAAAATAATAATGATGATAATGAGTAAAAAATTTTTCATTTAGCAGTATAACACTAATTTGTTAATCTTATTTACCTTGGTGCCTTTACAATAGCTCTCCGGGCACATTCTAGAGCATTATAAGCATCACCTTTGATCCGCCAGAATATACTAGCTAAATTTAAATGCAACCATGAAGTATTATTGAGCATCAAGCCATAGGCCACTGTGTGACCAAGATCACTAAGATTCATATTTGGTGGGACATATTTCATCAAGCCGTTTTCCTGCTGCTGAGTTAACTTTTTTCTATCACGCATAGCCTGAAAATGAAATAGAGGACATTAACCAATGAATAAAACAAAAAGAGGAAATTAAAAAAATTCCTTACACTCAGATGTTCAAAGGTGTGCATACTAAAATCCAATGGAAAAGTTTTCTTACAATCTGGTACTCTTTTCTTTTCTTCAATTTGTACATCATTAAGGTAAAAATCATCTTGTCTATAAATTGCAAAATAATTCATAACTTGTATGAGCAAATAAACAAGCAATTACTTAAACACATTATTATGAAAAATATCTCACGTTATTCCTTCTCTAAATCCTCCATCTAATACAATACTATGATGTAAGTCTAGTTCGACATCATATTGCTCCCTCAGTAAACAGTCAATATCAGACATATGCAAACCATTTTCGACGTCTGATGCAGAATGCAGGCCGACAAACTGATTATCAATTATAGCCTTTCTGGATCTCATACTTTCAAATAATTTGTTGACAGAATCCCGTCGATTTCCTTGCTCCAAAAATGACAGCAAATCATAAGGCCGTTGCATTTGAAAAATAGAGTCGGACTGGAATAAAAACAATAAAATTGCATCGTAAAATATGCAAATAATTCTGTAATAATTTAAACATCAAAGATGCATTTTAATGAAATGTGAAAAACTCGTGCAACCTCGAAAATATAGGCGTGCAAGGTAAGTAGAAGATTTTGAAAGACGATAAAAAATGTCAATACATCCATACCATCGATTGAATTATCCCATTTTCCGTAACAACCCAATGTGTCGTCGCCGATATTCCAAGAATAACCTCGAAAAAGGCGAACAACAGTCTGCAACATCTGAGTTTTGTCATCGTAATGAATATTGCAAATAAGTAGCCTTATTTGAGTCGGTGCAGTGTATTTCAGAATAGGCTCCTCCCTTCAAAATTTCTATTGTTACTTCTCGTCTAATTGAAAATCTTCTAATCTAATAAACCGATGTTGCGATTAGCTGTCATATCTGAGTAGTTTAGGTCCGCTAATGTCACTAATGGTCCATCCGGTGCATTGACGTGCATCGGAACACGCTGATGACATAGCTAATAACTTGTATAAAGTATCGACTGAAAAAACGAGGAAAATTAAGCGCTATAACCTATATAGTAGACTGTTCAACAAGCAGCTTTCGTTCCAGTTCGACGAGCTTCGACTGATCTGTATGAATAAGGACTGTGTGTGTATTAGCTATACTATACTTTTCTTAACGCACAAGGTCTGCTCACTGGTCAAAATTTGTCACGAGCTTGTCAAATAAGGTCATTTGACAGATTTTTAATTTTTTATCAGCCGATGAATGAAGATGAGATAAAAGGAAATTTACTTTCGACTTGTTTTGGCAATAGCAATGTTGATTAGAACCAGTATAAACGTTATCAACGACTCCGAAACTGAATATGCGCATCACCCGAAAAAGTTGTTTCGAAATTTGTATTTTAGCGCGCTACTAATGGAAACAGACCTTAGACATATAGGTACCTACTGCGCAAACGCAAGCCGCCCGCAGCCATTTTGGAAGATAATCGAAGCCCGCTCCCGCATCACGTATATATATACTTACGCGTTAAAACTTAAAACTAAAAGGTGGTCGTCCAATCATCCTTACCCCCGCTCTTCTGTTTCAGAACCGCCGCAAGTGGCGCTGCCGCAGATCGAGTAACTATAAATTTCTTAATGAAACAAAATATTATAAGAATTAAAGTATATTTCTATTTTTTTGTGCCTATGTTATAAATTTTTTAATAATTTTTAAATAAGGTTTTCTTGATAAGAATTAAGAAGTGAATGCTTTTTGGCAAACATGACATTCGCGGTCCACAGCACGATCCACAGTGCGGCACTAGCGCTACGCGAATCCCGCCTACACCGTGCCTAGCGCCTATCTTTCTATATTCTTGCACCATGGCCGATGAGCTATATACATTGAGTCTCATAATCCCATTCCCAAAATCCGTTCAGTTCATAGCGCTGACTATAGTGACTGCTGAGTGCGGCGCATCAGTTGCTCGAGTTGAGAGACGCATTGGCCGACCCAAAGTATGGGTATGTGAAGAATATGCCAAGCAGGACTACCTAATTAGCAGCAGCTCTAGAGTGACGTTTTCATCAAGGCCTTCAACTATTAAAATAGTCCAGTCGTCTGCATTCAAGCAACTTCAACCAAGAGAGAGGAGAGCATTTTTGGCTTGGGCACGCGATAGTCAGTTGCACTTGACGCCACACCGAGGCCGTGAGAATGGGCGAAGATTTCAACGGAGGTTTCTTTACTATGTTTTTATATTCCAATCCTGTTTGTTTTTCTTGCACCCTTTTCTCTTGCACGAATCATCGAGTGGATTGTTTTCATATTTCGCAAGTGTGCGATTCCGAAGTTGCACCCTTGCCGATAGCCAACAATGGCCGCGTCCTTTCCGTCTTTCAATACTGCTTGCCACCTTTTAACACACGACTAGAATATTAATCTTGTCCTCTTTATTACTTTTACTGTCTCACTTTACTAAGTACATTTTTCATTTACTTAACCATTTTCCATTTTGGAACAAACTTGCTTTATTTACATGGCCATTTTTTTCCTAACCTCGAAATGCTTAACTCGTGATTGTCATGCCAATTGATACTGTTTTACAGACCGAGAACGACAGGATCGCGACAGAGACAGGGATCGTGAAAAGGATAGAGAACGTGAGAGGGACAGAGGTGACAGGCCAGATAGGGTAGACAGAGAACGTGAAAGAGACCGTGATAAGGAAAGAAGACACAGATCACGCAGCAGAGAACGCAGGAAACGCTCCAGATCAAGGAGTAAAGACCGACGTTCTCGGGACCGCAGGAGAAGTAACTCACCTAAAAAGAGTCGCAATTCAAGAAGAAGAAAGCTTTCGCTTTACTGGGATGTCCCACCACCAGGTTTTGAACACATTACTCCTCTACAGGTGAGAATCTCTTACAGTACTTTCAACTTGTGTATCACAACTAGGAGCTTTCCAATAATAATCTTTGACTTCTGCATTATTCTAGTACAAGGCTATGCAAGCCGCTGGTCAAATTCCTGCAAATATAGTAGCCGACACACCACAAGCTGCAGTGCCAGTTGTGGGTAGCACAATTACCAGGCAAGCCAGAAGGTTATATGTTGGTAACATTCCTTTCGGTGTCACTGAGGAAGAAATGATGGAATTCTTCAATCAACAAATGCATCTGTCTGGACTTGCTCAGGCAGCTGGAAATCCTGTTTTAGCTTGTCAAATCAATCTTGACAAAAATTTTGCTTTCTTAGAGGTACGTTGATTTATTTTCTATACTAAATCTGCACAAAGGAGAATGATGTTCAAGATGTATATTTATACTTTCAGTTCCGGTCAATAGACGAAACAACACAAGCCATGGCATTTGATGGTATCAATTTCAAAGGACAGAGTTTGAAGATCAGGAGACCACATGATTATCAACCCATGCCCGGCATGACTGATAATCCTAGTATGAATGTACCAGGTAAGGTTTCTGCTACAGTAAAGCATAGATTTTCAGTTTGTGCCATTACTAAAACCCTACATGATTTTCCAATTATGGATATTAATATTTTAAATTTCTTTCAGATTCACCCCACAAGATCTTCATTGGTGGCTTACCAAATTACTTGAACGAAGAACAGGTATGTGGGCAATTAATTTTTATAACAAAAATTTATAGTATACTTTTGAACGTTGTTCTCATGCACTGACGTTCGTTTGCTCGTTACGGGGATCAACTTTCAACTACCGCGAGAAAAACCACAGAAAGTCTTCAGCCAAAGAAGACATTCGATTGGTGTAAAAAGTTCAATTGAACTTACAATATTGACTTATTCGGTATAATATTTTTAATGGTTCAGTCATTATCAGTAAGATAGTTAAAATGAAACAGAAAGCCAGTGATAAGCTAAATTAGCTCACGGACTTTCGTCCGACAAAGGTGCTCGATTTTCATTGAGGTATGTATGAGATCTCGCTCGATTCCGCCGTTGAATAGGTTAGGGAAGTTATCAAACATAAATTCTCATGAATTAGAGAGCTTATTTAGTCAAACAGCAGTTAGGATTCTAGTTCCTGGTATTCTTTTAAATCTCGAAAATTTAAGATTTCTTTAACTAGTTATATTTGGTTTTAAATTGTGTAAATTAATATAACTTTTTTTCCTTGGACAATAAACGTTAGGCAATTATCACAGCTGAAACTCGTGAAATTGAATTAAATTTCGATAAAAAAAAAGTACTAAATTTTTCTTTTTTGGGATCAAAAAATAGATTACATTACTATTGATAATTAAAATTCTGCAATTATCTAGATTAGTTCACTGTTAGCATACATTTTATATATTCCTATTTATAGAAATATATTAATAATACTGTTGTTTTTGTTAAAGTCAATGTCAAAAGTATCATTCGAAAAAATCTTCTTTCACGGACAGCATGATAGCGACTTAGAGACGTTACAGCTTTGATAAACAACGCGCCTCATCGACAAAGAAGAAAAATTCTTTTTTCAGCCTTTTTTAGGCACATCGTGGACACTTCCGGCAGTGTACGAAAGTACAAAATTTTCCATTAGATGCAGGGGAGACTAAAATTATTTTTCTTTTGTTTATTTTTTTCATATTTTCGTTGTTATGCGAAGTAAAGACACTATAATACTGTGCAACTAAGAAAGAAAGACTTGGTCTCCCCTACAATACAGGTGCACAATTTTAGGAAGAAAGGAATTTGTACAATCAAAAAGACGTGAGCAAGGGGGGAACAGGTTTACATTTTACAGGCAAAAAGTACGATTCATTCTTGGACAATGTAGAATTCAATTGATTGCTACAATTTGAGCGTAATAATCGAATTACTTCACTGTTCATGACTGATATTGTACCTGCTGCTGGAGAGCGAGAGAAAGAGAATCCGAGACAAGACATACGAGGATGTTCTTTTTTTTTAATCATTATTTAGGTAAAAGTGGGAGTCAGTCGACGGTCTTTTTCAGCTTTTCCATTTCCAAAAAACAGAGCCAAAACAGACGATTTTTTAGGTACGGCACGAAAAAAGTTTGAATTTTCCCTTTTTGCAGCTATTTTCTTTCCAGGCTTACTTTTTCAGGCTTCGTCTTCAAGACTGCCTTGTCATTTATGCTTTACAGGGTAACGCGATATGAAAAAGAATTTGAAAGAAAAGAAAAAAAGAAAGTCGAGATTTTCGTAGATTTTTCAGGGCCAAGTGTTTTGAAGAGAAAGACTTGCTCAAGATACAAAAAAAAGAGAGAAAAAATCAAATCGTTTTCAGAGAAATGAATGATGTATCAGTATTCCCTTTCTCCCCATTTCTTAGCTTAGGGTCGCGCCGATCAAAAGCATTTGCTTACCACTACTACTACCACTTCTACTACTGAACATGACAATAAACCACACTGCCTGGGGAGAGGCTTGCGCAGTCCCTCAAGGCAAGTACTTAAAACTAAATTCTCTCTGTCTCATCTATCTTCTCGCTCGAAGACGATATTTTTCATTCAGAACAAAGAATACGTACCGATTCTACAGCCCTTTCTCGAAACTGAGATGAGATCTTGCATGACTCATGAGATAACGATGGTATTATAAAAAACGTTCATAACAATTGACGTCGATCTGGGCAAGTTGCTAAACGATTGTAGTAGAGATCATTTAAACATTTATTTTCTTCCGTATTTGAGATAACGTCACTATGCAACTGCCGGGTCTTATGGCATCACAAGTGTTTTCAGGGCCTAAGGATCATAAGTGCTCTAGTGGGGACCAGTAAGTATCCCTACTAATACGCATAAGAAAGGCGCGGAAACGTTTCCTTAGAAATAACTACGCAGCGAAATTGAGGGATTAAAAAAAACGTTCTTACGTACTGTGAACCCAACTATAAACTACAAAATATTGAACAAGTGGAAATAAAAAACGAACACTTATAAATGCACTGAGAAAAGAAAACTTTTGTTATCGAATAATTGAGTACAGAGTAAACGAAATGGTCAAGTATAACAAAAGTATCTTGTCTCGGTGTGCTTATAAACGAAAATTACGAAGCCTCAAAAAAGCATCATTAAATATGATTTCCGTGAAATTTACAGGTAAAGGAACTACTGATGAGCTTCGGGCAGCTGCGGGCGTTCAATCTTGTCAAGGACTCAGCCACAGGTTTATCAAAGGGCTACGCGTTCTGCGAGTATGTTGATGTGTCGATGACTGACCAGGCGATCGCCGGTCTCAACGGTATGCAACTCGGTGATAAGAAACTCATAGTCCAACGTGCCAGTGTTGGTGCGAAGAACCCAATGATTGGCGCACAGGCACCAGTGCAAATTCAGGTACCGGGACTGTCTATGGTTGGAACGAGCGGACCACCTACTGAGGTAAGGAAAAATGTTTAAACTTCATATTTGTTTATTAGACAACTCCAATGTGTTTATTTCGATGACTTATATGGCTTTTTATGTGTTACTAGGTTCTGTGCTTGCTCAACATGGTCACACCCGAGGAGCTTATGGAGGAAGAAGAGTACGAGGATATCCTTGAAGATATCAAAGAAGAATGCAATAAGTATGGTGTCGTTCGATCTGTAGAAATACCAAGGCCCATTGAAGGCGTGGACGTACCCGGTTGTGGCAAGGTATGTATTATCACTTAAACAATTTTAATTCTTTCGTTATTTCGTCATTGAATATTAATCTTTTTTTTTCTTTTACAGGTATTTGTTGAATTTAATAGTGTGCTTGACTGCCAGAAAGCACAACAAACCCTGACGGGTAGGAAATTCAACAATCGCGTTGTTGTCACCTCATACTTCGATCCGGACAAGTATCACCGAAGAGAATTTTAATAATAAAAATAATAATCAATTTATCTTGTATTCTGTCCTCATTGGATTTTCATTCACGATGTGACAATACTACTTGTTGTCAAGATAGTTTTAAGAGGAAACACGGAGGAAATAAAAATGACGGTAAATGTATTTGTATACATTTATTTTATTTATTTATTCATCTGTTCCTACTCCAGAAAATACATAACGCTGTGCAATAGGCATCGTTCAAATTTTATAAGAATGAACAATTTACATGGATATAAAGCTGAATAGTCAAGATACTTTAAAAATTGACCGATGTTGTCACAGAGTATTACTTAGTCTAGAAACCAGAGAAAAGGAAGTATAATTAAACTGTGAATGTGATCAGCAGGTTGGTTCGTATAGCGGTTATGAAAAAGAATATTAATTTATAAATATCTAATATAGCTATCTAATAAACTTTTACAAAATGAATTCAAGTATAGGTATTAGGGTAGCTTTAAGGGGAAAACAAATTACTCAGCAATACTTGTATAAAAGATATTTGGCTTTATTTATTATTACCTACAATGCGTTTTTGTGTTTAACGTCGCTATATTATAAAAAATTATTCCTAAATAGTTAGTACATTGGACCCTGGTAATCATTTGATTTTTATTTCTATGGTTCAATAGTACGAGCCGTAAAAAATCCTTTAATAAAATAACTTTAAAATAGATTGTTATAAAAATACTTGTAAAAATTATTTTAATTGATATTTTCACACGTCATCTTGCATCGCTGGTTGATACGAAGGCACTTCACTAACTTCGACCGAGTCAATAACCAGTTTTTTCAACAGTAGGTACAATCCTGCGCCGACTACCAGCATACTAAGGCCGGAAATTACGGCAATTGACCAAGCTGGAATTGCTGTACCCTCTGAAAAGAAAAAAATCGCGTTATCAAAATTGAATTTTTTATCTTCTCCAAAGTATACACTTACTGTAATAGCGTCTAGTGATGGTTTTACGTCCTCGTAAAATTTTTCGCCTTGCCTCGGCTTCACCGAGAAAGATTCCCATGATAACTAAGACAAAAACATTTGTTTAGAATAAATTAATGGTAGAATAATAATAAAATTAGAATATAAAATAGTGCAAATTTATCATCATAACAAAGAAGGAAGCCTAAAAATCGAGAATATAGCTGATATACGTGTAAATAATGAAAACAAAGATATTATGTTACATTCTCTTAAAAATATTGCAGAGTATTATTTAATGTGTCATTTACTCAGAGAAGTTAATTTTCAAAACTGAAATCACCGAAAGTTTAATGATTAGAAAAAAATAATAGCACGTGAAACGTGAAATCGCGTGCACATACGTTATTATTACGATGGCTGTCAATTTTAACACAAGTATACATTGTTAAATAATACTGTGTAATTTTATTGAAGTCGTAGATTCATTCATCTAATAACTCAACTGTTCGAAACTAAGGTATCCTCCTTTTTTATCTTCTACGTACAACGCACCAGCCATATTCACGTATATTTTAGGGCTTTCTACAAGCATAATAAGGCACCTTTGAATCTCCGATAAATTTAATAATAATAATGATAAAAGTACTTACGGAACCCTACGGCGAAATAATACAAAATGCTACGGGAACGCATATTGATGCCAAACTGTTGTTGTAAACTAAAATCAGGTAAAAGTTCGTGAGAGCGTCTCGAGCAAGACTGAGTTAAAACTGGGCTGGTTCTTATCTCGGCCGGAATTCTCGGTGTGAATCAACGGCCGACTGATAAGCTTATTCCAGATAGCAGGTGTGTCTTATCTCCCACACACATGAGTGTACGCATCTAGATATAGTACATACATACACGCCGTAACTTCCCATATATAATAGCCATAAAGTATGGGAATAGTATGACTAAACCTTCGACATCTGAAAATGTTCTCTTCTCCTAAATGTGACCCATATTTTTCGACATGGGTCAGATATCCATGAAATATATCCAACGGGTGTGAAAAGGGCTCATAAAAATCATGCCGCAGTAGATTAAGTTTCGGTTGCGGGCAGGGGGGTTGTATCTGAAAATCAATAGGGGTCCCCGCATCTCGAGGCGTAAGATGCGCGGGTGCGCATGCCCCGTTGCTCCCGACTGTGCTTGCAGTCAGTCCAGTGCCAGCTTCCAGCGGTGTCAGAAGCTGAATTGATTATCTCAAGAGAATAGAGAATAAATAATGTCGAGTAATAAGGGCAGCGTCAAGCCACCAAGAAAGCTCACCGCCAAGGAGCCGCACGAGATGAGCCATGCTGAGAAGCTGCGACTCATCGACGATGAACTCAATGCTTTTTACAAGTGAGTTTTTGGAAAAAAAAATCTTGATTATGTAATTTAAAAAAATATAAGAATCGTACGTTAACGAGGACGAATTGTTGTCCTGCAGGTACTGTCAGCAGGCCGGCTTTACCGAGGAAGAAATGGACATAATCTGCCATCCCCTGGTGGCGGCTATGCGTCGTTCCTGGCTTCAGCTGGTCTTCCAGGCATCTCTGATCCTCATCGGCATAGGCACCTTGATCTGTCTGGCCGGTCAGTTGGACTTTGTCGGCGCGCATTTCTCAGCTTTGGGACGACTGGTCATGATCAAGCTATTGCCCGTGTGGAACTGGCAGCCGCTCTACTACGAGAACTGCATGATGAACAATCCCTTCTACCAGGACTACCCCATCTCCGAGGAGGACTGCGTCGCTTGCGAAGCTCTAGAAAGCATCGACCGACTGTCCGACGTTCGTTATCGCCAGCTGGTCGACAATTACTTCAGCCGCGACGCACCGGCCATCATCACCGATGCCATGCACTCCTGGAGCGCCATGAACACCGACTTCTTCTGGTTCGAGAACATCACCCAGCTGTATTTGGAGAACGAGAGACTCATGGAGACGGTGCCCTGTGCGCTTACTTCGAATCTGAGAACCGGATCGTCGGACTTGGCAGCTTTTCTGAGACGAGTTCATTCACCCGGCGTTGCTAAGTGGTTTGTACACTGGCAGAATTGCGACATCAACGCGGTGAAGGTGCTAAGGAAATACTACCAGAGGCCCTACTTCCTGTCGAGTACCGTGTCGCCGGCGCACTTCAACTGGGTGCTCATGTCCTCGGACTACAATAGCCCTAATTACAAAAGGGTCGAACTGGACTCGGGTCTCATTGCGTTGGCACAGCTGAGGGGAGCAACGCAGTTGAGACTGACGCCTATCAACCCTTGCAACAGCTCTTGTCCGGAGCTCATTGCTGATCTTCATCAAGGCGAAATGCGTAAGTTTATATCGTACACGCAGTCGATTATATTGTACTTACTATTATTTGTTATTAATTGGATTTATTATCGGTGCAGTCGTGTTCACCAACTTGATGTGGAACCTCGAATACGCACCGATGAGGGGATTGGATAACATAGCCATCCTGACGGAGACCGTCTGGGAAGAGGAGACGTAAATCTGTTACGGCTTGCTTACATCTCTCGTCGTTTATTTACACTACTATCAGAAAATTATAACAAAGAACGTGAAATAATAATTGTAAAACAAAAATAAGAGTAAGCGAATAAAGCATTTTTCTTCAATGTATACTATGATGACTAGATTAGAAGTAACAACAGACAAGATTCGTCTTTTTTTATTAAGTAATCGTTCCATAATAACATTGTGTTTTGCTTATCTAGTCGACTTTTCTTCGGTATTGTTTTCAATTTGCTTGATTTCACTTGCATTTTTATTTCGAACTTCTGATCGATTGGTCGCTGCGCCCTTTCCTTCAATTCTCGTTTTCTCTCCCTCTCTCTCTCTCTCTCTCTCTCTCTCTCTCTCTCTCTTTCTCTCTCTCCTTCTCGTCTACAATTGCTGCTGGCACCGCATTACATTCCGTGTCATTCCTCATGAGATAAAAAGAAGAGAAAGCTACAGAAGAATCAACAACGAGTAATAAGAGACAGGTTTTCATTTTTTTTTTGTTTTTGTTACTTTGTCCTCTTCTTTTTTTCTCCGTTATTATTATTTTTTTAATGTACAATCGCCAAATACCTCTCTCATTCGCTCTCAAATATTTTTTTCTATGTGTATTTGTATATATATATATATATATATATATATATATATATATATATATATATATATATATATATATATATATATATATATATATATATATATATATATATATATATATATATATATATAGATATAGATATAGATATATATACAAATACACATAGAACGTGGCTGACCATTTGGCATTCATATATTATATCTCGTTGATGCGACACATACACGTATTCAATGATGGGTATACATTATACATATGACATTTTTTTGTTTATCTGAGGACACGACTTCTCATTCTCGATTAATTCAGTGTATCGTATATATTCCTTTCTCTCTCTCGGAGGATATTTCAGTTTTTTTAAGCGTTTCTGCTATCATATGCGTACTTGCACATGTGGGCGTATGTGCTGAAGGTAAACGACGACGCATTATTCGAATTGTCCGTTACACTGCATATGAAAGATGCAAGGAAGATCACGGTAAATTACTTTTTTCGCACCGAAGCGAAGAAACTTTATTAATTTTCAAGCAAGACCAGTGAATTTTTTTTCCGTTTGTCTGCGGGATGACAAAAGCTAAAAAAATGTTACGACGTATATGTAGGGTTTTGTATACTTATATCGCTTCCTCCCTTCGGTGAGAAACCAATCATTTCCAGTCGTTTAGATCTCCATATATATATATTATTTCGATGGACGAACCAATATATACATTGCATTGTTTTAAATTATTGTTTGTAATATAAGAAGTCACATGAGGTTGCTAAATGCTATTCAGTACCGACACGTAATCGTTAAAAACAAAAATTTTAATTTCTACAGCTCTGCTTTGGTCAATTATAGTTTAATCGATCTGATTGAGAGGAGAAATAGGGGAATTATAACAGGTATAATTCTTTTTTCTATAACATACACATTTTATCATGGGGTCCATTCATTTTTTTATAAGACAACGAAAACTTACACTCGGATGCTCAGCATTTTTTTATTTACACAGGAAACATGATAATAAGCAAACTAAACATTAGATTGTATAAAATTAGTTAACTGCTTATTTGAATTAGCAACTTTCGTACTCATATGTGATTACTATTATTTTTCTTATTGAAATGTTACATTGATATATATATATATATATATATATATATATATATATATATATATATATATATATATATATATATATATATATATATAGTCCAGTTATATATCAAGATGTGTGTATTATTCTCACGACTTCATTTTTTTCAAATTATTTTCTGCATTTAGATTTCTTTAGATCATGTATACTTTTCCATGTACTATTCATATATATTTTTTTCATTTAATATAAAACTCTAATTGTCAAAATGTTTCCACTTTTTATTAACATTTCTCACTTTAACGAAAACATAGAAATTTCCGGAACTGACGGAACAGCAAGTATTTCTCTTCTTTGCGTTATTATATGACTCGTACAAGCGATATTAGTTTGAGATTGAAAAGTAAATATAGTACTCGTTTAAAAACAATTTCCAAGAAACATTGTACAGAGACATTGAAAAACAAGTAATTTCATTACGTAGGTATAGCAATTTACTAAGATTTATATTTTTGATGAATATTATTCGAAAACATAATTTAAATCCTCGCGGTGAATTATAAGTTTAACGTTAAATCTTGGAAGTATCGTAATTTTTTCTAATGAAAATTATCGATTACGATTGAATAAAAAATAAAACTTTATTGTTGGACCTTAAGGTGTTATCAGACTTTTGTACTACTATGGCAAAAATCGTCTTTTTCCGATTTTTTAGTAGTAACCTCATTACTATAACGCTTTATTCGTTATTGTTCAACATATAGTAAGAAATTCACACAAACTCTGTGTCACCTATCAATTTTTAGACGTTCTATCTTTGCACGATAACGTCAGTGTTATTTTTTCAAGTTCAGCCGTTCGCTTTGTACTTATTTCTTTTCGAAACTTGCGCATATATTCAAAGACACTTATATGTACAACAATATCAACAAGATCAGCGGCAATACATTATTTACTTGTGTATATTATAACGCGTAAGCGGCAAATCCATTTTATTTGGGTCCTGCTTATTCTTTGAATTTACTATTACTTTGCTATTATAATAACAATTTTATTTAAGTTTCGCTAACTAAAATGCGAGAAACGATATGAAAATTTGAATATGTATTTGAAAGGTTGAAATATTTTAGAAATTGCTACAATGCTGCATATAGTCTGACAAGGTATGCCCTACCATTTTTGTAGTTGAATATTTTTGATCGTATAAACAAAAAAAAAATTATAGTGCACTCCGTAAAATATTAAACTTGAAGTCTTCTAAAGCCATGCTGATAAAATAACCCTAATAAGTGGTAAATCCTCTTTGTAACATCAAATCCAAAAATAATATAACCGTTAAAGACCGCAAATAAATCGTATCATAGAAATTATAAAATCGACGTCTATGATACGAGAACATTTTTCAATTAAATATAGGCGCTATTTTCTCTAAATAACAGTAGCGCTATAAATTGATCAAAATTTCAATGAATTAGCAATTAAAATCCCTATTCAATACGTTTTAAACCATCTCTGTTATTAACTTTGTTTATATATGTATAATATCGAGCAAAGATCGAACGTTTTCAAAATTGACGAGTTTTTTATATTTGCATATATAATATATATCCGTTTCCAGTCAACGTAACAACAAATTAATTACAGCCTATGATCATAATAATATGATCCATGAAATATGCAGCCACACTGTGCCGATTTTTTGTAAATATTTATTATTTTATTTTTAAACTTTCTGCGAGATTATCATCAAAGCCCATTGGTTGTTTTTATATATCGCACGCGAAGAAGTTTTATTTCAATAATGATCACCACGTTTTATTCTCACCTTTTTTTTATTCACTAAATTCACGTTAATTTCGTCAATTATTATGTTCTTCTTTATACTCATTGCAGTTAACATCGGCAAAAGAGAACTAAAGATATAGAGGATACTTTGTACAAAATACGATACAAGTAGCGATGTAACAACGATTTGCAATAGTGATATATATATATATACATACACGTAAGTATGTATAGTATGTATAATATGTATATGTTTTTATGTATAGTTTTATATGTATATTATTTATAAGTCATTATTATATAATTTTCATTGATACACGCACACGCGTATAAAACGCAGCAAACGCGTATCGCTTTCGCAATTTCTATCCTTCGAATAGTTATATTTATTAACGAGGTTAATCGATTTACAACTTCGGTCATCCAATTTAAACTTAATTATTCCTTCTTAACTTTGCATAGAATCTTAATACTCTGATGACAGCACAGGTCATTAAGTAATAAAAGAATTCGATAGAGCTATAACGATGATAGTCGTTTTATAATCGACATATATATTATGTCTCGACATTCGCAAATTTATATACTTGGTGAAATTCATACACGCATTTAACTGAATTTTAGTAAAATGTATAATGGAGAGGTCATCTTGATGCAACAATTTCATGTGCTACAATTGATTTGATGCGCAGAATCAATGGTGTAGCTAAACGACTTAAACATGGTTATTCTAACTTGAAAAAAATTCGTTTTAAATTAACGCAATTATACGTAAATAATAAAATTAGCTTCGCTTAACAATTTAATATACATTTTTTTATCTATCCTCTCAGAGAAACTATATAGAAATATTTTACTTCGGTTCAGAACGATTTTTTACAGTTAGTCGCAGACCAACGGCATTTTCATTTATAGAGCTAGTATACATCTGTCGTCGTTAACACGGGAGAACTTGTTCAATAGCGGAGTGATTATAATGTTTGTCAATTTTTTAACAATAACTTATGAGATCGAAAGTATATATAGAAAAATTTGCGCTAGTATAGAAGATTGCAAAAGGCATTCGTTGCCGCATACAAATAAACGGTTTATCTCGAATAAGTACAATGTTATATATATATATATATATATAGAATGATTAATATGCGAAGAGCGACGTCGCCAGCCTCGTCATTTTCTCTTTCGCCCTTCTAACAGTGATTTATTTTTATTTTTACTTGCGCTGATACTTTATTTCCATTATTTGATTCTCCGCATCCCATAGTTTATTGAATCCTTTTTTTATTTACTTTATCTATATGTATTTTTTTGCGTCGTCATCAGTAGTCATCATTCACAGAGGAACACACTCATTATTATTTCACGATATACTTAAGTTCCGATTAATTTAGCTCTTGTATACTTGTCCGCTCGTGTAGACGCTCTCTCATTCTCACAATATTTCGCACGATAGCGTTTTTTGTTTTTATTTTTATTTTGTTTTTTGTCTTTTTTAATAATTAAGATAATCGTCTGCATTTGCACCGTATGCTCGCTTTATAATCGCGATAAGTTTTCATCATTTTAAAATAATCATAACTGCATTAAACTTTATAAGATATGATTATTGTTTGTGTCAGGGTTTGAGGCATCTCAAGGCACGCCCGCCTCCCGTCCGTCATTTTTCCTACTAAATAATCACTATCTATCTGGCTAATCGATATAACTAAGTCTCAATCGGCCACCGCGCTATACTCCAATCGTCCGAGGTCCCGATCTCGTCGTCGCTGCACTGCGAGTGAGCTCGCGCTCTGCTTTTACTTATAATAGTCTCTATATAACTTTTTCGCGTTGCCTACTTTTGTTTTGTTAGTCGATCGATGAGAGTCAGTCCATGAATAATAATGAATATAAAATAATGGGACGCATTGTCTCGATCTTTTAAAAATTCACTCTCCGACCATCTTTCTCTCTTTTCTCAGGAATCAGAAAGCCGATATTCATCCGAAATTCAAATGAAGGAAAGGGAAGATATTGAACGTTCTTTCCATCGCGCGCCGTTTTTAAACTCGAGCACTCGGCGTGCAGCGTGCACGACTACATCATTTTTGTTTTGTTTATTTCAGTCATTAAAAATCTCGGACGATAAACTCATGCGAATATGATTGATCGTACCAGACGGATAAACGATTAATTTCTCACGCTCATCGTTATACGCGTAGTATCGTATTGTATATATATATATATATATATATATATATATATACTAGCCAGCATCACATCGGCAGTTAGCAGCAGCATTTCAGCGATTTTGCCTTAACGAATTGATAAAATGACACCGCGCGTTTGTCATTTTTTATATTTATATATTGTTTCTCCCCGTCGATACATATATGTATATATATAACATATTTACCGCGTTTGTGAGTGTGTAGGTGTATCTGTGTGTTCGTGGGTGTATGTGTATGTGTGTATATATATATATATATATATATATATATATATACACACACACATATTCATGTATATACGAGACTCTTGCGTGTCTTTGGTCTAGAGCATCGCGCGCGCACGCCTATACCTATATATAGAATGATTCATAATGATTCAAGTTTGAGCTTCCTCTATATATATAATTATATATATATAATTTATATATATATATATATATATATATATATATATAATATATGCGCATGTATACGTATGTATAATGTATGTAGTTTTATTCGCGTGTAAATGTGTGTCGCGCGTCGCTTCGCCAGCCTTAAACGGTGGCATTTTTCATATATATATATACCATAGCTATATAATTCCCAACATCGACGATTATTAACTCCCGCAGCCTCGATAAACGCGTGCGGGAGCGCGATATGTCTTCGATGAGCAATGTGCAATGTGTACAATGTTACAATTAATACTGATTGGCAAAGCATCGATTATTCTCTGCAGCCCGATAATGATGCAGCGATAATTAGCTGGCGCAATGAGTCGTGCAAGTGGTAGCAGTTGGAGTAGTTGCTGAGACGGGCCTGTCGCTGTCACACGCCCGGCTACTCGAACTCACTTGCCCAGTCCGAATTTCATGAAGATGAGCTCCTTGCCCTTGGAGAGAATGTCGCCGCCGGCGCTGGCCCCCGCCATCTCGGTGAACTTCTGCATGAGATTGGGACCCGCGCCCGGCTGCTGTTGCTGCTGCTGTTGCTGCTGCTGATGCTGCTGCTGGGGATTCGTCGAGTGAGCGGTGGGAATGACGGCGGGAATGCCGCGCATCGGCTTGTTCTGCTGGGGCCCACCCTGCATGCCGGACATTAGGCCGCCCTGGCCCTGCGGCCCGTATTGCTGCTGGCCCTGCTGGCCCTGCATGTGCTGCTGGCCCTGCATGTGCTGCTGACCCTGCATGTGCTGCTGGCCCTGCATCTGCGGCTGGCCCTGCATCTGCTGCTGGCCCTGCATCTGTTGCTGGCCCTGCATCTGCTGCTGGCCCTGCGGCCCGAAGCCCTGGCCCGGGCCGTGTTGCTGCTGCTGGTAGCCGCCCTGATTACCCATCTGGCCCATGGGCCCCATCGGCCCCATCTGGCCCATCTGGCCCTGCTGCTGCTGCTGCTGCTGCTGCTGCTGCTGCTGGCCGTACGGCTGGTTCTGCTGACCCGGCTGCTGCTGCATCTGGCCCGGCATGCCTTGGGGACCTCCCGGCATGTTACTACCACCGGCCCGATTGACCGCGCCTCTCCCCCTCCCCTGAAAAAAATTCAATTTACAGTTGGATTAAGGATGCACTCTCGTCGCTAGCTCTCGGTATATTGTGGTAGTGATCGTTTTGCTCTTCGGGTCTAGCCTACGAGGCACGAGAGTTTTTTAGGTTGTCAGCTTTTTGCGGATTTCTCTGCAAAGATTGGGAAAATTCTTTTTTATATAGGTATATACATGTGATTCGGTGCGCCTTGACTGTTCTTTCGTTTCATTGTCTTTTGCGTTTTCTCATTCTCTTAATATACTATTGGTAGTAGAGCTAATCGACGTGTGTCGCTGGAAAAGAACTCGCTTTTGGGACTTTGTTCGCTGTCGTACACATAAAAAACAAAAAAAAATGAAAATGAAGTATTTATTATATTGCGTATAGTTTATTTGGTTGGTTATTTAGATTTTTGTTTAATATCTATCGAGCTGTTGTTTCATTGAGTTTTAATATACATACAATGTATAACAGTTGTTCATTGATCTGTAGCATATATGGTAAAAAAAAAATAGTAAATTTTGTGTACGTTGCAAAAAGCATAAGCATTTCGTTCGTTCGTCTTTCCAGAGGAAAAGTTTGTAGCATAGGAGAACTTGATCTTGTTTATATACTTATGAGTGATATATGCAAAGGTATAAATAGAGACTCAAATCGTTCAAGAGCATTTCAACAGCAATTTCTTTCCTCGTTTATAATCTTTACTATAATAATATGTATAAATAAAGTTGCTTTATATGATACACCAAAGCAAGCGTATGAAAAATACTTCTGTTCATAGGTCTAGTCAGTTTGCTGTGGAAAAGCGACAATCATTTCACGCAGTACAAAAAAAAAATTCTTTGTATAGTAGAAAACACTTCGTTGTATGTACGTAGAAAAAAAATAGTAAAAATCAAAGATAGCCAGCCTTTGCTGATGAATAAACCGAAAACCATATCGCATGCATTATTAGTACACAGTGCGAGCAAACTTGAGTCGCTTTGATTTTCGTATAGTTCTACCGCCGAGAAAAGTGCGTATACATATTGCCTTCAATAATGCAAACACCCGTGTTGTTTCTTTCAATCGTTTTTCTTTCAACTCTCAAAAGAAAGAATGACACAGTGAGACATTTTTTCTATACACTGACACGCATTTCGTTTTCTGAGAAAATTGTCCACGAGCTCTTGTGCGAAACTCCAATTTTTTTCCAAACAATGGGTGATACATCGACACAACGTTACGTGTGAAAAAAAATAAAAAAAACGACAAAAACTCAAGATCATTCAATCGACTTTCGGCAGCATCACTCGTCAGAGAGATAGATATAGATATATCGAGAAAAAGTAGAGTATATAGAGGAGCGATAAGGGATAGTATATAAAGATAATAGGGAGTAGAGAATTAGACAAAGGCAGAGAGATAGAGATAGAGAGAGAGAGAGAGATTTCGTTCAGGAGGAAATGTGCACTCACCTGCTGCTGCATATGGGGCGGCATTTGGCCAGGCTGATTATGGGGACCCATGGGTCCGCCTTGGTTAGGCGGATGACCGGGCCCATGTTGATTGGACGTGGTAACGGTCGTGTAGCTATGGTGATTCGCTTGTTGGTACGCTAGATGCGGTGGATTGTTTTGTTGATATTGTTGTAGTTGATGTGGTTGTTGGTTGTTCATTAGTGGTTGTTGTAGTTGTCTAGAGTCTAAGTGACAGACAGGGACAGACACAGGCACAATGCAGGCATCTAGCAACAGAGAAGAGAACAGAACCGTGTTGTCATTCTCTTGGCGCATTTCTCACTTCTGCCCATTTTGCGGCATTTAATTTCATTGCTCTCTCTATAATCATGATTTTAATCTCGCGCCAAGTGTACACATCTCTCTTATAATTGCGCGCTTTTATGTACTGTGTCGTATATACGTGTATAGCAGGTACTTTACGCAAAGCAATTACAGCAGTCGTTTTGACAATTACTCTTGTATACATGACTCTCAGATACTTCATCAACAACAAATTTACTTTTAATTGCAGTACATCTACTCGACACAAACAAACTATACGATATTTTTCAAAAGAAGAAACGCCAAAGAGAGTTTGTACGACTGGTGCGCACAAGTTTAATAATCCGTTCTTCGCGGCGTATATGTTTATATGCAATAGACAAGATATTGAATTCTTTGCAGCAATATCGTGTGAATAGAATTTACAAAGAAACAGTCAAGATTCAGTTGACAAACAGATTTTTCATCAAGCGCTTGTTAAATAGACAGAGAAAAGTTTCTAAGACGATTAAAAAAGACATTGATAAACATTGATATTGTGAAATGGCCAGCATGACAACACGACACGAACGACAATCATGTGACACGACGACCATCGACCAGTTCAGGCACACAGAGACGACAAATCATGTCGGTATATATAGAGTATAGTAAGTATATAGTATATATAGTATACACATCATCATTACTGTTGCATGTGTATATATAGAGATTTTTAGCACAGCAGTATATGATATTCAGATATATATATATATATATATATATATATATATATATATATATATATATATATATATATATATATATATATATATATATATATATATATATATATGTATATATATATCAAAACCAATCGCTAAATATAAACATAATGTATATATGTATATACGTACGTATTTATATAATATATAGAAAAACTATGTAGAAAAAGACAGTAAGAGTAATATATATATATATATATATATATATATATATATATATATATATATATATATATATATGTAAAGAAGTAACGGAGCCGATAGTGCTCGCAGAGATAGACAGAGATAGATAGAGACAGAACAAATATATAAATATATATATATATATAATATACTTAATAGAATACACTGAAAGCAGCTTGGTGTTTATATTGCATAATAATCGTGTGTTTACCTATCTTAAAGAATATATGATATATATAAATGTAAAAATATTAAAAAAGTAATGATAAATGCCAGCGAGTGTCATTATTACACATGGTTTGATAATACGTGTGACAATTAACGCGTGAATCAATCGTGTTATACATATCTCTTTGCTCTGATGGGTACATAATTTTAAGCAAACAAACATTTGTAAGCTGATTGCTAAATTGATATATGTGTATATTTTGCGACGAAAATTTGCGGATCAGGACTTGCCGCTCTTCGGTCACCAGTCGATGGCCAACAACAAACATTACCTTACTATGAATGCTTTTAATTGTCGTGTGACTTTTTTATAAATACATACATATATGTATATGTTGACAACAAATTGAATGACATTATAAAAGTAGTTATGCGTCTGAAATGACAGGTTTGAATACGCTGTTGCTTTTTTGGGTTTGATGATTGCATTGTGTTGTGTGATTCTTTGACTCATATATATATATAATTATATGATGATGCAGGGAATTACGTTAAATAATGAATTTATCTATTCAAATAATTAAATAGTTATTGATAAATACAAAATCTTCTGCGACCCGTCGCTGCCTGTCGTCTGGTACATCGAGTCTCATGTCGTAATACTGCTTGTCGTTTTTCATTCCATTCATTATTGATATTCAACCGTAGATAGGACTTATACGCGAATACAATTAATAAGTATAAAGAACAACAAAAAAAAACACTGATTATATTAATAACATAGGGATGTCGAATGGAATGACAGAGCAACGCTGCGAAGCAACCAACAGCTTGCGCGTTGCGGATCGACAAGCAGAAGTCGTCGGCGCGACGCTTGCCTCCTCCGATACATATAGGCCCATCAGGACAGTTACGGTAGAGCTTTTGCGCTTAAAATTGGCAATCGGGCCTCTGGAGCCGGCTCGCGTCGCGCGGGCGACAAATAAAAGTCATGTCAAAACCTAATTACCTTTGTTACGGCGATGGCCAGGCGGTTCCCGAGGCGGGGGAGGTGGGCCCCTCGCCCCGGGACCCTGTCCTGGACCGGGGCCTCTTCGGCCTCCCGGACCCATCGGACCCTGAGCCTGGCCCGGGGCTTCGGTGAGGAAGTTGCTCGGCACCAGACCGCGTACCCCGTCCAGCTCACCCATGTAAAAGCCGTCGTCGTCCATCTCGCCGTAGACGTAAATCTCGTTCCCCGTTTGGAAGCTCAGCTCCACTTGCTGCTCGACAAGAAAGTAAAAGTCAAATTCTTCTTCATAAGCTAAACTGCTGCTGCTTGAGTATTTGTACAGTATAATATAACAGTGACCTCTGCGTCAACGTTTGGCGACAACTCTTGTGGGTCGTAGTCATACAGGGCGATCATCTTCTTCACCGGCATGCTCGCGTAGATGTCACCCCAGCGATCATTGGGCATCTGACCTCTTCTACCAGCGGGGCCACCTACTTGACCCGATTGAGCTTGTAATTGGGCTATTTGATTCGGATCCTTCACCTCCTCGACCATGTTGTGTGGTACGTATCCGCGCCTGCCGTGGCACTCGCCCCAATAGAACCCGTCTGAGTCTTTGTCTCCGTAAACCTGCACGAATAGTCAACGTTTTTATCAACCGACAACTCAAACTCGATTGGCATCAAAGCGTTGATCGATATATCTGCAGTATAATACCTTGATAATGTCATTCGTAGAGAAGGGCAGCTCCTCCTCGCAGGCATCCGGGTTCGGTGACATAGTTGTCGGGTTATAGTCGAAAATAGCAACAAACCAGCGCGTTCTTTTGTTGGCTTGTTGAACACCTGCAGGCATACGATGAGGACCAGCCTGAGCCTGGTTAATGGGTCCTCCTCTATACATGGGCCCTCCTCTTCTTTGCTGGCCTCCTTTACATTAAAAAAAATGCAAAATATTAGAATTGCTTTACTTCCCTCTACGATACTCACACTATTATAACAGTTTGCCCTAAGAAACAGCTAAGGTATCATCGCATATACATATGTGTTCATTATACTCGACCTGTGTCTCCTGAAGTATAATTTTTTACGTGATCTCAACGCATGAGAAATTTGTATTAATTTTACTCTAATTTATTACATACATTCATTAGACTTTGTTTTCTTTTAATTTTTAATAATTTGACCAAGTTAGAATTTTAATTCAATCGTTTGATAAGCCTACATTATATTATAATCATATAGCCACACAAAAATGGAACATCAAAAAGTGTCTTATACATAGTTTTGTACAAGCATTATTTTTTGTAAAATACATTGCGAGTACGTACAAACATTTTTACAGTGAATATATATATATATATATATATATATATATATATATATATATATATATATATATATATATACACACACACACACACACACACACACACACACACACACACACACACACACACACACACACACACACACACACACACACACACACACACATGATAAGAGTTCACAACGACGATTTATTTGGAAAAAGTATAAAAAAGTAAGTAACATCTAGACATCAGATAAAATTGAAAAAAATGTAGAAAAGTAGAAACACTTAGATAAAAAAATAAAAATTTCAAAGGTATTAGATCGTTATTGTAGTAAAAATATTACTCAGTTTTTAAAACGGTAAATTTAAAGTACAATACATATATCATGTATCGTTACACTTTTGAAGTTTGGTAGATTTTGGCACAGTATTCATAGCTATATTTGAATTATTCATTAAAATTCATGGATTTCGGAATGCAAAGAGAGTCAACTGTGTCAATGGAGCTAGGACGTGCTGACGTATACCCATTGGAAAGAATACCTGATAAGTGCATCTAAAGTTATGATCTTGGGGCGGACATTCATACGTGCAATATATATCGCGATAAAAAAATTTTTTTTTATTTTTTTCGTAAATTTTTATCATAGGTTTGTATTATTGGCTGCATGCTTGACGTGAAAATTCATGTATTTTTATCTAATTTTTTTGTATGTATAGTATGAGTCGGCAATAAATCCACAAATATTGATGATCAGTCGCACATTGTTGATTGGTTGAGTGTTTAGCGCGATACAACAGTAAAAACATCAAAGACATTTGTTTGTATAAGCTTATAGAAGAAATAAGACAGAATGCATAAATCGAAGTATCTCACATAGCAAAAGAGTGCAGTAAAAAAAAATACGTAGTAGGTATAGTAATGAGTCAGAACGTTAAGTAATTGTATAGTAGAAAAGTAGAGTACAGGTTTTGACGACGTTGATTTAGAAAACACTTAAGTAAATAGCAGCGACTGTAGATTATAGATATTGTTCAAGATGGTTGAAAAAAAAAAATAATTTCAAGTTTATTATTATCAAGAAAAACTTTCAAAGATAAACGTGAAATTGTTTTTTCGTCGATCGTAGCAAGCATCGCAAAGTATGACGACCAAGAGATGAATGAACGGACGTGCGTCAGAACCAGACACTGATGCAGGACGTGTACAGAACTTGAAAACACTTGGCCACTGGGTATACCTGATGGTGATTGTTCATAGTACTGTTGGTCTTGAGGAGGTCTTGGGCCACTGGCCACAGCCCTACTGGGCCTGGCGCCGCCTTGCTGACCTGGTCCAGGGCCAACCTGACCAGGTGGCGGTCCGTGACGCTGCTGTTGCTGCGGATGCTGCTGCAGATGCTGCTGTTGCTGCGACTGTGGTGGCATCTGCTGCTGTTGTTGCTGTGGATGCATTTGATGGTATTGTTGCTGATGGTGCTGCATCTGCTGCTGATGATGCTGCATTTGTTGGTGATGATGCTGTTGCTGCTGCATTTGCATCTGATGGTGTTGCTGACTGGGACTTCCTTGATGGGACATATGAGCACCACGTCGAGAGGTCTCCCCTTCCTCTTCGCTGTAGTTCGCCTCGCTCGCCGAGTCTTTTGTTATCTCTGGTGGACCTGTATATGAGCCCAATGCATTCATGCAATGCAGCGATTTCACTTTTATTTTTTGTTTTGTGTTCGTGACGATCCCTTCGTGAGTAGACAGATCCAATCATTCCGTTCTTTTTCTTTTACGTTTGTTTGTTATTTCGTGTTTTTACAGAAAAGAAATAGTAGCTTACACTAGTTTACCAAGTAAACCCAAAAATGTAACATAATACTCTCGTGTTTTACATTATAATAATCGGGAGTGGGTCTACAAGTTTGGATTTGGAAGTATGTCAGAAGTACCTCGTTAATTTCGTTGGAATTAACATTCCAGTAAATAATAAAGGAAAGTGATGAATGGCAAAAAACAGTACCATCTTTAGTACTGTACTTGAAAACGAGACGGTTCAAAAATTCAGCAGCATAGAGCGAATAGATTGAGGGAAAATAAATGATGAGAAAAGACGGGTCGTAATCGTACATAGAGATAGTGTAGAGTACAATTTAATTACCCATTTGAGAGACCGTCTGGCCGGGATAGATCTCCTTGTCAGACAAGTTCTCGTCAGTCTCAATGATGACTTGGCCGTGAGTGTCAATTCTGGTGTGCTGGCGCCTCATGTGGGCAGGTATGGATTGTGGGTTCTGCGAGTATCTCTGTTGGCCATGAGGACCCGAAGCCATGACGTTGCTCATCATCCTCTGTTGATTGGGATCGTGCATGACCTGACCGCTCGGGCCCATTATCATACCCGACTGATCCTGCATCTGCTGGTGCATCTGGTGCGACGGGTCGTTCTGCATGTTGTGAATGTTCTGCTGCTGCATGTGAACGGGGCCACCTACGCACACCACGTCCGCATATAGTTCTATTTCGATGTACTCGCACAAGCGTGTGTCGATGTAAGACTTGATTGCGGCTTACCTCTGAGGACGCTGCAGGGTATCGCTGTGGCGCAGCTGTCTCCGGACTGGCTCTCCCTGCTCTTGGTCCTTACAGTGATATGCTTAGGATTGAGTCCCATCAGCTTGTGTATGTCGACTAGCGCGTGGTCGCCCGTGGGACTGTCCACATCCGTGACTTTTTTACCGTCGGCGTAAACCGCGTAACCGGTGACTGCCGAACCGTTTAGGGCAACAGGCTGCCAGGTCACTAGCAAAGTGCCGTCCTGCGGTCCAGCCTCCACCTGAGTCACAGACACCCGCTCAAATGAGTGAGCCCCGCGCACCTTACGCTGGGCCCTGGCTCCATTTAGCATTCGCGACTTATCCTATTTCCTGCTTTGTCACTTCTGGATTGAATCTATTATCTCGTATATCTTATCATCGTTTTGTTTTTTTCGTTCAATTTTCTATCCGACTCAACTAATATTTATATCTTTCTTTTCTTGCATATGTATGAAAATAATTAAGATTATAGAGGTAGTAGAGAGTACTCATATGCGTTACAGAGGTGCGCTTCTGTGCGACTGAACAAAATTATGTGTGACACGGGCAAAAGTTTGAGTATGCAGGTGCGCAAAATCTTAGAATATATCTCATGTACTGCTGCACTGCACTTAATAATAATAATATAAAAATAAAAATAATAATAATAATAATAGTAATAATAGTCAAGCCAAACATAAGCCAGTAAGTTGCCTAGCTAGATTATCTCACAGTACTGCAATATTGCACGGTATAATAGACTCCTGTTCATCATAATAGAGCTATTCAAGACGGCTGGTTAACAGGATTCTATTAATAGAGAGTTGTAAGAATATATACTGATATAGTATATAGAGAGTGGAAGAGAGAAAGAGAGAGAGAGAGAGAGAGGATATAAAAGATAAATATGGAATTAAAAATAGGCATGCAATGTCTTTACCCAGTCCTTTGAAGAAAAAAATTCCGAGTTACTAAAATGAAATGTAGTTTTCATAGGCTCTTTATGCTTTTTCTTAATAATTCCTTTATGAAGCAATACTTTACTTATGCCCATCTCATCTGAAATCTTGAGGCATAATAAATCTAGGAGTTTCAGTATATAGTGTTTGTGTGTATTTATATTATAATGTGAGAAAGACGGACTAAACAAAAGTAAGTTATACACAGCCGAGATGAAGGAGCAAGTGATGCTTGACTAACTATATGTACTCGCGATGAATCTTGTTCAACGGATTGCATTGAATTTCATCAATGATGATAGTACACAACACAACAGAGATATCCATATGAGGTAGATGGAGAGAGATAGAGATAGATAGAGATAGAGTTAAAAAAGAAAAGGTGTGAGCGAAAAGAGGTATATGAACATCCGCGCGGCGGCTTGCTTGAATCAGGGCAATAATCATAATAATAAGAGGCGATGAAGCGAAGGAAACTAGGCGCAAACCTGGATATCGACCGGAGGATCGGGCAGTCCCTTGGGCAACGTCTTGAAGTGAACGTGGCAGGCTTGGTTGTTGGCCGACTGAGCATTTTGGTCCTCGAAGTGCGTGGCTCTGAGATTCTTGGCCTTGACGGTGACCCTGTAGATGGTCGAGGGCGCCAGGCCGGTTATCGTGTGCCGATAGACGCCCGGCTTGACGGTGCGCACCTCGACGTTGTTGACGCACACGACGTGCTGGTGATTGCTGTTGCTCGGCAGCCAGGATATCACTGCCGAGGTAGCAGTGACGTTCGAGGCTTTAACCGCCGTCGGGCCGATCGCCACGTCTTTTCCGATGACCATCGTGCAGGCGGCGTCACGGGACGTTCGCCGCGAGTGCGTAACCGAGCGCACGCTTATCCGGTGTGGCTGCAACCAATAGTTCATGCTCGTCTGCAGGCAATTCACTCACATGAGTACACACTAAGCTTTGACGAATTTGAGAATCATACTAACCCGAGTGGAGTCGACACCCTCGACGAGCGCGCGGGTTCGCTCGGTGGCCTTGACTGTCACCTTCAGCACGCCGTCGACGTAGACGTGATAGGACTCGAGCTGGTGAGGATTGTCCGGGGCCGTCCAGCCGATGAGCACGCTCTTGTTCAGTTGACGCTCGAGCGTCAGGTGCTGGGGCGCCGGAACTAGGTCCGAAAACAGGTAGACTTCTTCAGAAGGAAAAAGAACAGGACAAGCCTAGCTGTAGCTAGAATATGCTCTAGTCGCGCCTACGGTCTATCTCTATAAGCCAGCCATTGCTTTATACATATTCCAGTTTACCTTATCTAGCCACTTCACACTTCATCAAACTCTCCCCTAGCAATGCATTATAATAGGCAACAAGCCGCATGTAAGTAGCACAGCATGCAACCAATAAACAAGCATTGATGTACGAATCGCATTGGGATCATTTATGTACTCTACGCGTTCCGGCCACTTTTTACTAAATCATCCCAATTTGGAGTAACACATTTATGGTACGATGATGAAGAACGATATTATATGAAAAACACATTGTAGCCGAGCGACGGCCATACCTGGTGGCTCCTGCTCGTCTTCGTCGGCGATCTGATCGAGTTCCGCATACGCGGACAGTTCCGCTTGACGGTTGCGGTTGCCCTCCTCCAGAGCGGCCAGCTCCAGGTCTATGTCCTGCAAGTAACACTGCACGAGTCGAGTCGATTAAAATATATTCGAGTCATCGATACACATATAATATATACACAGCGACGAACAACATCGTTTAGTAATAGTATAATATAGCTATAAAAACTCGAAGGGCAATTCGAAGGGCGGTATCCAACGAGTGAGAGAGATACTCACAGCCTCGAGGGTTTGCTGGGATCCCGACTCGGCGCTCTTTGCGCTCTTGGAATTCGTAACGGAACAGGAGCGCAACGTCTAAAAAGGGCGAGAAGATGCAGGACTGCTATTAGACTATGCTACAACAACTACTATAGCTATGTCAGAGAGAGAGAGAGAGAGAGAGAGGGGGGGAGAGAGAGAGAGAGGAGTGAGTGAGAGAAAAAGAGTGACAGAGAGTGGGAGGGAGCATATTGCATACCACCCTTCAGCGAAGATTCGTGACGAGCGGTCAGCGCCGCTGTGAGCATACCTGGGGTATATTCGTCGAGACGGCATCGTCGACGTCGCGCAAGCCCAGGACAGCCTGGTGGAACTCGAGCAGGTCGTCGCCCACAAGCTTCTGGACGAAGTTGGCCGGGACGAGACCGCGCCGACCGTCGAGGGTCTCCGCGTCGAGGAAGCCGTCCTCGTCTGGCTGACCCCAGACGAGAAGGTAGTCGCCACCCTGGACGGGCAGCTCGGCCTCGGGGTTCTCGTTCGGCGAGTGCTGGAATGGCTCGTAGGTGAACCTCGCGATGTAGACGTAGCAGCGGCCCTTGCCCGGTATGTCGAGCATGTCGACCTGGCCCTCGAGAGCCGCGGTGTCCGCGCTCGTTAGCCGGTCCAGCCGGTCTAGCGGGTTCGTCAGGATGCTCGTCGGGATCTTGGGCATCTGTCGGGGCCCGAGGAAGTGATGGCCGACCGAGCTGCTCGCGCCCGCCGGGCTGGGCGAGCTCGCGCGCAAGCTCTGCTGGATCTGCTGGATTATCGCCTGCTGTTGCAGCTGGTTGGCCTGCGACTGGACGGAGAGCTGCTGCATCGCGTGCAGCGGGTCCCCTATCGTCTGCAGCAGGCCCGAGCCTGAAAATACGAGTCACGCGTGACGCTATTATCTACAGTCCCAGTTTAGCGCTGAGTCTTACTCACCCGTAGTGGCAGCCGAGCTGCCGAAAGCGGTGGTCCCAACGTTGGCTGTGGAGAAGGTGCTCGTACTGGTCGAGGAGAAGGGAAGCACAGACTGGGACACGCTGCTGAGGGTCCCGGGGAGGCTCGCGTGATAGCTCGAGCTCGAGTAGGGCTGTTGCAGGCTGGTGCCGAGGCTCGAGGGCAGATTCGCCTGGGGCACGGAGTAGTTGTGATGGCTCAGCTGGGTGCTGTACTGCGGCTGGACCGAGCTGGTATAGCTGCTGCTCGGATGCGAGGTGTTGGCGCCACTGAGGCTCGAGAAGGTCGTGCTCTGCGGCTGCGTGCCGTTGAGCTGGTAACTGCTCTGACTGACGGTGGGCAGATACGTCGAGGAGGTCGGATGCTGGCTCGACTGGCTCGGCAAGCTCGGGCCGATGGGCTGCTGATACGTCTGCGTGTGCGGGTAGCTCTCCTGGTACTGGCTGCTCGAGTAGTGGCTGCTGTGCGTCTGCTGCGTCGGCTGCTGCTGGGTAGGTTGGTACTGGTGTGGCTGCTTCTGCTGGAAGGCGGGCTGGGACTGGCTAGTGGAGAGCGACGAAGGCGCCGGCGGAATGGGGTCGCCGTAGTGGTACGGTGGGCCGTTCGGCGTCAATGGCGGGCAGCCCGGCATCATCGGCGTCAGTGGCATCGGGGAGCCCGCGTACGGCTGCGCACGTAAAAAAATTCAATCTCGTATACCAAATTCCAAAGAGAGAGAAAGCTCAAGGCTAGTATATATAGTATACTCACGTGAGAAAGGTGAGAGGGCTGCATGCCGAGACTGAGCGCGTGCGGATGTGGCGGGTGCTGATGCTGGTGCTGTCCGAGGTTCGGGAGGTTCTCTGCGCTGGACCTCAGTAGGCTCTGGGACATCGGCTGCTGCGTCGTCACGGCGCCTCGCGAGTGCTCGAGCTCGTGTAGGATCCTACCGCTGCTGAAAGCCACAAAACAACGCAAACGATGCCTCGTGTCAGAGAGGACAGCTTTACATACTGGCGGCGAGTGTCTCGAAGCTACGATACATAGGTATACTCTAAAGTGTATGTTTAATTATAACGAAAAAAGAACGTTGCTATATATTCAAGTATTAGGTATATATACCGTACCGCTGCGCGCGGCGGTGCTCTAAGAGCAGGCAATTTCTAATGAGCCAGTTTGACTAATGAGACTGTGAGAGAAAAGAGCGAGTAGTAGTGGTCGGTATACGAGAGAGCCAGTAAAGCATGCGGGTATATAAGATATAGTATGGGTGTGCGTATGTTACGGCAGATATATAATTGGGGGACTAAGGATAATAGGATGTTTATCGTAAAGATTATTATAAGTATGTGTGTATATATATATATATCACATCATCATACAGACGTATCCGACATCCTCTGCGCGCGAGGGCGAGGGACAGATCGACAAAGCACACTTTGCGTGTAGGTACGTATCGTACGTAGTGTACATGTAGCGTCGTTTAGAAAAAAAATAAAGTCAGGCGGCAACAAGAGAATCGATTAGTTAGTTGTGAAGAAATAATTGTCGTACGTGCGGTACCTGTCCTGCTCGATCTTAGCCATGATCCGGTCGATGTCGGAGCCGGCCGGCGGCCAGGTGGCCGTGGCCTGCATAGTGCTGCTCGAGGAGGAAGCGCCAGCCCCGTGATGACTGCCGAGGGCACTGGGTCCACGGCTGCGAGCGCGTTTCAGGCTGGTCAGCTCAAGACTGAGCTCCTCGTGACGTACCATCTGCAACTCGGTCTTCTTCTCGAGCTCGCGTATCTTCGACTGCAGCGCCTCGACGGACTCGGGCCCCTGATACCTGCCCGCCATCTTCTCGCGCAGATGGTGCTGAGCCTCGGCATGCTGGCGCTCGAGGTCGGCTCGGCGAGCCTCCGTCTCGCGCATTTGCTGAGATTTGTTTTGTTTTCGTTCGTTACCTCGCTATACTGCTCGTTGCGTTCGATAGATGGTCGAATACGTACCTCGAGGATGTTTTCGAGCACGGGGTCCTGCATGTTGGAGATAACCCTGGAGCCGCCGGTGCCTGCTGCAGCAGCGCCGCTGCTGCCGCCAGAGCCCAGCAGCTGGGGTGCCGTGGACGCGCCACCGCCGACGCCACAGCACTGAAACAGCACACGACGTCGAGTTCTCACGCTATAATGCACATCGCACTCTTTCTCTCTCTCTCACTCTCCCTCACACCTCAGCAGCTTCTTATCGCGCCGCGCGCGCGGCTACCTCCCCGCGAATCTATCGATCTCCCCCGTAGCTGTGTGTGTGTGTGTGTGCGAGCGTACGCCGTGTAGCAAGTCTGTGTGTGCACGCGACTATCTCGCACGGCCCATCTTGTGCGTTGGATTTTCCTCGCTAAATCGAGTTAGGATATTAATGCACTCGGCCTTGGATTAGTCTACTCCAGCTTATAGGGTCGTATCATAGCGAATTAAGCTGCCGTTTGTCACCCGTAAGTGGGTGTACGAGAGGGAGAGAGAGAGCGAGTCATTCTCTCTTCGGAGCTTTTTGGGCTGCAGCACACCGAGCAAAATGGCGTCGACGTATAGGCAGCTATATAGACGCGCGCGTAGCGTCGAGCTTGCGAGGTGAGAGCCTCGTGTATAATGCGTCCGCATACATACGCAGAGACAGCGGGAAAAATCGGCGTACGCGAGCTCGAAAAAGTCGGGAGAATCTACGAGGGCAGGATACTATCCCCGTTCGGGTTATTCTCTCGCTGCCGGCGGCGGCACAGCTCGTACGGCGCTTATTGATCCTCGCGGAGAGAGGTATACGTGCGCGCGGGAGAGGGAGGCGAGACGTCACATGCCACTGCTGCTGCTGCTGCTGCTGCTGCTGCTGAGAGAAAGAGAGAGAGAGAGAGAGAGAGAGAGAGAGAGAGAGAGAGAGAGTATAGGTGTGCGTAAGAGTTAGTCGGTCCAGTTGGGCCTGCAGTTGGATATGATGCCCGCCCTGTACACGGGCATGTTGGGGTGTGTCGTCGTCGAGGAACAAAAAATAAGGCTATTCACTCGCGCGATCATCGTATAAGCTGCGGAAATCAATGCGAGATAAGGGGGAGGCGTGAGAGAAAGAGGCAGTAGAAACGTGCCCGATGGCTCAGACAGAGATGAGAATGAGAGCTAGTAGAATAGCCGTGGCCTCGTGCAGTATAGATCGTTTTGTAATTATAGTACGACAATCATTGCTTGCAGATCAGCTAAACTCTCGAAAGAATAATCTTACAGCAGTATTATAGTACTTAGTAATAAAGGAGAAAAGGAAAAAAAAGTATAGCTAAGTTGCTGGATAGAACTAGATATAGAAAAGGGTATAGATACAAGTCGTCGCAAGGTGTAACAGAGAGTTGTAGACGACGGGCAGTAGCGGTGTATACGAGGAGCCGACTTACGATGACCGAGTCGAAAGGATTGTGGCAGGCCAGGGTTGCTGGTACGTGTGCGCCTAGAAGCTGCTCTCTCTCGCTGCCTGTCCTGCTCCTCCTCCTCGTCCTCGTCTATATCCTCAGCGCTATGTTGCCGCAGCCGAGCGGAATACGAGCTTTCACACATGCAGCACGACACTCACACCTGCGGGAGGCATAATCCGCGCACTCGCGCGACGGACAGCAGAATATCTCTCTCTCTCTCTCTCTCTCTCTCTCTCTCTCTCTCTCTCTCTCTCTCTCTCTCTCTCTCTCTCTCGTACACTATCGTCCCGAGGAGAGCGACCACGACATCCTCTCTCGCGCGCGCGCGGCCACGACGACGACGACGACGAGACTACCACTACCCTCCGAAGAAGCGCGAGTACAGGCAGAGCGCGCGCGCGAGCAGAGAGCAGTTCTCGTCCCTCCGGCCGAAAGCTGCTTCCACTGTGTCGTGTGTGCGCGAGCCGCGAGAGATATAGTATATAGTTAAACGCTGACGAGTCTCGCTTAGGGCGGCCGCTAGGGGGCGCTCGGCTAGACGGCAGGCAGGTGTAAGTAGGGGGAGCCGAGAGTCGCGAGAGCTATAGATTATATGGGTCACTCCGCGATCGATCAGAGAAAACAGCCCCCAGAGCGCCGAGCTCTCTCTCTCTCTCTCTCTCTCTCTCTCTTGCTCTTTCTCCCCCAAAGAGAGCACCCAAGCGCCACCTCGAGCGAAGCTTCGAAAGACCAATCAATATGCGCAGCCGACTATCTCCGATATCGCACAAGCAAGCAAGCAAGAGTATGTGGCGCGCCGAGGGAGCTACTGCTATTCTACCTCGCTCTCTCCTCTCTCTCTCGCTCTCTCTCGATTTTCGATCCGATTCGCGTGTCCTTTTTCTCTCTGGATTGCGTACACACGTGGACCTGTGTACAACGCGATTTTAGCGTACACGGAGAGCTCGAAAAGCAGGCGACGACTCGAAAAAAAATCGGAAAAGAGGAGCTCCCGTGACGTCACGCGCTGGTGTAGGCCAGAGGGAGAGAGAGCTCTCTCGTATACGCGCTTATCAATGAACGTACTCGACGCCTACGGCGCCGCCGTCGCCGCTCCGCGGAGAGTGAGAGAGAAAGAAAACAAAACACCCTTTACCGCGCGCGCACACACTCGTACGCTATATAATACACCTATCGAATGCGCGGCAATTAACGGCCGTGTTTGTTGTCTTTTATTTTTCGTTCCTCCGCGCTGTCGTCTATCCGCATCTGTATACAGCAGACGACAGAATCTCGCTTTCACTTTTCTCTCTTTCTCCCTCTCTTATATATAACAACTCTCTCGACGAGAGCCGTCGTATACACGTCTGTTACTACTACTTCCTACAGATTGCGTAATCAGCTCGCGGGAGATATCTCGTGTCGAAAAAGCAGTACTTGCATATACATGAGCGGCGGCTCTTCGTGTGTGTGTGTGTGTGTGTGTGTATACCTACTACTTCAGCAGCGTGTGATATCCATACACCGCATTTGAAATAAGCGACGGGACACGGCTCGCTCGGCGGGCAAAACAAATAACACGAGAGAGTCGTTGAAATTGTTAGGTGCAAGCGAGGACTTAGAGGAGGAGAAAAATCGTGCGGTTGATGCAGTGAGAGAGAGGAGTGTAGTGTACAGCCGGTTCGGGGCAGCGTCAGTAGGTATTATAGACCGAGTCAAGCGCGCACGCATATCAAGCTATACTCTCTCCAACTTGTGCTACTGCTGCTCAACTACTATACTGCTCGGAGAGAGTCGAGGGCTTTCGTAACGCCGGCTAGAATCGTATGTTGCTGTTTTTTTAATACTTTTATTAGTTATTTTGTAACATTCTTTTTTAAATTTCGATTTTTTATTGGGCCTACTTGGCATGCGCTTACGGATGACGACAGATCGATGCGAGAATAGGTAAAGAATTTAAATCGGTTTTAAAGTATGCCTTATATTGCGATGTTGATTGTATTAACGAGGAAAATCATTAATTTCGGCGGTGAGAATTGGATGAATTATTAATAAGAGTTTCAGTCTCCATCATCGTTGGATTGTATAAAATTTATAATTCTTTTAACGCGGTATCGAATCAGTCTGGATCGAACATCCGCAGCGATAGGCCGTAAGTACAAGTATATTGCGATATCTTTAAAAATCCGTTCCGAAATTTCCAGGAAAAATAATTAGCCCAAGTCACCGGATACAATCGATTCCGCAAGAAAACGTTCAACGTCGCCGACTTGCACCGAGCTCACGTTACACATATTTCCATACACGCTATAATTTCGCGCAAAATATGAAATGCATATCGTCAATAGACTGTCACATATGCGTGTGTATATATTCAAAAGTATTTTGCGCCAATGCAAATGCGAATGTTAATTCAAAAGTCGCGCAAGAAGTCGACGTAGGAACTTGAGTAGAGGACGAGCAAAAAATCATCCGGAAGGTAAAAACATTGTTGCAGGTCGAAGCTGGTGCACATTATGAGAGCAAACATGAAGCTCGGCCACGACGTAAGCGAATCAAAGTCCCGATGGCCGGAGATAACGGACGATCTTCTGGAGGAGCTCGAGTCCTGGGGAATCGAACGGTCTCTCGGTAAAATACCGGCCGAGCAACTGGCCATATTCGCGCACAGTTGCTACTACGACAAGAGCGCGACCCTCAAGTGCATGGATACCTACTACAGGATGCGACGCGATGTGCCGGATTTTTTTAAGAAGAGGGACGTGCTGCTCGATCATCACCAGCAGAACTTGAAAGTCGTGTAAGTTTCTTTTTCTAATTTTTCTACAATTTTCAAATGAGATAACTATTGAATCGCGGAAGAAGGATCCATCAATTGCATTAATTGTTAATCTATTCGTTAAAAATTCACGAGTACAACGTCTTATCAATTTACTATCTTCAGCGAAGGGAAATGAATCTTAGAGTATACTAGACTAGAAAGTTGGTTGGAATAATTAATTTATAGTAAAAGTGACTGTAACGATCCCATTCGATTTGTTTTAATCCTAAAAATACATAGCACTGAAAAGAACCCAGTAAAAACGACTGCATCGTCAAATCGCCCAGCCTGCAATTTTGACGAAACTTATCGCTACTACAAAATTTATAATGCTATAGCTACTACATCGAGCTTCCAAAACCGAGCCCGGAAGGCTACCGCATAATCTACCACGGCCTGCGGAACTACAATTCCTCGAGTTACATGCTCAACGACGCGGTAGCGGCTCTCCTGATGACGGTCGACTCGAACCTCTACACCGAGGGCTGCGTCCCCGGCCACGTCTTCCTCTTCGACATGCGAGGCGTCCGTCCTGGTCACCTTCTGCGCGTCTCCATTACCAACCTCCGTCGGTTCTTCGAATATCTCCAGGAAGCCATGCCGATCCGGCTCAAGGCCATCCACGTGCTCAACTGCGTCTGGTTCATGGACAAGGTTCTCTCGCTCGTCAGACCCTTCATGAAGAAGGAGCTCTTTGACATCGTAAGTTTTTATTTATGCGAATAATATATCCAAGCACGACGTTGTGTACACATGTCGCGCTAGCGCGTGTGTATACACGATGCAGCGGCTCTCTCGGATATACTCTATATCGATTACCTATATCTCGATATCAGTGTCTGACCGAATTTTTAGTCCTTCTTTTATTAGACACACACGTCGAGCATCGCAGGGGAGGGCTGAGATTTATTATAAACTGGCCTCGATTTTCATTTCATGTTATTATTCTTATTATTATACTCTTTCTTGTTATTATCTCTTTCTACAGCTGCACTTGCACACCGGCGACGTATCCGACGTTTATCAGTACATTCCACCCGAGTGTCTTCCAAAAGACTTTGGCGGCAGACTCGACGACGTCGAGACGCTTCACGGTATGCTGCTCGCTCACGCGATTTTTATATTTCACCTACCTATACATACTGTTCTTTTGTGACAAATTTTTTATTTCTCCCCCCCCCCCCCCCCCCCCCGCCACAACCACACACTCGCACGCAAAAACAGCGGAGCAGTGCCAAAAGCTCGTTCAACTGCGAAGCTACTTCCTGGAGGAGGAGCAACTGTTTCGGGGCTACCAGAGTGTATCCTCGAGGAAATCGACGGCCGCTTGCGCCGGTACCGAGGGCAACGTCAACGGAAGGTCGGACGAGGACGCAGCCGGGGAAGACGCTGGCTGATATGATAATTATCATGGAAATTCAAAATCGCGCGCGCATATTCAACTTCGCGCGATAATGAGCTTCCGCATCGCATGTACATACCGCGATCGTCGTAATTTTGTATTATAAAATATAATTACCAGCTGTATACTTTATTGTTTCATTTTTCTTTACGGCGATATACCGCTGTCGCTGTACGCAGATGAAAAAAAAAAGATAAATAAAAAAAGCGTCGACGCGTAAAACGTCCGTTTACGTAATCTGGTAATTGCTGATATGAGTTTCATAAAGCCTGTGTTTAGAGAGTGCGAGAATGCATATAACCGTCGTCGTGTGCTTTTACGTAACTGTCTCTCTCGTGCGCGCGAATATAATCGAATAGACTGCAAAAACGTCGCTAATACAATAAGTCGATATCATCAACTCATGCAGTAGTAGTAGTGCGTATAGTAAATTTTCGTTGCACCGTCCGACCATGCCGGGGTATCACTACTCGGGGGTTGATGCGATGGTGGTGGTGGTGGTCGTGGTGGTGGTGTAGTATATATACCGGCGCTCGTTTTTATTCGTCCGTTTTCGTCCTGGTCGTGGCCGCCTCTGATTCGAGGCTTCTCGCGCAAACTCCATTTACGTGTTTGACTACCGGCCGGAGACAGACGGAGCGAGAGAGAGAGAGAGAGAGAGAGAGAGAGAGAGAGAGAGAGAGAGAGAGAGAGAGAGAGTAAGAGCTTTTGCGGCGTCCTTCGCTTTTTTAGGTTAGTGCTGGGATATAATCTGTTGCCCTGCTTGCATCGCTTCCCTTTGTGCCTTGTTCCTTACTGTCGGGCGATTCCTTAAACATTTTTACTACGATTCATATGTACAGTCGTGACGAGGAGCAGAGGATTTTTACTTAACGCCTGTATACAAGTTAGCGCCGAAGGTCCTAACGACGAGAGTCAACACGGCCACACACATAGGTGGGAGTCGATGCACCTTCGAAGCGTTTAAAACTGAGCGAGGTAACATATAGTCTGCAATGATGCGTCGAGTCTTTCTGACCATCATCTCCGCCCTCGTGGCCTTCTGTACCGAGATGGAGTTTTCCGCCGCCGATGACTGCAGGGCTTGCGTCCAGCTCAACTCTTTCTCGTTCGACAAGGTACTTCCCTCCTTTCTTACAACTGCTTGATAGTCGCTGTTTAATTATTCCGAATAAAAATGTTCATCTCAGGTCATTCCAAAATTCAAAGCAGCCGTCGTCAAGTTCGACGTGGCTTTTCCCTACGGCGAGAAACACGAGGAATTTTCCAAAGTAGCCATGAGCAGCCGAGACTCGATAGACCTTCTGGTAGCCGAAGTCGGTGTCAAGGACTTCGGCAACAAGGACAACTCGGAACTGGCTCAGCGATACGGTGTAAGCAAGGACGACTACCCGGTCGTTCTGCTTTTCATACAGGGAAAGACTGAGCCTTACAAATTCGTCGCTGAGACCGACGCCGACTTCACCGCTGACAATATCAAGAGATTCGTTAAAAAGAAGTCTGGAGTGTACCTGGGACTGCCCGGTTGTGTCGAGAAGCTGGACAGACTAGCCGAGGAGTTTAGGACTTCTAGTGAGAAGGACAGACAGGTGAGTTGCTGTACTTGAAAGAAAAAAAACATCGAGTTAATTCGTGCTAAATTATATATTGGTTTCTAGGAAATTTTGAACAAGGCAAAGGTGTTTGAGGATACTCTACCGGAGGAACATCGTCCAGCAGCTAAGGTCTACGTGAAAACTATGGAGAGAATAATGGAACGAGGCGACGTGTTCGTTCAGACCGAGCACACGAGAATCGAGGGCCTACTGAAGGGAAAATTGTCGAGCGACAAGAAGCGAACAATGGAGGAGAGAAGGAACATTTTGCAGTCTTTCACGCACAGAGATGAACTATAATAAATATAGAAAGAAACTAGCTGCGGAGAGCACAGACACGTTCGATCGGAGTTTAAGTTTTATACCTAGTAATTAGCATTTTTCTCTGGACAAGTTTGCGCGAATCAAATTTCCAGGACCAAACGCCAGCAGTTCGTTGTTGAAATGTTATTTTAAGCACGTTTGAGCGTAGCTCTAGACCGGGATTTGCAGTCGTTGTTACACGCGCTCAAAGCTCCTTCGAAACGAATCGCCTAAATTTTTACACGTTAAAGTTTTAAGGTTCCTAATTTGTACCATTTTCTCTAAAGCGGACAAAAAGAAAAAAATAATAACAATGATTTAGCGGGATACTACCATGAAAAGTCAGACAATTTTACAAAGTATTATCGCATTTATTATTTCTTACTTTTATCATTTTACAATGTAGTATGCTTTAATTCAGCAATCACTAGCCACTGAAGATTCTACGTTCATCATACTGCATATTTTGTTTTAAAAATTACATATATCATGTACAACATCGGTATAAATATCGTTCTTACATATAAAATTAATGAATCAATACTTAAACTTGTTACGAAACTGACAATTTTTATGCAATAAAAAAATTCTTTTGGTACTAGGAATTTCATTTACCGATTTATTTCATTCTAAAATTCTGTTTTGCGTTTTCACCTCGAATTTCATTCTGTTTTTTACATTGTGCGCATGAACAGGAATGTTATTGTTATTCCACCAAAAAGTGGAGTTGCAGTTACTTTGCGGTATCATTAGTCATTATTTACTCTAAGATAACACTTACTCTTGTTCCGTAACTTTTAAATTCGTGAGATCTTTTGTCATGTCCTCAGTGGCCTTTGTAACTTCCGAGCTGGTACTCTTTTCTTCTTTGGAATGTTTTTTATCATCGATGTTTGAACTCGTTGGGGACGCCTTTTCTTTGTCTTGTGTTTTGGAGTCAGCTTCCTCTTCGCTATCAGAGCAGCTTGCTTCGCTCTCTTGATCCGAGTCTGGCTTGCCAATGTAGGCTTCACACTCAGACTCTACTATCTTCTTTGCTTTTTCAAATGCCTCTTTCCACAGCTTTGCATCTGCAAATAAATGAATGAGTAAGAAATCATTCGCAAGAATGAATCTTATGAAAAACCAAGCATACTTACTCTCAACATTGGCAAATTTAATTGCGAGTAACTGTGGTTTTGGCTGTTCATCGGCAAAATCTGCAAGAGCGCTCCAAACCCAGGCACGGTCACTTCCACAGTTAGGGTTTAATTCCATGTAAGGCCAAACAAAGTGATTTGCACAAATTTTTAAAGTCTTGTCCCGTCTCATCACAACTCTGACAGTATTTTTCGTTTTGTGCCTCAGCAGTTTAGCCTCTCCTGTTCCTCTCTCCTTCCATTCTGCTGGAGTATCGCTTGTGTCGTAACGATACAGCTTTGCCCTCCTGCAGTTATAGAATAGAAATCAATCATGGAATCTGGATACAAGAACTTTACGTGATTTGCGACCAACGTCAAACGTACAGCTTTATCAGCTCTTGCTCTTCCTCCTCATTTGTGGATACTTCAACTATGGGTAGCTGAATAACTGGCTCAAAGTGAGGTTCTATTGGGGGCGAATTAGGAGGAGATTCCTCCAGTGTGACACTGGGCTCAGCACTGCCATTCTCGGTGGCCAACTTTCCATTTAACTGTAGCAAAAAGTAAACAATGAAAAATGTTCAGTCTGTCAACAATTTATAATAAGTTGACAACATTGATTCGCACAAAGTTCACACTCTGCATGCACCGATAACATCGAACAAAGAAGCGAACAATGCGAGAATAACAAAGAAATTTCAATTTGAAAACGTATAATCGCGTATCTCATATAGTCGGTGCGAGCAAAAAACACAGTAACCTATGGAGCGCGAGCATCTCGCGGAGGCAAAATAAATATAGGCTAAGTAATGATTAACAGCTCAAACGTCCGATACTCACTCCCGATTCCGGCATTTTACTGTTGAAATCCCAGCTTGAACTTTAATAAAAAACAGTTGACAGGCAACTGATTGGCTGCAATATACACCGCGCGTATACAGATACACACAACGGCTTTCGCAAGTAGGTATGTATGTTGAACAAAGCTAGTCTAACGAACTCGCGGAATTCGTATATATATATAGCGATAGCCAAACGGAAGAGGGGAAAACGAATACGCGCTCTAAGCGGCTGAAGTTGGCCAAAGGCCGAGTTCAAATCGAACACTCGAAGATTTGAATGAGTTTCGGACAAGTTTCCAGCTCTCGGTTATTCCAGCTAGATTTTTGGTTGACCAATTCAAAAGTGCATTTCTACTCTTTCTCAAGAATAAGCAGACAAGCAAAAATAACACGATCGAGTATTTACGGTGCGCAGACGTTAAAAATTCGCAAACCTAGTACAGTCTGAAGTTGATCAAGTTAGAAAGCAGGAACCGGATCGCGGAACGATTTTCACAGCCGCGCGCACCGCGAGATAACGCGAGGATTCGAGGAAAGGGCGCAGGCGCGCGTTCCCGCGTAGATGCCGCGGCGGTATGCGTATGTACCTATATGCATATAGTATATGTAGCGCAGAAGAGGTGTAGTAGTCGTAGTAGAGGCGTAGTGGCGTAGACGAGCTTGAGCAGCAGAACGGTGGAGTGCGGACTGCGTGCGAGAGAGAGAGAGGCCACGAGTGTGCTTGTGTGTCCGGGGCGGCCATTGCGGGTACCTTGTGTCTTGTGGAGCAGCAGCGGAGAGAGAGAGATCGTGCAGCGACAGCGGCGTTGTGGCTGCTTCGACGAAGTACACCGTTGGCTCGAGCTTGGCGCGCGCGCGCTCGTGTGTACTGCAAGAGATAAGCTGGCCCCTGCTGGAGTAGCGTAGTTGTAGCCTCATTTTATCGAGTGCCGTCTGTGTGTGGAGCCTCTTCCTTCGATTGACGTCGTCGTGCGGAGAGCGAGAGAGAGAGAGAGAGAGAGAGACAGACAGAGAGATTGGAGTTTGGTAGTGTACGCGAATCGGCCATCACGCATCCGCCGCCGCCACGAGGGACTCCGAGAAGTTACATTACACACACGGATAGAGAGAGCGAGAGGGAGAGAGAGACCAAGCCCAGCATCATCGCAGTGTAGAGGCAGCAGCAAGTAGCCCCGTTTTTTCGCGCGCGCGCGCTCTCCTCTCTCCCCCCCGTTTTGTGTGCGTGTGCGTGTGCGTGTGCGTGCGAGGCCAGGAGTGTGCAGTGCACTTGCTCCTAAACGAGTTTTCTCCTCTCTCACGCTCCGTCTTCTTCAACTGTCCGTGGGACAGTCGTACAGACAAGCACCAAGTGAAAACAACACACCGGCCCCATGTCTGAACTCGAGAAGCTCAACATCGACAACATAATCGCGCGACTCTTGGAAGGTGAGTAGCCAGCCAGCCAGTCTCCTTCCCCTCGTACTCATACTCGTGCATACCTATATATGCGCAACTCCAATTTCCCGTACAAGTAGTACTCGTCGCTCGTTGCTGCAATGTCGTAGAGAGATCATTTCCACTATATACGCGAGAGTCTAAGCACACGCGCTCCATCTTTATCTCCCTCCCACTCCCCATCGCAGCACCAGGCCACAACTGCCAACTGCGAACGCCGCGACCGACTCTCCTCCCGAATTCTCACTCTCCGATGCTCTCTCGTGTCCGTCGCATCGCCGAAACGTGTCAAGGGCACGATCGGCCCTTGAACACACTTTACTACCTTCCGATGCCCCGACCTAACCAAGAGGACGAGCCACTGACTTACGCAATTTCCTCCTCTCCGACTCCGACTCTTCCCCTCGCCATCTCGGACGGGGGTTATAAATTTAGGCGGACGAGTCATGCGTCTCTTCTGCTTCTTCTTCTTCTGGCGATGCCTATACACCTACTACTCTACCTTTCTTTGCAGCAGCTTGTTTACACTTTGCGCTCAGAACCGATTACAACTGCCTGCCCAGTTCAATAGTCCTTGATGCTGCTGCTCTCGTTACCAATGCATATAGAACAAACAATGTTTAACCATTTCAGTGAGAGGAGCGCGACCAGGCAAAAATGTTCAGTTAACAGAGGGAGAGATTCGAGGACTGTGCCTCAAGTCCCGTGAAATTTTTCTATCGCAGCCCATTCTTCTGGAACTCGAGGCACCCCTCAAGATATGCGGTGAGCTCTACTACTGGATGACTCAGAGTGCTCTGTGTGCGTGTGTGTGTGTGTGCTTTTGTTTACGCATATTCTCTTTGTAGGTGACATTCATGGACAATACTATGACCTGCTCCGACTCTTTGAGTATGGAAGCTTTCCTCCAGAGAGCAATTACCTCTTCCTAGGTGATTACGTAGACAGAGGAAAGCAGTCGTTAGAAACCATTTGCCTCCTCCTCGCCTACAAGATCAAGTACCCAGAGAATTTCTTCCTGCTCAGAGGAAATCATGAGTGTGCATCCATCAACAGGATATACGGTTTCTACGATGAATGTAAGCCATTTCAATCTCTGTCCAACGGTCATGCAAAGCAGAACTCAATTTACAATGATTGATAAATTTTCCGCAGGCAAACGTCGTTACAACATCAAATTGTGGAAAACCTTCACAGACTGCTTCAACTGCTTGCCAGTTGCGGCGATCGTGGACGAGAAAATTTTCTGCTGTCATGGCGGCTTGAGTCCCGATCTCCAGAGTATGGAACAGATCAGGCGCATTATGCGACCCACCGACGTTCCCGATCAGGGCCTTCTTTGCGATCTGCTCTGGTCGGATCCAGACAAAGACACGATGGGCTGGGGCGAAAACGATCGTGGTGTCTCCTTCACGTTTGGTGCCGAAGTCGTGGCCAAATTCCTTCACAAACATGATTTTGACCTTATTTGTCGTGCGCATCAGGTACATAACAATTTCAAAAACGCATAACATATCCATAAGCTTTGCAATTGACTGATTTTCATGTTCTTTTCGTACAGGTTGTCGAGGATGGCTACGAGTTCTTTGCTAAGCGACAGTTGGTGACGTTGTTCTCGGCGCCTAACTACTGTGGCGAGTTCGACAACGCAGGCGCCATGATGTCCGTGGACGATACGCTCATGTGCAGTTTCCAGATCCTGAAGCCCGCTGACAAGAGGAAATTCACGTATGGTGGCCTGAACGCTGGGCGGCCAGTCACGCCGCCACGCGGCGCCAACAACAAGAACAAAAAGAAGTGAAACGACCGAGTAGATATTGTTCGAACGCGACACTTAGGATCTTAAGATCTCTCTCTCTCTCTCCCCCTGACTCCTCCCAGCCCCAGCCAAGAAATTCCATCATCCTTTAAGACTCTTAAGTCCTTGTAAGAAAGAGTAATTAAAAGTCTACTACTACAAAGTACATTCATAAAAGAAAATAATGATGATAACAAAAACGCAAAACAAACACCTGCGCGAAGCCATCCATGAAAGCAATGATATAAATGCAGAAATCACTTCTGGATATAAGCATCATTGTAATCGTATTTTAGAGCTTTGGCAAATGTTTTTGACATAAATATTTTAATCTTTGATTCGCATCATCGTCTAAATGAGCAAGAAACCCGACGCGACGTCGACGTTATCAATCGAGAAGCTTTTTTATTTTTTTGCATGTTCGAGTAGGTGGCCTTCAGGAAGCGCAATGATTGAAATGTGTGGCGGCGACATGTGTTTATTATATATATATACGCGCGCGTTCAAGAGACGCTAAGCAAAAAACGGAGATTCGAAAAGCCAGGAGGCTCTTGTATAGTTGTTATCTATTCTAAAGTAGCGTATTAATTCATTTTAGTCGGACAACAAAAAATTCGAGGAAAAGATTACGAGCGCTTTGAGTAAAAGACGTTTCCTTTGGACATAACTATATAGATGTAATATGTAGTCTCTCGATGTCGCTCGTGAACAAAGGGAAAGCATGCGGCGGCGGCTATATGTATAGGTGCTCGCTCTCGCCGTTTCTTTGTAGTCTCGAAACGATCGAGTCCTTATTTTTTTGCTATTATCGCGCAAAAACGTAGATGTCATTGTAACTCTTCTGAATATCACCTGCCCGAAGCTCTATTCTTTTACTCACATACACACAACACAGAAATATACACGGAAACATAGGCATAAACTTGCGAATGCAAAAGGAAAAAAATATTCCGCGGCAGCGGTGTTACTCTGCACAGCCGCGATGCGCCCAATGCCAACAATGAGCGTGCCTGTTATTTTTTTCGGTTGTAATTGATATATAAATATACACATTTAAACATAAATCTGATTTAAAAAAAAAAATAATGAAAAGACCACTTGAATACAGCTTTCTCGAATTCTCCTGATAAATTTCTTTTTTATACAAACAAAACTGAATTCAACATATTACAACATATTTCAAAATATTACTCCAAAAATTATGATTCATAGTTACGCTGATGCAAGGTCTTCGTCAATGTAGTCAGAGAGACCAATATAGAATTAACGTAAACTGATTGAAGTAAAACAAAACAACTCGAGACACTTTTTCCCCGGAACGTAATAAGAAAAGGTTGAGATCGTTGTAGGCTAAAAAATGTATTAGTGAAGGATTAATTATATTATATACATACACACACATATATATATATATATATATATATATATAATAAATATATATATATATATATAAATATATATATTAAAAGAGTCATCACAAAATATCTAACGTTTGCGCGTTGAGGCAAAGAAGGTCCAGGCAAACTGTGTTAAAGTGCTTTCAAACGAGCGCAAAGTCGAGAATAATAATACATTTCACGTTCGCTCGTTTGAAATGAACTTTGCCGTGAGCCCTTTGAGAATGCGTTTCGACGAGATTCAGAATACACTTGTTACCGACGATCCACTATACAATTCTCGCGTCTATTTTTATCAGAAATAACAATGATGATTTTTTAATTCGAATAAATTATTCAAGGTTATTCGAGGATACCCCAACTGGATCGTCCGTAACAAAAGATTTGACCTATATACCAGTAATGTACGGGGTTCAAAAATAGTGAAAAATCACGAGAGTTATTAAACAGCTGAAGAATGTAGTAAATCTCAAGGTCCGTGCGAGCGAACACTTTATCATCATCCTTATCTCATCTACAAGAAAAAAAATTGCAACATACATATATACATACACCTCATCATTCATCGTTCCACGTTCGCAGGCTAATGTGTCGTTCTGTCATCGGAGAAGTATAATATAACGTTCATTCCCATCGTCGTCTCTATACACGTTTCGTATATTCAAAAGATAGTCTAAACCCCCTTGAAAATGAAGAAAACAAGACATGAGCACTTACGTTTTCCTTGAGCACAGTATAACAAGTAGTTTCATTAATACTGACGCCGTTGTATTGACAGGAGAAATAACGAGGAAATATGTGAACGACTAGTAACGACTTATTATAGGGGCATGAAAAAAAAAACATTAATTAGACAAGCGCTCCCAATCATTGTACATTTATTTTTTTTCTAAATAAAATTTCATCTCAAAACCTACCCTGTCATTTATTCATTCTCCAAGCGTCATATCGAATTGAAAATTTTTGTTTCTGAAAATTTCTAAAACAAAAGAATGAAAAGTTCTTTCTGCGTATACTTTGTGTCTACTCAACAATGCTTGCAAACACATGCTTCTTTTCAGTATTATACAAAAGAGTCAATCGCAGACGAATGGCTGAAAAAAAACAGATTTTTTATTATAATTTTCTATTGTCGAAGCCATTCATCTGCGACTGCGAATTTTTTTACAACTGCTGCGCATCTAAAAATATATTTTTATCTATACATATTTTATTGTCAAAAAAAAAGTCACTTTGATTTTCATACGCAAAATGATACTTGTTATAATTCTTCACACATACGTCACGTAATACATATACGCATATATATACAAGAGATTGCTGCTGCACTGATTTTGCGCATGATAGAAGCTCCCAAACTGGCGCGTAGTAAGATACTGCAATATTAAACGATTAAAAAAAAACACGCACCAATAGTGATTTCCGTGTAAGTAGTTGCGCATCAGGGGGTGATAGCGACTGACTTCATCTTCCGTCGAAGCGAGATGGGAGCTTGCGGATTTTCGCTTTCGATTTTCGTATATATTCACCCACACACACACACACACAAGCAATAATAAACAAAAAAAAAATAGAACCGAGCGAAACTATACAATATATTCAACGTGGATAATACAGGGAGAGCGAAAAGAAGAAATATAATAAAAAAGCAAGTATACATGCACACGGATAGCCTTTGATTGTCGTGTAAAAAAGCACAGATTTTTCGTTATTTGTACAATTGCGTGTATGTATCGTTGACTATAGACAAGATGACCCATATAGGTATAGATTAGGCTAGTGTAGGCACTGCATTATATATTATATGTCGTTTTACAAATCTAAGTTGCACGTAATTGCTGAGCAAATATATTTCGAAATTGTTTTTGCCAAACGAGCAAATGCATAACGCTTAAAAGCAGTATCACACACATGCACATTTATGTGTTTAGTTTTAAGCGATAAAGAACAAAACATGTATACTCAACAATTTACTATCTCACACTTCTATTTCTCTCTATCCTTATCTCAGAGCTTTTTTACGCCGAGTGTGTAGCCAAAATATAAATGGTCGAAATCAAAATTTCGTTCCTCATACACCAATCGATTATGATATAGACACGTAAAAATATAAATACCATAATTATATATAAATGTAGGCTTCTTTTCTAACGAGATACCTAGTTCTTGTCTTTAAATTTGTAGCTATCAGTGAAAACCAAATATGTAACAGAACAAAAAAAAAATGCAAAAAAAACAAGGTGCAAGAGACGATGGAAGTATGAAATTAATAAAAACGCGTTACTCGATCAAGTGGACAGACAAAAAGGTTGATCTATATATTGCGCGGTGACGTGTGTTACGTTGCAGCGCGCAATGAAACATGTGAGCTGTGCGAAAACTCGAGCAAACGTACTCGACATAATGTGTATTAGGTATATATCGCAAGGAGGACACTTTTTTTGAGAGCACTGGTGTATCGTTGCAAATGTGTTTTATTATTGTATAAGACTTGAGACTGTATGAGAGTGGTGCAGTGAAAAATAAAGGCACTATGGGCATCATCATGGGATCTTTTTATTCTTGTATATTATCACTTTATCGCATTAGATAAAATGTTCTATTTTTTTCATGTGGGAATTTCTTAGTCATCGTGTGAGAAAAATGATACGAAAAATCGATCGTCTACTCGTCGTCATTGGACGTATAGTCAAAGGCGCATTACTGGCACACGATAACGATCTTTGCGACGCGAATTGTAGTACCAGAGCTCTCCGTGAAGATGGCACAGCTGTGCAAGTTCTTGGACTCTTTCAAACTTCGAAGCTATTATATGCTTCCCATCTACCGAAAAATATTTCGAATTCCGAACGAAGCAGTTCAAAATAATTATTGGAAAAAAAACGTCCAGCGATCTGTTTGCGCTTTGTTTGATATAACGAAATGAATGGTTGCAAAATATAAGCAATGATTTAGAGTATGTTGCATTTTCTGGATTATTATGTATTAATCAATGTGCAATGCATTATTTTCAACACTTGATAAGTGTTTTATTTATTTTATAAGTTCTTCTGTGTAATAAATAGTTATAGCATTCAATAATTTTTAAATAGTGCAGATGCAGACTATAGGTATAATGAATATTTTCAAGTATAAAACGCACAGTAATTATTTAATGTTTTTATAACAGTTTACTTAATATAAACATGTATCTTGATGCGACGGATATTTTTTTTTTAGTCATAGAAGCACGATACAACACTATAGATAATTTTCGGTAATTTCGGTAATTTTTTTTTTATAGTGTTTGCTCTATAAAGACAGCATATTTATATTTTGATATCAGCAAACTTTAACATCTAAAAAATTTCTCATGTATTATATATGGAAATATAATACATTCTATCAGTCGCGAAAGAGCTTTTGAAACCGTATTAATAGAAAAAGATAGTTTCTATAAACTAAGCCTTTCGTAGCATTAGTGGCTTCTTACAAAGACAAGCAAAATTAAAAAAGAGCACATTTTTGTTTGCCATATATTTTTAGAGCACTAAAATGAAATCAATTCATCCACGAGGGCCTGATAAAGTGATAAGCTTGAAGTATTGGATGAATAGAACCACAATATCATGCGAGAGCCGAAATGAATTCATGTTCTCTTTTTAAATTGTGCTTGTTTTCGCAGAAAGCGCTTGCATTATGTCACTATAAAAAAAAACATATACGATTTAAATGATTCCAATACTCCCTAACTTATCCACTGAAATTGTAGCCAAATGATCACTGCCTGGCCCACTCCTCTATCATCATAATCATTCTCATTTACAGAAAATGTCGAACTCGATCGACAAAAGCTCCGCAATCCGACGCTCGCAAGCTCGCATCTCAGAACCGCAACAGAAGCAGCTCGAGCATCGTAAACGTCGCGTATAAAAAAGCAAGAGAAGCCGCCGCATTGTCCTCTTGCCAAGTAATGTCTACTAATTTGTTGGGAGGCTCCCCGGGCCAACGTTCGTATCCCCGCCTCATCTGGCGCACCGGCCAAAAAAGCTTCGCGCGCGCACCGAGGCAGTTGAACCCGCAAAATGGCCAATGGCCAGTATAGCTGTATACCCATACACGTTCGTGCAACTAAGGCGAACAAAAAAAAAGGAGAGACATCCCGACATTTTACATAATCCGGAATGCAAACGCGGCGTCGAGAGGTAAATTGTCGCGTAACTCGCGATCGCGCGCTCACAACGACGGATTGATAGTCGCGAGCGAGTTCCCGCGCGCGAAAGCTCCGGCGTACCTACACCCCCGCACCGATACGGGCGAGTGGGAAATTTTCGAAATTTTAACGAGAAGCTCTGATACATATGTATACGCGCATTGGGCAATCGGGTCCATAAGCTTGCGCGCATATGATAGCTAGGGACAGGCTCCGCCCACGCATATTTCACAGTGGTCCAGCGTGTGTGCGTGTGTCGCGTGGGAGGCGCCAGTTTGGAACTCCTCCTATAGCCGAAGCTCGGAAAAATCTCCCCTCGCGTGCTAGATGAAAGGAGCGAAGGAAGAGAGAATGATGGAGCGATGATAAGGCTAGTAGTCTACCGGCGGAGCTCACCCCGACAGCAGCTCTCTCTCTCTCTCTCTCACACTCTCTCCCTTTCTATATATCTCTCTCTCTCGCTCGCTCGCTGTGTCTCCGTCGCGGTCTTCGTCTCTCCGCAAGCTCGATCAGTGCCGTTGACGTGACCTGTTGGCGAACTTTCGCCGAGGCGATAATGGGATCGTGTTAGAGAGGTGCTAGTTGCATTATAGTCTCTCCTCTCGATTATCTATCGTCGCCGATCGTCGCGCGCGTGTGTGTGTTTAATTTGAGAAGCCGAGTGCGAAAGAGAGAGAAAGAGAGAGAGAAGAATCATGCAGTCGCAGCAGCAGCAGCAGCAGCAACAGCAGACGCACGAGCAACTCGGCGCGGACTGCTGCTATCACCAGCAGTGGCTCGGACAGCAGCAGCAGCAGCAGCCGGTCCTCGGGCTGCCCTCGCCGATGCAGCAAATGGAAGGTTCGCTATAACATAAGACTATATTTTTTTTGTCCTTGCGCTGTATACGCGCATCGGCCAAGTTTAGGCTCGGGCTCACCGGCTTCTTTTAGCCGACGACCGAGTTCCGGAAAAATCGAAGGGCCGTACGTGCTGTACGCGCGATCGAGCGACCGTTGACCTCATACGCGTGTGAATTTTTTGCAGCTTGTCTACAGACGGCCGGTAGCAACGCGAAGAAGCCACCCTCGCCGACGAGTTTGGCCGATAGTAGCAGCAGCGGTGGTGGAAGCGGTGCCGTGAGGACTATCGGGATCGCTAACGCGGGCAGCAATGACAGCAATAACAACAGGAGGACCGAGAGCTCGGGGGGTGAGAACAACAGCGAGGAGGAGACGGGACAGTGCAAGAAGCCGTTGCATCCGGCACTGCTTGGAGCCGGAGGGGCTCTCGAGGCTAGGCCGCTGTGGGAAGAGTTTCATCAGCTTGGTACCGAGATGATCGTTACCAAGGCCGGACGTCGCATGTTTCCCACCTTCCAGGTACGATCCTTGGCAAGATGCTGGCTCGAATTAAGCTTGAAAGCTCTGATCGCTTCTTCTTAAGTTTCAATCAGTTCGAATAGCAATAGGCAACTCGTTACATCTCTCTCCCACAGATCCGGCTCTTCGGCCTCGAACCGAACACGGAGTACATCCTCATAATGGACTTCGTGCCCTGCGACGACAAGCGTTACAGGTACGCCTTCCACAGCAGTGCCTGGGTAGTCGCCGGTCGAGCCGACCCCGTATCGCCACCTCGAATGCACTGGCATCCCGACAGTCCGGCCACCGGTGCCCACTGGATGAAACAGCCCGTCTCCTTCGACAAGCTCAAGCTCACCAACAACCAGCTCGACGATAACGGACACGTAAGACAGACTTCATCTTATCGCGCGCTGCATTATACACTCCCCGCATCTTGCATTTCGTCTCGCGCGTACCTTTATACTCGCGCCGAAATTTCGCCGTATTTATAGAATTTTATTAGACGCGCTAATGCAGCAGCAGCCCGACGCCGTCGCATGTGTTTGTCGTTCCGGACGACTTCGCCTTAATTGACCTGAGATACGAGCTCGTTCTCTCTGTCTCTACTCGGGCCGAGTTTAAATTATTACACGCGGTGTTGTATTTTTGCGTCCTCTTGCATTTTTACAATATATACGACGTCGTTGCAAGCGCGCGATAAATTCGAAGACGATCGCGCCGTGCGGAATGCGCAAACAAATAACGCGAGAAAAATTAGCCGGAGTCAGCGAAATCGAGCTTCGGCCTACTTTCGATGCTTCGATTCGCTTCGACGTTCTTACGTTACATTGATATATTCACATCGCAGGCGTGGCGGAACGGAATTCCGCGCGCGGCGCTTAATTGACACTTTGTAAGCTCGGAAGAGAGAGAGAGCGAGAGATGAGGCAAAAAGCCGCGAGGGAGATATATTATAATGCCGGAGCTTTCGAGGCTGGAAAAAAAATCCGACGCTTTGACAGCGGGCCACACGCGCGGCGCGAGCACACGCCCGGTCCTAATTGCCAAAGTAATTACACTTTTTTTCGAGGACGACTGCACGCACGCGCCTAATGACGCGAGAGATTTTGGAAATGTGACCTTAGACGCACACGCGCTGGACTAATTAGTCGCTATAGGATTTTCCGTGCAACGCATCGATTTTTCCCGATTAATAGCTCTTCGTTCATGTCTGTTTAAATTATAGCCGAAAATTAAAACGCTTACACGGAGCGACCACATATGACATACACGCGCAAGCACCGCAGAGAGGACGAGCTGCTCTCGCGTTAAACTTTACGAGCCGCATACGCGTCCCATCTTTTTCCGCTCGTTTTATTCGTCCCGCGGGGGATGTCATCTCTTCCTTCTCTCTCTTTCTCTCTCATTATTCGTCATCGTCTCTCCTCGGCGATAAATCTGCTCTCCTCTTTTTTCCCCAGATGTTATGCTCTCCCCTCTCAGCACCAACGCGCTTTTTTCTTCTTCTTTCCTCACAGATAATCCTGAACTCGATGCACCGGTACCAGCCTCGCTGCCACGTGATAGTCCGGCCGTCTCCAGCGGGTTCCTTGCCCGATCCTCGCTACGAGAACTTCAAGAGCTTCTCCTTTCCGGAGACGCGTTTCACCGCGGTCACGGCCTACCAGAATCACCGGATAACTCAGCTCAAGATCGCGAGCAATCCATTCGCCAAAGGCTTCAGAGACTGCGAGCCCGACGAGTGCGAAAGCTCCTCGTCGTCCTCGTCGACTCCGACGGCTCCACCGGCCAAGAGACCGGCTCCCGGGGTGTATCCGGCACCGGTACATCTGGCACCGATTCCGATACAGGCCACTGCCACGGCACACCAGGAGGCAGCGCATCATCAGCCACAACAGCATCAATTCTACTGGGGATATCCGTCGGGACACCAGCCGGCCCAGAGCTTCGTGCCGCATCATCACGCGCCGCCACCGCAACCACCACCGCCGCCGCCGTTGTACGGACCGCGTTAAGAGTTTCATGGAGAGAACACAGTGCCTTCGATGATTAGACAATATATTTTAACAACGGGAAAGACGAGGCTTGCGGACTTTGCGGAGCTTATAAACTTTTTTATGCTGATATTTTTGCGAAGTATTTTACCGACGGCTCTCTCGAGTTTGCAAACCTCTTTTCTGTGCGACGATCGTGATAAGTGTTAAGCGCAAGGCGATGAACACTATTTAATGCACCTAACGTTAGAATATTACGCGGTAAGCAAAAAATGTATTGCTATTTTAATAAGTAATTTATACGAACGAGTGCCTTGCGAACACAGTCAACGCCCAGTGCGGTACAAAGTACAAGCCTATAAACTGCGGCCAAAAGCAAAGAATCAAAGAGACAAGACAAAGTCGCGACAATACTATATATCCTATATACACCGTATATACACCCAGTATGCATAGACATAAGCAAAGTAATATATTACACACGTAGTTTTAGAATGAAGGTGTAACCGAGTTTGACACAGGTGCAAAAAGTGCGCGCTCCGCGTAAAGAGCCTACTCCGTAACAAAGTGCCTTTTGTACACGCCACAGGCTCGCTCGCTCTTCGGCGAGAGCAAAACGCGTCTATTTATGTTGAAACTAAAGAGACGACGGAGAGCAGCAAACGTTCCGTGACAAACTCTCTCCTTATACCGGCCCTAACCGCTCTAAGTGCCTTAATAAATTATACCTCGAGTATACATGCGTCCAAGTGTGCGAGTGTGCAACGTATACATAAAGCAGCGAGTGTCCCATACGAAAAGTTTCGGCTTCGATGTCTTTAAGGACCAGCGCAATGTATCGTAAATAACTCTCCTCTCGAGTGCCTGTGTCCTAATACTCGAAAACGGAGTATGACCGAATCTGTACTACTATGCGTTACTCGCTATGAACTTCGTACGCTATAATATTTGTTTAAAATTGTATCCATCTGCAAGAGCCAGAGATGACAGCAATATTATAATAAAGTGCGTGATTTGAAATCCACAATAAAAACGACTGATGATTGATCTTTCGATTCCCGAAATCCCTGCAGTCATATTAAGTGTCCGCACGCGTCAGACGTCCAAAAAAGAGATAGCCGGAGAGAACGGAGAAAAAAGGGTATAACGATAGCCGATCGTTAACAGTCTAGTGTTGTGTCTTACATCTTACAGCGCGACAATCTCACTGTCAAACAGTCCTCTGTATACGTATATATATATACATATGCATGTGTGCGCGTAGCTTTGGACGGACCCGTGATTGATGCATGTGCGGGGAAGAGCTCGACGCTCTGTAAACATATTAGCGTCGCTCGAGCCACACGGCCTTAATGACTCTTTCTCTTTCCTTTCCCTCCTTTTTCTGCCTGTGCACCCTCCGATACTTCCCCTTCCGACCGTTTTCGTTTTGTTTTCTCCATCGAATTTCAATGAAATTATCGAGATGCGCTATCCTCGCATTAAAAAAGAGACAGAGAGAGACAGAGAGAGAAAGAGAGAGAAACAATGAGCATTACGACTCTTTTTCTCAGCGCGCGCGCGACTGTTCTTAATTTAGTCCTCTCGCCCGTCTTTCTTTTGCTCTACTCTTGTGCCATACTGCAAGACACGGAGCGAGCAGCCCGTCGGGCTCTACTCGTCTTTCGACTTTTGAGAAGTGATCTGTTACACTAGCCTGACAAACTCTCAAGCTCTGTCTGACATGTTCCCGCTACTTTGATGGGCGTGTCGCGTGTGTACGCAAGGAGACAGTTTATACGTAAATAATGGACGGCATCGGTGGTCCGAGAGGAATCTGAAAGAATATCATATTTATACGCTCGATTTTTAAATTTAGCAAATCTCAGCCGTTTTCCTTACGAACTATACGTGCACAGTATATGTATAGAGAGAGAAAGCGTCGTCGCGTGACCGACACGGCTATAAAGTCCGCGGATTCTTTCATCTCGAGGCTCTTCCTCTCCCTCTCGTCGTATAGTGGTAGGTGACGATGCGCTGATATAAAGTTTCAGGGCCACAGCTTTGTTTCTGCGAAAAAGGAGTTGCGGCAGATGCTCGATACAAGTTCGCAATTTGTCAGCCGACGCCCTTAGCTTCTCGCACGCATATACAAATGGGGGATGCATTCGTTCGTTCGCCCTGCAACATAAGTATAGTGTACGTGTTTATATACATATTTTTTGGGTATATACGGAGTCAAGATGCGAGAGAAAGGAAGAAAGAAAGGCGTCTGGAAAGCTTCGAGAGCAGTGCGGCTCTCTGTCGTTAAGTTTATACGGCCGGACCACCCATTGACACTTTGAAGTGCCTCGGGAACCCACGTGTCTGCGCTAAAAATAAAAAAGAAAGCAGTTGCATTATGTACACATTCTAGTATAATCCGAGATATAATACCGTATAAATATTCGTATGTAGGTATATATACATAGCAAAAGGAACGACGCGACGTCATCGCGCGCGCATATGCCTCAGAGAGCCGAGTATACAAGAGGTGACAGACGGCGGTGGAAGGCAACGAGGCGGCATTTCGCTAATGAAGCGCCGGCCCGGCGATAAATCTGGCTAATTTTCCGGCGTTACTTACAGAAAGCTGGCGCCTAAAATGACAAAAATCCCGGAGACTAATTGCGTTTCTTTGCCCGCTTGATTCCCCGCGCGTGTGCGCGATGAATCCGTCGTCGCTGCCCACGCCGCAAAAGAGTAGAGCTTCTTTTACGAGAGCATAGCGCAACTATACGCGCATTAATAGCAACGTACGAAATTTTCCGAGTCGCGCATACTTACTCCGAATAAACTTAGATTTTCGAAAAATCGAGCCCCTCGGTACACACACTCACGGAGAATTGATCTCGCCTGTGACTTACGATGTTTACTCAAGTGTTAAAAGGAAAGCCCGGAGAGAGAGAGAGAGAGAGGCAGTAAAGGCGTCAGCGTGCATTGCAAAAATCTCGTCTCTTCTCTCTATACCCCCACCACGAAAATAGTCATTGGCATCAACAGTAGGTATACTGTCAGTGTATGTGGAAGGAAGCCGTATATTTCGAGGACTTCCGCGCGAGGATCTTTACGAGCGAGGCCGGAACTTCACGCGGCGATGCCACCGCCATGTGACAGTATCACGCTGCGATGCTCGAGTTTCTTTTAGCTGGCTCCTTCGATATATTGTTCCTTCCTTGAAAATTATTAATAATGCACTTTTCATCCGACATACATACACATATATACAAATATACATACTCGCACACTTTACCCCCTTTATACGCTCGACTGCGCCGTGGTGCTCTCTGCTCTCCCTGGCAATGACAGATTTACAGATTCCAGAGGCCCGCCGCTTGCGCTGTTTGTGTGTGCAGAGATCCCTTTCATGCGGCTCTCTTCTCTCTTTTTCCGCGCGCACTTTTAATCTCTCTGTCATTCCCTCTTTTATTATCTCTATGGCCGCGCGCGCGCGGCAGCTCTTCTTTCTTCTTTTTTGCCCTCCGCCGACGCAGCCCGTCAAATCGCACCTCGTGTTTACTCGCGGCCAAAGACCGCGAATGAGTATGCGTGAATCTGATGCTCTCTTTTTTACGCCGCTTTTCGGATCCTCCCCCTCTCTCTTGTTACTCTGTGAGAGAAGAGAGATATCTGAAAAGAGAGGTTATAATGGAATGTACGATTCGAAAATAGAGTGCGGCGAAGATCGTTACCCTTTTTATTTACGTGTGTGTGTGTGTGTGTGTGTGTGATCGACGCGAGCTGAGCTTCTTCTTCATCTGGAGTCAGTCGGTCATCGTCTGTCTTCACCAAACTCACGCTTTTTCCAGCGTATACCGTATGGCTAAGCGTCGACAGATGTCTTCCTTCCGATTTACTTTTCCGAGTTTTCTTTATACTCGATCAGCTTCTTCTTCCCCTTTTTTTCACAAGGACACACGCTCGAGTTATATTTGCGACGCTTTTCCGAGAGCGTTTGCATTATATATGCATACGCGCAGCTGTGCGCAAAGTGTATCTTCGGAATAAGTATAGTCCGTGTATATAAAGTGTGTACGCGCGAGTATAATAGTAGCAGTTCGCGGCGGCGTCCTATCTCGCCGCTGGAATCCTCATTACGTCTGTCAGCGTATGCAGTAGCCCGCGCAGCTACACCACTAATTCTCTTATCTTATATACCTTTGGCCGCGTATAAACTACTCTTTGTTTTTCTCCATTTTCTAACGCTGTGCGCAGGCAGCTCTTCTAACTCTATTACTCTCTAGGATCTCTATACTCGCACGCGGATTTCTCGAGATCTGTTTGTTTTCGTTTTGCCCAGCTTTTTGCTGCTCTGGTTAGATGGCGTTATGCGAAAAAAAGTACAGCTGAAGAAGAGCCGTTCCATACGTTATTTATAGGTGGGCTGAGGCTATACCGAAGCGTTAGAATGTTATTTTGAATGGCTGCCAGAGGTAAGGTTGCGATAGTTTCAGCTTTGATCTTCGCTTTCTTTTCTGCGGGTGAGTCTGTGTGAAGTATAAATTACTTTTTTTTGTTTTTTTTATTATCGAAGCTTGTCTTCTTGCAACTTTGTATCATGCACATGCATTCGGTATGCGTTTGCCGCTAAGATATACTGCGAATGGCCAAGTACGATATTGCGTTATGGGCATAGCAAGATTATTGAAATCAGACTAGTTGAGCTAACTCGATGTTTTCGATTGCGGAGAAATATGCGACTTTTGAAACTCGCGCCTGTAGTGCAGTGCCCTCTGAAACCGAACTACAATCTTTACCAGTGCGCATGCGCGATCAGCCCTGAAAAAATAAGAAACAAAAATGGCCGAGATCAGCAAGTTATGGTGCTGAGGTTAAGTTTACAAATCTATCGATAAAAATAAGCCAACAATTAGGAATCTCCCGTCTTATTTTCGGTGATTATTGTTAACTAGTGGCACTTTGAACAAGATAGATATAACGATACAAGAATACAGAGTTTGTATTTCTAGATGAGCAGAACGCCGTGAATAGCCAGACTGTTGACAAGTGCGTAGAACAGATATTTCGTCAACAAACGTCATGTTTTCTCCATCAATAAGTTCGGTGACGAGTTCACCGATGAATTCGCCAGGCTCCATGGCATTGGAAACTGCGAAAAATATGAAGGATTTGGCAATTTTCAAAACACCAAGAGGTCCAGCCAAAAGAAGCAAAGCCAAAGTTCTCGACGAGGAGACCTACGTGGAAAAGATAGGTGAGATCATTCAGAGAGACTTTTTCCCTGATCTAGAGAAATTAAAGGCACAGAATGAGTATATCGATGCATTGGAGAGTAACGATACAAAAAAGATGAGAGAACTCTTTGAGAAATACAGCTTTGAGCGACCAAGAACTTCAGAACGACTCGCCAGTCCTGCAACCTTTGAGACTCCCGTTCACAAGGAAAACAGTAGTGAAGACACACCGAAATCCACAGCCTCTACCAGCTGTAAAGCTAAGGAACCAAAAACAGAGGAGCGCAGAGTTGGGCTGGATGAGTTTTTGAGTACAAACACTAGCGAAGATAATGCTAGCTTTGAAGAAATAGTGTTTGAGAATGAAAAGAAACACAGGCTTAAATATGCCTGGCTGTATAAGACAGAAACAGAGCCAAACATTCTTGCGATTGAAAATAACAGTGATAGGTTACTAGCTATCGAAAATGGTAAGAAGAATAGACCTTTTCAGATAGACACCTGGAGTTACAAAAACAAAAATTACATTATGTATATACCCGATGGAGTTGAGCTGACGACAGAGGAGAAAATAGAAATGGCCAAGAAAAGACAAGAAGTTATCCACTACAACACAAGGCTAAAAGTAAATCCTTTCAACGAACAGCAGAATAAGGAAACTATCAGTGAATTAGCAAAAATTCAGTCCAAAGCGAATGATGGAAAAATAGGAGTGGATGGCAAAGAAATTGTAAGAACCGAAACACCCAGGATAAATGGCTATACCATATTAGCCACACCGACACCAACACCAAGTATTCCTGAAATTCCCGATAGTCCTCTTATGACCTGGGGTCAAATTGAGGGAACTCCATTCAGATTGGATGGCGGTGATACTCCTCTGTTGCATGCAACTCAAGGTCCTTCTTTTCGAATGGCAGAACCACCCAAGAGGGAAAAACTTGCCATGCAGTTAGCTGAGAAAGCTGGAGAGAGAAATCGAGATAAAAAAATTAAAGCATTGAATGCAGCACGACGATCCCTAGCAACGTGAGTTACTTTTATTTTCACGATTTGAATAAAATAAATTTTTGAAATTATATTGTTATACAAATAATTTTATTAAATGTTGCAGGCCATCACCAAGATCAACAATCGATCGACTAAGCACAATGTCACCAGCTGCCAGGCGACTTGCGACGCAAAAGTTACGCATTTCTGTCAGTCCATCGCCAAACCGATTGTCATCTTCAAAAACACCTTTGAGAACACCTCTATTTGGAATAAGGACGCCGAATACACCCAGGGCTACGACACCTCGTGTTAAAACAAGTGCACCAAATGCATCTCCAAAGCCACAGACTCCTGTTTTAACAGACAACTTGTTAAATCTACCTCAAAGACAAAGAGCAGCAGACTTTTTTTAACTATTTCGTGCAAATAACTTATTAGTCTTTATTCGTGAAAAGCGCGTGTACTGATAAGCTAGTAAAAACCTATCTATTTTTAATATAAATCGCGTAATATAAATGAAGTATTTGACGTTAAAGTTGTTACAATACTCGCGTTGTAGAAAAAAAAGACAATTATTGTACATAAATATTATTGAGAATATTCATAACTAAGAGAAATATATACACTTTTGTTATATTTAGAAATATTTCGTGACGTATTGACTTATTTATTGTTCATAAGGGTATTGAATAGTCTACTAAAATGTGAAATTCACGTATAATTCGATAAAATATTATAGAAGCTGACAAGAACGATGTAATTTCACATTGACTGTAGCTCTCTGCAAGGTCATTCGTCGATGACGCTGACTAATGCAAGCTGTTTTCGTTATGCTGATCGCGCATTACTTCAGGTGCGTTGACACGACACTTTCCTCTCTGTATCTTTTAGCAAATGTAATCTAACGTGATTTTTTGCATTTTCAGGAGCCGTTCAGTCATTTCAATAGTCTTGTACAAAATCGCCTGGATCTTCATAGTGAGAGATTTCACTCTGCATTAGAAACTTTTCCTAAACTAGAATCTACGAATCGTCATTCGAGAATTCGAAAAACTTCACAATAAAATATTTTTGCATACATTTTAAACTTTGGGTGTACTAAGTTTGAAGAATCCCCGCTCCTTCGTTCAACGACTGACTGATATGAATCGATCGAATTATTTTGAGTATTCGTTTTAAAATAAAAATATTTTCATTCGACTTCCGCAAGGAAAACGTAAAAATCATGCAAGTATAGCAGCGGCACAGTCCACCTCGAAGCACACTTGCTCAGTCTTCTTCATTTCCTACAATTACTTGTGAATAACCCGATGTCGCAATTACATACCTTTCGCATTCATTGAGTAAGCCTGGCCAAGCCAAGCGCACCTGCTTTCTGTGCTCGTGCTCGTATATCATACACATCGCTTGACATGATTAATTTGCCCGGCATATTTTTATCAACACCCTATACATTTAAATGAAACGTTTTGGATATTAATGGATGTTTGTATTATATTCGTCGTTCGTTTGAAATCTTGGCATGTTTGGACTTCCTTAAAAGATTGTGGCAAAATTCTAGGAAACTTAAGGTTTTGAATTCTAAAGCGTACGTGTGATTATTGTGTGAATTATAAATTTTGGATGTTTGACGAGTGTCTTTTGTGTTGAGTGCGTGTGTTTGCCATCTGCAATGGATATAAGACTGTGCCTTGCCTGAAATACCTGTGCATGATGCGTATGTATTATTATAGTTTATATTTAAAATTGAAATCTATATATAAAATAGAAAATTATCGTGTCAGGTTATTTCGAAAATTGTTAAAGTTAAAATTCCACAGAGCTTAAAATCAAGCAAAACGTTTGAATTTTGAAATCCCGCCAATATACGTAATCGCTCGTAAACGACTTGTGCTTATATTTGTGAAATACTCAACATTTTCTCAAAGAATAACATAAAATGCTTTATCGAAAATCGGTTCGTAAAGTTAGGAAGTGCATATTCAAAAAGGCATTGTGATCAAAATAGGCTTATAATATTTATTGCTTTTAAATGTAGATGAGAAATTCTAAATTACACGCTACATAATTGAAACGATCGACAAAAATTAAAATAAGAGTTTCTAATAGACAGTTATGGTGCAACAATTTCATTTAGCGTATTGGACGATTATGAGCTTTGGAATGCAGCGTAACATTCAGTCTCGAAATGCCTCGATATACTTAGAATTTAGCCAACAAATTTTATGCTCTTGGATTACGCGTCGTTAAAATTGTTGACTTTTTTATTTTGCAACAAATTATGTGTGGATTTTCTCCGAATCACGTTGAATGGCAAATGCACCTATACATCTACAAGTATCGTTAAATGCAAGTATCGCACTTTCTTAAGTCTGAGCCTAAGATCTGTGCTTGTTTTGTAAAAAGACACGCGTAATCGTTATACCAAGATACACAAAGTCAGTGCCTTCTGTAGGAAATATTTGTTGTTTTTTGCTTTTTGTGTTTTTCAAAAGAGTAGTGTTTACCATGTTTTTTGAATTATTGATACCGGTTCAAAAAATAACATCATCTGTTTGGATTTGGCAATTATAAGCAATTTATCGTAGTTTCGACTATCATTCTTTTAAAAATCTACTTCTATTAAATTGAAAAATTCAAACAGTCAAGCTGATTAGAACAAACCAAAATTTCTATATGAGAGAAAAATGAAAAACAAATACTCGTATATTACAAACGAAGCCCATCAGCACTCGGTGCTCTCTGCAATAATGCACGCCGACGTCAAAGAAAAGTTTTTCCGCCTTTCGGCTACTTCCGCCTGCAGAGTCGATCTGAGGAGTCACCGACCGCTGCGCTCGTACTTCATTGCACACATCTCGGTTTACAAGTAGGTTACACGTATTTGGCCTTTCCCAAAACAATCAACCTGGCTGTTGTTCATCCGAAAATCCGTATAAAACGGAGCCGCGACCGTCACACCGAAGGACTCGAGAAGGAGCGCGGCCGGTGATAAGCTTACATGCTGCGCGGAGATCAAGAGAGAAAGAGCGAAGAAACGTGTCGTCGACTGACTTGTCTCAAAGGATAACGCTTCAATGAGGTTGAGTCGGGTAATAGCAGGCCTAGTCCTGCTGGGGTTCGTCCTCTGCAGCGCCTCGGCCTACGAGAAGTGCCCTAACTGTGGTCTCGGCGATGGCGAGGATCCTTGCCACTGTGGCGAGACCGTCGTTAAAGCAGCCAAGCTCCAGAAGCCCGGCTACCTCGCATCACCCGAAGCCATAAACTACGCCCTCAAGTACAACCAGGCCGGAGCTTATGGAGTCTATGGACCAGCGATTCCAGGATACGGAGCACCGGTCGTACCTTACGCAGCACCGGCTTCGGTCTACGGAGTTCCGACTTACTCTCCGGCTTATGGAGCTTCTGCTCCAGCCTACGGCGCTACCAAGCTTCACCTGACCAACGTCCTGGACCCCGAGTCGCGCTACGAGGTCGGAGATGGCGGCAAGACCTACGAAGAGCTGCAGCACCTCTTGTACCGCAAACCAGGAACGCCAGTTGCTCCCCTGTAAGAATCTTTTGCATTTTTTGTTTTTTCACCATTTGTCTTCTATAATTGTTGTACTCATTTATCATTTTATCGCTCTTGATGCGATAAAATCCAGGTTCAAACCCGTCGGTGACCTGTGCCACTCTGACGGTAAGGGCAAGCACTACGGCAGCACTTACGGCAACGCCAAGGGGCCCCAAAAGATCGTAGGAGTCACCCCGGCGTATCCAGGCAAGACTCCCTGCAAATGCCTACCACCTGCGCCGCCAAAAGTATACGGACCACCGCGGACCTACGCTCCATCTTCGCCATACGGCATGTTGTCGCACCACTACACCCACTACGCTCCAGCAGCTCAGCCAGTGTCGAAGCCAGTCTACGGACCAGCTCCTCCAGCTTACCCAGCTCCAAAGCCATACGGACCAGCACCTCCTCCAGCCAGCTACATGCCACCGAAACCATACGCACATCCAGCTGCTCCAGCCTACCCAGCAGCCAAACCAGTCTACGGAGCACCTCCCGCAGCTTACCCAGCCCCAGCCTACCCAGCACCCCAACCAGTCTACGGACCACCTGCTCCAGCCTACCCAGCTCCAAAACCGTACGGACCAACTCCTGCGCCTTACGCGACCCCGAAACCCTACGTACCGCCAGTAGCGTACCCAGCTCCGAAACCATACGCTCCAGCCCAGCCAGCCCCAGCAGCCTACGCACCAGCCAAGCCAGCCTACAGCCCAGCACCTGCAGCATACGCACCGGTAGCCAAGCCGGCAGCCTACCCTGCTCCCCCGACTGTCTACAGCTCGACGAAAACGGCTTACCCATCGGCTGCCCCAGCCTACGCCACGGCTGCACCAGCCTACTCGGCCAAGCCGGCCTACAGCAAGACTGCCTACTCGACTGCATCACACTACGGACACGACGATGACGATAATGAGGGTATGCCTTGGTTTGGATACGTTTATAGCATGCCCCATCCTTATTACTGCCCGCGACGCTTCCTCTACTGATAATCTGCAGCTAATAATCCTGCGCCCGCGTAACGCTTGCGTCTTGGAGCTTTAGATATTAATTATTAACTTAATTTTAAAAGCCTTTTATATCGCTCGTCTAATTATTAGCTTTGCTCTGTTATGGATCTTTTGTTGTATGCATGTACATGATATATTTCTGTTGATTCATGTGTAATCGCTTTTTATACAATAAAATCAAGTGAAGAGAAACATGGAATTGCAACTATTATAGTTGTTGTCATTGTCTGTTGCTGGTACATGATACATCCTGCTATACACTTTCGCTTATTTCTTTTCACATGTAATTTTAACATTTCTCTCGCTTCGTTTTATAACTCGGTGCATATTGAAAAACGTAACGGCCTCATTTTCCCGCCTCGCTGCTGACTTTTTCACAGTCAGCATAATTCTTTCTCGATTGGGTTGTGAAACGCTGCGAGTTTTCATACCAGGACGAATGCCTCTCGAATGCGTAATACGGCAAACTTTTGAACTTGAAAACCGAGCGTCCGTCGGTATAATAATTCGAAAAGATAATTCCAAAATGAATAAACAAACGCAAAGTCTTGTCAAATACACGATCATATTCGCCCTGCTATTACGAGCCAAAGAAAGCATCATGAGAAAAACGGGACTACGTTTACAGCGCTATCCTTCGCCGAGCAAGAGCAGCTGTACAAGGCCCAGCCAACGATCCCAGCCGATCCAGTCTCGATCTCGCTGGCCTACAAGAACTTCCTGCAAACTCCGAGCGCCAAGAAGTACGTTCCCGAGGACAGGCTGGCCTACGGCCATCGCCAACTGCCCGCCGATGGTAGCATCCACAAGGAGATCGCCAACGTGCCCGAGGAGAAGCTGCTCACCGTCGACAAGCCCATAGTCGAGCTGAAGAGCCCAGCCAAGTGCAGTAGCTCGAGCTACGGTGGCTACACCAACCGCTACGCCGACGACGACGGATACGGCGACCTCGAGGCTCTGGAGAGGGAAACCGAGGAGGCCAGCGAACGCGCACGCGGTGCCTACGTGTCTTACAGGTAAGTCCAGAGTCGAATATGACCTGGTTATTTGATAAGACGAGGCGTACCCCTGCATCTATTTTCTAATTCTCTATGCTTTCACGATCAGTCTTGAAATTCCGAGTGAGTGAAAGAGCGTGTGCCTGCATCTGGATTATAGAATATAGTAATAAAATTCTAAGATGGTAACACTTTCCTTCTGACGCGATTCCAGCGACCTCGGCTACGGACCAGTCAGCCCAGTCAAGAACCAGTTCGTCACAAAGACCGCTAACGTACCAAGCTACGCTACCCCAGCCGCCTACGCTGTCCCAGCAGCAGCCGCCTACCCATCAGTACCGAGTGTCCATCTCCCCTGTGGACCCCTGGGCCCAACCGTCCCAGGCTACAAACCCGGAGCAGTGCTCGTGGAGGAGAAACCCGCCAAGGCATGCGTTGAGGACGATCGAGATGGATACCGATACAAGGACGACAGCGAGGAGTACGGAAGCTACAGTAGCGAAGACACTGGCTGCTCCTGCAAGGGAGGAATCATCGAGCGACTCAAGCCTAAATGCAACAAGCACAAGCATGAACGGTATTAGAGAGAAGGGACCGATGAGATACCGAGGCTCACGAGCCCCGGGCGACAGGGGCGAGCACTGGATCGACAACCTGTCCAAAGTCTTGGGTTTGGGATTCAGGATGATCGCCAGGTTCCTCGGAAGCTAAGCGCGTCAGGATCTCCGCGAATGATTGAGGCTGTGCGTGTGTGTTTGAGATGGTGTAAGAGATTGATAATTGAACGAACGAAAGGGTGTACGTGTGTGGGACGAGTGAATGCATGCAGCTGATCGGAGAGAGAGAGAGAGAGAGAGAGAGAGAGAGAGAGGACGTGTAAATAGTTTTTGGAGAACGAGAGCGGATGGAGAGAAAGATAGAGAGAGAATGGGAGATCCGAAAAGTTTAGCAGCCGAGGAATGCGTATTGGAACATCAACGCGAGGTGTATTACAGACGAGAAGATGGAAGTGCGGAGGGAAACGTTTTCCTGTACTGATTGCGAAGCTAGTCTTTTTGTGAACTGAGTATGAAATAAGGAATAAAGCCAAAGCTATTTACATTATAATACGTGTATCACGACGATTCTTGTATTTTCATTTTACCTCTTGCCCCTATATTCATCGCTATACGCTTTCAACTATCAAAGACACGTGTTTTGATTCGAGCACGATTATATTCACAACAAAAACATATACGTTCATTCCCAAAGTATAACAATGCATATTGCAGCCTTGCGCCTGCTCGCCACGAATATAATGTCGCAACGATTTCCCTGCTGCGATGAGTCACACACAGCTTAAACTTAAACATACGTGCGGTGCGCGCATCTCTCGAGCCAAGATTCAACGGTTCCTCGATTACTATATGCGTACGCATGGAAAACTAGAATAAACGAATATGAATTATTCGTTGGCGCAAATAAAAAGCCCGCGATCTTGCTCGATGGCAGAGGCGCTCGCTTAGCTGTCTCGAAGCCAAGATTTACAAGCGAGCTGCGCGGCACTTCCGACTCTAAAGCTCGCTTGTCAGCGGCTCGTAAAAACGTTCGTACTCGCACTTAGTGAAAGCAGAAGAAAAAGACTCGAAATGCCCGTACGTTATATTCCGGAGAGAGAGAGACCATATGGCACTTCAGATAGAAGCCACCCTCACCTACATACACTCTTATGCATTCGTTTTTATATTTTATGAATTTTGTTTGTAATCATAAAAATCGCGCGTTCAAATTTTTTAAAGAATTATTCATTGTAATATATCAAATGTGTCTGTTGCATTGAGCATTATGAAAAGCTTCATAAAAAGCAGTTTTTATACCTTCTCGGAAAATTATGCGTCAGCGCACTACAAAGTATATACTCTGCAAGTTTATTGGCGCTTATTTTTAAAATACTAACCCTTTCGAAAAGGTGCTATATCATAGAAGGCTAAGACATACGAACACATGAGTGCATATATTTCCAAGTGCCTTCATCGTGCATCAACGGAGAGTCGAGAGAGGAGCCCCGGAAAGAATGATATGTGTTGAGCTTAGAGGAAGGCCGGAAGAGGAGCAGGAGGAAGCGCGTGAATTTTTCTTACAAGTTTTGTCGGGCGAGTAGGATATACATCAAGTTTATTGACTTGCATTTTTTCGTATACCCGGAACCGCTTTTTCAAGTATATAGCCACGATCCCAGGGTATACGGATATATGCACTTGATTTTATTTATTTAAATAACTTCAATCGCAATATTTTTCGAAACTGCTATATTGAAACTAAAGACGAACAATAAATGAAAAAACTATTAGATTATTCTAGAAGCTATGACATGAGATAATAAAAATACTCGAAATACATAGAGCTGTTAATTATTGCCTTTAAAGTTATATGTGTGTGTGTGTGATATTTTGATTTTATTGTGCTACAGGCGCAAAAATGATTACACACGATTGGAAGATAATTAAAGTGAATATTCAAGCCAATTTTTATTTGGATGATTAGGAAGCACGTTTGACTAAAATATCGAATCGATTTCTGGTACCAAAGTTGTGTAATATATAGTCTATACTAGCTAAAACTTTAAATAAATAGAGTATTATTATACATTTCGTTTCATAAGTTTGAAGCAACTTATATGTTATGCGTTACTTTTACCGAAAGAAATGAAAACTAGACTGTGATATTTAGACTTCAACGTTATTATGAAATCAAAATAAACCCGCGTTTTAGACGAAAGTAGCAAAAAAAATGGCCAAATTCAGCGATGACTCCGCAAAAAAAACTACATTTTCTGCATAGAATTATTTCCACTCACTTGCGCTTAGACAATATACGAACACAGTTACGCTAAAATAGTCGTAATTTTGTACGTTCTTTAGGATTTTTACCCTGATAAGCGTTGTATTCACACTTGCAAACACATTTGACCAAGAACACTCGCACATTTGGCATCTAAATTTTTATCTCATACAAATGCAACTAACGTGCATACTTCACTTATTCAGAAACAGAAACATTCATAGACTCATACAAATAACACACTCACAAAAAACACTCATTCAGTAAAGGGTCACATGAGTTGTGCTATCGCAGCATCAGAGTTGGCTTTCTTCTGCATAAACCGAAGGCGAAAGAAGTTGGTTGTCTCGTGGAGAGCAAAAGACTGACTGATGAACATTACTTTTTTGACAGCAGTAAAATGATTCTAGATTGAATCATTCCAATTTGTTCACGTTCCATTTATCGATGCACTTGATGCTACGTACTAATCGCTGCATTTGCGAATGAACAGGGAAAATGTGATCCAAAACTGCACCTGATCTGAAGCGCGAAAAGCCAAAGCAATCGAGAAAGACAAACATAAGAAAGTTAGCCCAAACAAGCACCAAGAAGAACGTGCGATAAAGATGCAAAATTTTAAACAGGAAATGCGTGAACATCGTTGAGGTATTCGGGTGATTGCACTCGGTCTGGGGTATTATCAGAAAAGGAAGGGAACACGAGGTATATAAAAAAAGCGCGCAGCAGTGAAAGAGTACGAACAGCAGCGGCATCGGCACCAAGATGTCGTTTGCACTTCGAGGAGTGTGCCTGGCTTTGGCATTGGCCGTATGTAGCGCTCACTACCTTCCGCCTTGCGATGATGAGCTCGAGCTGCCATACAAGATCGAGGTGAGTTGTCACTATGAGTCAAAATAGACGTGCATCAAACAGTTCGAAAAGTCGAAAATCATCGCTTAAAAAACCTATACTTGATAAATTTCACAATTGATGATGAAGTATCATTTTTTTACTCTAAAGCATCTCACGAATCGCCTATAAAATTACATCTTTTAAATCATTGTTTATAAACTATGATGATCTTTTAGCTCCCAGCGGCGAGACCAGCGTATTCACCAGTCTACGCTGTCGTCCCAGCACCACAACCACCACCACCACCACCAGCATACGATGACTGCGACGAGATAGTGTTGGTGCCAGGCAAACCAGCCCCACCAGCTTACGCTCCACCGCCACCGGTTTACGCACCGCCACCACCGCCACCGGCTTACGCACCACCGCCACCGCCACCAGCGTACGCTCCACCGCCACCACCGGCTTACGCTCCACCGCCACCACCGCCACCTCCACCACCACCACCGTCTTACGGCCCACCACCGCCACCAGCTTACGGCCCACCACCACCGCCACCACCGCCACCACCACCGCCAGCTTACGGCCCACCACCGCCACCAGCTTACGGACCACCACCACCGCCACCGCCGCCACCACCACCACCGGCTTACGGCCCACCACCACCACCAGCTTACGGACCACCACCACCGCCACCGCCGCCACCACCACCACCGGCTTACGGCCCACCACCGCCACCAGCTTACGGACCACCACCACCGCCACCGCCGCCACCACCACCACCGGCTTACGGCCCACCACCGCCACCAGCTTACGGCCCACCACCACCGCCACCGCCGCCACCACCACCACCAGCTTACAGCCCACCACCACCGCCACCGCCGCCACCACCACCAGCGGCTTACGGCCCACCACCGCCACCAGCTTATGGCCCACCACCACCGCCACCGCCGCCACCACCACCAGCGGCTTACGGCCCACCACCGCCACCAGCTTATGGCCCACCACCACCGCCACCGCCGCCACCACCACCAGCGGCTTATGGCCCACCACCGCCACCAGCTTACGGACCACCACCACCGCCACCGCCGCCACCACCACCACCAGCTTACAGCCCACCACCGCCACCAGCTTATGGTCCCCCACCTCCACCTCCACCACCAGCTTACGCACCACCACCGCCACCAGCTTATGGCCCACCAGCTCCACCACCGCCACCACCTCCACCTCCAGCATACGCTCCCCCACCACCACCACCAGCTTATGCACCACCCCCACCACCTCCGGCGTACGCCCCACCCCCACCACCCCCGAAGTACTCGCCAGCTCCAATTGTCGTGTACGGACCACCAGCCCCACCTCCACCTCCACCAGCACCAAAGCGCAAGCTGTGCAAAATCCACGTTTCCACTGAGTGCGATTGCAAAAAATATTGAGGAATCCTTATAGAATGGCAAGGCGTTAGTCATTGCAAACCTATTTATTGAATCCCAGTTCCGCCCTGTTTATACCCGAACATTCCAAAATGAAATTATATTTTGAATTTATTTCAAAAGAAATGCTATTTTTTGAAAAAAAGCAATTTTATTAAAAAAGCCCTTTCAAATAAATTGAATGATGAACATTATACCTTTTTCTCACTTTATTTACCCTGCACCTACAATAATATAATTAGTAAGAATAAATATGTATCAATTTAATCGTAGAAGCACCAATTGATAAAGTACCATTCAAATTAGGAATTTCAATCAATAAGCCAGGTCAAATTATCAATAAGTTTGAACAAATTACAGGCAGCAATATATTAATTTCGGTATTGTCCAAACTAAAGATCATATTAATACACTGTAGTAAGTTAAGTATATGAATCATGTTAATAGAAGAATCCTGGAAGACGAATTGTAGCAAAATTATAGGCAAAGCAAGAAATAAAGGTTTCGCAAATATGGGTAATAAATGTAGACCAGGGTTAGAAGGTACAAAGAGCTGAATACGACATTTCGAATCTATGATGAAAATTGAAAGTTACAAGAGCAACCGTATTCTATAATAGCTCGTATAAGTGGTAGGAAATAATCATGAGTTCTGGACTGTTTATCGAATAATGCGCCCCATGGGTTTCGATATGTTGGCGTCATCAGTTTTGTTGCAAGGTGACGAACTTTTATAGTAGACAATGCCCAGGTGCTCAGCGTAAGCAAATATCGACTGTAGATAGTGCTGTTGTGAGTTCTAATCGAAGATGTCAAGAACGTTATCTGAGTTTTTTGTAGGTAATGTTCAGAAGTTGTCATCGTACAAAATTCTGTGAGCAACCCAGCTCACACTGCGAAAGAGTTAGGGCAGGCAGACCCGAATATTTAATAAAATAATTTTGTCTCTCGAGTCTACATGGAACTAACGAATGAATAATAAATACAATAAATAAGTAAATAATAAATCTTTGAATTACGATAAAAAAAAGATGTCTGGAAAAAATGACTAATTTGCGGTAAAAAGAATTTAGACTATATCAATATATTAGTGTATATCAACTATATCTGTACGCTGATTTTCTAATCAACAATAAAATTTAATTTTGGCCTTATTTTATATAAATCAGTTAATAGAATATTCAACGCATTAACCGTATTCGAACTAGCTAAACGCATGAAATAATTTGATCTCTTCAAATTTATTTTCAGAAATGTAATTTTAGAAACATGTACATTCATGATAAATGTTTATTATAGGCGTTTCATACACTTAAAAGTTCTGTTTTCTCTTTTTCGTGCGGAACCACCCTAGTAGAAATTTTCCCAACCAAAATGGCCAATACACCATCAGGGCATCAGATTGAATTATCCATTTTGTTGTCTTATTTATATTGGAAGATCAGTGCAAAGAATACATTTTCGTGGCATATACACCATTTAATTTTAGTCGATGATTCATGTAAATAACACACGACAGGTTATCAAAGTTGGTCATCCGTGTTAGAGCTTGAGTTTCTATAATATAAGATCAAGGCAAGTTTTTACTGCTAGCTTAAAATGTAGTGCATCCATAAATAACCAAGTTTTATATATTTCTCGCGTTTCATCTATAATTGGCATCTACTTTCACATTTGAGTCCGTTTTCAAGTCGTACACGTAATAAACAGACTCGACATTCGTAAGCGTCGCTTTTTTCATATTTACCATTTGACTAAAGCTATTTTCATCCCGATGAATATGCAAAGAATCTTTGCAAAGTAAATCATGAAAATGTATTGCTGAATTCGAATCTCGCTCATTTCGAAATGTTGGACTTGACCTAATTTTCCAATTCTTGTTGTGTGCAAACAGCGATTGTGATACACCTGCGATTACTCGTGCTCGCGTGGTCTCTTGAACAATTCAAAAGACGAGTATTAAAAAAATGTATATGATAATCTATGCCGGGCAACGCAAAGATCAAGCTGAACGAAAGAACCTATTGAAATATTTGTAAGAACGCGAGCTCTCAAATTATCCACACATCGGTATCAACTATAATTCTGATATTCGTGTCATGTTTTGATCAACGCTGATAAGTTTAATATTGCGGAAGAAAGCGAGACGAGAAGCCGTGAACTTTAATCCGACAAAAATGTATGCGTTGATAGCAAGCGCAATCCAGATGCTATCAGGCATACGATCGTAATATTATCACGATCATCAGGGCCCAATGTTGTCGGACGGTCGCACGTTCGCGTGACATATCTGCCTTCTATCTCAAACTGCGAGAAGCATATAAAAGGCAAATGAGCTTTTTTCGCAACACAAGTTTCCCTCAGCTCAACGATGAGGAGTTTTAACTCATCGCGGGCCCTCGGGCTCGCCACAATTCTCGTCTTATCAACGTGGCTCGTCTGTAGTCACGCATACCCGGACGGCAGATCCAATAGCCATCCGGAGGATCATCTCGTTGAGAAAAGAGAATCAAGTGCAGCCATCAGTGAGAAGGATGAGCCACTTGCACAGGCCGCGGCGGCCCTGCCAGCATCAGCTGCAAAAAGACACGTAAGCAATCCTGTGAGAAATTTCGAATTGCTAGAGACGAGAAAAAGTCGTGACGCTTCTTCGATCGATGACGATTCTGACGAGGAAGAGCAAAATCTTTCAAAATTTGACATGAAACTGCTCGACGATCTCCCGGACAAACTCGATCAGCCGGTCGAAGAAGAGAAACAAATTAGTGATACGAAAACGGCCCTGCCCCAAGACGCTAACGATATCATGGACCTTCTTACGAGATTACAAAGCGCGTTGTACAGTTCGGAATTTTGGAACGCCGTGGCGCAGCGCTTAACGCAAGCCGCCCTGCCCGAGGCTTTACGATCATTTTTTGGACTTGCACCGTCTGATGTTTTGCAGATCGACGATAGCGCAGCGAGACAGACGAGACAGACGCCGTGGCCGACGTCAGAGCCCGCGACGACGGTCTCATCCGTTAGTCAGATAATTCAGCAGTTCATGCCGGCCACCGCAACCCCAGCTCAGCAAGCGGAAATGAGCAGATGCGTCGACGACGCCACCACCGAGCTCCAGAATCTTCTCGGCCAGTTCAGAACTGCCGCGAGCAACATACGCGACGGCCTGTCCTTGTCTACCAACTGCCAGAACGCAGCACCCGCTGGATGTCAGAACGCCGGTATCCTGCAGAGTGCGCCGGTCCTCATTCAAAGCATCATCGAGAACCCGGAGCAGATCACCCAGATTCCGGACTTGATCCAGTCGTCCGTGCCCTCGGCGCAGATGACCTGCACGCTGGACAAGCTCAGAAACTCCCTGCAGAAGATCTTCGGGCTGCTGCAGGAATACGAGGACGAGGACTCCGACGACGAGGAGGAGGGCAGTGGCAAGAAACTGAAGAAGATCAACAAGCACTTGGAGTGTTGGAAGTCGAAGAAGTCGAAGAAGTACGGATCGCGCAACAACAATCAGAACAAGAAGTCCAACCGACCGAACACCGTCATCTTGACCATACCCACCCCCGTGGCCGTGTCGTCTCCTGCTCCAGCGCCGGCGTATCAGCCGGCACCACCGCCAGTGTATCAGCCGGCTCCGGCACCCGCGCCAGTGCAGTATCAACCTGCTCCACCACCGTGTCTGGCTCCCGCCCCGGCACCAGTTCTAGCTCCAGCTCCAGTGCCGATCAGGGCTCCAGCGCCAATCATAGCTCCAGCGCCGATCCTAGCTCCGGCCCCAACTTACTCGGACTTGAGTTACAACAGCTACTCGAACAACGTGGCTTACCCCAGTCCAGTCTATTCGGCTAGTTATCCAGTGACAAGTCCCACTTACTCAAGCGTCACTAATTACCCCAGCAAAGATGCCTACCCGAGCAACTCTGCTTACGCGAGCAATAATGCTTATTCGAGCAGCAACGCTTACGCAAACTACCCCAGCTATTCGTCTTACAACGGATACTCTAGCTACCCAAGCTACTTCGAGTACTCGAGCTCGCCAGCGACTGCAACGTCTGGACCGTCCGTTATTAGCTCACCATCCGGAGCTAATGCCGCGGTAACGGCCACCCAAGTCACTCAAGCGCAATCCGTGCCATTCAGAGAAGAGATCAAGACCATCACGACGCCCAATACTCTAGTTTCACCTTCAGCTCCAGGCGCGACAGTGACCCAAGTAACTAGTGCACCAGTTCAGTATTCGCAAAGCCCGCAAATGAGGTACTCCTATCCGACAGCTGTGGAAACGTACCAGAAAGCAGAACCGTGCCCGTGCTCGGCCCAGCAGCCTACGAGAACGACTGTGATTGTGAAGGAACCGTTGAGCGCTCCACCACAGAAGATGGAATCGTGCTCCGAGACATATGCTCAGCCCGCTCCACCAGTGCCATGTCCGTCTTACTACCCCACGGTGCAAAGCCAGCAGTATTCGGCTCCAGCCCCGGTTAAATCCGACTGTGGATGCAAGCAGGCTCCACCACCGCCGCCACCTCCACCGGCAGAAACACCCTGCCCGTACCACCAGTCGAACAATGCTGAATCTCAGAAGAAGGGAAAGGGCCAGAAGTTTGGTAAATTGTTGAGCCCTCGTCATATAACCGAAAGGTCATATGGAACCGAGTGCCCGCCATGCCCATATTTGGCACAGATAAATATAAATGGCCAATCGAGCGTGCTTACACCACAAGTCGTCGGCCAGGTCACCTCTGTTGCCACACCAGCTGCGGTGAATGATGTGCAAAGTGCCCAAGGACAAGTAACGGCGACGAGCACCAGCAGTGGCTACGCGAGCCAGCCGATTGCGCCAGCTGTTTCTGGACAGCAAGTAACCAATGCAGGAGCTGCACCTATTTCGGGACAACAAGTAACGGTAACCAACACCGAAGGTACGTACGCGAGCGAACCGTTTGGTTCGGCTGGTTCAACTGTCACCGACGCTGCGATTTCGTCGGTTTCTGCAACGCCTGTGAATCCGTCTGCAGCTGTTCAGGCTAATATTCCTAGTGGATATTCTGCTTCGTATCAAAGCCCAACTGGATACTCGAACAGCCCAGCGCAAGTTACTTATACAACTCCGCAGCAGTCGTATTCGAACGCGCCATCGCAAGTAGCATACTCTCAAACTGGCTATTCTACTCAACAAAATGCGTACCCTAGCGAACCGGATAGTGATGAATCAGAAGATGAAGCATCGACAACTCCGCCACCACCACCACAAACAAATTATGCCTATGACTACTCTAAAACGAGCCAGTCCACTCCACCGGCCGCATCACCACCGCCGCCACCGTCAAGCCATGCAGGCGCACCGTCTACATCGGCACAGACGAATTATGCCTACGATTACTCTGTCACTAGCCAGTCTGCTCCACCGGCCGCACCACCACCGCCGCCACCGCCAAGCCATGCAGGCGCACCGTCTACATCGACACAGACGAATTATGCCTATGATTACTCTGTCACAAGCCAGTCAGCTCCACCGGCCGCACCACCATCACCGCCGCCGCCACCGACCGCATACCAATACGCTCCTCCAGCAGCACATGGACACTACTCCCAAGCCCACCATGAATCGCCTCTCGGTGTGATCGGAGACTTGGCTGCTGGAGCCATCGACGCTGTATCCGGAGTCTCTTCTTTAAGCCAATCGAATTCTCCGAACGGAGAATCGCCTCTTGGTGTGATCGGAGACTTGGCTGCTGGAGCCATCGACGCTGTCTCCGGAGTCTCATCTCTGAGCCAGTCCAACTCTCCAGACGGTGAATCTCCTCTGGGTGTAATCGGTGACTTCGCTATTGGAGCTATCGACGCTCTATCCGGAGTCTCATCTCTGAGCCAATCCAATTCTCCTGACGGCGAGTCGCCTCTGGGCGTGCTCAGAGATTTGGCTACTGGAACCATCGATGCTTTATCCGGAGTCTCATCTCTGAGCCAGTCGAACTCTCCAAGCTATCCACCTTCACCTCCACCACAAACGAACTATGCCTATGATTATTCTTCATCAAGCTACTCGGGTTCTCCAGTACCGCCACCTCCACCACCAACATACCAATACGCTCCTCCTGCCACCAATGGATATAACCCCCATGCCCATCATGAATCACCTCTTGGTGTGATCGGAGACTTGGCTGCTGGAGCCATCGACGCTGTTTCCGGTGTCTCATCTCTGAGCCAATCCAACTCTCCAGACGGTGAATCTCCTCTGGGCGTACTCGGAGATTTGGCTGCTGGAGCCATCGACGCTTTATCCGGAGTCTCATCTCTGAGCCAGTCGAACTCTCCAGACGGCGAATCGCCTTTGAGCGTGCTTGGAGATTTGGCTGCTGGAGCCATCGACGCTGTATCCGGAGTCTCATCTCTGAGCCAATCGAACTCTCCAAACGGTGAGTCGCCTTTGGGCGTACTCGGAGATTTGGCTGCTGGAGCCATCGACGCTGTATCCGGAGTCTCATCCCTGAGCCGCTCTGACTCTCCAAATGGAGAATCTTCGCTTGGCGTTATTGGAGACTTGGCTGCTGGAGCCATCGACGCTGTGTCCGGTATTTCGACACTGAGTCACCCGGGCCCACAAAATGGTGAGTCTCCTCTGGGTGTCATCGGCGACTTGGCAGGAGGCCTCATCGACGCCATCGGTGGAGCTTCCTCGTTGAGTTCCCCAAGTGGTCCTAACGGCGAGTCACCACTTGGACATCTCGGTGATGCTGCCGCTGGAATCATAGATGCCCTTTCCGGCGTTTCGTCATTGAGTCATCCTGACTCGCAGACCGGCGAGTCTCCTCTGGGTAGACTCGGTGATTTGGCCGCTGGATTGGTCGATGCCATCGGTGGAGCTTCTTCGTTGAGCTCTCCGGATTCAGCTAACGGCGAGTCCCCACTTGGTCATCTTGGTGACGCTGCGGCTGGAATCATCGACGCTATCTCTGGTGTCTCGTCTTTGAGTCGCCCAGACTCTCAGACCGGAGAGTCCGCTTTGGGTACGCTTGGCGACATAGCAGCAGGAATCGTCGACGCAATGGGTGGTACATCTTCCCTGATCCAGCATGCTTCAGCCGGTTCAGGATCGGCGCCAGCATCGCCAGCATCGCCAGCATCGTCCAGCCAGCCTTGCGACAACAACAAGCACCCACTGCACGGACTCGGCAGCGCTCTTGCTGATTCCGTTGCATCTGCAGCCTCTCTCTTGAATTCTCACATTCAGCAAAGACAGCAGCAACAGCAAAACGGATATCTACAAGCTCCAGTCCCCGACCTGGCAGCTCCAGTAGAGAACGTTATTAACAGCGCAACTTCTACCCTCGTCGATACCGTAGGATCAGTCGCATCGTCGATCGTCCCTCAAGCTCCCGCCCTTACTCAGAGCAACGCCGACGCTGCCTCTTCCATAGCCAACTCAGTCTCATCAATGGTGAACTCAGCAGCATCAGTCGCCAACACGCTCTCCTCGGCTATCTCGCAGTTGGCTGCACAGAACGCCCAGAAGCCTGAACCAGCCCAACCCGTTTACAACGTCGCACCTGCCAGCCCCGTGACATTCGTCTCCTCTCAGCCCACGATCATCCCGTCGGCTCCCGCTGCTTCCTTGCCGTCCAGCGTTTACCTTTACAGACCTACCTCGAACCAGGGTAGCGCACAGATTGCTCTGACCCTGCCACGCGAGAAGATTTCCGCGGCTGTCAGCGGTGGCATCTTGTTACCCGGTGACCTGATCACAATCGCTCTCAACAACCAGGCAGCGCTGGCCGGAAAGGTTTTGGATTACGCCAGTCCCATCACATTTGGCTTGATCAACAACAACAACTACCAACCCTCGCCGATCCAGGGAAGCCACGTGTGGAGCATTTCCAGTAACGATTGCCGAGACCGAGAACTGCAGAGCGTGCTCGACCAACTTTCGAGACGCGTTATCTACTGATTTATTTAAATGATTTTCTTCAGATAAGTTTACGAGTATGATCTACGTGCGAATGTACATATGTATTTATTTAGTTGTAAGCTATTTATTAATTTAACCGATTGTAAGTGATGTAACGATAAAATAAACTTTTGTATAAAAATTAATATTCCACATGTTCTACAACACATTTTCCCATCCCTGAGCGACAATAATGCACTTGTCATCAAAACACATTGCTGTAAAAAAAATGTAGAGTCTCGAGAGCTTCAGAGCATAATACATATCCAGTATTCAAAATAAAGATTACATTATACATTCGTTCGCGCTTCAAAGCCTGTCCATCGAATATGGGTCAGTAAACATCGAGTTCGTTAAACGCAAGCTTCGCAAAATCGACAGCCGCGTAATGTACGAAACGCAAATGAGTCCTGCGGTGAAAGAATGCGCTGAGTCCGTATACAAAACGCGCTCTCGGTATGGTCTAGACTCCAAAGAAACGCGCATCGGCCCACCTCGATCGCATCATTAGCTCGGCAAGCTTTCGCTGCGCTCGATCGTTTAACAACTCGCATACTCGGAAAGGCCTGTGTCAACGATTATTCTTAATTGTTTAGGTAAACATTTCTTCTATTTACTCTCTCTCTCTCTCTCTCTCTCTCTTTATCGTAACAAACATACTCGATTCTTCGATCGACAAATTTTTGCTTCTCAAGCATGATTTTTCCTTTCGAATTTCGTTCGACACCTAATGAAAGCAGGAGTTCTTCTCTTCTTCTAGATTCCAACTAGAGCCAAAATGATTTGCTACGTGAGAACGATAGTAGCGATACTACTGCTGATCAATCTATGCCAGGCCAACTCGATCCCCAACGCCGCCTCGTCGATGTCCTTGATGTCAGCCGAAGCCGAGGATCTGAGCTCGATCGAGATACCGGTCCGTAAACAGCGCAGCGGACAGCCCCAGCATCGGCCGATCGTCGAGCTGGTCCTCGGTGTCCTGGACACCTTCCACTCGTCGGCCAAATCTGAGCTCAACCGAATCAAGGCCAGACACGCCCGAGCTAATCAGGCCTACGAAGCTGCTATGGCCATGATGAGCACCACCGAGACGCCAAAGTCCCTCTTCCAGAAGTTCCTACCGCCCACTCCGAGGAAGCGACTCGTTACGCCGAGGATTTGATCGGCATTCGCGTTTCGTACACGCGGATTGTTTTTAGCGTTACGTAAGCTTAACGTGAGAATAGCTTGTGTACGGCTATTGTATCGTGTGAGATACTTTTTTTGCGTGTTATGCATATGCGATGCTTTGTAAGAGTTGACGATTTTTTATAATACCTGCTTCGTTTACTGTAATATGATATTTATACTTTTTTATAGAAAAAAAAATACAATAAACTAATCACAATTGTAATCCTGTATATGTATCATTTCAAAGTAAGATTCATCCCGATCCACTATACATAATACTAGAAGCAGAAAAGAATACTCGAACTAAGAAGTTACATCGACCGCAAGCAGACGCTGCAAAGACGATGGACACTAGAGGATTTCCGCAATCGTAACTGCAATGCATCGCGTTTAATGGACAAAAACGATCTCTCGCGTGCAAATTCAAATTTGCGCAATGGTTACTCAACAATTAAATTTGCATACACGAGACTCGCGCTATTCGCATCGAAGCAAATAATGTGTGTTTCATTTTTTACGATACCATAAAAAACATAAATAATCGTCTTTATTAAAAAAAAATTATTTAAAAAATCGCTAGAGCGCGCAAACTGATAAAATCCATGTGTGCGCCGGACAAATGAAATTTAATGTAATTCACGAGGCTAAATAAGAGTTGGCCAGTGACAGCAGTACACGCGATGGCACAATGCACACACACACACACATTGGCGTTATATCTTGGTGAGTCATCCGTCCAGTCAAAGGTTTCTAGAGTAGAGTAAACATTGCCGAGAGAGATCCATGAGAACGCCTGAATCACGTGGACAATCGAACAAAAAGCAGCTTTTCTCGTGGCAATTAGCATTTTTTTATGATGTAGTCTTCACTCGAATCTCCGCATCGTATAGGTACTTATTCAACGCAGCGGACGCACGCAGAGAATCTCCTTGGCTATTGTTGAGTAATTTTTTGAGAAAAAAAAACTCGTCAAGACTAAAACGCGCGCGCGGAGCAAACATGGGAAAATCGGCTCCGCTTCCGCGTATCTTTCCAGCAGCTGATGATATGCTGCTTTATGGTCGACATATTCCGTTCTTTTTCGAATGCAAGCATAGGGTCTAAAACAAAATCGTCAACGATGTAAAATCATGATGATCAAAAAATGAGATTAACGCTTAAAAAATAATGGCGAACATAGGGAAGCACTGAAAAACCTATCAATGCGGAATACGTGATAAAATGAATAGAGAGTCTCGTTATATGTGGGTATAACACATAGATAATAGTATAGAGCATCGGAGAGTAGGGGCGGAAGCAGCGTCGAGTGAGCGCTTCAAGCTCGCGACCTCCGACCTCCTATGTGTGCCTTGTATACGTGTATCTCCTCTTTATCGCTGATATTGCGACTACGCGCTGCACGACTGGCCGAAGCTCAGTTCGCCACGATCTATCGTAGCTCACGCAACTAAAGCAGTAATTCTCTTGCCGAATCTCCTTTGTCCGTACAATTTGATTACTTCAGGATGGCGCGTTACTTGATCGTTGCTCTCTTCGTCGTCCTCGTTGTCTGCCTTGTGCAGGTAAGTTTGAAACTTTTAATTTCGCCACATCAATACACTAATATTTTTTGGCTAGCGTAATATACCCAGTGGATTATCATTGTCGACTATGCTTGCTTTTTTCTCGGGATAATATCTAAGTTAGTTTTTTCCAGACAATCGACTAATAAAAACAGTAACTTGACCCATTTTTATCGTAAAATGACGGAAAAATCTGAATTAATTGTTCTGTTTGTCGATATAGACAAGGCTGATATTGCCATTGTTTTTAAAAATAAAAATATACACAAAAAAAGAATTATTTTTGACAAGCATATCGCGTGTTACAAAAAGATTTTACGAGCAAACGTTTGTTTTACAATCCGCTATTCTGTGAATGCCTTAATGCTAACATACGTCCAAGTGCCAATTAAATTTGAAATACTAACCGATGATACCATCGCTAAAAGATTGAAAACGTACAATTTTCTGCACTGAATAATAAAGTTTTGACGCTTAGAATTTTATACGGTCAAAAAAAAAATGCTGCTCAACGAATAATAAAACGTACTAACAGTTGTTCTTTGAAGAAAAAAAACCAACACGTTGCTGTTACGTAAAGTCAACATAAACTAACACGACTTTTAAACGTTTCTGCAAATCAAACATGAGATTTAATCACTATTTAAAAGCTTTCTTTCGCATTTATGTATCTTCTTAATTTAAACATTCTATCATTGTTATTTCAACATTAGAACAATTTCTCACTAATAAATCACGCTTGTCTGCAATCAGGCCAACTCAGCCCCAGTGCAGGAGATAACCACCGCCAACTCGATCGAAGATGCCCTGAAGACAGCCGGAGACAGCCTCTCCAAAGCCTTCAACGACGCCAAGCCCAAACTCGACGAGCTCCTCGCCAAGGGACAGGAATTCTTCGACAGCGTCGGAAAGAAGATCTCCGAGGAGGCCAGCAAAATAATCCCCAAGAACGAAGAGAAGGCCTCGGCATAAATCACGAGCGATAGAGACTTTGTTTTTATCTGCGTTTCTTTTCTTTTTTTTATTCTCATTTTGATAATGCAATGCAATTATGTTGCTAATAGAACGACGCAGAAAATTGTAGATAAGTCTTGCCCTCGAGATACTTCGACGTACGATGTGCTTTTGTAATTATGCAGATTTATATATTTTCAATTGGAATCTCGCGAAAACGTTTTTTTTTTCTATTTTTCTACTTTTAGAACGCATAGTTGATTACCGCTGTATGAAACAACAATAAAAACGACACTATCCCCAAGTCTTGATTCTCTACTTTTTTCAAACTATATACTCTCAAACAGATCGTTCGAATTTACGCAAGTTATAGTAACATTGCATAACAGCTTCGACGGCCGATAAGCCTCCCATATATATATATATATTTTTTTTTATGAAGACGATAACAAATATAATTTAAAGCAAAAAAGAAGTATGTTTGTCAGTCGGAAGGTCCGCCGGCCGCCAAGGCTCCGCAGCTGGATACAAGATAAGGCTTACGTGTTCGGTTCAAAGTTCCAGCGTAGTAAACGTGGTGGAGGCGACGAAGAATGCACTCAGGGCGCATCTCGCTTGAAAACGGGACCATAAACGCACGAGATGCTTTCTTATCTGCGTGAAAGGTCGGAGTTTCTTTTAAAAGCTTTTTTCACTGGCTTTTCCAGCTAGCGTGACGAGTTCGTGGATAACGACGTTTGTTTTTATACTCGCTTACGAGAGAGGCTCGATAAATAACGAGCAATTATTCTTGTTTAAGTGGAATAAATAATAAATGTTGGCGAAAATTAGGCCGACTATTAATTACTATGGGTTATTTTGCACCTAAATTCGGGAGAACATTTTTATTGCTGCTAGAAGTTTAATGAAATGATTCGATTCTATAATACACGAGAGACCAGTGCGATAAACGTAATATGAATTTATAATCGAGTTACAAAATATATGACTAAACGGACAGACGGCTAAAACGTCCTAAGCTGATAAATTCGGCTAAGTGATGGCCTTTAATGACCTCTCGGAGATTGCCACGATTCGCGCGTGAGTCTTATTGAGGAAAAAAATCTGCTTTTATTTTTCAGCTGAAAATCTGTTTAATTTTATGTACAAGCCATATTATTATGCATAAGCATTATATTAAAAATTTTAGCAAATAAAGAATGCAATAATAGTGCAAGTGTATACAATTAGATACCGACAAAGAGTTCATATATTGCTGAGATAAAACCAGATGCATCGCAACGACACTGTATTTAATTAATATATTTACCTACATAATTGCATCTGATGCCGAGATGGTATAATTTCTGGAGCACAAGTATAGCGTGCACGCGACGAGTTTCATAATGCCTGAAAAAATCTTATCCAAGGAAAACTTTTCCACTGTTTTAAATATCGGCTTTGCTCTGCGTAAATATACGAATGCACGTATACTTACAAAAGTGTAATCTACAATAACCAAAAATGCCTAATAATATTATCGAACATATTATGAGACGCTGATGAAGATGTCTCAATCAACAGCGCAAACACACGCGCCAAAAGAATTCGCTAATCCAATTGAAAGTCAATCGACATAACGGTGTATACTAATTCGTCTCGAATCTCGTTTCGAGATAAACCTGTCTACAATAGTTTCTTTCAAATAAACTATTCACAAAGGCTGTTTATTTGTCAGAAGAAATCGTGCCTTTGTTAACTCGATACGCGTAATGAAAATGATCCACATGTACTACATAACAATGAAGAGTACAGTTTCAATTGAATTATTGGAACACGTACTATATATTATAATGAAGTGTCAATAACGCGTGAATGAATAACCGGTATCCGGCTGTCCACTGTATCATTCGCGTGATACGTATGTGTTCTTATACGCTTTATTCAGAGGCCAATAACCGATCCAGGCCGTAATTTTTGTATTTAAAATTTTCTGCTCCAAGAAATAGAACTAAGTATTTTTCATTTTTTTATCTCATTCTCTTTTAAAATCGTAAATTTTTACGAAACCACAGCGCGCTCTCGAAATTTCTAAAAGTCTATATATAATAAGCGCAACTGCAGTCTAAGCAATAGATAAGCGCTGAACCAACATGTTGGGCTAGTTGGAACCACTTTCGTCTATCTCAGAATTAGAGCAAGGATTAACTAGATGTTTGCGCAATTGACTCACTTGAAAATTTTAAGCTCGAAGAAGAAATTAAAAATCAGCTCGTAACAAAGCGCATAAACTTGACCAAGGCGATTCGGCCCGATACATATCATAACAACGATTCCAGACGATTTCATCACGATCGCGCCAAATTGTAATCTAAACAAGTACGCTTCTCGGTTAAACGATAAAACGAAGCTAAAACTGTTCTACACACAGCTCTGCCTCGTACCGAGTTTCCAGGAATCAGACACCGGAAAAATTACACGCGAAAGGAAGATTGCACGATACGCGAAGGATCATTACGAGCGGAAACGATCGCGATGAACTAGCCGAGAAAAATCGTTATACTAGAGCCGGAAAGTTTTTCGAGTCTACGCGAGCCGATAAGGAGATGGAAGGCAAAGGTCCGTAGGAAAATAACAACACAAAGAGGGCCGGAATTTTTGAAAGCGGGTCCGTCCTCTCCTCGAGCGATGCCGCAGCTAGAAGAGTATATATATAGCTGCCATATACGAGAAAGCTCAGCAGCGCGCAGACGCGCTCCCGAGAGATAAACGGCACTTTGCCCCGGCGGCGGCGGCGGCTTGGGCTTGATAAGCAGTTTCCTATAAATAGAGAGAGCCGAGAGCGAGTCTACGTCAGTTTGTAATTCGCCTCTAACGAAGCCACAGACAGTACAAAGCTAGCTCGACATGATGAAGTGCGTTATTTTCGTGACTCTGCTGGCCTGCGCCTGGGCCGCCCCCAAGGAGGCCGACACGGCCACCCAGCCGATCCAGCTGTCCGAGCTGATCAGCAACGCCCAGAAGAACATCAACGATCTGGCGGCCAACATCAAGACCCAGCTGAACATCCCCGACCAGGAGACCGTCGTCAACACCATCAAGAACCAGAGCAGCACCTTCGTCAACAACGTCCAGAGTTACATCAGCAGCGTCTCCGAGGACGTGAGTCCATCCCTCGATTTTTTAAAATTACTTTCCAACTTTCCAAGCTATCGCGACGAATCTAATAATTCGAATTTACGCCCAGGTCAAGAACAAGACCCCCGAGCTGGAGAAGCTCTGGACCGACGTTAAGAGCAAGCTGACCAAGGTCGTCGAGGACATCAACGCCAGCGTGCCCAACGCCAAGGAGTCGGCCGAGCAGCTGCAGAAGCAGTTCCAGGAAGGTGTCCAGACCCTCGTCAAGGAGTCCAACACCATCGCCGAGTCGTTCAAGCAGAACTCCGGCACCGTCAAGGAGGAGATCGCCGGCTTCACCAAGAAGGCCGTCGACATCGCCGTCGAGGCGACCCACAACCTCAACGAGCAGCTCAAGAACGTAGCAGCCGCCGCCGAGAAGAAGGAATAATTCTGACTGACACTGCATTCTTTTTGTAATTTCTCATCGCCGCCTCGCTTCTATTTTTCTCATTTAACAACAATCTAAGATACGAACGACATACGATATGCGCTTGTAAAAGAGAATCGATCTGCAATAATAAACGACGACTGACGTTATTTTTTTAAGCGCGATCGTTTCGCTTTTCTCCCCACTGCTCTATATGGTAATAACAACGCTTAAAGTTATCCAAGAAAAGGGACGAGAAGAAGGCTGCAGTCGTTGCGTGGTATTGTGGGTAAAAAAGAGCGTATGTATTTATTCAACAAGCAACAACAACAAGGAAGAACATCATCATCATCGGTAAGCGTCGGCGTCGAAAAAGTCGTACTCCTCGTATCTCATCGGCCTCGGATCGTTGTTGCTCTTGAGGAAGCGGAAGCTGCTCTTGGCCGGCCTCCAGAAGCTCGGCATCCACTGGAACATGAACGAGGCGACCCTCACGAAGGCCCCCATCGCCTTGCTGGCCAGGTAACCGAACGGACTCGTCTCGCCGTAGTAATCCCTCCGCGGTGCTCTCTGCCGTCCGGCGTAATTATTAGCCCCTCGGGGATAGCTCTCCACCAGCGGCGCCGCTAGTGCCTGCGCGCATGTAATTGAAATAATCGGCCTTGAGACGCGCTGCAGCGGGAAAATTCGAAAAATCGATATCTGTACTCACCGATCGGTAGATCAGCAGCAGGAGGAGGCAGCAGCAGCAGCAGATTCTCGCGATCGTAATTCGGGTCATCGCGCGGCGGCACACACACACACGCGTCGCTTTCGAAACTGCAGCGACTCGGACGAAAATTTCGGCTGATCGGATCAGTCGTGTTGTACTCATTCTTCCGCCTTGCGCGCGAAAATGTCGCCGGCGGCGGCGCGTTTTCTGCCTTCCGGCTGCTTCCTAACTCTGCTGCTCCTCTTCGCTCTACCCCGGCCCAACCGGGCCGGCCTCGACCTCGACTGCTACAAGTATCATCCGCCCAAGGGCTACGAGGTCTCGCGCTTTTTTTTTTTTTTGTTTATAAATTATTGTCCAGAGACAGCAAAAAATAAGCATAGCGTAATCGTGTGCATGAACGCAGGTGTGCGCGAGAAAGAGCGTGATGGAATTCCTGTCGAAAGCGGCGCAATCGCGTCGAGAGGAGCTGGAAATCGTGCGAGGCCACATTCGCCGAGTGTTCGAGTTGCGGCTGAATTGCTTCAAGAAGGAGCTGACCGAGCGCAGAGCTGCGAGACGGGAACGACTACGGCTGAGACGCATCGCTCGAGGACCAGGTCAGCGGTTTTCGCGAGTCGGCTATAATATTGCCTAACGACTGCAGATTACGCGCTAGTGACCCGATTATCCCGATTATGCGTATGCTCGAGCGGGGAATTGTTCGCACGTGCTGTTGGAGCTTGCGCAATATTCTGGGTTTCGATAAATTTTTTTTAAAGAGTAATTATCACCCGATCTACATTTACTAAGCATAACCGTGCCAATCGCAGTAAACAAAAGAGCCGGTGTTCTTTTCGAAGTAGGCCAGGCTTCGCTTGTTATTCCAATCGCAAATTCTGATGAGTGTCGAATTCCACGAGACTTTGTTTCGGCCATATAAGAGCCAGGCGAAAATTGGTTTTTTGCATTGTCAACCGGGCCCCACACAAATATCGCATCGCGCGAATACACTCGAGATGGCGTTTTCCGTGTTCGTCCCATTTTTGATTGTCGCTCTGCTATCAGTAAGTAAACACGCATATATACGTTATATTTTCACTTGACCTTTGTAAGTGGAATTTCCTCTGACCGGGCGGCTCTCGTTGCAGTATTTTGCACAAATCTGCACGAACGAACAAATAACAAATAATCCGTCCGCAGGCGCAGGCGTCGCGGGCCGAGGAAAAATTCACGAAGGAGGACAGGGAGCTGCTGAAGCGCATCTCCCGAATGATCCAGGACACGTCGTTGCCTAAGTCGATAATGGGGATTCCGCTGAGCCAGGAGCAGCTCGAGATCGAGAGGTCCGAGCGAATAAACCGCGGCTTCGAGAAGATGATTCAGCTGGTCAGCGTGCTGGGCCAAGTCGATAGCTTTATCACCGACCGAACAAAGAACCTCGTGAGGAAACTCAACGCCGTGTACGACGTCGACGAGAGGGAACGATCGAGAAGGAGCAGTCGATCGGCGGCTGCTCTTACTTCGTGATTCATCCTATCATCCTATCATGTATTTTATACGATTTTTGTACCGACAATTTTTCCTACATAAACATAATAAACGCTATGGCTGCAACGATGCGCTTCTAGAACTGGAAATTTCCCGCCGATCCCCTATACTTACGCTCGTAAATATAGTAAACCCTCGAGCCTCGCTTGAAAGGAGCCCCGCGCGTCGCGTTGTAAATCCTCCAAACGTGCCGCGCAGGTATAACGCGGACGCTCCGAAATTTCAATTGCCCATCAGGGAATTTCGGAGCCGCGTAAACCGACGATGCTCAGGAGGCGGGTCTCGAGGTACACTCGTACATTTTCCCTTATACCTGGGCTAGACATAATGCTATGCAGTACGACTGTATATAAGAGCTGGAGGGACGAAGCGGCCGCTTTAGTCCAGTGCAGAGGTTCGCGGGTATAGTATATACAAGGGCTGCAGTGCAGCCGTCGTCGATTTTGAATTTCCAAGGAGAACGCGGTTGGCGTCGCTGAAATGTCGAAGAGGATAGCGATAATCGCGATTGTTTGCGCTTGGGCCGTGCTGGCGTCGGAGGATTATTGCTCGATATGCACGGAGCACACGATGTGCCGATTCGGCGAGGTAAGACATTATGACGACGACTACGTATGCGTAGATTTCTTGAAGCGCGACGTTTAATTCAACTCTCGAACTCTCGAAAACGCAGGACACGACGGGCAGCGCCTGCGGGAAAACGAGCGAGGGAGGCGTCTCGAGGGCCGAGATCGAGGAGATCCTGCGCGTGCACAACGAGTACCGCTCCACCGTAGCGCAGGGCAATGAGCCTCGAGGATCGCCCGGACCTCAGCCCGCCGCCGCTGATATGTACGCCCTCGTCTGGGACGACAGGCTCGCGGAGGTGGCGCAGAGGTGGGCCGACCAGTGCACCTTCAAGCACGACAAATGCCGAGACGATCGTAAGTGCCTATAACTTATGTATGTATGTATATATATAAGAATAATCACGATATCGCAAGATCAACTAATCCGATCGTTTTATAAGCTCGCTTCCCCGTCGGCCAGAACATCTACTGGAGCTCGAGCAGCAAACCGGTCAGCTGGTCCCGGGCCATCCAGACCTGGTACGACGAGGTGTCGCAGCTCAACCCGCGCAACGTCTCCAGCTACGGCATCGACATGAACACGGGACACTACGCGCAGCTGACCTGGGCCAAGACCAGGCACGTGGGCTGCGCCAGCAGAAACTACGGCGGTTCCTACAGGCTGAGGGCGAGTCGGCCGATCGAGTACGTGCTCTCCGAGGTGCGACGTAGAAACGTTACGGACGAACAAGAGCCCGGTTACTTCGGCATCGATGCCGATCGGATCGATTTGTCGATCGGAGCCAGAGGCGCCCCCACCTCGGCTAAACCCGTCCCGTCGGCGCTTACGACGCTCGTGCAGGATAAGAGCCAGAATTTGATGGAAGATTCGACCGATGCGCCGATGATGGTCGCGAAACAGGAGCCTGGGTACTTTGGCGGGGCTGGTTTCGATCCCGCGGGTGCGCAGGGCGCTCTTACGGTGAATAACGGTTTTTTTATTTAATTACCCATAATGTGCAATTTATTCTCTAAACGTTCGTCTATTTTCTTTTATTTAGCAAAAACCAACGAGCGAACATAAGCCGATCGTCTCCAGACCCGTGCCGCCAGTTAGTAATGGACAAGTGCCGGTGAAGCCGAATTTTTATCGACCCCATTACCCGTATCCCACGAACGCCTATCCCGGTTACTTGCCTTACTACCCGCACGGCCAGTACGGCCGTTTCAAGCCTGACGAACTCCAGCAAGCCCTGGAAGGTAAGACGCATCGATCTGCTCAATGTCAACTCTTGCACATAAACATAAGTATTATATAGTAAAGGTTATTTTCGATTTCAGATAATTCGTCGGAATCTCTGGAGAACAGCTCCGAGGATATCGACGACGTAAAGCGCGCGTCGGTGAACGAGGACAGCCTGCAGAAAATTCCCAAGAGCCTCGAGCTGAACAGCTGGACCAAACAGGGTTGGATGACACGGAACTACGATATGGCCAGGGATCAGATTTTCATCTGCAACTACGGACCCGCCGGCAACTTCTTTGGCGAACCGATTTACGAAACTGGCGAACCTTGCTCCAAGTGCCCGGGAGATACCACTTGCAGGGATGGACTCTGTATCTAAGAAATATAAGCGCGCTCTGATTAATGTTGTACAGAAATCGAAAATGAATCGCTTCAATCCATTCCTTCCGGAATTCACATTTTAATTCTAGCGTAAAATTTTTAATTTTTTTTTTTGTTTTTTTGGAGATTCGAACTTTGCAATAACATATTGTCTAATATAATTACTATGTATATAGCTACGACATTTTTATTTTCCAGTCTTATTAGCAATCAATCATGTATAATAAATAATATTGCGGTATTTTTGAAAACGACTATAAGAGGTACTGGTGCTTCCCCCTGCTGGTTATCTTTCTAAGTATTTGATAACCTTTTTACATTACAATGTAATAATATTGACTCGCAGCAGGTCAAGAAGAAACCGCGTATACGTTGCTTTCGTTTGCTCGCTCGGTAACCGATGCTCGCTATTTTTTTTCAATCTTTGCGATTACAAAAATTACAACAAAAAACTGTATATTTTTTTTCAAAGTAAATTTGATAAATCTCGAATAAATTATACTTTTGATCAAAATTAAAAAAAAAATCGTCGTTTAACCGGTAATAATTTTTTCTGCAGCATTTTACAGTATCAAAAACCGTCTCTATACTAAAAAAATATTCAATTTTTCTGCAGGTAAACCGACCGGTTAAAAATGAATACAATAGCGACACTCACGTCATGACTCATCGCTGTGGTGAAAATATTTTCTCAAATCTTCGGTCACTATAGTCATCCATACCTCCTCCCACGCCGAGTCCTGTTGTTATTGCTTTGAACCACATGCCTCATCACTCGCTATCCTGCCGCTGCGTCCAAGCGATTTTTCGCACGCCGCAGAAAAGATCGATTTCAAAGTTGGCGGTGAAACATGGCGCACAAACAATGCGTCCAAAATGAAGGGGAGTAGCCTGTAAACAGCCGCGTCACACCGAACCTCTTGTTGACTTCCGAAAGGGCCGAGGCGATCGTAATAAACACCAACTTCCCCCGCAGATAAATCTGCCGCAAAATTTACCTGAAAACAGCCGGCCAACGCAGCAGTTAAATGCCCCGAGAGAGCTAGCACAGCCATAGCACACAATGGAGTGGCGCGGATGCGCGCGCATCTCTGCAGTACACACACAGAGCAGCACGGCTTTTCGCAGCGCGGCCGCTGTGTGATGTGTGCGTGTACTCTCGGCGGGGTTCGCACGGCGTTTCTATCAGCAGAGAGAGCAGCAGTCCCATAGTCGCCGCCGTGAACGGGCTAAACACGGGTCGACTAGGCGCGCGCTGCACCTCTACATCCTAGAGGACACATCGCAGCTCCGTATAGTAGAAATCTTACTCAGCGTCGAGTGCTAGATACGTACCTATATAATACGCAAGCTAGGAAGAGAGAGAGAGAGAAAAAACACACGAGTGTTATAATCCGTATACTGCTGCGGCCACATGTTCGCGCGAAAGGGACAACACGACGCATCCGTATAGTATAGCTGCCTATATATCGCATACTTGCGTACCCGATCGAGCAATTGGCTGCAGTCTACATACGCGGTGAGTACTCTATTGCAATCCCTGCTTGTTGTTGTGTACTATATCGTGCGAGCACACCAAGGCGGACGACGGTCGGTCGTCGTCGTTGCCACTGAGAGAGAGAGGGAGAGAGAACGTGCAAACGTGTATATCATACCTATACACAGTTGGCACACGGCTTTCTCCATCCAGAGGCGTCGAGTCTCGCGAACTCGGTACTTTTTGCGCTTGCCTATACCGCTTCTTGCGTTCGTGTGCATGAGTGTGTGTCCGCGGTGTGCGATGCCGATGTAGCGGTGAGTGTGCAGAAAACAAACGGAAGACGCGCCGCGAGCTTAACAGTTTTATTTCCCGCATTTCGCTCCGATGCTCTCTCCTGTATACATATAGGTATATGTAGGTACACACGCATACACGCACCTATTACAAAAGTATGTACTTATACCTCCATTCCTGCCCTGCCTCGGCAAAGTAGGTGTAGGAGCCTTTCTTTCCCCTTTCTCTATCTCTCTCTCTCTCTCTCTCTCTTTCGCACCAACTCGGCTAGCTATACCTATATACACACGTACTCGTATCTCTCTCGTTGGCTTTCCCGCATAGCTGAACCGAGAGGGTTAGGATTCCGTACCTATACAGAGGTTTGCAAACAAATTTCCGGTTTACCGCGAGTACTCGCCGAAAAGGGAGTAGGCTACTACTTGTACCACCGCAGAGAGTCTCTCTCGCGAATACTCAATCTACTGCAGTGTACGCGTATAGAGTAGAGAGCGCGCGAAGGAGAGAGATAGACGATGGGGAACGCGAGTTAGAGAGAGACAGAGTCGGGCGAGCAGTAGCATAGCGCGACGACGACGTTACGTCACGCGCGACCGAGCTACTGCTGCTGTATATACGAGGTGGAACGGCCACGAGAACGTGGAAGGCGAGAGCCAAGCTTGTTCTTTATTTTATACTCCTCGCGTGTGTGTTCGAGTCTAAAATTTTCTTTCCTCGTTATTGCAGATCCTCGAAATCGTGCAGGACGAGCAAGTGACCACGACTCCTCTACTGTTCCTTGGCTGTCGTCGCGAGAGAGAGAGAGAGAGAGAGAGAGAGAGAGGCATTCCGTTAACTGCACTAACTCGACAAACAAACATAAAAACAAGAGGAGTAGACGCCTCTGATACAGATATTGCGTTTGGCGAGTCTTTATACAAGTCGTCAAAATTCCGGTCCCCACAAGGAAACCAGAAGGCCCCCAACAAACCGGCGGGAGAAATCCACCGACTTCTGGTGACGAAAACTCTTGTGACAGCAGGATGAACAAACGAAACAAACGTTCAAACCCCACAAGGTAACTATTCACTCCAAATACTTCTGCGTGTAACTTCTTACAACTACAATTGCTCTTGTAAGAGCAGTCTTATGGTTAATTGCAAGTGTTCCTTTCAGATCCCCGCGGGCACGGGGTCCACAGGAACGATCCGTTCTTGCAGATGGAGTCTACAACAATGCTCACTTCATGCATGCGATCACAAGTCACGTAGGAAACATTGTACAGGTATGACAACTCCTTGATTGCAATTTATGCTTGTTCCATTGCTGCTGCTGGTGCATGAAAATCTAATGATGATCATTTCTTCCAACAGATACAAACTCAAAATGGTTCAATATACGAGGGTGTATTCAGAACTTTCTCTAGTCAATTTGAAGTGGTTTTGGAAATGGCCCATCGCGTCGAAAGTTCTGGCAAAATGAGTGTAGACAGCGTCGTAGAGAAATTGATATTTAAGCCGCAAGATATTATTACACTGTCTGCGAGAGACGTCGACCTGGACTACGCGACCAGAGATACATTCCAGACCGATACAGCTATTAGTAAATTTAATGGAATAATTAAAGGCAAAAAAGAGCTTCAGCCGTGGGATGAAACTGGCACGAGCAATGGGGCTAACTTGGAGTTGGATCGTACTGCTGTAAGTATTTTTGTTTTTTAACAAATCCATGCCAACTTCATTGTTGACCTATCATGATTTCATGCTTGTATACTTTTTTCAGAATGGCTGGGATGTGGACGATATGTTCCGCACGAATGAGCAAACCTTTGGTATTCAGAGTACATTTGAACCAAATTTGAGTCAATACACAGTTACACTTCAGCCAAAGGATACAAAGGACTACAAAGAACAGGAAAAGAAAGCAGCTGAGATCGCTTGTGAAATAGAATCTCAACCTGATCACAGAGCTCGACTTGAACTAGAGAATGGAGATGAAGAAGAGAGATTTGCTGCTGTAGCTCGCAACACTGATTCCAATTATGTAAGTTTTCTTGATCCGTCAAATTATAATTTGAATAAAGGTTTAACCTGTTCTCTTTCCAATGAATTCAGTCACGATCTAACAACAACGAGGGTAAATACGTACCACCCGCAAAGAGGAAAAATGGCAATACCGGCAAGTTGATGCGCACGACACCTCCACCGCAGTCCCCAGGTCCAGCCACGAATAAAACTGCATTCAACCCAGCCCCGCCACCGGCTAATGCAACTGTAAACGTTCCTCCGACTAGTAACATTCCAGTGAGCATGCCGTCGCACCCGCCTGTTGTACCGCATCCTGTACCATTGAACATGGGCGGTATCCCAAGTGGCATGCCCAGCGGAGTTGTCGTCACGTACAATCCACCACCCTTCGTACCCCCGCCGACCTCTCAGCCACCTCCGTCTAACGTTCCAGTTCCTGGTAAGACTTGGATCTGATATCATAATTGCCAAATTTTTACCAAACTAGAAATAAAGTGTAAAAAACCTTTTTTGGAATGACTTGATGTTTAGTAATGGCGCAAGGACAGCCACCGTCGCAGGTTACCACAACGATTCCACAGGTGCCCTTCTCTGGTCAGCAGCAGCCACCAATGAATAAGATGAGTTTGGATAAGCGTGAACGCCCGAACAGGCAGCAGGTCTATCAAGGTGATAAGGCGCCACCCGCGCCATTCCCTGGTGCGCACGTAGTGCCTCAGCATCCGCAACAGCAACCACAATCCCAGCCACCGTTACACGTTCCTACACAGCAGCAACAACAGAATTCAATGGATGGACCGCCACCGCAGATGCTGCCTCCTAAGGAGCAACGAGAGCACAGGAAGGTGCCACCTTCAAGGAACCGAGAGGAGGTTGATCCTCGGCCTGAACTCAGACAGTTTGCTTCTGACTTTAAATTGCAAACTAATCAAGAAGCACCGCAACAACAACCTCTTGGGAGGAACTCGCATCCCCAGGAAGCACACTTGCCTCAGGCTCCACCTATGGTGAGTCAGTTCTCTATATATTTTAATTATAATAGAAAGGATAAGTCCCTCGCTCTTTTTTTTAAATAAAATCAAACTGATTTCATTTCGTGAATACTTATCTAATCAAAGTAAGCCACTTAGGGACTTACCCTTTTTACTGGTCAAGAAAGTTTTCATTTTCATTTTTTTTTTATGTTTTTTTTTATTATCATTTCTAGTTACAAGAAGATGCGTTATTAAATTCTGCAATGAATGATTCAGTAACAAAGAAAAAATTTCGTAAATCATAGTAAAGTCACTTCTACAAATAGAAAATTATGAAAAAAGATACTTAATTTTGATAAAATCAAGGCCTGTTCAAAATCTTAGCCAGAAGAAAACTTGTTTAATTTCAATTTGTTCAACGTTTTTATATTTTAACTACGTTTTTTACATTTTTAATTTGATTAATGTGTAACAATATTTTCCTGCCATAATTAAACAAAATTTGGTTAAGTATGAATTAGGAATTAGCGTAGATTAGTGGTATGCAAATTATTATTTTTTTTTTCTAGTATTTTTATATTATAACTTTCGAATTGTTGCCACTGTGATAAAATACTCTCAAAAGAATCGTGAGCATTACTTATTATTATAGAAAATTAATGTAAATGTGTATTTGTAAAAATAAACTTTTTTATATTTTTTTTTGTTTATTTTTTTTTTAATGTTTGTTGATTGTCTGTTGAACACCTTTACGGCATTGACATCCTTGTATTGAAAATCAGACGTGATTTTGGGAATGATCTGCTTATAATGTCTGAAAACAAGGCTTGAACACGATTGAATTGATAAAGTTTATAAATTCTAGTTTAAATTTTTACTATATTTGATTTATGATTTAAAAAGTAAATTTTTACTATATTTGATTTATGATTTAAAAAGCTTACTTTTTTATGGCCAGCTTGGATATTTTTAAATTTTAAATAATTATTCGAGAATGCATAAATACATATTATTCTTATCATTTAAAGATAAAATTGCCAAGGTGGTTTAAAAATTGTATTGAAATATTATTATTTTGCAGGGTCCGCCACATCATCAACACTCTCACAATTCACCTCCACAAGCTACCCAACAACCTCCGCAGCAGCAGCAGCAGCAACAACAACAATCTCATCAACCTCCTATACAAGAAGAGTTGGTAGTCACAAACAAACCCCCACCTGGTCCATCACCGGTCCAGTCAACCAGTCCACCTCAGCAACAGCAGCAACAACAACAGCAACAACAATCGCCACCTCAACAGCAACAGTCCCCACCACAACCTCCTGCTTCACAGCCCCAATCATCACAACCACAGACTCCCCAACCAACTCCTCCTGTACAGCAGGATCCTGCTCTTGACAAAATCACTAACTCTTTCAAGAAATCTACTCTCAATCCTAATGCTAAGGAGTTCAATCCAAACGCTAAACCATTCACACCCGTAAGTCAAATTTGCCATTACGTTTAAAAGATAGAACGATATTTTTCAACTTTACTTTATTGCATTTTTTCAATTTATTCTAGCGATCTCCCAGTACGCCTACTCCGAGTAGACCACACACGCCCCAAACTCCGCAATACGCAGCAGCTACAATGTCATCTGCGGTTGTTATGCCTATCATAATGCAAAATCAACCGCCTACTGCGTTCACGCAGCCACCTGCTCAACAAGTGACGAGGTTCCGGAAGGGACAGTATATAGGTACTACACAAAATCAATTTTTATTCATCTCTTGGTTTATACAGACATGGTTTTTTCCAACGTAAATAATTCGTTTGAAATGTGTGTATCTATTAGTTTTGCGAGACTCGGAAATACACTACGGTTTGTCGCTTTCAGTGCCGATGATGCAACACCGCGGCCCAGATGTAGCGTCGCAGATGCAGGTAGCCGCTGCGACAGGCCAGCCGCTATTGGCTCCTGCGCCGCTGCACCCACCGTTTCAGCTGCCTTACTCGGGCCAACCGACTTACGGTGCCCAAATGGTGAGGATGGTGCATGCTCCACCACCACCACCACACATGACTGCCAACCCTTACCATCATCATCATGAATCGCCAGGACCACAGGCTCCAGGCATTCAATACATGAATCCACATGCGCATCCGCATGCCCATGTTGGCCAGCAGCAGCCGAGTCAAACTCCCTCTCCGGCCAATCCCAATCCGCCCCACACGCCCGGCGCTTACAACCCACCAGGTGAGAAATTCGTGCAATCAAATCAGTTATTCAATCTTGACGTGTGATTAGTTGACAGTACGAAAAATCCTACCGTTTTTCTCTGTCAATAGGTACACCTCAGCCGTCGTACCCGCAGCCACCACCTCAGGGTCATGCGCCTACGGGTTACCCCATAATGTGCCCCATTATGCCACCGCATATACCTATGGCTCCCCAACATCCACACATGCAGTACATACCACCCCAGCCACCACCCGGCCAGCAGACTATACCCGTTATCCTGCCGCACAACCAGTAGTCCCGCGCCTTCCCGGGCAGACAGCAGCAGCATCAGCACCTGCGAGACAGCCGACGACAAGGTTATCCTTAAATATTCACATGCAAGACGAGCAAAAAGTTCACTGCGATACAGTTACGCGGATCTGCTAGTGCCGGGGAGTGCGAGCTAAACAACATAAAACTATTAAAAAAAACAGAAATACTAGAACTACAACTACAGAAGTTACAATGAAAATTGCAAAGTCACTTTCATCGGCATTGGACAACGCTTGTGAAAATGGCAATTCTCTTATCATTTTCATACCTATGTCTCCTTTCGAAATTGCTTCTCAGCTAGCGCGATATGCTAATTAGTATTTTCTTCTGTTTCTTTTTTTTGCCCTTTTTAATCTCTTCTTTTAGCCTCTTCATCATTACTTCTTGCATTTGTCAATATCGCTGCGCAAGTGCAATAATGAATAAGTTTCACTTTTCTTCTTTAACGTATGATGTAAGGGACTCTTTGTACAATTCCTTATACAAATTTCGAATTCGTTCATGTTTTTTTTCTTCTTTTTTATATATAAAAAAAAATAGAAAATACACGTAAAAGAGTATCGATGACTCTTGAAAGTGACTGATACTGCGACTATGAAATGTAATTACTATGACATTTGATTGTGGCTCCGCAGCTTATACATATAATTTGTAGCTGCATCGGATCGGAGCTTGAAAAGGAGAGAAAGCAGGTTTTCTCATTCTGTAAAATCGAGCTGGTGTATATTCTATGCTCGATTCACGCAACGCTACTCTGCGAATATATGGAAAAATAAGCAGAGTTGCTAAAAAAGATGAGAAGTTCGTTGAATAATACGTACATTTCACAAAAGCCCTGAACTCCATTTATGGAGAACTGCTTATACCAAAGTTAGAAAAAGGGCAAGTCGTTCAGTAAACTGACGTCGCATTGATGCGGCGACGTTTTGTCATCACTGAGATGCGATATAATTAAAAAGTCTTGGATCAAAAAAATTCTAAATGCCTTTTTAGAAAAAGTTCAAAGATGATCAAAATTCCAAATTTTTTGTTAAACACGCTGCCATTATGTGCAAGGCACATGAGTGGCAATTTTGCTTTTTTCGGTAATGAGATGGGCGAATTTTTAAACAAAATTTGTTTTAACGTGAACGACATTCGATAAAAAAAGAGAACCGTAGAAAGGCTCTTTTTTGTTTTGGAGAAAGAGTTGGGAATAGTTGAGAAACGTATGCGCATCGAAATAACTTGATTATCGAGACGTTGATGTTAATGAGTGGAGCAGTAGAATGTGGCGAAAGACTTCATCCGCTCTATGTTTGTTGATATTGAGTTTTGTTATTAAAAAAAGGGGGGGAAGATATTCGTGACGAAGAACTTCGATGCCGGCATTTTCTATCGAATGCTAAAATTCGAAACACAATTGAAAGATATCGCTATGTCGTGTTGAATGAAAGATAACGCCAACGAGATACAGAGCTTTTTTGCAGCTTGTATCGAAGCTATTGTTCATTTATTATTCTATGGTATACGTCAATCCGATGCTTTTATACCGCGGCGCGAAAATACGCTAAAATCAAACTTGCAGTTTTTCTAAATTTTAGGCTTTGAATTCGAAATTTTTATAATACGATTTCCACAGTACATTGTTTCCAACGTGTTGCAAGGTGATGAAAACTTTATTTATTTTTCACTGAGCAAGTTTGTTTATGCAGGCCATGATATTTGGACATGATTGAAAACGGCATTTAACATTTGAATAAATCTGTATTACTTTACAACAATGGATCTTGCAAGTTTTGATGCAAGTAAAAAATCGTTTTTTAAACAATAGAAGAACAAGATCTCTAAACTTGTATCTGTTTATGCAACCGAACAATCATGGTTGAAGTGTGCGATATCGGTTAAAAGAATGGGATAATATTTTACGGCCTTAGACCTAGTCGTGTACATAGAATGAGTGAGAGAATCAAGAACAGACAGAATATCACACAGTGTGGCATCGTTGAACACAAATTTTATATCGAAGAGATTTAAAAAAACCATCAAATAAATTCAGTAAAAACGAAAACACGCCTTTTACTTTTTCACTGTCTAAGAACAATAAAAAAAACCTTGATATCCACATATTTTCCCATTACATTACTTTTTCTCGTGCAACTTTTAAGTATGTACGTATAAGTACTTATGAAATCCCAAAAATTTTGGCGCTGAAACATTCAGACTGAGCGCCATATACGTCATCGGGATTTCAACCAATCAAAATGTCAAGCCACTAAAGTTATCAAACCACGTGGGGTAGAACATAACCTTTCGCGTTAGTGCTGCACATGCTATATATGTGCGCGGTCGTGATGGTTCATGTTGTTTGTTATTTTTGATTAATCATACGGTTTGTTTTTCGTGATTCTTTAAGTATTTGTTAAAAGTAGAAGCACAATACCTTCATCATGCTGACGCAAAATTGGAATGAGTTGGATGTCAAATTAAGCGCCCCTGTACGGAAAACATTAAAGGAGTTGAAATTTCTCAAAATGACTCCTGTACAGGTACTCGTGCAAGTGTTGATCAATTATTTTTCATGGTAAACTTTACTTACGCTGTTTTGTAATTTCATAGGCTGCTAGCATTCCTCTTCTACTACAAGGAAAAGATGTGGCAGCTGAAGCTGTGACTGGGAGTGGAAAAACTCTTGCTTTCCTCATACCACTACTAGAGCTGTTACGGGTTATTATTTATATTAATTATGATTGTTTTCATTATGGCTTGCTTTGTTTTTTTTACTTTTTTTTTATTCGTCTTATCACAGAGACGAGAGGAAAAATGGAAAAAGTTTGAAATTGGGGCAATCGTTATTTCACCGACAAGAGAATTGGCAACCCAGATTAGTCAAGTATTGGCAAAATTTCTTGAGAAACTACCAGTTTTTAAGCAAGTTCTGTTAGTTGGAGGTTCTACTGTAAAAGATGATGTTGAACAGTTGAGAAAGGGTTGTAATATAATCATAGCTACACCTGGTCGCTTGGAAGATATTTTGACTAATTGTAAGGAAATCAATTTAGCTGGAGCTATTAAATCTTTGGTAATCACATTTTTCATTTGAAATCTTCTTGCTCATCATTGTATACAATACATCCAGTATAATTTTCTTCTGCGGCATTATGTAGTCCAATTTCAATACACATTGTTTTTAGGAATTGCTGGTTTTGGACGAGGCAGATAGGCTCTTAGACTTGGGATTTTATGCAACCATTAACACAATACTACGATACTTACCCAGGTTAAGAAGAACAGGTTTATTTTCTGCAACACAAACCAAAGAATTAGAACAGTTGATCAGAGCTGGGTTGAGAAATCCAGCTATTGTAACAGTCCAAGAATCCGATGATGTTTCGACTCCACTGCATTTAAGTAATTTTTATTCAATAGTTGATCCTGATAAAAAAATTGCCTACACTATTAATTTCATAAAAAGTAAAGGAGTTAATATGAAGTACATGATCTTTTTCTCAACTTGTGCTTGTGTTGAATATTTTAGTGAAGTTATGAAAGCGTAAGTTATCTTAACATAGATATAACGTAATAGGTAATAAAACGTTGTTAAATGCTTCTTTTTTTTGCAGTATGTTGAACTCAACAAAAGTACTAGCTATACATGGCAAAATGAAAAATAAGAGACATAAAATTTTTGAAGAATTTCAAGCTCTCGAAAATGGTTTATTAATTTGTACTGATGTGATGGCGCGAGGAATCGACATCCCAGAGGTAGATTGGGTTATCCAATATGATCCACCATCTAGTGCAAGTAGTTTTGTGCACAGATGTGGAAGAACTGCACGCATAGGAAAGGAAGGTAATGCATTACTACTTTTGTCTGAAACTGAAGATGCCTACGTTGATTTTATCAAGAGAAATCAGAGAGTAGAAATGAAGCAGCTCGCTGATCAATGCCTTGATCCAAGTTTTGTGGAAGAGTGTTTAAAATGCATGAGACAGTTGCAACAAGAAGATCGACTTGTGTTTGATAAAGCAAACAGAGCTGTGGTCTCGTATATACAATCATATCAGAAACATGAATGCAGTCTAATTTTACGACTAAAAGATTTAGATCTAGGACGGGTATTCATGGGCTTTGGGCTGCTAAAAGCACCGCGTATGCCCGAGTCGAAAGGCCGAGATATCTCGTTCTTTGTTGAAATGGATGTCGATCTTAATTCGATTGCTTACAAAAATAAACAAAGAGAACAAGCGCGGTTGGAGAAGTTAAAAAATTACAAAGATACAGGGGTCTGGCCTACTAAAGGAAAAAGGCCAGTTAAAAATACAGAACCATGGTCAGAGAAGAAAAAAACCAAGCTTGAAAAACAAGGCAAAAAGAAAGTGCGTAAAGAAAAACAAAAGCGTCGAGAAGAAAACAATCCTGGTATAAAGAAAAGGAAGCGCAAGAACGTTATGAACGAAGAGGATTTGAAAGAATTGGCAAATGACATAGCATTGATAAAACGGTTTAAGAAAAAGAAGGTACCTATTTTTAGAATGCAGTTTTTTTACACTATTTGCAATGAAATTTATAAAAAATTAATTTCTTTTTACTCTTTGTGCAGATGACGGATCAAGAATTTGAAACAGCCTTTGGCATATAAATTGAATACAAGGTATTTATATTACATAGCGTGAAAGGTTTGTAAATATGTACATAAAAGTGAACGTACGTAATATTACGTTATATACGTTGATTAAACAAAATAAATATTTTAATTTTGCCAACAAAAAGAAGCGTATTTTTATTATCACCTATGATAAATAGATAATTAAATAACGAAGATAAATTGTACGAGATCATTGGTTCTCGCATTTTTGCGCGAATAAAATTAAGGACATCAAAATTGATTATAATACGCCTGCTGCCCGCACCGGCCAGCAGAGGCCTCGAGTCACGAGAGAATTCGCAGGAGCCGTTCACCCCACTATATTTTTTCCTTCCACTCTCTTTCTTATAACTCCCTACTCCAGCGGGCCAAGTGTACACTCGCGACAGTCGCGACTGCTTCCAGCGAGTTAGCAGTGCGTCCCGGCTCCAGTTGTACATCTGCGCGAAGCGCGACTCCAAATCGTGATTCAGAATATGCGATAAACTCGCAGGATTAGTCATTCCTCAAGCACTTGAGACATCAGTTGCTAAAAGATCTTTCCACCCGCACGCAGTGTCATTTTGGAGCTGTTAATTTTGTATATAATAGATATTTGAATTTGTCCCAAGTGTATAATCGAGAATGGATCAGGAGGAAGAAAATAAACCCAAGTGGCTTTTGGAGCTAGAAAATCGAAAGCGCAAGGTAAGCGATAATCTTGATTTGTTTGCATCGAAGCGCGTAAAGTCTGTTCTGTCTAATTGCTTGTTTTTAATTTAAGCCACGATTAGCTCATGAAACGGGTGCAGGTGCGCCTTGTTTGACTTGTGAATCAGCGTGTCCTGGTTTGGATCTACACTTTTGGAGGAAAATATGCAAAAATTGCAAGTGCAGGGGAGACGATCACGACGTTGACGATGACGATTTCCCACAATTTCAGCTGCTTTTTGGAAACAGTGTCAAGAATAAGAAAAATCGTTCCGTCCGTGAGTAAATCTTAATTATTGTATTTATATCTCGTAAATCAAACAATAACGCTTGTATTTAAGAATATATTTATCTGTATGGATATAAAAGTTTTAATTTGAAAACTGAAAAATTCTAGTGCTTCCGGTACATGACAAAAAGCAAGCTACTCAAGCTGAAACTCCATTTGAGTGGATTCCTCCAGACACAACAAAGGAATTAGCTGCAGACTACATGAAAGCCTTGCCATCTGACAAAATGCCAATTAAGGGTTCGTCCGGTGCTGCTTTGCGGAGACTACAACTTCAGAAGCAACTGCCTTTGCATGATATAGATCACAAGGCATGTGACACCCTTACAGATAAAGAAAGAAAAGAATTTGAAAAATATTTGGATAATTTGAAAAACTGTGCTGGCCAAGGAAAAGTCACAAAGGTATTATAAAAAATTTTTTCTGCTCGTTTTTTAACTAGAACAGCCCTGACTGATGAATACTTAATTTTTTTGTGTTCTAGTTGACGACCATAAGACCTTTTGATAAATCTTTAATGACACCAGCAAATGCCACAGATGTTCAGCGGTTTAGTCCACAACACAGTAAACTATTACAGAATAACTCGCCAGCTGGATTGAATTTACGTACCCCAAGTAGTTTTATTCCAAAAATTCCACAGTCACAAACAAATGCAAATTTACCAAATTTTTCAAGTTTACTGAATGAAGGAATGAGCCCATTAACTCCTAACATAGATGTTGTACGTGCTCAACACTTGCAAGCTATGAATGAACCAAGTCCTGGACCTGGCCGTTATCATCATACTTTGGCAAAAATTTCTGGCAAAAGTAATTTAGCTGAAGCAGCTAGTGTACCAGGAACTTATCATTTAGGGAAAAGTCCTCTGGCCAATTCTGCTGCTCCCAAAAATTCAAATGCTAGACCTTATCATCACACTTTAGAAAATATATCTGGCAAAGGTAGTTTAGCTGAAACAGCAAATATACCAGCTGGCTATCATCTAGGTGGAAATCAAGTGGCTAATGCCAGCAGTCCAAAGGATCCAAATTCTGGGCCTTATCATCATAGTTTAGAAAATATTTCTAACAAAGGCAGTTTGGCTGAAACAGCCAGTACACCAGGGGCTTATTATTCAGGAGAAGGTCATCTAGCTAACTCCAGTGGTTCGAACAATCAAATTTTAGGACCCTATCACCATACTTTGGCAAACATTTCCGGTAAAGGTAATTTAGCTGAAGCTGCTAATGTGCCAGGAGCTTATCATGCAGGAGAAAATCATCCTACTAGTTTCAGCAGTCCTAAAAATTCAAGTTCTGGACCTTACCATCATAGCTTAGCAAATATTTCTGGCAAAGGCAATTTAGCTGAAGCTTCTCATGTACCAGGTGCCTATCATTTAGGTACAGGAAGTCACGTGACCAATTCTGCCAATTTCAAAAATCCAGATCCTACATTGAAAGCAGAGTTTAATCAAGAAATTCCAAGTCATATGCCTAATGAACATTTGCCAAGTCAATTGAAAGCTTACACAGAAAAAATGGGTGGACAAGTTGATCAAAATTTGGAATTCTCAAGTGACTTATCACCAAATGCCTTAATTGCTCAACAAATGTTATCTGAAGCTCTTCAACCACCAAGTGCCGTAAATAGTAGTAGTATTGTAGGTAGTAGTTTAGATGAACAAGGACTTTCATATATTCGAGACAAACTCCATGATAAATACAGCAACAAAAAAGATAATCAAAGTCCCATGGTACCAGCAGTAGGAGAACTTGATCATCTTGGGTAAGATATAAAGCTTTTTCGCAAACTGTATCAAATTAATAATTTAGACATTTTTATGTATTAACATACTTGTTTATTTTTCAGCTATCCTTCATTAAGTGCAAGTTCTGAAAATGTTATAAGAAATGCCGAAAAAGCTAAAGAAATCAGAAATAAGCTAAATCCAAATGAAAGTAAAAATTGGTTGCCTTTTCAATCGCCTTACTCAATTCAAGCTGATCTTAATACCTCTTTACCTGTACAATCAAATGTGATACATTCAGAAAACTTAAATCATTCCGTCTTTCCGCACGATGCCGTCGGCGGTGCCTCAGTTGCACTCCAGAATCCAGAAAACATTAGTCAATTACAAGAGGAAATGGAAGGCATGACTATGAACGCATCAAAAACGCACAAATGTCATAACTGTGACGAAAATATACATTGTGGCGATGTCGTCGTTACTGCAGAAAAAATCAAAGATGCAGTTTGGCATCCAGGTTGCTTTGTATGTTGTGCATGTAATGAACTTTTGGTAGATTTAGTATATTTCACTCACAAAGGGAAGCTTTACTGTGGAAGAGATCTTTCCGAGCTATTAGAAATTCCAAGATGCTTTGCCTGTGATGAGGTAAGTCGGAAAAAAAAACAAAAATGATTACATCAAAATAAAAATACATTTAGCTAAACACTTGCATATTTCCAACAGCTCATCTTCGTTCGTGAATACACTGTAGCAGAAGGCCATAATTACCACGTTAAGCATTTTTGCTGTTGGGACTGTGATATTCCATTAGCTGGACAGAAATACATTTCGGAAAATGATAGGCCTCTTTGTCTGCCCTGTTATCAACAGAATTATGCTAAAACTTGTAATACTTGTAACAATGTGATTGCTGCAGATCAACAAGGAGTGGCCATAAAAAATCTTAATTTCCATGCCAAAGACAATTGCTTTTGCTGTTTTACATGCAAAAAAAGTCTTCTGGATGGTCAAATTGCCATTAAAGAAAATAAGCCTCTTTGTAGTAAAGAATGCATTGCAGAATTTTTACAACGTAAAGCAATAGGTAGATAAGAAAGAAATCGTGCCAATGTATTAAAAATTTTATATATATATTTGTAATAAACAGTCAAGTGAATAAAAAAAATATTTTCTTTTCATATACATGCAAGTGTACATACATCTTCTTATAACAAAGTGATTGGAACATTTTTATAATCATTTGTAGGTACTATAGAACAGTAATGTATTCACAAACATGATGTTATCAATATCAACGTAATGTACATTTAAAGTACGCCTAATGAGAAAAATCCTTATTTTAAGACAACGTTTTACAATTCAGTAAAATCAAGTGCTTTAATCAAATTCTTTTTAGTTTTTTACCTTATATATAGGTGATCAATAAATGAACATTTATATTTCTTGATTCACCTTTAGTGCAAATGGAACAATATATGCAACATTTATATAAACAGCATCATAGTTAATAAAATATTTGAAGGTCGAATTTTTGTACGATGTATCGAATATTTTTAAAAAATAGTATTTGTTTGAAAAATTACTGTTATAAATTTTACTTGTAATAAAATCTTATTCGGAATCGCTATCAACAACTGATTGGATCCTTTTACGCGATTTCTGAACCGGAGATGTAGCTACTTCTGGTTCAGCCTGTAATTTTCGAGCGCTTCGAGTACCGCGAGTAACACGACCTGTTTAAAACAGAAAATTTATCAATAATCAATAATCTTATATTTTTCAAAAGAGCAATCTATGTGATGCACTTACTTTCTGCAATGATATTACTAGTATCCAGTTCTTGAATTTCTTTCTTAGTTTCATTTTTCTTCTTGAGTTTTTCACATTTTTCTAATGTTGGTCTTCCAACTATTCCATTTTCCTCCAGAAAATTACGAAGGAATTTTACTTTGGCTGCATCAGTTTTGCAATCTTTTAGCAAGGTTTGGTAACACCTAACTCGGATTCCAGCAGCTCTTATGTATTTTTTCAATCTCTGTATTTTTTCCGTGTTACCTGACTGAAGATAAATAAAAATATTTTTAAAATTATACATAAACATCATATCATAAAATATCTCGAAGAAAACAAAACTTAAACGGTTTTGCTTACCTTTTTTTTCGTATCACCACTATCATTATTACTTTCATTGTCACTTTTCTCATTACTAGATAATGCACTTGCTGAATCCTCATTTTTAGATTCAATTTTGTCATTTGATTCTTCCGGTTTTTCATCTGTTTCCTTTTCAACATTTTCATCAGATTTTTCCTTTGTGGATTCTTTTTGGTCTTTGTTTTTTTCTTCTTCTAATCGTTTTCCTGTATTTTTAGGAGTTTTTGGTGGCCTACCCCTAGGACGTCCTCTTCCTCTTTTGGCTTCTGTAGATTTTTCCACATTTTTCTTAGGACTAGATTTCTTGGCCTTGACCTTGGCTGGACTATACTCTTCATCAGAACCTGATGCACTATTCTCTGAAGCAGACAAAAGTTTTGATGGAGCTTTTGATTTGCCTTTCTTAACAGATTTTTTTTCAGTAGTCTTTGGACTGCTACTGGCCTTAGCAGCTGGTGATTTTGCTTCAGCTGAGTTAGGCGCATTTGATTTTTCTGTATCAGAAGAACTAGCATCTACTTCAGAATCATTTGGTTTCTCTCTAACAATCATTGTTTTAGCTCTAGGCTTTTCAGATTTTTCTTCTTCACTCTGTTCGCTAGACTCTTTGTCACTAGCACATTCAACTACAAGTTCTACACCATTTATGATTTCTGAATCTTCCTTTTTCTTTTTCTTAGATTTCTCTTTTATTTCATCCAAATTTTGATCAGAGGATTTCTTATTTGAAAAAAATTGATTAAAAAGGGTAAATTTGTATTCCACTTTCATTATAAATTAAAAAAAGTATAATTTTAACAGTATTAATATTTACCTTTGAATCTGTTTCTGAGCCTTCTACATCCTTTTCTTCTTTTTTTCCATTTGCTACGCCATTTTCTTCAACTTTTTCAACAGTATCGTCTTCTTTCTTTTCTTTGTTCTCATCGATTTCTTTTTTTTCAATGTCTGAATTATCTTTCAAATCAAGTTCCATTTTCTCGCTATCTGTAGCAGTTGTATCTGCATCCTTGGATGTATTCTGTAAATCTGTGTTGTCATTTTCACCATTCTTCTCTTTCTCTTTTTCACTGGTTTTGTCATCAACTTTCTTGCAGTCATCATCGCAAGTAGTATTTTCATCACTGATTAACTCATCAGTGCGAGCTTTTTTGACTGGTGCATCTGTCTCAACATCGGATGATTCTTCTCGAGGACGCTTTGTAGAGCCATTATCTTTTGATTCATTAGATTCCGCAATAACTTGGTTACTCTCACTGTCACTATGATCTGATTCCACCATTTTTCTGAGACTGATCTGTAACAATTAATCTCCTTAGAAAACTATAATTTAATCAAAGTTAGGTAGTCATAAAAAAATTAAAGGGCGATATAGCTAAATTTTATATTTCGTTTCTTTGTTACAATGAGTGACTAAAACACTTGAATAAAATGAATGTTTGCTTTACTAAGAGCACATGTATAACGAAATATGACCGATTATTTCTTCCGCAAAGTTAAAAGTTTTACATTTTGATTAATTGTATGCAATTGAACGTTATACCGGCGTGAAAGACTTGGTTACTTTCGTCTATAAGACAATAATATGAGGACACAATAGGTAAGTAGGTATAAGGTTCGTGTTTATCCGGAATCGCATGCGCGGGAAAAACCACAAGACATGACGCGCGAACTCACGATCATATATAAGTATATTATAAGCATGTGTATACTTTCTATTTTACCTTTCGCAGGAATTCTCCTGCAGCACAGTATCTCTAGCAGTGACTTGTCTATTTGCCAATTGGACGTTAAAGGTAAATATTTATCTAATTAGATACAGAGGATTTCACGTTCTTGTCGTTCTAATCGCGTTCTGCGCGGGACAATCTTGGCTTGTGTATAGTGCGAATTTATGTAAATGTATCAAGTATAGCAGATATACAACTCGCGATGCGAATTGTTGGATGTGGCGGCAGCACTGTTACCGACACTTATTATTATTTTTATTATTCATGCGAATATAGCAAGGGTGGAGCTTATATTCGATGCCGGTAATATGTGTATATAGATATCAATATATTTACGCGCGAACTTCGCTTTCGATTTCGACTAATTTTTCATATAAAATATAGGATACGATTACTGAATGAAAATGCAACAAACATTTAAATTAGAATTCTATTAAATATTAACAAGTATAAATTTGTACAAAACTGTCTAGTAACTGATAGCAAACATTCTATTAGCTGGTCACTGATGGTGTTTGCTTTCAAACTGTTTTCTCAAATACTTCAATCCAGCTGCGATTTGATCTGCAATATTGACACTTGCATGATCTGTTGAATCTATAACAATATAAAATATTTAATAATTTAAATATCATAATTAGTATTTTTAATTTAATTATGCAGCAAAGTATTTACAAACCTCCAGAAATTTGTGAAACATCATTTGCAGGAGGAAGTGGTATTTGTTCTTTCAATTCTGGTGCATAATTAGGTGCTGGCAATGGTCCAATGATATCCGAATCATTGCTGCTCTCATCTTGATTTGATTTTGGTAAATCTTGATTTTTATTTGCGTCACAATTTTTAAGGTCGAAAGATTCACCTCTTTGGAAATTGTTGTAAACCGGTGCAAACTCTTGTATCCTTTCTTTTCTCTTCTTCATAGTCCATTCTTCTTGTGACATCACATACCATTCATTACTTTTACCTAATATCTTTCCAAAGGCCTCTATTTTATTTTCAACATCTTCATGTTTCCTCTTAGTTGAAGCCTGTTTTTCATCTGATGATGATTTGCTTTGATTTGTGTCTGACTCTGTCTTTTCTTTTTCCTCATTTTCTTGTTTGGTATCTTGTTTTTCCTCATCCTTCACTCTCAAGGGGTCAGTCGAGCTGGTCTCAACAGTTTCCTCTTCACTTTCTTCAGCCGGCAAACCTGCTCTTATTCGTTGTCTCAACCTAGCAACTCTTAACCGGTTTTGCTGCATTCTTTCTTTCATGTCACGTATCTCTTGATTTTCTTTTTGCTTTTGTTCTGTTTCTTTTCTCAGTTTCATTAAATTTTCTTGCTGTTTAGCTCTTTCTTCCTCATCTTGAGAAAAGGCGTAGTATCCTACACCGTGTGTCCTTGCTTCGTCAAAAAGGACATCTTGGTAGTGAATATCAACTTTATTTGCTAACTTTGCCGTTTCTTCCTCCCATTTTCTTCTCATCATTTCGATTTCAGGTTCTTTTTCTGGTAATCTATCTTCAAAGAACAAAGGTTTTTCTTTCTTTTCTTTGTGCTGTTCTTTTTCAACTACGGTCTTCATTAGATAATCATCTTTTTCCTGCATTTTTGGTAAATCTTCCCGTAAACACTTTCTTGTGCGACCAAAACAATCCGTATATTCAACCCATCCATCATCAGAATCATAATCACTTTCATTTTCATTTACACCATTGTTCTTTGAATTTTCTTCTTCAGAGTGGTCTGAACTATCAGGCTTATGTTCAAAATCCACAAGAAAGTTTGGGTTCATATTATTATGGCTTTTTGCCAATTTTTCGTATAACCTAGATTTTGCTTGCAACATCAGTTTTGATTTTTTGAGTGCTTTAACATCTTCTACATCTTCTGACAGATTATTTTTTCCATCCTTTTCAGTTTGCTTTTTATTCTGTTTTTCTTGAGTTTTCCTCTCATTAGGTTTTGATCTATTAACTGGTCCAACATTTTCAAATTTGGCTTTGGCTGCTTCGACTTCTGCTTTTTTCCTGAGCAATTCTGCCTTCAAACCAACCAAAGAAGAATGGTGAATATTAATTTTACTTTCAGCATTCATCTTGGAAGTTTGCGAGTGACCTGTTTTAATATTTGTATTTACATTATAAAACTAATAGGTTCTGTATACACGCCTGAAGGTATTTATACAATTATATTTACATCAACTTTCAACTTTATTGTGACACAAACTGTACATACATACACACATATATGATATATGCATATATATGTATAATAAAATATAGAAATGGGAGGAGTATCTCGGACATTGATTGGACGTGCTTCGATTCACTTTAGGTTAGGTCCACATCGTCATCATTGATTTGAAATTATAATATGATATATATTCAGCGATGTAAAAATATTTATAACAAAAATACTTATATCAGTATCTGGAGAAAATAAATACAACTTTTTAGAGTAAAGTATAAAATAATTTATTTTATTGCGTGCTTCAATTACAATACTTTAATGTGTTGAGAATATTATTTATGCTATATAAATTTAAAGAAGTAATATGCTTAAAATCTAATTGCATCATTATATCAAGTGATATGCAAATCTGATTAACGTTACTTAATAGGTTTACCTAAATTTATTGCGTAGAAAAATTTGTTTTTTTACTATAAAAAAGGCATACAGCCGCAGTGTTAGCTATAAAAAAAAAACAATTATATATATATATATATGTATATGATACAAAATATAGAACCATATATAAATATTAAAATACGCTTTAAAAAATGCAAAATTAACTATAAAAAAATCACAGCTGAAAAGTTTTAAATCTAATATTTTCAATTTTGTAATACTATGCTATTACCTATTGTTGTTCTATAATTTTAACTATACTATGAATTGATAAATTAAACTATAAATTTAATATCTAAATTCTGATTTCTATTAATGAGCTATATTTCTGTGGTTTCAGTATTTCAGTGTTTGCAAGTCACGTACTGCTGGAAGGCAAAAAATTTTTTGCAAATTTTTGTAAGTTCTTGGACCAGTTAAAAATAATGATAAGCATTGCTTTTTGAATTCGAGTGAGTATTTTCGATTGTTGTTCTTTTTCTTAAACAGCTGAGCTTGAATTTTTATAAAATCAGATGTTTCTTTTGGAAAAAATTTTTCAGTTAATAGCTCGTATTGCTCTAGAGTAATATTATCCATAATACTAACAAAATTTTGTTGGACTTTATCTTTTAATTCTAATATCTCATTTCTTTTATTTTTTAAAAGCTTTTTGAATTTCTTTTTACTTGTTTTATCCTTTAGCAAACACGATTCAGTTTGACTAGATTGTTCCAATTTTGTGTCTACTGCTTTATTATCATCAAAAAAGCTAGTACTAGTTTGAGTACTTTCTTCTAACTTATCTATAATAATGCTTTCAGTTTGACTAGTTTTATCTAATTTCTCATCTACTAAGAATAATTTAGTTTGCGTAGCATCTTCTAAATTACCTTGGTAAATATTATCTGTTTGTGTCATTACAGCTAAGGTTTCAAAAGTATCCGACATACTGTTCAGTGGTGATGGTGATGTAATAATGTCTTGTCCATCTAAAATAGTCTGTGGTATTCTTTCAACTCTTACACCCTTATCTGGAATCAAAAAAGGCAAATCACCTGTTTCCAAAGAAGATGAATCAGTATTAGATGTATTGTTAAAAGGCAATAAATTTATTAAATCTTGATAATTGAAGGCTTCAACTGAGTTTAGTTGTTCATTGTCATCAATATCAATTGCTAAAGTACTGCCATCAATATTTATAAAATCATTAACTCTTGTACTTGAATACACATGATCGGATGGACTTGAATTTTGTAAATATTCTTGGGTGGCTTTAATTGCAGATACAGGCTCATTTATGCGTATCCCAGTAGCTTTAAAAAATTCATCTGCAGATATTTTTTCTGGAAAAATTAATATTAAAGTAAAGATAGGGATCAATGAATTGAAATATATAGATGAAATTAATAAATATAGCAAACTTACGCAATATACAGTTACTTAAAATATTTTCTACGGGATCTTGGGAGTTGGCAGTCTCATCTTTCTTCTTATCAACATCTAACGAGTCATCAGAGTCATCGGGTGGATCCAGTTGCATTGGGACAGAATTAGGTTGCAGTCTATTTCTCAAATCATTGAGGAACATTGTATCAGTAAAGTGTTTGGCACAAACTCTATAGCTGTTGAACAGCTCAATTGGTGTTTTTTCAAGGAGATCATTGCGATCGCAGGCTACTACCCACTGTTTGGATCTACACAAAACGAATGGGGCAATATTATTTACAGCGAGTAGCGTTGATTTTTACGAATTAATGGCATACCTTTGAGGATCTTTCGGAAAACGAAAGAAACTCCTCTTGTCGCGTCGGGACAAACCTCGGCAATTCTTGAAGGCGCAGTAATAACCGCCCTTTTTACTCATCCTTAACAACAAATAATTTCAAGAAAGTAGCAAGTTGTGCGGACTGGGCAGCGTGTGCGATAGTAGCTATACATACATACATATATATATATATATATATGTATATATATATGAATTTCAACCCTTTAATCTGCAGTGCAGACTGCATAGCAGCCAGCAGGGGGTGGATTGTGGATACATGTATACATACACAATTTGAAATGTATGTACTATATACATGCAAGCTGCAAGTGACGCATGCGCTTTGAAAACCAGCTGAAAATATTAATAATAAGATATCGGAAAAAATATGCAAATTAGCTGCGATAATTAAATGCATATAATACATATGAGCAGTGGTGTTTAACAGCTTGTCAAATCATGCGAATTATACCGTGATTGCTGATTGAGTCAATATCATCGCCACTATTTTAAAAAAATGTCTTGCTCATATATAAATTAAAAATAAAAATGATTGTTTCTTTCTTATAACAATTTTTTCAAGTGGTTTAAAATTAAAAGGAACGCAAGAATTGTGGTTTTATGATCGTCACGCTGTCTCATACCGACGTTAGTGACATGGTCACATAAATTTAGCATTTTCCGCGTCTCTGCAGGCACTCTGGCAGCCAAGTTCTCTTTGACGGCGGTACTCGTCCATACTGGAGAAACGTGGTTAGGTGCGGCATCGAATTTTACATTTTCCAACCAAAGAATCGAGTCGAATAAGTTAAATTTGTTATCCGCAGATCTACCTCAGCAGCCAAAATGTCAGGACGAAGTCAACCACGTCGTGTGCAGGAGCAGGAGCTGCGTATTGATTACGTTCAGTTGGATGGCTTGGTGGTTATGAAGATGGTTAAACACTGTCATGAGGAGACAACTAATAAAATGGAAGTGGCTCAGGGTGCCCTTCTTGGACTGAGTGTCAATGGTCGCCTCGAGATCACCAACTGCTTCCCATTCTCGAAAAACGATGATTTTGATGATGAAGAGGATTATCAACTGAACATGATGCGAAGGCTGCGCATGTAAGAATCTACTCCTGACTATTCACATATTTAGCATGTTTGTAGTACACAAATTGATTTTCTTGCTTTGTTTTTAGTGTCAACATTGACCATTTGCATGTTGGATGGTATCAAAGTGCCAATGTTGGTAACGTTTTGAGTTTTCCAATGTACGAGTCACAAATTGGCTACCAAGAATCTATCGAAGAGTCTGTTGTTATAATCTATGATACCAATAAATCAGATAGAGGATTCTTGATGCTTAAAGCGTACCGTCTGACTCCGGAAGCCATCAAGTTGTACAAAGATAATGAATTCACTTCTGAGGCTCTCAAGAACTTGAAAGTTGGATATGAAAATTTGTTTGTTGAGTTGCCAATCGTGGTCAAAAATAGTCCTCTGACAAATATTGTTATGTCTGAATTAGAAGAAATGATTCCAGAAGAGGCAGGAACCAAGTATTTGGATTTGGGAACTGCAACTGTTTTGGAAACTCAACTCCGTAGCATGATGGATCGTGTTGATGAACTGAACCAGGAAGCTATCAAATTCAACCGTTACCAGAGCATGGTTATTCGTCAACAACAAGATAAGAACAGGATGTTGGCAAAGAGACAGCAAGAAAATGCTGCTCGTGCTGCTAAGGATGAGCCACCACTACCCGAAGATGATATCAACAAGAGTTTGAGGCCAATTCCAGTGCCCCAAAGGCTCAACCCTATGATCACTGCTGGTCAGATCAATACCTACAGCCAACACATATCCCAGTTCTGTGCTCAAAGCTTGGCTAAGTTGTATATTACTCAGAGTCTCCAAAATGCAAAAGAAGCAAAATCATCGACTCGTTAATTGTAATCAGGAGTACGTTTTTTTAATAAACAAGAATGTCTTGACCAATGAAACAACACCTTTCATTAGAGTATGCTGCTGTAAACAAGAATCATCCAACTTGATAATAAACTATTGTATTAAAATCTGTTAATTTTTATTTTAAATTTTATAATATGCACTTGATCAATCAACGGTTGTAATTTCTAATTTACTTTTAGTAAATCAAGTTTATAAAAAGTTTTTTTTTTAATTTTCTAATTTGAAATCAACTTTATCAGTAAATGATTATTGATGCATTTATTGATCCCCTCCTTTATAAAAAGTATCATTTACTATTTATACTAAATTTAATTATTTTTCATTCTATACTTACGCTCATTTTTGAATGTTCTAATTCTAAAGAAAAGATAATAAAAAAGTTATGCGCATTGTTGCAAATATAAAAACATGATTACAAGGAATTCCTTAAAATTTACCAGGTTGGCAGCCCTAGCTAATCTAGCGTTAACCCGCAGTTTTGCGAGCAGTGGTGGGCCTGTATGATACGCCGTGTCGTAAATCGTATTTACGACGCGTCGAAATTAGATCGCGTGATTTAATACGAAATCGAATTCTTGTAAAACAATTTTTATAAAAAAATTAATCTTTATATATGAATTTTTGTCAGAAACTATTTATTATAATCAATAATAGTAATACAAAATTACAATAATATTATAGTAGTCTATTATAACTAAAATTACTCATTAATTTTCAATAAATAATATAATTCTAAATTTTTATTTTGGCTGATGCTAGAACTGGAATTCTTGTAGGAACTTCGAATATCTTAGTAACTGTAGAAGCAGGTATTTTCAATAAATTAATGGCAAAAGTTGATAGATTCTGTTGCTTTCCAAAATGTGCGAAATGAGCTATAACTTTTAGCAATCAATGTTTGGTTTCTATTATGGTCGTCTTAATTCTCGTTTACATGTTTTATCTTCTCATTTAATAAAGAGACTTATTTTTTATTCAACTCTCGTAAATTATGTATCTAAATTAACTTAATTTTTTAATTTCGCGGGTTTATTATTGTTTGCGACGTTTGCGACGTCTACGACGCCATATTACGACATATCATATACCGCGCGCATATCGCATAATGTGTCACAAATCGTATTCTCACGTCTTTTATCCACCACTGGTTTTGAGTCCCGCATTTTTAAGTTAACCACAGTACTTGACAGGAGTTTCTTCTTCGTTTCTTAAAAAAACTTAATTTTTAATAACAATGGTTTACGACAATCGTCATCGAACTCTGCTCCAAGCAATAATGCAGGGAGGAGCAGTTCTTGAGCACGATGCATCTCTCATATGTACTAAGATTTTCGGTAAGTGCCCTGCGTAAAAACCTCACTCTTTTCAATTTCCTGATACTTAATCGCGTGTATTGTTTAGTTATAAACGTAATAAAAAAACAATAATTTCAATAATTCTAGATTAATGAATGACGAGTTTGAATAACGATATTCTTTCTATTATTTTCTCTAGAATTTCGAATTTTTGTACTGTTTGATTAGAGTGATAAGTATATCTTTGTTCACAGGTGAGAGATTAAATGTAGCATCAGTTGCACAAAGTATTAATGACAAATTGGCTCCTTTGGCCATGGCAATGAAATCTGGGATATGTGAAATGAGCGGTGAGAAGTACTGGTCGATTGTTGGTACAACTCACGAAGAATCAATCACGTAATAATTATTTTATTAGTAGTTCAAGTACTTCTTTGGATATAAATTTTTATAAATTTATTTGTATTTTAGGGTACCATCCCAATTTAATACTGGCCAAAGAGCATTTTTAAGAGAAATTTACTCTGAAATAATAAGTGCTGATGATGGATGCATTTCAAGTACAGATTGTCTTAACATGTCCACCACATTAGATGTAAAGCTGTCGATAAGTGATGCTGACATATTTTTAAAATACTTGACTAAAGGAAAGTGGCTATTAATTAAGGTATCAAGTTTTTATATTATATATTAATTGAAATTTGTGCATCTTTAAAAAATGGAAAAATTACATGTTTTAGAATGGATATGTCTTTATGGGTGTGAGAAGCATTGTAGAGCTTATGCCTTACTTTAGAGCAACTTATCAAGATAACTTTCATAATTGTACTCTATGCAAAGAAATTGTTTTTCATGTAAGAAAGTAACATTTTTCAAGTGGACTGATTATACTCATTTGTTTTAAAGATAATTGTGTATTTCAGGGACGAAAGTGTGAAAATTGCAATAAGGTATTCCATTACTATTGCTTAGCTAAATATGCTAGTATGCAAAATGAAAGTAAGTGTCCACAATGCAGGCATACTCTGGATACCAGTTATACTAGCTTTGTAGCAGGTATGTTTTTAATAGTAATTAGATACATTTTTATTTGACATAAATATTATTTCTATATTAATAAAATTTTAGATGAATCTACTACTTCTCAAGTTGCTAATGGAAACGGGGAAGAGCAGCCAATGGATATATCTGAGGATGGTAATGATAATGGTGATAAAGATGATGATGATTCTGAAGACTCACCACCGATGAGGAGATTTTCAAAGAGAACTAGGACTCAATCCAAATAAGAAGAATAAGCTGTAAAAAATGCAAGTTTTTATTCACAATAAAAAAAATGATGATATTTGTACATGATATATGATTAGACCTTAATTAATAAATTTAATAATATATGTATTTTTATTTTCTGTGCTTAAATAATAATACAGTTTAACTTTTATTTGTTTAAATAGATTGGCTTCTGAGTATTTTCACCATTCAAGGACGCCAGGAATGTATTTTTCAATAAGTTGTTCATAATATGGCCAGAGTTTTTCAATATCAGGAACTTGACTGCTCTTGGTATACAAGTCATATTTGCTAAAATTGAACACCAGTTTTGTTTTAATTTATTGTTTTTCTCATCACGTGATATTAGGTATTAATGTTAAAAACTTACTTGAATTCTAAAACCCACTCCAACATGTTTATATCTTCTTGGGTACAGAAGTGCATATAATCGCCACCAGCATGCCATGGGTAAAATGAGTGGTATCTTATCATTGCTAAACCTTCTTTTGGTATTGTGCTCTTATTATGTTTCAATACTCGATACAGATATTCATCATGTCCCCATGACATCATTAAATTTTTCAGACCACAATTTGGCTTATACATTCCATATTTTGTACTAAAAAAACGGATATATATTACTGTATTAAATTCGAACAATCTGATATTTGATATGATAATTTATTGTACCGCAGAATTGTATTAGATGGATCGTGCAAAATTAAATTCGAAATAAAAATTTAAAAACTTGCGATAATTACTTGTAACGAGGAACCTTTCCATCAGGATTATCATTGAAGCTCGTTTCTCTGTAGACAATAGAGTTGCCCCATGCACATCCCACGGGGAATGTATCACCAACAACTGCCCATTGAGGTTCTCCATAAAATGCCATTACCTGCGTTATCGAGTGTAAAAATGAATGCGTTAAAAATGTAAATTCATCGTTATGAAATTTTATGAAATTTTAATCTTTTATAGACTAAGAATTGATATTTTAATAAAATAATAAAAAAAGCTATATTATAACATTTTGAAGCTTGCTCACCTTTCCTAAATCGTGAATAAGTCCTGTGAGGTGGAACCAGTCTTCGTTTGGATGGTCGTGTCTAATTTTTTCAGCAGTTTGGAAAGCGTGCACGATGTTTGGAAGGTCCGAGTCTGGATCACTTTCGTCGACTAATTCGTTTAGTTTTATAAGCGCTTGTTTCACTGTCATTTTGCATTTGTTAAATTTAAGCCATTCTTCCATTTTTGCTAAAGAAAGCATATATTATGTAAAAAAAAGATCACCAACCAAGTGCATCTTAATTACGAAAATAATAATATCAGAATTTCTCTACTTACATTTTACAAAATCAACAGTCTGATGGGTATGCATATTTAAATATGTTCGACGAACGCGTTCCTTAATAGGATCTTCGGGATTTTCCGAGTAGTCTCTAAATTCGCTTTCGAGTTTACCATTGTAAATGGTTTCCGGGCGAAGTTTTTCCGAAGGATCAAAAATCGTTAGATTTTGAACGGTCGTCTATATAATGAAAATTAAAAAAAAAGTATACAACATGGTAAATCAAAGTTAGAAATTGTACAAGCTTTGATGTTTAATTATTATAATCAAGTATTTGAATTTTCATCAAATTCGTTACAATTTTGTTTCGCGAAATTGTAAGAATCAAATATTTTCTAATAAATTTAATTTTCAATATTATAAAAACTTGAACAGCAAATAGAATAGGATTAATTAAGATATCAAATTTGTAACTTACGGCAATTTTTGTTGACATGATTCAATCTTCCTCAAGATAATTAAGTATAATGCGACAGCCACTGACAAACTAAATCTTGACAGTTCCGTCTTTAGTTTATAAAGCAGCCGAGTATCACCCTTGACCCTCACAAGCGATTTAGTCATTTTATATGAGATCTCCCACTATTCCCAACGAATATAACGCTCGATGCGATATCAGGCGATTACATTTCAAAGAACATGCCTATATAAATGCTACAAGTATGTCTTATGTTTTTATTTTTATCAAACTTAATATCTATATCAATATCTCGCTGTATGCAAATTTCAACGCTTTACAATATATCTCATTACGATTATTGACTAGATATTTTTTTTTTTATTTTTTTGTATTGCAAAGGAATGAATTTATTCAACAATTTAGACTTGAATTAACGTACTATTTGATACAATATTTTAAATAAATTTCAAATATTGTATCAAATATTATCCTTGATTTTAGAAAGCGGCAATTCGTTGAGTATACACGCCCATGCGACCACTAATAGAGCTATTCAGATAAGGATTTATAAAAAGCTCTTTAGTCTGAACAGTAAATTTCTTAATTTTATGATCCAGAAGCATGACTTGCGCTTCAATTTTGTAAGTAATGAATTATCCAACAGTACTTAGTATTAGTATTTGAAAGAGATTTATAGTTCCAAAGTACTCGATACAGACGCATTTAATCGCATTACTTATAGGAAAATTTCTTGAAAACAAAATAAAATTTTCTTGTGCGATATACGCAAGAGATTATGATTAAAATTTCTCTGCAACATAGTTGAATGACTTGCATAAACGTATTATTTTCAAAGATGATCTTGAATATGATTAAATATAAAAAATAGATACAAATATACTGACAAAATAAAGATCGCTGGTATAAAACAAAATTCTATACCTATGTAATCAATTTAAAATAAACTAGTTCTTAATTCATAAAAAAAATATAAACACAAAAATATTTTCATGACGTTAGAACAAAAATATTATCGTCTGTATCACTACAACTATCGAGCAAAAACATTAATGACGCCAAGTTCAATCACATAAACGAATGTATATTCATGCACTTGTCTCTCTTTCTTTTTATGTTTCCAGCTGTTTAAAAAAAATATAAACAAATAATGCAAAACAATCTGATAACTATTACAAAATCTATTGTTGTGTGTATACATGACACGCGCTTGAAGATAGTGTTTATCTGCGTAAAGTTGTAAATAAAAGATATATACAAAGACGTGAATATCGCTTTATCACAAATATCAGTAGATGGAAAGTTTGAATAGTAAGTATATAGATTAAATACAAAAAATCTTGTACTATATAATGATACAATAGTAAAACTTTTGAGGAAGAAAGCTTGCAAAGTATAATTTATAATGTACCAAGCATCTGCAAATCAACATCGCAAATACATTGTGATAATTGCAGGAAAATGTACCCTTTGCTATTGAGCGCTTTACATATTTGTGCTCTAATGATAATAAGGCTTATTATCAAAAGAAGTATAAATGGAATTACTCAATATGATATCTTGTCTCATATATACGTCTACGCAATATTAGAAGACAAGACATGCTTTTAAGCTTAGCAGAATCAAAGGCGTTTATATGTTATTGTTTTGACGTCACTTTATACGCAATATATTAACTCTATAAACATTGCATACAAGATTTTTTACTAACCTTGACCACACGAAAAACGTGAAATCTGTGTCAAGTGTATACGATCAAATTAATTTAGAACAGTTTCCAGTAAAAAATGTCTTGAAAGCAAAATCAAGTTTAACTGATAGCTCTTATGCTCGTAATAAATAAATCTTTTGTTTTGTATAAAAATCATAAAAAATACTCAAGAGTAAATTTTAACAAAAATACATTTTTATTCATTATCATCTTTTTTCTTTGTACAAATTCTAATTTACAAATAATTAAAATTTAACGATAACATTGAAATCAAAAGGAAAAATAAGATCCTTATAGTAAAATGCTCTCAAAATATCAAGTCTTTATTTCATATCGCAAAAGGGTTTAAATCCTTGAAAAAAATGTACATTCTTCATATTTACATACGAATTCACATGATTCGTTCATCATTTCACGAAAATGTTTTACGATGAACTAGAATTCGAATCACTAGAACTACTTTCCCGTCGATGTCGCGAAGAAGTGTGATGCCTGTGAGGACTTCGTGATCGTGATCGTGATCGGTGCTTGGATGAAGACTTTTTACTTTTTTTCGTTTTGTGGGATCGGGAACTGCTAACGCTTTCGCGGTAACTGCTGTAAACACAAGAATTTCATAATTTTTTTTCAGATAATGTTCAATCAAATATGTTTGTATCAATTTATGCTTTTTTTGATGTAAAATAATTATATTCAATGCATTTTTTATTATACTTGAACAAATTAAATTAAACATAATTCTTTTCTTAAATAAGATTTAAATAAAATCGAACAAAAAAATGAATATAATATACCTTCTGTGAGTAGATTTTTTCTTTTTGTGTTTCTTGTGACTTCTGTGTCGATCAGCATAGCTGGGACTCCGGCTTCTAGACCGTCTCGACCTTTTATTAGATGCGTCTACTCCTCTTAATCTACTCATTAAAGAATTGGTATTTATTCGTAATTCTTCAATTTCAATATCTTCCCTCGTAGGCGGAGAATATGAGGGCGGTGGTTGTGGTGGCTCTTCCTTTGTTATACTAATCACTGGTATTTCGGGTTTAACTATGGTGGGAGCTTGGATCTGGCTTAAAAACATTGCAGCTTTTTTTCGTCTTTCCATCTGAAGTTGCTTTTCTCTTGAAACAGCCAATTTTTTTTGAGCTGATACTAACATTCGATCTCTGAGCTTGTCATCGGTCTGTTTTTCGCGAATTTCCTTCTGACAATCTTCAAAAATGTCATCAGTGAGGTCAACGAAATCGCTAACTGGAACGTGTGTAGATTGTGATTTTGCAGATCTTTTGCTCTCTAATAACTTTTCTGATAAAGGCTTTTCCATTGTTGATCTGGATTTGCAAGACCGTTCCGAAGAAGACTTGGCCATTGCAAGTCGTTCTGATATAGGACGGTCTGGCATGATCCTTTCCGCTGCTGGTTTTTCTAAAATTATCGGCTCTTTTTCTGCTTTAGGAGACAGTGGTACTTCTTCTTTTATGGGAACCGGAGATTCAGGTTTAGTATTCGTTTCCTTTTTATCATCGCTAGTTTCGTCATCGCTCTCCTCTAAAGGTAATGCATTTCTTTTTTCTATGACGTTACCCTCTCCTTCCTTGGGTTTTTTAATAGAAAACGATACTGTAGTGACTTGTTTACTAGGACTTTGTCTCGTACTGCTTTCGCTCATTTTCTTAGCTTGGATCATTTTAACTCTCTTTTGTACTTCTTCCATTCTTTGCTGTTTTTTCTGAAGTTCCTCCAACTTTTTTTGCTTTTCTTCCTGTAATTCTTGTTTCTGCAACAACTCCTCCTCTGTAAGTACTCGAGGATTAATGGCTCCCTCGTACATTGTGAGTTTGTGTGCGTAATATCCATGGTATTGATGCGACAACTCGAGAAAACTAAACCGAGGATCACCCTTGTTTTTCACAATAGCTTCGAAATCGCGCCCATTCTTAGCCACGTAACTCGCCATTTTATCAATGATGATCTGTATGTCAGCCGGTGGCACGATAAACGAAGGTCTACTGAGAGGTTTAGGTGGCGTAGGTCCGTAAGGAACAAGCGGCGCTGGCTCCTTTTGTGGAGTTTGTACAGCATTAGTAGCAGGTGGTGACGGTGCCACAGGTCCAATTTGTGGCATGGGTGGTGTTATAGCATTACCGTTCACTCCGTAGAGAACAGGGCCGTGAGCATACTGTTGAGGAGGCGGGGGGAACGGTGGAAAATTCTAAACAGAAATTCAACAAATTGAAGTGTTAGTTGAACTAAAGTACAGCAAAACTAGAATACTAGTACTACTTACTGATGGCATTGCATGATAAAATCCAATTGGTGGCATTGGTGGCGGAGGTATGACTTCCTGTGGTGGAGGAGGTTGTTGCTGCTGCTGCTGCTGTTGTTGTTGTTGAAGTTTTGAAGCTGGAGGTTTCCCAGTGATTTTATTTACCAACATGGAATATGCACAGTCTGCCGATGGTTTGTAATTGATGCTTGGAATACTGGGAGCCTAAACATTAAATATTATTTATTATAACTTTCACTCGAGAATATTACGGGTCAAGTGTTTTTTAAACGTACCGCTTCAACCTTAAGAGATGATGCAAGACTCGGATGGAGATAGGGTTCATCATCCTCCTCTGATTCCGATTCCGGCTCTGTCAATTAAAATTTTAAAAATTAGATTTTTGGTCAAGAATTTTCAATACTCACGTAATATAGCACTGAAGATGGATCATTAAAATGTAAATGTAACTTTGGTACTTACTGTGGCTGCAAAATAAGCAGAATCAAAGGAGATGTTGGTAAAGATTTCCAGCTTATAATTGAGTTACTTTCAATGAAGACAACATCAATCATGATATAATAATTCTTTCAAATGTGGTCTTCCATTCGATTGAATAAGTGAAGAAAAATATATAATCTATTTACATATAAAAAAATTGAATGCGTACCAGATTCTTCCTTTTCAGGTTGTTTTTCTGGATTGTATTTCCCAGATTTTATAGCCCCTAAGACGTGCTTATAATACGGGTGTAGCTCTCCATCAATAGACAAAAATGAAAATTGTGGATTGTTTGCCTGCTTTGCCTTTATGAGAATTTCCATTTGACTGCCTTGACGACTAATAAATAATGCAGTTTTGATAATGATTGCATTGAGTTTTTGCGTTTCAGGCTGAAAAATAATAAAAATAGGTTAAAGATAATAATTTAACGGTATAAATGTTTATAATCTCAATTTTAAATAAAACTTACAACAGTCATGTTTTCTGGAATTTCCAATGCAGGCTCAGGTACAAATGCTTCATCCTCTTCATGCGATCCTTCTGACTGTTTTGGACTTTGCGAGTCTTCGCCAGACTTTTTCTCATCGTCATAGTTAAATCCAACTTGACTATATGATCCTTCAGAGTCGAGAGCTTGATGCAGCCTTTTGATTTCCTCTTCTGTACAAGAATTATTGAATCATAAGAAATTGTTACGAATCAGTAGCATAAAGTAGCATAAATGATTAGATAGTTACCATGGTACAAAGTCTCTTCAGCATCGTTGTTGTAGAGAGATCTGTACCTTTCCTCATCACAGACTTGTTCCACTTTGTATTCATCTTCGGTCAGGATGGTCCGATAGTCAATACCACCTGGTGGTGGTTCATAAATCCGCAGATCTCCCAGAGCTCCTCGGCCATCATATCTATAGACATAAAACAAAGTAATTATAACAACAAGTAGAAGGAAGGCATAGTTTTATAATCTCAGCTTTCAGTCTGCATCTGAAAAGAAAAAAAAATTTAACGATAAATTCTGCCAAGATGTACTCTGAAATGGTAATTGGTAATTGGTAATGTCAAGCAAACCTCGATTGAATTTTCAGAATATAAATGAACACAATTTGTATGAAAATTAACATTGAATTCACTAGTCTATAATCCTTTAAATCACAATGATGTGCAGTATCATCGAGTAGATACACAGATAGATTTAATTAACAAAGTGAATCTCGAGCATTGTCATTTACTCTTGGCCAATTGAATCGCTATAGTACATACCGGTCCGATCAATCATGATTAAGTATGACCATCGGTTTTTCACCTGTTTTTTGTTCTCTCTCTCTCTCTCTCTCTCTCTCTCTACGTTGTGTCTCACCTTTCTGCAGTCTCTGAAGGCTCTCCAGCTACTACAAGCCATCTGACAGTGGGCAGTGGATTTAGATACACGTCGGAGCAATACATCTGCACCTGCTGAAAGCCTTAAACAGTCTCCAGATTGCTTACACCTTCCCTGAGCATAAGTAAAGAATCGAGGGAAGAGACATAATATTGTATCTCTCTGTGCGATAGCTGGCTAATTGAAACAAGTCAATGAAACATCGTATTTGCTTCGCTCGCCTGAGCGAAACTGTTATACGAGCACAAGTTGAAATTAAGGATAATATACTATTAGATGTGATTATTGTTTTCGTGTGATTTGTTTTGAGGTTAGGGGGAAACGGACCTGTCTATCTTCAGTGTGCTATCGCCCATCCACGGTATCAAATGTTTGCCCTGATCAATCAATTTCGCCTTCTCGTCATCCCGAAACAATTTGCAGCTGTAACCGAAGACTAGAAGCTCCTGCGGCTCCTCTTCTCCAGTCTTTTTTCGCAGAATTCCGGAGTCGACCACCCATCGTTGTCCTTTCGACGCCATTTTTTCGCACACTGCTGGCTAGGGCTGCTGCTACTTCTGCTGATGCTTCAAGCTCCGACTTGGAGCATATATATAGGTATACGTATAGTGTTTACGATATCCACTTGGCTCTCAGCAGTCCCAGCTGCCTTCGGTCGCGTTTGCTAGCATATACTATACATTTTTGTACACTACGCGCTATAACTACTATAACTATAGAGTATAAGAGTATAGAATGAACTATATAGAGTCGACTGATGTGCTCCTTCGTGCAAGCGCGCCAATGTCTGGCCAATGCTCTGACGCCACTACTTGATCTCTCTTCCGACCGGGCGAAATACATGAAAACTAAAGAACCTGTAGCTCGAATAATTCAATAACCACTTGTAAAAAGAGGAGAAAATTAACGAAAATTGTAAATTTTACTGTGTGTATCGTATAGACAATTCGAATGGTCCAACGAAAAATAGCGAATCGTCAGAGTACTTATCCGCGAAGAACCATGAGAATTCGCCAGCATAAACGCATCCTCGGCATCGCAGCCATTTAAAACATTCCAAAAAAATGTCGTGGCTTCTTTCAGTTAGAAAAAAAATGCATTCCATAACGGTCGCAGAAAAGTCAAACATCGGCTATAGTTGGACTCGGTATCCCCCTTTGTCCCTTTTCCATGCGAGGGAAAAAAAAACGGGGGGGTAAGGCCAGGCGCCAACAGCTCATCTCGCCCCGAGTTCTCCTCCGGACGCTAAGCTTTGCCGGCTTTTTCAGCCAATGAGATCCGTCCATTTCCGCCGTGCGGGCGTCGCCATTGGCCGGTTTCGACGAAAACGCGTACCTCGTGACCGTTTCTGGCGCTGGCGCGCGCAGGCACGGCCGAAAGTAGGGGAAAGGAGAGCCATCAGACTCTGCCGAGGTGCCGACTCGAAGAGCGAGAAGAAGGAAGCAACGACGATCAGCATCGCAGCTCGAGTTTGTAGTGCACGCGCGGAGAGTAGCCTCGAAAAATCCAAGCCAAAGGTCGCGAGAGATCCGCGTGCATCGTCCAGCCAGACACGCACAGCAGTCCCCAACTTGCAGTGCCTTCTCGACTCTTGGGCGAATCTTTCTTCCGGCCGCCGCCGACAAGTCGCGCTCTTCCTACTACTCTCTCTCACTCTCGTCGAGCCAACAAGGAGGTAAGGTAAGCAAAGCTGAAGCCGACGCCGCCGTGCGTGTGTGTGTCGCCGGCATCTTAAAAAAGTATACTCGCCCCTGCTGTTACCAAGCCAGCCGAGCCGTTGGAACTTCGGCACCGAGAATCTCGTCCTCGACTTTTTCGAGAGACATTTTTTTTCTCTCGCCGAGTACGTACGTGCAGAACAAAACGGCAGTGGCGGCGAGTCAGGCGCGCATCGTGGAAAAAGGCGGGAGCTGATGCCCCGTGCCAGTGCGAGTCGTCGCGCATTTCTTCGCCGGCGCCGAAAATTCGAGCGTCGTTACGCGCGCAGGATTCCGGGGAAGAAGGGACGCGCGCGCGCGCGCGCCTGCTGGTGAAGGGAACAAATTTCGGGAGCTATAGGCGGCTATTGATATAGAGGAAACGTTCGTTTTCGGAGAAACGAAAAGCCGACTGGCGGCAGCGCGCGCCAAGTGCGCAGCGCTTTCGAAGATGTCCGGCTCTCTTGTCGTGCGTGATAGTGTACGGCGACGGCGCTTCTATCCTGTAAAAAGCGTTAACTGACTGCGTAGCCGTTTTTTTTCTCTCTCGATACCAGTTGGGCCGACGTTGCCTTTGTTCGACGACTTTTTTCACGGGAATTTTGCGGTTCGAGCGATTTTTGCCATGGGCGTTCTGTTTGGACTTTTGCAGATAGCACACGCCGATATATCATGTGGCGCAATTTTTTGGATGATGCAAATACGACTTACTTTTTTCTTCGATGACTCTCGTTGGGCATGAATTCGAGCGTTTTCGCAACCTGCAGTTATTTGGAATTTTGTTTACTAAATTACTCATGCTCAAATTTATTGTTTTTTCAGAAATGGCACCCAGGAAGACGACCAAGAGAACAGATGCAGAGGCTGCGGAACCTGCAGCAGCAGTCACCGATAATAATGATGTCTCTGCTGCCAAGAAGAAGAAGAAGGAGGTAACCGAGGAACCAGTCACCAGGGAAGCGAGGTTACCAAGGGCAGCTAAAAGCAAACCCAAGCCAGAACCTGAGCCTGCACCAGCTAAGGCTGCTCCAAAACAAAAGGCTGCGGCCAAAAAAGGAGAGCAAGCTGAAAAGAAAGCTGCGGGCAAGAAAAATGCCAAGAAAGCTCCTGAAGCCGAGGTAGAGGAGGAAGAAGTAGCTGAGGAGGAGGAGGAAGAGGTCCAGGAGAAGCCAGCAGCCAAGAAGGGAAGGGGAAAAGCTGCAAAGAAAGCTGATACCCCAGAATCAGATGAAGGTTGGTATTGATAAAACATTGGCTTTCAAAATCATGCTCGACTGGAATTTATTGAGTTTATTTTAATCTTTTCCAGCTGAAAAGCCAGCAGAAGAAAAGACTTCCCCGGTAGCCAAGAAAGGAAAGGGACGAGGTGCCAAAGCAGAAGGTATATAGTTTTTTTGTAATTGATGTCATCAACAAGGTTTTTGTAATTCTAATTTTTTGATTTTTTTTTCTGATTTCAGCTGCTCCTAAGAAGGGCAGGGGTAAGAAGGAAGTGGAAAGTGATGCCGGAGCTTCTGATGCTGATAACAAGAGCGATACTAAAGAAGAAGCTGCAGATGCTGAAGAAGAGGCGACGAAAGAAAACGGCGTTGAATCGGAAACGCTAGCAGCAGAAAACGGCAAAGAAGCGACGCCAGAAGAGAGTGTCGAAACTAAACCGGCGGCGGCGAAGAAAGGAAAGGGTAAGGCGCCAGCCAAAAAAGGCAAAGCCGCAGCTAAATCAAAAGCTGCAGAAGCGACGAACGGAAATGAAGAGACGAACGAGCCTGAGGCCGTAACCGCTCAAAGCGATTAGGATAAGAAATTTTAATTTACACTTTTAAACTTGTATTATTTTTATTATTTAAACCGTGTTACGAGAAAGGTGTTGATTTCACGAGTGTCCTATAACGATAATTAATGTAATACAAAAAATTCTTTAATTTTTATGATTTCCAATCGATCACTAATACAAGCTTGTACTGTAAAGATATAGGACAAAACGGTAAGGAACATATTTTTGAATACTGTACATGCGTGTAAAAGTTGTCTTCGGTAAATGTAATTACTTCTAGTTCATAGAATACAATGTTTTGTACTTTTAAAATACCAGAACAAACCGTTTATTAAAATAAAAAAATTTATTTGATTCCAATTGAAACTTGCGCTTGTATTTTTGTTGGGTATCCTACTGAACAGTATGGGCCTGACTACCGTATCCCAAAAGACAACCGATTAAATCGTCTAATGCGATTCAGACCTGAAAGTAAAAGAAATATGACCTCAAAAATATCATATAACCATGTTACTCATTAGATCGCACAAAATCTATCATTAACAAAGTGTCGAATATTGTACTGTGCGTGGTCAGCTGATTTTATTAGTAGAACTATTTTTATATCACTATCTCTGGATAAGTCGGCTATAATGATAAGATTATATGTATTAATCTAGTTAGTTCTGCAGACAATGTTTTGTTGGACCAGAAAGAGAAGTGATTTTAATAAAAAAATTCTTGATTATTCAATGGAAATAATAAAAATGCAAAAATATTTTTTATACGTTATCAATTGTTTATATAAAGACTCAGAAAAGAGAAGGCTTGATATTACGTCTTTTAGAGTAATCAAATCATATAGGCGTGTGCATTTAAAATTATATCTTTTGACGTATCCCTCGAATGAAATAAAGATGTTACGATGCAAAATAACGTGTGAGGTTATTGACTCAATTGTGAGAATCATGCAACGTTTACTTTTGGTACTTGTCATTGGTGTTCCCAAAAGTCATATATATATATATATATAGACTTGTAGTCACTTTGTATGTAGATTGCGATAAACAACTGCAAAAAAATTTATCGCATCGAAGTATAAATAAATCACTTATTTCTTTCATAACTTTCTGTTATCCAAGTATTTCAAATCAGATTTGTAAATTTGCAATTTTTGCCGATAATAGCCGGGCGTTTTTATAAATGACCAAGCTTCCCCCTATTACACGATTTGTTGTTATTTTCCATTTCGTTTCTTGTGACTATGTTTTGAACGAAAAATATTTACAATTTCTTTCGAATTAACGACATGTCTTCAAATATTAGCATAATAATCAGTGCAAAGGAATTTGCATTTCACAGGAAAATCTGTTTCTCAGCACACTATATCAAAGTTAAGTATGTGTGCACAGAAACAATATGACATCACCTCATATTCATTGGAAATAAATAAAAAAACCGCACCTGCCCATCATCCGCGAACACAATAAACAACTTTCCCACAGTTTCGTCATATCTAAATTTAACTGTGCGACTTGCAACGATATTCTTCCTGCTCATCGACACAATATACCATAATACCTGCATCGCGACGACACGAGCGAACAATCTTATCGTATCGCGCGAACTGTGGATCACTAGAAAGAGCGCGAATCCTCGAAAATGTGTCATAGCCTGGAAAAATCATGCACAGCTGCGCAAAGAGGCGCACGACTCGCAGATAAGAGACGTTGCCGCAACGCGATAAGCTATAATATGTATACTCGTACATTTTTCCCTGTGTATAAAACCGTCATTCTTTCGTCAAGGTAGTGCAGAACGAAACTCCAAGTATTACCGATCAGTGCGCAATTCGTGAAAGCAACAAAGAAAATGGCAAGACAGTTGATATTCGCCGCTTTGGCCGTTGCCCTGGCTGTAGTGGCCGTGAACTCGACGCCTTACTACGGAGGTGCCTACCAGCAATACGCAGCCGCGCCCAACAAGTCCCACAACTTGATAATCGGTAACCGCCAGGCGGGCGACCGTCTCGTCTACCAGGAGAACATCGTCAAGCCGTCCAAGTGGCTCCAGGTTATCGAGGTCAAGAAGAGCTTCAACATAACTGGCTACCTCATCACTCAGATCCGTGCTATGGACCAGAAGACCAACGGTAACGGTGCTATCGCCAGCCGTGTCGATGGTGGAGTGGGCTACAGCAATGTCACCTTGAAATTCAAGAGCCAGAGGAGTCACGGCATCAACTTTGTCGTTCAGATTTACGCTAGACCGCGTTACTATTGAAAAATTATTTGTTGTTAATCGTTGAATCGTCTTAAATATACGCTTTAATATTTATACAAACAACATTGCACGTATGTTTTGATTTTCTACGTCACCTTACCCATCGATTTCCTTTCGTATCCTATAAGTAGGGTAAGAGCGTAATTTTAACGCAGCAATGAATTATTTATCTAACCATCGTCTTGTACACTCGATCGAAACACGTGTTCAGAATGTTCCTTCAATCAGAAGCACACTTGACGAATATTATATTTGATAAGATAATACAAATTCCAGAAGAAAATTGTCCACGCTCTACACATTAATCTGGCCAGTCCAGTGCTGCGGTACACAAGTCTCGAAGTCCCAAGTTAAATACGTGTGACTAGTATTCAAACAAAAAAATGAAGTTCTTCGCGAGTTTCTCTGCAATCCTTGCACTCATTGCTGTAGCTGCAGCATCTACTGCCGATTTTAGTATTAGAGCATCTTTGGAGAAACAGGTGGCAGCAAGAGATGAATCTAACAACCTGATTGTGGGAAAGAGACATCCCAACGACAAGCTCATGTACCAAGAGAACATTAACAAGAGAGCAAATATCGTAGGAAAGAAAACCATCTACGAGGAGGTCATCAATGTTCCAAGAGATCACGTTATTACCGCAGTTCGAGCCTTGGACATGATGACCGATGGAACCGGTGCTTTCGTCGTCGTTACTGGAGGTGGTCCAGGTCAGGAAAGCGTCAGCTTGAGATTTAAGAGCCAGAGATTTCACGGAATCTATTTCATCGTTCAAGTCTACGCCAAGCCGAGATATCAATAAAGTGGTGTGATTTTTTTATTGTATGCATAACAATGTAACGTTACGACATTATGAATAAATCAATATGATTGAAATACAGCGATTCATTCACTCTCTATCTATTCTAATAAATTTCGTGTGAAATGGGTCCGCTGGTCTAAGCACAAAGTCTCCTATCAGTTGCATGTCACGTGTGCTGTCGATTGGCTCCAAATAAAAGTTATATAATAATCTCGAACACACGGCTTTTACCTCCATCCAACCGAACTTTTGGCCGATGCAATTTCGCGGGCCCGCGCTGAACGGTAAGTAAGCAAACGGATGACGATGGCGACAGTTCTCCGGTAAAAATCTGTCGGGGTCGAATTTTTCCGGTTCTGTCCAGAAATTCGGATCTCTGTGAGCATCGATGATCTGACATATTACGACGACTCCCGCCGGAATAGTGTAATTTTCTGGAAATAGAATTGGTGGTATGAATGCAATTTTCAGATTACAATTTACGCGTGTATACAAGATAATTACTCAGTTGAATGTCGTCCACCGTATGGCGGAAAATCGTCGAGGCGATCGGATAAAGTCGCATCGACTCTTTTATACACTGTTCGAGGTAGGGCATCTGCGAAAGCTCTGTCATTCCTCTTTTGCCTCCGCTTCGTTCCAAGACTTTGCAGACTTCGGCTCTAGCTTTATCCTGTAATAAAAACAATGTTCAATTTCCGATTAATAAATTGTAAATTAGTATCATTTTAAGAAGCTTACTTGACATTTTTTATTTTCGGCCATCAGCATCGTAAAGTACGCCATAACCATTCTAGTCGTGTCTGTGCCCTGTAGTTTTATTGCTTATTATAAAATTAAACGAAAATGTCAAAATAAAATAAAAACTATAACTCACGCCCAGTAAGAACGTGTCAACTTCCTCCTTGATTCCCTTCTCATCCAACAGACCGTCTTTTTCAGCTGATAGCAATATATCAAGCATTGGCAATTTCTTTTTGTGTCCTGTAAAAAAATGATGGATCATCAGTTGTATTTTTACCTGGTCAAAAAGTGATGGACAATATAGGATATTTCATTATCTACCTATGGCGTAGATACTTTCGGATTCATCTTGATTTTCCAAACTATCTGTAAATTCTTTGTAACCCTTAATACCTCCGAGCATTTCATGATACTTTCTTCGTTCTTTGATGATCTATAAAGTCATAATAATTTTAGACATTGAAAAGCATATGCTTAACAATAGGTATACTTGGAAGATTATAATGATTGAGAGTAGTGTAAACAACCTTATCCGTGAATTCTCGAAGAACTTTTAGAGCGTGAATTTGCTTACGCCCGATTTCCGTGAATGGAGTCATCATCCAGTCTAGTATGTACGGTCTTAACATTCTGCGAATAATAATCTTTTATCAGTAACTATTTTTAAATATGGCCACACAACTATTTTATATACCTGTATGTGAGAACGATACCCATATCTTCAATGGCTTCTTTGTAATCTTTTATAACTTTCTTATCCGTTTTGTCCAAATCAATGCCCATAGCCGATTCTGTATTGAAATAAGAATATTCTTTTTTAATAACAATCTGCCTTACACTAGTGGTACCAATTAAATTGCAAGAAACCTATAATAATGTTCAAACTGACATCCGCGTAGATGGGCAAAACGTCTAGTACAAATTCCTTTCCATTGGCTCTCAATTCCGTCATTAATCTGCCCGATTGTTCGTTCATAATATCAACGTATCTTCTCAACATATTGAAGTGAAAGGCAGGCGTCAACATTCTTCGTCGGGCGCGATAGGTATCGCCTTCAAATTAAAAACGTCGTATTATATATAAAATGTTGCGAAATAGGATACAAAATAGAGAACTTGGAATTATTACCCTTGTTCGTGAGTAGACCATCGTTCAGCCAGGAACGTAAATATTTGTAAGGGAACTCCTTGTAACAGGCTTTTTGGCTCGATAAAATTACCTAAAATATATGAGAATTGTTATTTTCATCAAAGAAACATTAAACCTTTCGAAAAGTGGATTTCAAACAGTTTGATTTACCTCCAGATCATCGGGATGACGGACACTCAACAGAGGCAATCCCATAGCCCATCCCTTGCAAATAGGGTACCAGGTATCGGTTATCATTCGAATAGTTATCCACAGGCCACCTTAAAATGTCAAAATGTTATTATTATAAAATACACGAATGCAAGATTTGATAAAAAATATATTGGACCTTACGCTGGGTTCGATCGGTGAACAGGTGCAAACTACCAATGATGGGGAAACTGAATGGACCAGGTATTTTACTCAACATTCGTCCCTGTCTACTGTACCGGATAGATATATGAAAATAGACCAACGCCGCCACCAATGCAGATAGTACTATGTAAAATAACATGATTGTATTTTTTGCTATGCTCCTGAAAATAGAAAACCATTTTTATTTGATCAATCGTGCAATCAAATCAAATAATACGACAGCTCTTGATTGAGCAAAACAAACTGATTAAATATATCTTATAATTATTTAAATAAGTTATTCCTTTGCCAGACAAATCTGAATTCTTTGCTGTGAAGTGGGGTTTGATGGTCACTTATATATGATGAGAATTTATGAGTACCAATGAGGAAAGTTTATTATCGTTTCTTTTTTATTTAGCCTTGTTGTATATACTTGTATCTTATAGAAAAATAACTCGTCGTGCAAAGTTTTAAATAATGAGATTAGGTAAAAATAATAAAAATATTATGTGTCTTGAGTAGTTTCCAGATCAATATTTTTATCAATTTGGAAAAATTGTGATTAAAGAATTATTTTAACGTGATATTTTTCGCATTTTCTATTAAAAATCTTTTCTGAAAGACCGTCAATTTTATAAATAGTTTTTTCAAATCCCTTCATTGAGCTGTAAACCACAAGTACAAAAAACAAAATAAGGCTTCGTGTGGAGAGTTTATTTTCATGAGTATAACACGTGAACTAAGTTTGAAGGCATGATAATATAATGTATTGTTAAAAATATGTTGATCAAGGACACATTTTATATTTTATCATCATTTGTGTGAATATTAAAAAATTTTAAAAAACTGCTCGACTCACCAACAGCGCTGTATCAGTCGACCAAAATTTCACAATAACAACAGGCACTTGCATCCACACGGCTGCAGCTCACAAAATGCATTCGCAGCTTCACAAGACAGTGTTCATCGCTTACGTTCGAATTTATCCGACGAGTGGAGGGACTCGCTTGGCCTTGGCTTTGACGTCGTATAACTTTAGTCCCGAAACATCCTCTCATACCTTTAACTGAGCGAGTTTCTGTTCTTTATTTTTTGCATCAAAATCTCATGGAATCTTTCCATACGGAAACTTGATTCCTATTTGTTATGGTAAGATATGGCGATTTGTTAAACGAATTGTCTGCTTGAAATTTCTTTATTAAAGAAGGATATAATTTATGATTGACTACATTTTTAGAAGAAAAACAACTTTCATTATTTGCGGATATTAGACGGCATAGCTGGCATTGGGACACCGATATTTGCAGCAGTGGTTGTTTCTTCAACGCTGTTAACGCTAGTTGAAATGTCCGCTGAAAGTAAAAATTAAAAAATAGAAAGTTAGAAATTCATCAAAATTATTTCCACGATAGTGTAAAAAAAATGTTCATCAATCGAACCTGCGGTAGTTGTATCAGAAGCTGCAGTAGTAGTGATTGGAGTGGTCGTTTCCAAATTTGCAGGCTCGCTTTCCTGAGAAATATAAAAAGAAGTTTTAAACCAGTATTTCAATTTAATGTTAAGTAAATTTTAATAAATGCTTGCAAGAATCTCAGGACTCAATCAATCTATTATATATGCGAAAATGCAATTTGTCAGTCATCTTCAAACTAGCACAAGTTTGTCAAATAAATTTATTTGCCATATTAGCGTGCTGTGCATAGGAAAGACGTACTCGAAACATTGCATAATAAATAGAAAAAATACAAAATAATAATAACTTGCAATCCTTATAATATATTAAGAAGAAAAATAAATTTCATGAGTACTTACAGCTGTAACGACACCAGCTACCAATAAAGCGGCCAATACAGAAAATGCAAATGTCTTCATTCTGAATGTGTGCTCTTCTTGATTTTGAGTTATACTTCGACCATAGGATTCGGGTATTTATACTAAGCTTGATAATTACTTTCAAATTCAAATGAGGAAAATGTTAAAGCAATGTAAGACACACGTACAACACAAAGGACGCCTATACATATATGTAGTTATTGTATTGTTCTAGATTTACGTAATTTCAAGTATTGGGTGCACACAAAGGAATGTATGTTGTCCGAAGCGACGATTCATAGTTACGACATCATTTTGATGTACATACTTCCATTTTGAAATTTTTCACATCCGCGAATAAGTGCTTGATGGCTTATGTGCGTGTTGAAAAGTATTTTTTGTTAAGCTTCATTCGAGTCATAAATTTTAGCATGATACAGCAGTGCAATGGTTGCGGCAGGTTTATTGCACAATACAAAACTGCATAAAACACCGTCATAAACATACATCCATTTCGTGAGCAACTGAAAATATATTTGGGAAGATTGTGGAATTTTACCTACTGGTCCTATTTTACTGAAGTTATACAATATAATCATATTTGTCTGATAAAAATAAAGACAGAGAGCGTCGTCTAGGAGTCGATAAAAAGATTTGTTAAAATGAATATAATACATATACTAGGATATCGAGTCAATAAAACGTATGGTGTCATCGGATTATTCTAATATTTTTATAAAGGTGATAGCATACACGGTAGGATAAAAAACTTGATTATTATTATCGTTCGTATTGAATCAACGAGTAGAGCATTTTTGCCAATGCTTACTATATGTTCTCTGAAACAGATGTTTATCTCTTCCAGGTGCAGTTCAAAGAAAATTACTTTATTACACCAACGAAAAAGATATAGATTGTTCATGGCTCCGTTATTTTTCCACTAATTATTCGGAATTTGATTCACACTCCATGTGGAAGAATGTGAAAACTTACAATTCGAAATATTCTATACAGGAAATACTTTCAACATTCGATTGATAATGAAATAAGATTGTATATCAAAACTGCACGTAATGTTTAATTTTAATCGGTGACTCAGAGCACCCACGCCTCGCCTGATTACGTTTTGATTGAGTTTTCTCAAATCACATTCATTAGGCTAATCACTCGGCTTATCCTCGTGTTTCAACCTGTAAATAAACCCTAATTTCAGCCTCATCCAGAAAAACCCACAAACAAAATAACAATTCCCCTTCAATTACAGGCGCAAGTCTGAAAAAAGCCATGCGTCAGCCCCTCGACGCTCCTGTCTCAGTCCGCACGCGGTGATAAGATAAGGTGACGACAAACACTCACCTGTACAGTCGCACAGTTGAGCTGAGCCTATATAAAATTGCCATCGGCAGAGGTTGGCTTCAGTCTCACATTATTATCCAAGTCGAGTGTGTTGAATATTATATCATCCAAGATGGCATCGTCGAGACAGTTGGTCCTCCTCATCGTCGCCCTGGCCGTAGTCGCCGTCAGCGCAACGAACTTCAGATCCGGTACCAGAGTAGCTGGTGACCGTCTGGCCTGCTCGGGCCGCGTCGACATTCGTGGAGTGTACAACAAGATCGTCACCGCCACGAGGATCTGCGACCTATCCGTTTACAGGATGAACGTCACCCAGGTGCTCGCCTTCGACAGAGGTCTGTCCGGCAGGGGCGGCTATGCTAGCATCACCAAGGGAGGACCTGGCTACAACAACGTCAGCCTCTACTTCTGGAGCCAGAAGAGCCAGCCCCTCAACTTCACCATCGAGGTCTACGGCAAGGCCAGATATTGAGATCGTCATACCTTACGACGACGCTATGGATACCTCATTATAGACTGTCACGTACACCTGTAAATTGAGTCATTTTGTAAATGGTGTTTTTTGTAATTGGCGTTCTAATTGTAATAAATGACTGTTATGAGATTATTGGCAAGTTAATTGAGTGGAATCTTTATTTATCTCCGCGGAGAATGTTTTTTACCTCTGTATCTTTCCAGTGACGTCCATCAGTGCGGAGTCTTTAATTGTTTCCATCTAATTGATTTCTTTGTATCCGACTGTTTGTGTTGGATAAACAATAGGGTTTATTGACTTTGGTATATCAGTGGGAAACTTTGATAAGTCAATTTGTAAATTTATACTCTTGTATCTGACCTCTCACTCGAGATACAATAAGTCTCATCGCGATTGATAATTGAATAATTGAAGATTGATAAACGCATCGCTATACGAAGATCTAGAACGTGACGCTTGTGACAAATTCTATAAATAACGACTTGAACTCACGCCTCTATTACATGCGATTCGATTTAGTAGAGCGCGATTATACATAGCGCAGCGACTCAAGATACTACTATACCTATACATATCCGTCTTATAAAACTTGAATCAGCGATAGGGGCAAGATTTCCAGGGACGAAAGGGCTTCGCTAATCGCTGAGAAAATTCAGTGGATTTTCTCCTATTATAGAGCCAAGTCGCTCGTATAAGCTTTTGTGTGTGTGTGTGTGTGTGTGTGTGCGCGCGCATATACAAGCAAAGCGGAAGAAGAAGAAGAAGCGGGGGACGCTAGGCGAACAATCACGAATGCCCTTATGTATAATGTAGGAAGCCATCGGCATCCGCCTTCGCGGCAACTTCGGGGCCACTCGCGAATGCATTATACGCACATAATGCACTCGGGTAATCCGATTGTCTCGCCTATGCAACAACTCCGCGAATCGCGATTATAATACACCCGCTCTCGCTCTGTGCACAGCTAGCGCAGTGTTCGCTTCTCTCTCTCTCTCTCTCTCTCTCTCTCTCTCTCTCTCTCTCTCTCGATAATACGTATATAAACCATAACATAATGCTGTGCGCTTTTTACAGGAAAACACGAGGCGGTTTCGAGGAATTATCATCGGTAGCGCGATTTCGAGCTGATAACGCGCTCTGACTAAGTATATTCTCTGTATACAGAGATTACGAAATCGGCCTTGTAAAATAAAACCGCAATATTGAAACATTAATTCTTATTTCATACATAAAACCGCAGAGAAAATCGAACGAGTCAGGCATAGATCAAGTATACATAGGCTAACTCTATTCTCTATTCTCCGGCGATAGGGTAGGGCGCGGGTGCACTGCTCCCGTGTCATCTCTCTCTTGCTGCTGAAATATACACGACTCGGGTCTACATAATTGATAAGAGCTGGCCGATACTGCAGCCTTTCCGGTTTGACCGTTTCCGCAGAAAAGCTGCAGCTTCTATTTATATACGCTACTATACCCCTTTCGTAGTAGGCTAGTAATAATACATATGCACTCGGTGCAGTGTGTGTGTGTGTGTGTGTGTGTGTAATTACTCTCACGCGGTTTATAATACAGCGCGGTTATATTCACTTTTTTTAGGCGTCGCTGTAATTTGGATAAACAACGACGAGGAGAATCGATACGTACGGAATACACCTTAAGCGACGACTAATACAACAGTCTAGAGAGAGGAGATGCAAGCCTTTCCCGTGTACATTGAACTTTCTTGGCTGGTCGTTAAACATTTACGTATACGTGCGCGATCGATGCGCATACGTTGAAGCCTTTCTCGCAGAGATGGATTTTCCCGGTTGTTTGCGTCGCACGACTACATTGTTGCAAAACTTTCGCCGAATAACACAATGTTTATCATGCGCGAGAAGAGAGCTGCGTCGAGTTCGCTGCATTTTCGACGGGGGCCGAATTTTAGAGAGCACAGCGCAGAGTGCATAGCCCGGTCACGAACCCGCGACTAGCGGTTTTGGTCGGCGGCCAAGAGGTGTCGCCTTGTTCAGTGGCGATTTCGAGAGGATGCGATGAAAATGCGGAGATTCCAGAGGATGATTCATCGCGCTGTCGCCAAGTCCTGATGTGTTTTCACAGTCCGGCATCGTGTGTTAGTGGGGCTTTGTAGATTTCTCCTAACCTACAAAAAAATGAAACATGTAATGAAGTATTTGGTGCTTACAAGAAACTCGAAACGCAAGCGATATTATTAATCAAAGCGCGGTAATGATTTTTCGGGGCGTTAATTACGCGACACATGCGCAAATCATGCGCATCCCTAATGAGGCTCGTATCTCGCGCGAAACATTTTTCTCTCCTCTCGTGCACAGCGCGCGCGCGCGCGCGCAAGAGAAACTCTCTTTTCTCCACGCGCTCTACAGCCTGTGACGACGACAACGAAAAAAATTTACATCCTCGTATAATTATTCATATACACTCGCGCCGTGTATGCATTACAAACGTTAAATACTCCCGCCCCGTTGTTACAGCGTTCTATCGCATTTGCGTGCGTAAAATACGAAAAAGATGGTCGCGCGCTTGCATATAAGTAATAAGGGACAGCAGAGGTTGTTTTCTATTTTCATCCTTTGACGAGGCGAGAGAACGAGTAATCGCGGAGCTTAGACTCCCTCGCACGACGTCGTCGCGACATTATGTCAGTGCAGCACGTACGTATATAGTATACACTCACATGTATGTACAGGTGCAGCTAGCGGGGCAGGGGTGTCGCAGTACACGCCGCGTCAAAAGTGCGCGAGCCGAAAATGCACTTGGCTACACACACGTCTTTTCAGCCCCGGCCTGTCTCTGTCGCGCCCGGCTACCTCCTCTCTTTCTCGCTCATTCGCTTTTTCCCGGGCACTCTTGTCTCTGGCCGTCGCCTCTCGGCTGCATAGCAACCTGTCCTATCGTTCCTACCTATCCCCAGTACCTACCGCGCACCAAACTCCCGTCCGAGACGTCGTTATTCAGTATCACTTCGCCGCGAAAAAAGCAATCGACAAAGTCGGGGTAAATTAACAGAGGGGCAGAAAGATCGAGCGTAAAAGGGTCGATGACAACAAAACGCGCCGGCGGAGAGTATATAGGCAGATAGTGCAGCAGAGCCGCGGCAGCGGCATCAGACTGAACGGCGGCGGTGCGAGAGAGACAGAGCGAGAGGGCGCGAGCTGCGCGCTCGCGGCGCGGGGCGACGGCGGCGGCGCCTCGACAGCGCAGCGCCTCATTCGAAGCCCGCCAACGGACGAGCGAGCAGCCCCTCGACAACGCACCCGCGCGTCTACACACCGGCTCCTCGCTCTCGCTCTCTCTCTCTCTCTCTCTCGTGTTCTCGGGGATACCTCGACTTTGACGCTCTTCGCCGATACATCCGCTCTGTCTCTCTCGCTCACTCGGTGCTGCACTCGCTAGCTGCCCGGCGAAAGTCGCACCGCTGCTTCTTTCGCTCGCTCGCGCGCCGCAAGAGAGAAGAGAGAGATAATCGTACCTGCTTATATACGGACGAGAGAGAGGCCACGTGCGCTCCTTCGCGAACGCGTGTATACGAGTTTATATACAAAGGGCTCTCGCTGCGGGCAGGCGTTTGTAAGACAGTGTTTACCGCCGCGAATCCGAGCTTAGTGAGTTACATCAGTTCGCGTCTCGGTCGAGAGTGCAGCGAAGATCCGTCAGTGCTCAACGCTGAGTATATATACCCCATCTCCCCCCCCCCCCCCCCGAGTGTGCTATACTCTACTCGACACAGTGTCAGAATTCTACGAGGAGCCTATTTCCCAGAATATCAGTGTTGATACAGTGTGCAGCGAATCGCAGTGTTTTTTGTCAGTGAGAAATACATATAGATAAATCCGTAAGAAATACAGTGCAGTTTCCTCCCCTACCCGCGAGTGCGCGCATTTCCAGGAAACAGTCTCAACCGCCAAATCTCCTTGCGCGCCACCTCGCTGTTGACGCCAGTTTCCGAGAAAAGCTGATCTCTGTGTATACCCCCACCACCGAACCCCCTCATTCTGTCCAATCTCGTCGCTCGCGCAGTTTCTTCCTTCCGCCGCGCGCGTTCAGTGTTGGCTGCAGGTTTATAAGTATATCGTCGCGGGCGCGCGCGCGAGAACAGATCGGATAATTCTTAGCTGCGACGTGACGCGATTCTTTCCATCCGCCTAATAACCACAGTGTCTAAACCCAGTGCGCCGCCATCAGTGAGACGGAAGTGCCAACGACGCTGCCCCAACGGTCGCTTCTGACAAGTGAGTATTCGCCGAGCCCAGCGAGAGAAAATTCGATTCGTCCCGCGGGGCAAAGTGCGCGCGAAGGTGCGGTAAATTCATTCCTCCGCTGCTGCAGCACATAGGCATTACGCTAGCTACAGAAGCTGCTGCACAGCGAGGACGCTGTATAGCTATGCAGCCTCCTCTTCCCCCCCCCCCTCCCGCGCGAAAATTTATGCTTTGATAAAGATCCGGTTAAAACGTGCGCGGTATGGGGCGCGACGTGCACGACGCCTCGATAAAGAGTTGCCGGGGGACTGCAGGCATCGCTGGTATACACACAAAGCTGCCCTATGATTCTTCGCCGACGACCTTCGACCGGTGCAGCCGCTGTGGGCGTTTTGCTCGGCTTTCGAGGTTTTTCTTTTTTTAGAATTTTTCATGCGCTCTCGGGAGGAGCGTTACCAAGGTCACGTGGTTGGACTGGTGGCTAGGGTCGAAGATGAGCCTGGACGAGGACCATTAGAGTGGGAGGGGGAGGAAGGGGGTGTTGGCGGTTGACGATTTCGTGGAACGCGCCGTACGAATTGCAGCGTATAGAAACGTTTACGCATCAACGTTCGATATTCTCGTGGAACGCGATTAGTATAAATTTGTTTCTGCGGCTAGAAAGTTCGCATTTTTCACGGCGAAGGCAAAACAGCGCCCGCGGAGAGGAGAATTCGATTTCGCTGCTCTGCTCTGCAGTTCAATTTAGCTCCATCAACTTGGAGAGAGGAAGAAGGCGCGTTAGCGCGCGCATCCTTTTATTCGACGAACTTGTGTCTATGTATTTCGTACCTTTCTCTGTCTCTTACCGGCATCTTGATATGTATCATCGTTGCCGATTTTATTCGACATTTACAGCTCTGCGCCGTCTCTCTATTGCTCGGCTCTTCTTCTCTCGCTGTACATAGCTCTATTGACTTTTGCGAAACGTTCATCTAGGGCCGTATTTCTCAATTATTTTCTCGGAGAATCCATTAGGTTTTCTTCGTAAAGCATTCGAGCGTAGTTCGAGTAATTTCTCCTTGTCTTTCTATTTGTTTCTTTTTATTGCTTTTTGCGCTAGACGTGTACTCGAATAAAGAGGTACATTCACATTAACGTTATGCAGTTTACAAATTCGTATTCTAGCGTACGTATGTACTCAGGATACTACGTTCCAACAAATCTGATTCAGACGAGTAAAATTATATTCTTTGCTCTCTCCTCTCTCCGTGGCGTCGCATGTGTTCTCTCCCCCTATCTGCAGCTATTTATCTGCGCCTATACGCCCGTTTATCAATTCACGAGCCGTTTTAGCGTTTACATGGCGATTTCTTCATGTCGCGTATAATTTATACCTCTTATTCTCTATATCTCGCGCACTGCTCTCTCTCTCTCTCTCTCTCTCTCTCTCTCTCTCTCTCTCTCTCTCTCTCTCTCTCTCTCTCTCTCTCTCTCAGCGAGGGCTTCCTCTTTCTTCTCATCTCGATAGTTTTCGGATCGATCTATATACCTATACATCGACGACGCGCCAACACGACGATGCGTCACCGTGATTTACCGCGGCAGTGGCTCGTCCTCGTGTACACACTCGCGTTAATGCAAATCACCGGAGAAAAGTGAAACCGTTTTCCCGGTGGGGTTCGAACTTTTTCCCCCTATTTTTGCTTTCTACGTTTGCGTTCGGTTTAGCGCTGATTGAATGTTGGCTTCTCCGGCTGACAGCGCGAGGTAATTAGGATATAGCGTACTGCTCGCGGAAAACGACGCCGTAAATCACAACGTCATAAAGTTTCGCATGGATTGGAAACGATGCTTTTTTTCTTCTTTCTTTCCTCGGCTTCGCGGAAAACAATTTTTTCTCTTCGCGCGATATAGATCTGGAGCAGAGCGTTTCGATTTTTTTATAATTGCAAGATAAATGATTTAAAGTATAGAGGCGTATCGCAGGGGTAGAGCAGCAGCGCTCGCGCGCGTCGTCTGCGTCTACTGAATAAAAAATGAGAGAGTCATAAATATTGAGCGAGTTAAAAGGTTTGCTGCTCTGCGCGAGAATATCAACGAAAGAACAAACGTCAGCGGCCCATGTAAATAAATGGAGGAATTAGCGAGTGCAAAAATCGCTCTCCGGGACCTTATGCTCGTTCTTCTTGCCGCTCCACATATTGAAAAGGACGTCGTTAATCTCTCGAAATGCAATTCGTCCGCATCGATCTTTGCGCATCAATCACGCGCTCGCGCGCGGGAGCAAAAAGTCGCGCACCGAAAGAGAGAGGGCATAGGAATATCAATGAATTCAGAGGGGAAGGGGAAGAGTAATGTACCTATACCGCGACGTGCCCCACAATAGTTGCGCAACAAACAACAACCAGCGAGGATATTTATACTGATGCTGTCTTTTATCTCTGCAGGTGACCGACGATCCCTCCTAGGGCGAGTTCTTCCGTGTAGTGGTTCCCGCAAACGGCCTCAAGATTCAGCTGGACATCATGCCTTGGTTTATTCTTTTTCTCCTCCTCCTCACGGTGATGGAGGCCTTTCCTCGGGAGACCAACACCAACCGCCTGCCGGACATATACTGGAACTCCACCAATCCAATGTGAGTACATATATATTACAGTGCTTGCCCCCCCCCCCTGTTATATGTATACATATATGGTATATAGTGCACGTACCTATTGTGTGCTACCGCCGCTTAGCTGCTATTAAGCGTTATTACGGCTAATCATACTATGTGTGCCCTAAGGCACTGCTCTCTGCCGCGCGCAGCTACCCTCTCCAAGTCCTAGGAAAATTCGCTCGCACTGTGTACGTGAGTCACAATTTTGCGTGACTCTGTCCTTCTTGGATATAGTATATAATACCAGAGAGAGGGATAGATATAGAAATGCGTCTGTATCGATCGTTTACGTGCAAGGGAGAATTTATAAATTGTGTACACCTGTAACAAACAATCTCTGCTTTATTTTTTCATACAACGATGGAAATTTAGCAGCGCATATAACACATACGTATCGCTGAAATATTAATCTCTGCGGTCGCTGTAAACAACGCGTACAATTAAATTTCGAGGATTTTCCAAACAAGTAAGTGTGTACGCATCGCGCCGGTAAACGCGCGCATATTTCGCCATTATTCGACTTTAATTCACGAGAGTCAAATGAAGCCCGAATTATTGAGCACGTCGAGCATTATGAGCACAGTTTAAACTCTTCAGCCCCTCGCGCCTGCGCGCCTGCCAATAGAATATCATTCCGTTTTAATCCAGTCACAAATCTAGGTCAGTCTATCCATGCGCAATAAACATAATTTTCATAATCTCCGCGAGCGCGAGCGCTATGGCATATACTTTCTACTCTATTGCCGGGAAATTGATGAAAATTCGAACGGTCACACGAAGCTGATCACACGCGGGGGCGAACGTTAAAGTTCGAGTATTACTGTGTGTACGGTGAAGGAGAAAGATTTATCAGCGGAAAAATCGCGTGTAGAAGTCGCGTTTATGAAAACGGATGCTCGTGTGTCTGGAAATATTTTCTAAGAAGATAATCGCTCCGGAATCTAGGGGGGGGGGGGGGAGGCCCACACACCACGCGTACAATGTATGCAGCAGACAAATACATTCATGGTATGGAACTGCACGCTTACAGCTCCATACACATCAATCCTTCCGTTCGGCAAACGCAATCGAACGTGCGCGCGTCGTGGTTCCCTGGAAAAGAGCGGAATTGAAAACTCGATGCGGAATACATATATATAGAGATCTGCCGTAGGTATAGGGCGAGGGAGAGAGAGGGAGGTATCCGCGATGGCGCTTTCACACCCCCTTCAAAGTCGACTTTGTCGGTCGCTTTGTGTGTACGTGCGCCGCCTCCGGCACTTTCCAGCAGGGGTTACCTCCTCTCGCTTCATCTCTTTCTCTCTTATTCCTCGCGCTCTCACTCTCTACTTTTTCTTCTGCGTTTGTCACTCTCTCTCCCTTTCTCGCTCTTTAGTTGGCCGACACTCGATTGCTTTATTTTTGTTTACCTCTTTTGATTATTCAGTTGCAGAAATATTTATTCGCGCGTTCGCGCCGCCTTTGAAATTTCAGCTGAAGAAGGGAAAAAAGTGTCAATGGCCGTTAAGTGCGCTCCACTTTAATTGATGACTATGAGCACGGAATGACGCCGTCCACCTTCCAGTCTTTACACCGTTTACGAGTACACACTTTTCTATATGTGTAAGTCAGGCATGAAAGAACGGAGCGAAGAAAAGAGAAAAAGCATTAACCAGTCCCGTCAGTATCCATTATATCGATTCCGACTGCCCCCGGTTATTTCCTCCTCCAAGTATAAATGAGCTAAATTCGCCTCTGTGCGCTTATTTATAGATCCGAACGGGAATTATTCGGACTGTCGCATAGTGTGTCTTTACTTGATCCTCATTTTCTTATGGGCTCTTTCTCTCTCTTTCTCTGTCGAGCAACTCCCTTGACTTTCCATACACAACTCTTATGACCGCAAAGACCATATCGCTCTCGGACGTAAAGATCGAAACTTGAATTTGTTCTTTGTTTTACTTTGATCACACCGCTGGCTCATGTTTGTGTATTTTCAGCGTCGACAACTCTCACCCTCCGGAACTCGCGTTGTAATCGACGAGTGTATAAGAATTCGCAATGGGGCGTTGATCCAATAACAAACTGCATTGTACAGAGGAGGCGAGAGAGAGGAACATCAGCTGGCGCTCCTCCGAGATTCGTCGAGGATTCGATTATTCCTGCACTTGTGTGCGCGTCTGACGATCATAGAGAGAGAGAGAGAGAGAGAGAGAGACAGAGAGAGAGAGACAGAGAGAGAGAGAGAGAGAGAAGAGATCCCGTCAGCAGAGCGCGCGGTATAGGATTCGACTATATACGCTACGTCTTCTCTCAGAAACAGGAGCATCGAGGTGCTGTGTGCTCCTCCGCAGAGTTTCGTTACCGAGGAAATTGACTCCAAAGCGAGAGACGCAACGACACTCGTGATGAGCTCTCCTCGCGAGACGATGAACTATGAAGGAAGCGACGCTCGACGTCATTCGATAGGCGTCTACCTGTATACATATAGCTGAGGCGTATAATGCCGGTTGTGTGTGTGTGTGTGTGTGTGTGCGCGCGCGCGCGCGCGTAGATGTACTGTATCGACTCTGCTTTACAAGAGACAAGCCGGCGAGGGGCCGCGAGCAGCTGCAGGGATGAGGAGAAATTGAAAGTAGATGGGAGAGACTTGAGCGAGAAAGAGGCGCGCGATAAGGAGATGCGCAAAGTGATGGAGAAGAATCGAATGAGCTGTTTTTCTATTCGCGATGAGAGAGATTGAGCTCCGAGGGCTTACGGCTGCTGTGGCGGGGAAACACCGGAAAAATCAGTAGAACATGCCTGGATATGCGAGACGCGATAGTAGTGGAAACGGTCGGGAAAATCAGTAGAAAGAGGCGGGATTGTCAGAACACGAGGTGTACTTCGCCGTGCAAGTAATTAATTCGTAAAACATTTCAATTGTTCATTTGTCACTCTAAAGAGATAAAACGAGACCTGCCTTTTCTTGTAGTCTTTGTCATCTCCGGCTTTACCTTTAACTGCCTTCTTCCTACGACAAATATTCCGTTCAAGCGACCGGTCAATTTAAAGCGAAATTTTCAAACGCTATCTCATGGTAAAGTCTGCGACCGATAATGTTATTCGAAGCTTCTGAAAAAACATACTCCGGACGCTTCCTCGAGCCGCCCACTGGTGTTTTCGTTTTCTTCACTGCACCTCTGTTTTCTTTTTCGTCTTCTTCATTCCAAAGCTTTCAACGGAATTGGCAATTTGTGGAGGACCAGGGGACAATGAGCTTTTGGCTATACGTCCTCGTCGCGTGTGCTTCTCCAAATCGACGGTTTTATTGCTACGCCAGATCGACAGTATATCTATAAAGGTTTTACTTGTACAGATACACTTCTCGAATTGAATCGTTATTCTGCCTTGATAATGCGTTTGAAATTCGAAATAGAGTGAGAGAGAGAGAGAGAGAGAGAGAGAGAGAGAGAGAGAGAGAGAGAGAGAGAGAGAGAACGGTGTATATCTCTGGAGCTTGTAATTGATTTATGAATAATTTACCTTAAACGTAGGAGCGGCAGTATCGTGTAGCCTCGCCTCGGCTTTTTAGGTTCCGCGCGTTCTAAGGTGTATCATGTTTTCTTTATCAGATTCATGACTCCACGTTGTTGGGAGGAAACATCTGCCTCTCATGTACACTCTGCATTTTCAAATCAGCTCTATAAAACATGACTGCGCAATCTTTCTAGAACAGTGCACGAGCTGGGGCACGAGTGCAAAAAAAATGTCGTGTTCTTTTTTACAGCGATACGTTCAAAAACAGCTGCGGCTTTCGAATCATCCGGCTCGCTACGGCGAAACACTCGTTACTCATCTTCTTATCCAAAACATTTGCTCAGCGGAATACAAACAATTGTGAAATTATTAAAGCTCCGCAGAAGAAAGAGTGATAAATCTGTCAAAACGTGCGCAGAAGACAAAGAAGAGAAAACACGCACTGCTTTTCTCCGTTAGGTTTTCGAGCATTGCTCGTGTGTACAGTACAAATTCAGAGACTATCTTTTTTTATGAATGATTTGAGACGCTGCCAACAGATTCCATTGTCACATCGGCCATTCATCGCATCAAATTTCCCCGCATAATTTAATTTTCCGGAGAATTGCTGAAACTGATCAGCGATAAACAGCCTCTCGACGAAAGTCGTAGTTTGCACCTCAGGCCGCAAACGAAGTCTCCTTTTTTTAATTATTTTGGAAACTCGTAAGTAACGAGAGCTCGATCGCGTCAGCGGCGGTGAAAATTCGCGAACTTTTCGTAGGCGGCCTCCTCCCGTCGACGCGCGATAAAACTTTATATCTTACTTTCTCGCTTTCCGGCTTTCCCGCTCGCTCGCTCGCGCGCGTTTTTCGGCATTTACCTTCCCGTGGGGGAGGGGGAGGGGGGAGAGCGCGGAAGCGACGGTCCGGTAAAAGTTCCAAGTGAGATAGAGCTATGAGCCCGGATGGAAAATATCCCAGAGAGAACTTGCCGTATAAATATCAATAAGCGCGAGTTCGGAAGGTCTATTCGTCCGGGTCGAGGCGAGTGACGGTGCCGTTAACTGCCTGCCTCTGGCACTCGGATATAGCACTCGACAATTTTCGAGACTTCGATTGCCAGCGAGGATCAGGAGTAGAGAGAGGAGAGCTAAATTAGCATTGCGGAGTATCCGACAAGGTACATATAAGGAAGTCAATTCGGGAAATCGTGTCCCTCTCTCTCGCTACTGATGCTTGTGTCGAGAGTCGTGTACGTGCGTGTGTATAATAGTGTGGAGTCCGCAGTGCACAAATACAAACAGCAGAGGTCGAATCCGCGATGAATTTATATCATGGAGTTACATAATAATTCCCATTGGATTCCACGGATTGGTTCGCTGCTGGATAACATGTCCTCTCTCTCTCTCTCTCTCTCTCTCTCTCTCTCTCTCCGCTGGGGATGATGCATTCCGCTGATAGTTACGTACGTGACCTCCTGCCCCCACCCGCATCTATATATGAATTCGCGAGCGCACGTATATGTATATATGCTACTCATTGTTCGGCCTTATGACCAGTCCAAATATATATTATGTACTGTTTGTTATATTTCAATCAAACGTGCGTGTGTTTATACACACAGCGAGTAGAGCGCATTATTTATATCATCCAGAGAAATGCAGGTAACCAACAAACGTATTCGATACTGCACACAGCGGACGTTATAATTGTGAGGGATTAGCCGAACTAGGTCGAACTGCGCACACAGTGTGTACAGAGTCGATTTTTCAACGAGGCGTTGTTGCAGCTCTTGGCCGAGGAGAGCCTGTGGATTCATATACACACAGAGGCGCGGGTTGTATCTCGCCATGAGAGAGGGGGGGGGGGAGCTTACACGCGACGAGATTAAGGTACAAGTTTCATGCGCCGTGCTGCGATGAATTACGTGTGTTCGCGCGCGTGCATGTACCAGATGTTCCTTCGAGAGACAGAGAGAAAGAGTTAGTTTCTTCCCGAGGCTAATCAAGCTTCATCGCTGTACAACAGCGGGTATCGATAGGTTCGATCCCGATTTTGAAATTCCCGCTTGTACAGTACATTTGAAATTCGCCGTCGAGAGAGAGAGAGAGAGAGAGAGAGAGAGAGAGAGAGAGAGAGAGAGAGAGAGAGAGAAAGTAGAATGTTTAGAAAGAGTGCAGTGTACAGCATACGTGTATCCATCGATCGGATATCGGCGAAATAGATCCAGCTACTATTGCGCAATTTTCTAGCAAAATGTGCAGCGGCCGATATTACTTTGCCCTGGAGAGAATCGTTTTACAAACGCATTCCTTTCTCCTCCTGCAACAAAGATAGAACATCAGGGCGGCTATGCTCTCGTCACCGCACACACATCCAAGAGCGCTGCTTCGCAGTTCGATTGAGCATTTAATTGGCAGAAAATCCGCGAATATTTCTCTCTCGTTTCGGCCTTGATCAACCAAAGCGTGTTTTAGAGGGACGCTAGGGGGCGCGAGCGAGCAAACTTCCGTGTGCGTACCTCGATCCTGGATGCAACTATCGTTTTCGCTAGCGCACGCGCCACGAAGCCCTGGGCATTTCAAGGTTTTCTTCCCTGCGCGCTGTGCGCCTCTTTTTGCTCTCTCTCTCTCTCTCTCTCTCTCTCTCTCTCTCTCCTATCGCGTATCCGTTCCCTCTCTCGAGTGAGTTGCTTGCTACTTCAGCTGCGATAACCGAATTTCCTATACGTACATGTATAGCGTGTGTTCTTCCTGTAGACTATAATACTGGCGAGATTTTCCTGCACAGAAATGAATATAAACTCGCACGTGTTATCTCCGGGTATCATCTCCATCAGGCCTCGCTCTACCCCTTGTTTTCTTCTCTCTTTCTCTAGCAGCTGTCACTTTCGCCTATCGTCGAGAGAGTAGACGGCGGCCGGCCGAAGTTCTGGCTCAACTTTCGCCGCGCCCCTCGCTCTTCCATTATAGACTCACTTAATTGTTGCCTACCAGTCTTGGCGTGGCGCTTCTTTTTTTGCATTCCAGCCGAAACTTTCGCCGATGTGCAAACACGCGAAAAGTCATATATACGTATATACGGCGAATTAGTAACAACAATAATGATTGTCATTCCAAGCGCAAGCCGCATCAGTTGTAGGGAATTGCTCTTCCGTTGTAAAACCCAGCTGACGCCTGTCCCGCTCGTCTAAATCAGGGGCTCGAAATTTCCGCGCGCCGATTTCTGCAAAAGCGCACAGGGGGAATACATTTTTCTCTCTCTCTCTCTCTCTCTCTCTCTCTCTCTCTCGAGCACGCACAGGCACTCCTTCGCGTCTCTCCCTCTCGCAGATAGAGAGAACTGCTACCACCGCGACGACCCCTGGCCTCGACTCGTCTGCGAGTGAGAGAGATTATTACAGGATGATCCTGAGCAAGGGGGTGCGCTGCTGCTGCCACAGGTTCTTTTTGCGCGCGCGTAACACGGTAGTGCAGGCAGCTCCGCGGCAGAACACTGCACCGGTGCAGAATTCGATCGGCCGGCTGGTGTATCCCTTACAAGATGCAGCGCCGGCAGTATAGTAGTAGAGGAGGAGGGCTTCAAGCCCGGGGGCAAATGCAGTGGGCGGTACGGTAAATAATATATTTTCGAGAAGGGGGCCCTGCCCCTTGCTCGCGCGAGAAGCCATCTAAGCCTGCCGCTACCGCTTCTCTCACTCTCTGTATATCGTCTGCTGGATCTATACTATATGCCTTTACCCTGGACACACGTCGTATTACGTACATCTCTTTACTCTGCGCATGTGAATACTTGCAGGCTTACTTTATGCGAGGGCTTGACGATATTATTTTGCTGAAAACTCTTTCTTCGTTTTCTTCGACTATCAGGATTGTCGTCGTCGCGTGGTTTTATGATTCTTCCGAACGATTAAACGCGCCGACTGTAAAAAATAAGGGAGAACTCTGCGAGTCATAACGACACTCGGATGTATTATATCCTCCGCATAATAAGATACTCATCGAGGCGAGAGTGTCGTAATCAAATCCAAACAGATGGAAGAGACTGCTGCTGCGCCGTAGGGTCTAATCGAGTAATCCTGCTCTGCCTAGAGTCAACTCAATCTCGCGTCCCTGGACGACGCGCGTGTGTACAGCGACGATACTCTCGGCCCATCGTATGCATAATACTCGAAAAGTATAGAAAAACAATTTTCACAGTTCGTCTTACGCGACGTTAATTGCACACGCCGCAAAGGATACGTGTGTGTGTGTGTGTGTGTCGTTATCCTCGCGCAACTTTTCGAAAAAAAGAGAGAAGAATCATTCACAGCCTAAGCCCGGTTATACGCGGAAGCCTTCGTTTTTTTTTCACCGCCGAGTCGCTGTGTGCAGCGTACACGCTCTGGGGGATGTCGTATAGGGCGAAAAACGTTGTCTGGCGAATCTACCCCGATGAGCTTTCTCTCTCTCATTGTGTTGTCGCGCGCTCGCGTCGTGTCATCCTGGCCCACAGCTATCTCTCTCTCTCTCTCTCTCTCTCTCTCTCTCTCTCTCTCTCTCTCTCTCTCTCTCGTTCGTCGTGTTTGGGAAAACAGCGAGCCTGAAACAAAAACGCTTGACGCTTTTGTCGAACGTTTGCCGTTGGCACCACACGCAGCCCAACGGCGGCTGGGCTCTTCTATCGATAACTCCGAAAGCGAATATAGACTCATTGGCCGGGGCTGCGGAAAGTCAAAAACTTTGTACGAATGAGCCCATAAACGAGCGGATATACTGCGCGGCTTTTTTCTATAAAGGAGGGCTCTCGACGAGACGAAATTTTTTTTTTTTTCGCAAATTGTCGGCTTTGCGCTGGCGGTGTTTTTTTCGCGTTCGACTATTAGGTTCGAGTGTCATCGATCTGAAGCGTATATACAGCTGATGGTCGTATAATAGGAGCGATAGTGGAAAAAAATTAACGAAAGTTGGGAATATGATCTTGCTTAAATTCGCAGGCGTACTTGTACGCAGGTATAATGCGGAACAAAAGAGGGGCGTTGCTATAAGTTTTGCATTATAAATGGCCCGGGTGTATAAGGCTCGGTTAGGTCTCGTTGTTGCGCGAAGCGTGTAATTTGGCTCGGCTTTTTCAAGTCTCTCTCTCTCTCTCTCTCTCTCTCTCTCTCTCTCTCTCGTATACACGCAGTGCTCGAGATCGAATTTGGTTGCGGGAACTTGGTAACCTGGTAAACCAACAAAGCGCAGGACTTTGAACGAGCTCGCGCAGAAAGTTTCATCCAGCCGCGCTGTCGCGTATTTCTCTGCTTGTATGTCGAGCAAATCGTTTTATCGGTCGTTTGTGCGCTGGTAGTTGATCTCTCGAGAAGCAGACGTGTATGGTTAAATCAAGGTGCCGCTTATACTGATGCGATTATGGCCGACGCAAACGCGTCTTGATCAGTATGCGGCGCTGTGAATTAGTTTAATCAAACACTAATAACCGATGTGGTGCAGTATATGTGTATACGTATGAGCAGAATCTTCATCGATCCAGGAAGGAATATAAGCGCAGGCGCGACGGGGGCACTTCGATTACGCATTAATTTCGATTTTCGCGCCGTTAATTCAAGCACGCTCGAGAGCGCGCTCTGTAATATTAAATGGTTAAATGCCTGCTCGCCTCTTCCTGCTCTCTCTCTCTCTCTCTCTCTCTCTCTCTCTCTCTCTCTCTCTCTCTCTCTCTCTCTCTCTCTCTCTCTCTCTCTCTCTCTCTGAATTATACCTCGGGGAGTCCTTTACTTTGTCGCCGTTCTTCGTATTTTGTGGCTCCTCTCTCTCTCTTCCTCCATTTCTTTTTAATTTCGCCGGAGCTTCGAGTCCTCTGTTTAATGAACGATTTTTCACTATTAAGCCAGCAGCAGCAGTTCCGCTTTTATTCTCCCGCTGCAGCGCACTTGCGCGCGTGAAAACAATTTGAAATTATTTCACTTAGCGAGTCCATCCATCTTCCCTCTCACCTCGCGCACAATTTTAAACATTCTTCCTCGCGGTGACGACGTAATTTTTCTCTCTCTCTCTCTTTTCTTTGCCTCCGCATTGTTGACTCTACAGTCAGAGCTGCGCATTTCGCACATGGCTGGGTAATTTAACGCGTGCGCGCGCACAATAGAGTTAATCCGAAGCCAATCACGTGATCAGCGCGGCCTGGTTAATCGCCTCTTTAACAGTCAATGATGGTTCGATGCAACAAACGCACTGCCGTATACTCCTTTATCTTTTTGTTCGAGAGATCGTGTCGGTTTCGATATACGCTGCGCGGACGAAGGAATAGATGTACGTCGATTTTTCCGGTCCAGCAGTTTTATCGGCACATCGACGACCGCCGGGACGCAGCGGCGGCGCTCGATTCGAATTCGAAAGTATATAAAAGTTCCGTCATATACGGCGTTATAAGATCGGCCCAGTGTGTAAGCGTATGCGCGCCTGCTAGCGCGGGGAGTCTACGAGGGCGTATAATAAAATTTCCAAAGTATTTGCACCATAACCCAGTTTCACGTGGTGGAGGACGTGCATCACGCCCCCGAACGATCTCATTTCAGTTTGCAGAGAAAGAGAGCTGCCCGACGACCTATATCTTTCCAACTCATCTCTGCTCTCTCCTCGGCGCTTCTTTTTTACTCTCGAGTGCGAGAGAATGAATTTAGACGTAAAAATCGTGTCTCATCGAATTACCCGTCGTAGTCGTCCCCCCTGGCTCTCGAATGTATGCAAATGTCGAAATTCTTTCCGGAAAATCTTTCTCTCTCTCTCACACACAGCCGACCACAATCAATTAGAATCTCTCAATCCCCTATCGAAAATTTCGACTACCGGCAAGGCCAAGGGTGTGCAGCGTGTGTCGATCGGGGGCAAAAACCGAAGGGGGTGGTTCTACACGCATTTAAATGTCGCTCGTTCGATCGCCTCGTTCGTTCGCGCTCATGCATTATTTAGGCTCGCTCTCGGACTTCACTCTCTCTCTCTCTCTCTCTCTCTCTCTCTCTCTCTCTCTCTCTCTCTATACTGCGGCCGACTTCCAAAGCGCTAGGTGTACGCGTCAAACGAGAACCGCAGCGAAACCGCGAGCCCTCTCTCTCTCTCTCTCTCTCTCTCTCTCTCTCTCTACTGCTGTATACAGGGAGGTTGGCCAGGCGCTTTCGCGCCGAAATTCGTGGCAGCGGCGGCAGTAGTTGTGTTTTGATCGGAATTTTCCGGATTTAATCGAAGCGATTTCTTTCCCGAATTCCGACGGCTCGACTCTCTCTCTCTCTCCTCGATAATCGTGCGAAAGCTGGTGCTGCTTGCGACACGCGCCCATATGTCAAGCTCTACAGATAGGTATAAACGCACACGCGCGCGCTCTCTCAGAATAGAATAGAAGAGAGAGAAAAAATACGAAGCCATAATTCCAGGCGTGTTCGCGCAGCGACGTTCATTAGCCCACGAGCGGACGCGTCGCTGAATGTGCCCGCAGTGTTGTAACCCCCTCGCCAGCAGCAGCAGCAGCAGCCACTGCTGGCATATCACACGCGGCAGAGAGAGAGAGAGAAGTGCGCCGCGGAGTCGGCCATTGTTGCGAGCTAGTGTGCAGCGTGTGCGTGGAGGGGAGTCGTGAGTTTTTTCGGGCCACTATATGCATACGCGCAGCAGCAGCAGCGATGATGGCTTGAGAAAGAAGCCGATGCGCGTTGTACTGAGTAGTGAAAAAAAAACGAGTGCGAGGCAGGCTCTCTTTTGAGTGGCTATTAATTCGGCACACTCTCACCTCCGCTTCTCTGCACAATTCATAATCTGAGAGAGAGAGAGAGAGAGAGAGAGAGAGAGAGAGAGAGAGAGAGAGAGAGAGCTGGCTCCTATATGTATTTTTCTCTCGCTGCATTGTTCTCTCGCGCTCGCCGCGGTAGCTGAGCGCACAAAAGTGCTGCATACACTCGTTACATGTATAGGTATATGTATAGGTGCGAGACGCGACGCGGTAACGTAATCTCTCTTTCAACGAGTCCACAGCTGCAGTAGCGGCAGCGGCCAATTTGACCTTTCCAGAGCCCTTTTTGCTATACTTATACGCAGCTCTATAACGTGTACGACCGCGTACGGTAATATCCGAGGGCGACGAGTGGCTCAAGTGTAAAAATTAGCACCATACGTCCTATGGTCGCAGAGGCCGTCGTCAGCTGCAGTGGAGAGCTCTGACTCGGGAATTTCACGTCGATCAAAAGCTACTGCAGTTCTCGTGGGAGAAAATGAGCAGCCGTGCGAATCGCTCGTTACCTCGTCACACACATCCTTTCCAAAGAGAGAGCGCGCGATTGCGGGGCGTGTCATCGATTATACCAATTAGCCCGTCGTGTGCCCCGCCGCCGATGATGATTATGGCCAATTGCTGCACGACACGTACGTATTTGCGCCCTATGTCTATAGCTACCGCTGCGATTCTTCTGCGCCTGATGCGCCTCTTTGTGCTGAGTTCGTTCGCATCCAGCGTCGCGCAAAAGTCGTGCGGGATTAAAATTGTTACGGGTGTGTATTAATCAAAGCATTAATTAAAGCAGCCGTGATATAGACACTGTGTCTCGTTCGCAGACGTGAGCCGTGTTACTCTCGATAAAAATGCTTCTGTGTCCGAGTAGTAGTAGCCGGAGGAGGATACACGAAGAAGAGAGGAAAGAAAGTGAGAGCGGAAAAGAAAAAAATAGGAGATCGACCGGTTTACCTGTCGGGGCCGAAGCTCGCCGAGCATTTTCTCAGTTCTTTTACGCCCGGCAGCCCTTTTCTCTCTCTTCTCTGCTGTACGAACTTTGAGCGCGAGTCGTTGCTTTATTTTTGCTCTGCGTTTTTGCCAACAACGTCATTTTCAGCCGAGTCAACGATATCGCCCGTCTCTCATCCTCTGGCACATATAATCTTGATCGCCCTGTTATGATACCCAGATAAGCGCTCGGGCGCGACATTTCACATCTCGCTGGATCAACGGGTCAATTTAACTCTCGTTTACAGGGTATACATATTCAAAGACGGCACACGCACTCTCTTTTCCCCACCACGTACTTGTCTAACGATCTTAACGCGAATTCAAGGATATTCGAATGTCTGTATGTAGCGGCGCTGCTGCTGGAGCTTCTCGGATTCCGCTTATAGTTCGAGCAAATCTTTGACGTAGCTAATCCACTAGGAGAATTCCATTTCCTCCGTAGAGTTGAATCTCCCCACCCCCTCTCTCTCTCTCTCTTTCTCTCTCTCTTCGAGCTTTCAAAGTCTTCCTCCTAGTTTCCGCTGCGCTAATGCTGTTTCAATTATCTTTGCTGCTTTCCTTCTTTGCGTTACAAGTTTTACTCGAGAATTAACGTGTACCTTTGATCGGAGCAAAGACTTTCCGAAAAGTCCAAAAATTTTCTCCCGATGCGAGCAAAACAGCGATTGTCACAAGTTCCAATCTATACCCCACTGCCGTCGCAAGAACTATTCATTTCCGACTCTGACTCCGGAGAGAGAGAGAGAGAGAGAGAGAGAGAGAGAGAGAGAGAGAGAGAGAGAGAGAGAGAGAGAGAGAGAGAGAGAAGGGGGAAGGGGAAAAGCCAGCAGCAGCGCGATAGCATCTCTCAATCCGGGTAATTTGTGTTCCGGCTTCGCGTAGGAATCTGCATCGCTGCGAAGAGAGAGAGAACTTTTGCTCGCTCCAGTTTTAAAAGTATACGCCGCGGCCACCACCACGCCGATGCACTTGTTTCCAAGATTTGCTGGATGCACGCGCTGAAACTGACTGGCGGCGAGGGAAACTAATCTAAATCGGCGATTTATGCCTCCCGCGCTCGCTCTCTCGCGTATACTTTATTAAATTTCCGGAACTTATACTTACGAGCGCTATGCTAACGATCCCAGTTGCGAAACTATACTTTTTGGCGACTGTGTGTTATTGTGCTCTACTCCAAACGAAAGAACTCTTACGTACACGCACGTAATAAAGGGGCAGAAATACCGATTCTCATCGCCTCATAATCTCCAATTTCATCCTGCTCGATATTTCATCTCGCCCGTAGCTTTTTCATTTGGGATCTTCAGCAGCTACTCTCCCGGAGCAGTAGCAGTCGTCGTCGTCCTTTATTCTTTCGGCCTCTTGATGCAGCCCGGGCTCTGGTTCTCCCTCTCTCTCCCTGCTCCCATCCACCACTTGGAGCCCCTTTTTTCTTCTTCGACGCTGCGCGCGAGCGTACAGCCCCGTTTGTATCTGTACTGTATAACCCTCGCTGTTGCGTTCCGCCCTCGCTTCCTTCCTTTTTATAATTACATCGCCTTGCGCCCCCCGTGGCCAGTAGTGGCGCACGCGACTCCGATCGAACCGCAGCTCCCCCGGAGGGGAAGATTAAAACCATAGCGACAAACGGAGTACGCGCGCGCGTGTGTGTATTTGCAGCGAGGGTTGATTTTTTCGCGAAAATTTTTTGGATGTTTTTTTTTTCATTTTGTCCTCATAAGTACATAAGTAATCACCCAAGTGGCTCTCGCGACGTCGACTATCAGATCCCCTGCGTCGAGACGGATAAAGGAGCGCGTGAAGTTTCCGCGGGGCAACGAAAATTGAAGCAGACGCAGGCAGGGAGATAAGAAAGCGAGGCCGAATATCGGCTCCAGAGGCTTCTTTGTTCGAGTAGACGTTATTTGCCGCTTCCACTTTTTCTTCTGCCTCCTCCCTCATTATGTGCTTTTCGCCCTTTTCCAGCGAGCTTATATAGACCCACTTCTTCATCTTTGTTTCTCGCTGCTAAGCTCCGCTTTTTTCACACGCCGTACACTCGCCTCTCCGACGTTTGCCCACTGTTTTCTCATTTGCATTCTCCCGAGCTGCCGCTTCTTGATATTCGCGCGGCTGACCTTCTTTTCTCTCTCGCTCTCGCGCAGGAAGCTTTTACTAACCGCTTCCGAGTATTTCTTAAAGACCGTATTCATTCTCATTTCTCCTCGCAATTCCCTCATTCCCTTTCCGCGAACTTTGAACTGGGCCGTCTGCTCTGCTGCTAAATCTCTCAATTATTTCTCCTGGCGCTTATGAAATTACCGTCAGCGTGAAATATATCGCGAGCGCTCGATTCTCTTTTCGGGGCCGATTGCCGTTACGATAGTTTTAATGCATCTATTTGACGCTCAAGAGGCTCTTATCGCGGCCACTTGTGATAACTCGAGCTTATCGCGCTGCGAATGCGTTGAGGGAACGGCGCGGGCCATTCCGCGAACATAGAGTTTTACAGTAACGACGAGTCCCGCCGAATGGAAAGAACTCGCCCGTAACGCTACTGCTGCTGCGTAGCGAGTCGTGATGTCATTGCGAGCAATTAAGAAAAACAAGCCAAAGTTCAAGGATCTCAGCTGGTATGACACAGATTCTTGGAAAGAGCGCTGCAATCTCGGAAAAAATTGTCGCGGCAGACACATGAGGGAAAACACAACAGAGATATCTCCCTCTCACTCTCTCTCTCTCTCTCTCTCTCTCTCTCTCTCCGAGCATGTATAAATCAGCAAGAGGGAGTCTCGTCTTTGTCTGGGCCATCTACCAAATGGGATTTGTCTCTCAGGGGCGACGGGCTGCGCGCAGAGAGCACGTCAAAAGTACTTCTCTTTTCCTCTCTCTTTCTCTATCGACGTTTCCGTGATTAACGCCACTAGTCATCCAGGCTGGAATTTAAATACGAACGTCAAAAATCGAATCGCGAGCTCCAGCGGAGGTTTGTTTTCAATAGCGTGGCATCGGGGGACTGGAATTTATGGAGACCGAGAGAGGGAGAGAGAGAGAGAGAGAGAATCCCTTCACCCTCCAGCGCGAAAATCCCTGTGGACTAGCGCGCAGACGGCTGAGGTAGTTTTTTATTCTTCTCCTGCGCGGGCGCGGCACACGGGAGAACGGGGACCTATGAAATATTGCCCAGATTTTCGGTGATTAGCGAACCTTTCACCTCTGATTACCTATACTCATCCTCTTTGGCTAATGGTCCGTTGAGTAATGGTTCTGGCTGAAATATATTTTCAATTTTGCTCTCTCTGTGTTTATCCAAGCGCGTCAGTTTTCATCGCCGCAATCGAGTTTCCATCGAGTGATCCCAGAGATAATTGTTGCAGCAGTAGCGGCGCTTAATCGACTTAACGTCGCTTTCTTTTAGATTCTTTCTCTCCGCGTCTCTCTCTCTCTCTCTCTCTCTCTCTCTCTCTCCGCGTCTCTCTCTCTCTCTCTCTCTCTGTCTGCTGAGAGCGAACAACAAAAAACAAAGCCGAGCGTGCGCGAGTGTGTCCGGGCACCTGTGTGTATGCGCGCGGTTCGTTGAGCGCGTAGCGATTTCTTGCTTGAGACAAAGCGAGTTTGCGGCAAACGGCCAAATTGGATTTCGCGCGCGTTTCCGCAGTTTTGCCTGCTCTCCGTTACGTGATGAATCGAGAGAGATTTCAGAAAAGCCTGGAATTGCGTTCCGTCGTAGTCCAAGCGTGAAAGCTACTGTGTGAGCGTGTGTGTGTGTGTGTGCGCGCATCGGGATCTTTATTGTAAAGCTGAAGCGCGTCGGGAAAAAGGGAAAATATTTATCATTCCCTTTCCCAGCTCTGAAATCTTTTGATCAGCCACTTTCGGATTCATTAGAACGCGATACAGTCAGCGTTTACGGGCTGCTTTAACGCTCTCCTGGGACCAAGGGGACCGCTAGAGCAACTTTTTGCGAAGAGCGCAAGGGTGAGAGAGGAGCACATTGCCGAAAAGTTTGAGGGTCGGTGCTGCCGCCGTGAGGGCTAATATCTTCGGTGTCAAGGCGCTCGGCTGTATCTGATATGAACGCGCGCGGCGTCATCTACCCTTTTTTCCTTCAGACACAATATAATCTATGACGAGATTAGCCCAACATACGTTCGGCGTTTTAAGGTTGATGTTTGAGGGGGCCGTTGGATGTCTGTTAATCGGCGTTGAGATTTTTCGTCGAGGGTGAGTCTACGTTTGTGGTGTTGTAGTAGGGTAATGAGATTGACGAAACGATGGGAGGGAGAATGAGTTCTTAAAGACTGCGCGGAAATTACCGTCTAATCGAATAACCAGATTTGCTTATCGGACTTTTTTACGCGAAAGTTTTATGAACTTGGTGTTCATCGTCGTCAGTACTGTCGCGCATTGTTTGATGAAGCGTTTAACAAAATTCAATACTTGTTAGGTTTCACAAATATGCTTTAGCTCGTTCGTTATTGCAAATAATTGGGTTGAATTTTTTCGTTCGAATAGTTGCATTTCTTTTGAAGCTAGCGTTAAAAAAAAACAATCTCATCACTGTTATCCAGAACTTTCCTTTCGAAGGAGCAAAAATTCAATGCTAATCACATTAAATAAAATTTCCAAACGCTTCAAACAATCGTTACAAAAGCCACGAGGGTCGAAAAAGAAATCCTATGGATTAAAAAAAAATCAATGAGTTTTCGCTTTCTTCAATTCTCTTTGAAAAGGAGATCCGTAGAGCTTGACATTGGTGTGTCGCGTCCCTCTGGCTTTGTCCTCTTCCCTTTAAGCTTCTCCCGCGGGAGAACGTGACCGTCGCGCTGCAGTCCTCCGCATGCTCGGTTTCCGGGCTTCGATTCTGCCGCGGGCCGCCCCATCGCAGCGCAGAAAGAGAGAGGGGTGCCTTCCATGGCGACAAAAAGAGAAGGGAGAGAGAGAGAGAGAGAGAGAGAGAGAGAGAGAGAGAGAGAGAGAGACGAGGAGGAGGCCGAATTGCCGAACGCACTCCTGCGCGGAGGGCCACTCATCGTGGCAAAACAGCCGAGGGCGGAAAACGACGAAAAAGCACATCAAAAGCTGCTGCTGCTGCTTCCTTTACCGCTGATTATATGGCGATGTGTGTGTGTGTGTGTGTGTGTGTGTACCATTCGGTTGTGCCTTCCCGCACATAAAAGCGCGTTCGAGTGCCGGACTAATCATTCTGTCAATGCTAAATTGAAATCAATCTCTCGCTAAGTGCCGAGGTTTCGCTTTATCGTTGAAGCTCGACTATAACGAACGAATTTTCTAGCTATAAGAAAGTATTGCGCGGAAGAAGAGAGTTATACAGTCTGCTGATGGCTTCAAAAGAAGAAGAAGAAGAAGAAGAAGAAGGCGAAATGAAAGAGAGCACAAAAAATTGTCTTGCGTACATAATTGGACGAGTCTGCGATACACATAAAAAGCTGCTCGCAAGCGCACGCGCACAGAGATCGGCGAATTAAATGAGTGATACACTACAAGTCCTTTGCACACAGCTCTCGTGGCGTCGGCAAAAGTAGCTGCTTTTTCGAAGCGAGCATTTTGAGCGCGCTGTGCCGCTGCAACAGAAAGAAATATTGTAATTGCATATTTCCGCAAAGCAGGCCGGCTTCAAAGCTCTCGTGCGTTTTCTCTCCCTCTCGCCCTTTTTTTTCATCTACTTACTCTACTGCTTGCTGCTACCACCGCGCTGTTGCTGCTGCTGCTGCTGCTACAACCTTTCATGCAAATTGCTATCCGACTCTGAAAACTCCCCAGAACGAAACTTGCAGCAGCAGCTCGAATGGGTTTCTCGCCTCCTCTCTTTTCGGAAATTTTCTTCCTCCGCTGCTGCAAGCGACTCTTATCGAGTTCTCCCTAGCCTATTCAGAATTATTGCGCTTTCTGTACCTACTGATCGAAGCTAATTTTCCCTTTTCACTATCGACAGAGAGAAGGGGCTGGAGAAAAGAAAAGAAAGGACGAGACGTAGGCTAATTGCTCGCGAATTCCATCGTCGAGAGGGAGGAAAAAAAGAACGCCTCTTCCGCAATGAATCGCGCCTTATCTTATCGAGAGAGACATTCGAAGAAAAAGCTCGCGCTGCAGCGTGTAAACAAAGGGCCGGAGATCACGAGCATTAGCGTCGAAAAATGTTTGCGTCTCCACTTCTTTGGAGAATAGATGCCTCAGCGCACGCGACTGGCTCTTATTAAAAAGTCCTTGTCGTGAGATTATACGAGGATCGTTGTAGCAATTACTCTGGCTGTCGGTGCTGGTCATGCGTGTGCGACTCTGGCTCGGCTGATTTAAAGGCACGCGACCGGAGAGCTTGATGTGCAGTATGGGACTCACGGTTATTCCGATGTAGTTATGGGGACTAGTCGCCTTCTCGACGTTTCAACGCCCGGTTTATGATCATTCGTTTTCTTTCTGTTTCAGGTAAGTCCAGTTGCTATACATTACTATAATCGATGATGGACTGTAAGCGCTGCTGCTGCTGGCTGGTAAGTTACGATCGTTACGAGGTGTAAAAACGTATTATAAATTAAGCCTATTTCAGCGTGAACGATTACTGCTCATTACGCGAATGATCGAGTTCACCTGTTAATTTTGTCCCATCGACGACACGATCGATATAACCGAAAATCCCACGCATCTTCTCTCCGTACACACCGTCTCTTTATAATTGATCACGTATCTACGATACGAGTAGACAAATAATTCAACGTCACGTGCGCGTGTCTTGATGGACCAGCGAGTGTCTCCAGTATTTACCGAGGCTGTTTCGCGTGCACAGGGAAAAGAAGCGGCGGCGACGACGACTCTCCCTCGTATATTTGCGCTCTGTAGAGAGAGAATCTCCCTGGCCTGACATATTATATTTCAATCGATGTGTCATCCGTGGCTCCCGGCGGCGGCGGAGTCTCGTCTTTTCTTTGCCTGTGTCGTCCCCGAAGTCGCGTGTCGCTGGGGACGAGCAGTGGAAAGAGTAGCTGCTCTGCTAATGGGAATCTCCTTCTCGCGCTCTATCCGAGAGTCTCGTGTATGAAACTGGAGACAGGGACGATGATGATAGAGTGCGCGCTCTAGCTTTGGAGATCCTCTTTTCTATATCCAGGCGTATTAATATTTATGCGTCACTCTATACACTTGTTGAGTTAGATCATTGAATTTTACGGAAGGATGAGTGGAGCATGTAAAACAAAGGTTAGGCTGCTTGTGCATCGATGAAGAGACAGATTCCGTGGCTATTCGTCCGCGCATTAAAAATATGCGGGTCTCCAGGTGACAGGCAGGAACTTTTCCAGAAATTTATAGCAGTCGTATTCCCGCGCGACTCGTCTCACGTCTGCGGAGACGCGCGAATGATCGATGCCCCTCCGTCGTCATCGTCTCTTTTCAAACTCGGAGCCCGATAGCGACGTCCCTGCGCGCGAGAGGTACCGGCGTCTTTGCGCTTTATTAATATTTCCCATCAAATCGCTCCCTTCTACACAAATGTTGTTACTTCCAAAGCGTGTTGTAAAGGAAAAAGGAGTATAGTGAATTCAAAGAGATACCAGAGTCCTCTGGTATAGTATTCCGGATCAATCGATGCACGAGATTCAATAGGAGAGTCGGGGATCAAAGGGTTCATTTTAATTCGACGACAATTGGCGGGACTCCCGCATCTCCATATTATACACGCTGCTTGATTGAAGCTTCTCTGTCGTCTCTCTGCGATTCCTTCGAAAGGCGAACTACTGCCGTAAAGCACCCGGGGGCCTCGTGCAGTAGAGCAAACGCCTGTTTCAATCTCTACCTTGCGCGAATTCTAATGTAGATCATACGCGTGTAAGGTATCCTTTTTATAGACACCGAAGAAAATCGTCCCGCTAACTAGCTTTTGATGTTCCCGCGAAAAAGTCGTCTTTTTTATCGTTAAGACACTCGAAGTGATAGCGCCGACGAATCTAGCTCTCCCTTTCTTGCGCCGAATCGCGGAAATGGCTTTAACGGCCTGAAAACAAGATCCTGGAAAAGCTCTCCGCCTAATGCAGCCGTCTGGCAGAAACTCCTCGCGTCATTCCGCTTCCTTTTTCCTGCAGCCGACCGCGTAGATGCGTCGGTTATTTATGTGCCCCGCATACACGCACAAGAGCACTTCCTTGTTCTTCTCGTCATAATTTCTTTCCACCCCATAGATGTGCGTTCACCCCATAACGGCGATTTCAATCAGGCGAATCGAGTCATCCGAAGTAAGCAAGAGAGAATGGAGAAAAGGAACTTCGGAGATCGGGTATGCAGCTCGTCGCGGAGCTTTAATCATCGCGTCACGTAGTCGTGCGGCCAACTTGTCTATCGAGAGCTTTTGAATTCGAGGCTTACACCGAGAGAGTTTGCGTCGAGCTAACTCGATAAGGAGAGGCTTTGTCCTATCGATCCGCGAGTGCGGTATAATTTTCAGCGATGGAATTTTTCTTGCCGGGCATAAGAGCGAGCCTAATAACACTAGCCAGCCTTACAGAGAGAATATCAGCTAGGTTCGCAAGAAAGTTACAAGCTGTCGGGGTAAAGATCGATGGAGGCGTCGTTAGGAGATATTTCGCATTAGCAGAGCGAGCGAGCCGCCCCCGAATTAACCTTCAGTCGCGCGCTCGTATATCTCCCACGCTACATTAGACATCGTCGCTTTTTCGCGCGCGTCTTGCGATAATTTTCCCGCGACGCGACTTTAAAGCAATTCGTACGTCCCGCAGGATATTCGAGACGAATAGAAGCTTCCTTCCATGTGTACATAAGCCACGCACATGTACATAGCATATACGCGAGAGTAAAAGGGGCGAGGTCTTTCTTCCGTGCAGTCGCACTCGGATTTTTCGCTTCCTTCCTCCCCGGGAAATTGGACGAGCTTTATGATTAGACCGCGAGACTCGCGTGTCTCTTTATCCCCGGGTTGCTCGCTCGCTTGCGCGCGCATTTTGAATTTCAAACGTCGCGTCGTCGGGCATGGAAATCGCCGCGTTCTCCCGCGGCAATCAGAGCGGGGCGCATCTCCGCTTATTTGTTTATTTATCCGGAAGAGACTGCTGCTGCTACTGCGTACAGCGTATCCGCGGCATTGATTTTTGCGATGTTCACGCTTGAATTTTCACGGGAAGAGAGAATGGAGAGGAAAGACGCCGCCGAAGGCGCTGATGGCTCCTATAAACAATATGGTAATGGAGCTGCGGCGACTGTTTTGCTTACGGTATAATTATGCTAACTCATTTGCAAAAGCCGGCAAACTTCTAGTTCGTTACTCAGCTCCGGCATCTCTCCTCGTTTCTTGCTTAATCGTGTGTGAGTTTCGCGGCGGCGGCGGCGCTGGGCCGAATAGGTAAACGCGCCCGCGGGCAAAAATCTCTCCCTGTTTGTGGTTTAATCAAAGGACCTGAGTCAGACAGAAATACGCGTCCGTAAGTCAGGACACACGTCTACTTCCAAGTTTTTACTATATGCGTATGATATACTGCGGGGATTATTAAGGAGCACATTATCGATCGTTATAAATCGGTAATGGCGAGCATCGTTGCGAACGACGTGAGGTATAGGCATAACGGCGTTAACTTTACGCGGCCGCGGCGGCCATCCATCCATCGTCCGTTCGCATGAATATATATTGCGATATTAACTTCCGTAGCTGCGCCTTTATGGCGCGCACGCGAAAGAGCTATGTATGCGCCCACATACGCGACGAGCAACCTTATGTTAATTACCAGCAGCGGCTGGAGACGCTGCAACAATGCTGCGCTTCGTGTCTCCTCTGCCGCACGTATATGATACACATATAAAGTTTTCGACGCAAATAATGCGATCTCGTGTCATACGCGAATGAGGCGGGCTAAAATTCTCTCTCAAGATCCAGTCGCGTTAAATTAGTCGCGTGGTCGTAGCTGTTCGGAAATATAGCAGTTCTCTCCACGGGTATTTGCAAAGGTAATTGGCCGCTCGACTATGGCGCGCAGCGGCAGCATAGAAGCGCTAGTTGTTGCTAACTGAATTGGCTTTGCTGCGCGCTGATTTTATTTCGCTCTATTTTTACCTACCCCCGGTGGCGCACGTTGCGATTGCCGGGATTTTCACCGCCTTGTACCACCGCGATGCATACATGTATTCCAATTTCCCGCGCTTTTTTTCGAACCGCGAGAGAGACGTGCACGATATACGTGTTCGTATTGCAATTTTGTGTTTATACACGTGATTGCTGGACCGTTTTCGCGCGCTCGATCGCAAATTTTATTCGTCGCTCGTCGTTTGTGACGAATATACGCGAACCGCGAGTGCGCCAGGTATATTGTCGAATTATGTATGGGTGCGCGAGCGCGCGGGAAACTTTAAATTGAGCTTAATCGTTCAGTCAGTGGGCTAATTCAGCCCAGTTAATTTATAGAAAGCTGCGCGACTGCAACTCAGAATTAGGAAGCCAGACGACGCGTGCGTAGTTTGCTCTGACCGAAATTGCTAGATTTTAGTTTCCACTTCCCTCTCTCGCTGCTATGTACTGCAGCTCTCTTCTGTGTAAATCAGCGGATCTATTTTAATGCGACTTCCGCGCATTCATGCGCTTTTAAATTTCAAATGAACCAGATATGTAATATGCGCTCGAGTATATCGCCCTTTTCCTTCCTATCCACGGGCGTGAACGAGAGAGAACATTTTACGCCTCCGATTTCCGCAAGCTTCCATCAAAAACAGCTTTTTCCTTCCCTCGAAAATTTCCGCTCTAAACGAATACGTCAAAAGCTCGCGCTCGCTGTGTACATCGAAGAAAGCTCGCTGCTGGCTTTTTTTCGGAGATGCAAAAATTCGATCTCCCGGAACGAGAGAGAAAAATCTCGGCCGCTGCTGCGCATTGTTCGCGTTTCCGCTACGCGTTCGCTTCTCACGCGCGCTCGCGGCGAGAGAGATCGTAACAGCGAGATAGCTTTGCCGCGAGAATAATCCCGCGCACTGGTCCAGTACGCGGGCGAACAATTGCCCGCGCGCTATACCCTTTGATTCGCGCTACGACTACTTAAACTGTGTGCTTGTGCTTTTTATTCCGCGTCTTTTTTCCCCCAACAGGAACACACTGTATAAGCATATCGTGCGATTCGAAAAAGCTCCGGATCGTAAAATCCAGAGAGAAGCTGCTCGGGGGCGTGCCATACGCGTTCTCTCAAAACTACGCAGTTTTTCTCGAAGAGCAAGCCCGCGGACCTGTAAATTCCGATGGCTTTTTTTGCTGCTGCAGCGGAGCGTCGAAATATAGGGTGGCCATATCCTCGTATACCGCGTCGCGCTTCGGAATAAGGGTGAGCGAGAGAAGGCTATTCAGGTGCGTATAACGCGGAGCGAGGGATAACGGCGTCTTCGGTAATGCCCCGGCGAATAATCAATGCGACCCATTGTGCAGCCCTGGGCGGAGTTATATAGCCGACACTGCAGCCGCTGCTGCTGAACCACCAGCGCAGCGCGCGGGAGGAGATAAATGCGCCGCGAGCTAACTTCTTCTCACATCCCTTTCTCTACTCTTCTCGCGATCTCTCTCGGCCCTTTACGAGTGTGTTTTGCGCGATTATCGAAATTCCATTTTCCGCCCGCGAGCTTTGACGACTTGTTTATTTTTACGCTGACGCTGCTTTTTTCTATTTTTTTCTTTGTAATACCCACTACTTACTGTTAGCAGCGCACACCTTTGGCCTAATTTTCGCTGTCCTTTGCGCGCGTGTTTGATTGCAAGATATATTTGTCTGGCGTTGCGACAGTTGCCCGCGCGGCAAAAAATTAGCTGCCTGGAATGCACATATTTCACCGCAGCGCGCCCGAGAATTATTATGCGGCGCATTTTCTGCTTCCCCGACACTTTCTCCTGATTAATAATTCGAAACGCTTCCAAGATCTTGTTTTCAATCATCGGCGCATCGACCCAAGCGCGCGATGTATCGACGGCATTGTCTCTCTCTCAGCGCGATAAATAACCTCCGCGAAAAATTTCACGAGAGCGAGCCTCATGCATATAGGCTTTCGAGAAATATTTAAAATTTACGATAAAAATGCCGAAGCTTATACGCGCAGGAAAATATATAGGTTGCCCGGCTTTATTATCCCGTACAGGAGAGCTGCCCGAGGTCAGCAGCTCACAGTGTAAGAAATACACGTCGTCGGCGGCAGCGGGGCGGTTCGTACCGAGTCAGTCCCGCAGATCGACCAAAAGATTTAGAGTCTTGCTGCCGCTGCTGTTTTGGTGCTAAGAATTTAACGCATTTAACCGGGAGAGAGAGAGAGAGCCACGCGAGATAATATTGGGCGGACAGGCCTCTTAAATCTGCGCGAGAGCTCTTCCTTCTCGTGCGCGTGCGCGCGAACAAAAGCGATATTTCAACTTTTAGAAGCCAGCTCGTATGTATGCCTTCAGCGCTAATTAGAAGAATATTAAACAAAGTTGGGAAATCCATATTCCGGCTGTGCAGCAGTGCTACTACTGGAGCGCATCGGTGCGGAGGAGTTTCTCGATGTTTTGGTTGCCGAAACGAAAACAGGATTTCACACTCCGCGCCGGCCGTGTCGCATCCTTATTTACACTCCATGAAACTGCAGTTTCAGCTCTCTCTCTCTCTCTCTCTCTCTCTCTCTCTCTCTCTCTCTCTCTCTCTCTCTCTCTCTCTCTCTCTCTCTCTCTCTCGGAATACTCTGCATCGGCAGACAATTTTCAACTCGCGTATATAACGGCGTTAGCGCTTTCCCCGGCGATAATAATAAAGATTCATCAGCGAGCGGGAGAACCGGCTTCCTTAAGCCTGTGGAATAGCGCGGAGCAGTTACGCGGATATAATTTTCCAGCATGAGAGATAGGGCCGCCGCCGCTGCGCTGTTACTGCCGCTGCAGCCTTGATTAGTGTATCGAGTGAGCCGATCCGCAGAGTCAACGTCCTAACGAGCTAAGTGGTTTGTTCGCTCGACTCGGACTGCAGAGAGCCGGACTCACCCTCCTTATATTTCCAGTCCGTCTGATGTAAACACTCGACGCGCGAGTTCTTCACTTGACCTACTTTTCCAACGCAAATACCCCAGCAGCGATGCATCTTTTTCCGCCGCGCACACCTCTGCTCTGTCGGGATTCATCCATTGTTTCGCGCGCGCGATCGGAGGTACAGGCTTGACGCGACACCAAATGAACTGTCAACGCTAGTTGGACCAACTTCCTTGTCACTGCACTTGAGAGAGATGGAGTTGTTACAAGTTACTTTTTTTTTGAAAGATTTTCCGCCTGCGGGGGAGGATTGACAGCTTTGCGAGAGATGGGATGCAATTTTTCGGTTTTATATACGTGGTATTCGAAAGGGGAAGCTGAGCGAAGAGGGTATAATGTCTATCGGATAAAAGGACGATTTAGCTCGGCAGAGGACACGGCTTGCGTGTGGTATATGTATATGGTACAAGGATGCACTGTGAAACTTGTAATCAGGTCAATATCTGCAGTTGGCTAACTTGCTAACTAATAGCCAACTAGCCCTGGATCAATATTCCACAATAAAGAACATTTTCCATCTACTTCGAATGGAGATCGATGCTTGTAATTTATCGACAAAGGGAAAGTTCATATTCCGTATAGCTAATGCCGTTGGAGAGTGTAATTCGATTCGTTGGAAACGTAATCTCGCTGCTAGAATAATTGATAATATACGAGAACGGTAATGTAAATCGAACGCTATACAGCCCGTTATCATCATCCAGTAGTTTTCGAATTTTCATCTCTCTGCGTTGAGACTAATTCGTTGATTTTAATTTACAATCGAAATGACCGATTTCTATTCCCCCGGCTTAATCAATTCGCGGGCGCTCTCTCGTGTGCGGGGAGCGACGACGATTTAGTTCGGCCATAAGTTCGATCCGCGTGTAATCGGGAAAGCTGTCAGTAAGGCCAAGGACTTTGGAGGCACACAATCTTCCAGCTGAGAATAGGAAGAGAGAGAGAGATAGATCGCGAGAAAGTCCTATAGCCACGGGGCTTCGGCAAGTGGGAAACTTTCCGGTGCATTTGCTAGTTACTTTTCGACTTTCTTCACGACTCCCCCCTCTCTCTTTTTTTATTCTTTCGTTCCTTCCCATTCAACCTCCCGATTCACTTACAAGCAAGTTTTATTCCCTCGCAAAGTTACGGTGTCACGCCGCTACTCGGTCGATTATGCAAGAGCCTTTATGTGCCCCTTCGTTGTTTCTGCCTTGCTTCTCTCTCTCTCTCTCTCTCTCTCTCTCTCTCTCTCTCTCTCTCTCTCTCTCTCTCTCTCTCAACTCTTGTTAATCTCTCTCGTCGCGTCTGCCGCTTAACGCTAGCGGGAGATTTTTGTTTTGACAGTATATAGCCCTCGCGCGTCACGGCTTTTTATATTCCTCCCGCGGATGGCCTCGTAAAAGGTTAACGAGCCGCGAGCAAGCAGATAAATTCCTCGCGCTTTATACATTCCGTCTGGCAGTTTCGCGCAAAAAAAATTCTTCTATATCTTCGATATTATACACCGGGAAAGCCGGGCTGGTTCGCTCGATTTTTCGCTACAAAGAGGAAAAAAGGGTCGTCGCACCTTAAGCTGTAAACGGCCAGAAGTTTTCGCTCGACTGTGCTGTACGTATATCGGAGGACATTAGCTCCGGGATCTCTTTTTGCAAAGCTCGAGACTTTATACACCTGAACCTGCGTTGCATAACGAGTCCGGGAGTCCATGTGCCGGAAAACGCGCTATACGGGAAATTCGCCCTGTTCGGCTTTTTCTCGTTTCGATTAATCGAAACAGTCGCATATTTGTCGTGTCGTTTAAGATTACTCTGTCCGCGAATGTCGGAGAGAACTTGGCAATTTTCACCCTCTCCAAGGGGCACACCGCTCGGGTCAGTCTGTGCATGCGACGGTCGCTGCTTACACTTTTCGTGCAATTTTGTACTTCACCATGACGCGGTGCAGGCAGCCGGTAATAAGTTGCAAGCCGGACTTTTGGCGCCGGGCGGCGCTAATGACGACTTTCCCAGCTAGTTATACGAGTTCGCGCGCTCCCGCCGCCGCCGCTGTATATATCTATACAGCTCTGCTGCAAAGGAAAATTGTGGTTTGCTTAAATTCGCCGCACGCGGCTAATTTAAAGTTTTTTCTCTCCCTACTATCTTTCTCTCTCCTAAAAGAGAGTGCGATATTCCACTTTTAAACTACTGCAGCGAAGACTGGCTGTGTATATATATGGCTCTTATGCTAATGCGCAAACTAACGCACACAATTTGCTCGGCAACAACAACCTGCTAAGCTCGCGCCGCGCTTTTTCTCCCTCCCTCGTATTCTTTTCGCAAACTTGTTGAGAGGAGGAACTAATACTGCAGCCGGCGTCGAATCTGGTTTCAAGCGTGTGTGTGTGGGTGCGAGCTATAGAAAGGGAAAAATTCTCGAATTCAAACGAGCAGCTAAAGTACACGAGGCTGAAATCCATCTCCCGTTCCTCCTGGTAATGAATCATTAATAACACAATAGGCGTCGGATTTACCATCAACATCTTCGCTCTCTCTCGCTCTTGGCCCTCGCCTATTCAAATCAGCTAATAATACCGCAAACTTCATTCGGTAATGTTCCGCTGCGCGTCTCGAGAGGAAAGGGGCTGTAGGAATAACTTGGCGTTGAAGACGAGGGTCTCTCTCTCTCTCTCTCTCTTTCTCTCGGATCCTTATATACGATAGCTCTGTCTCCCTCTCTCTCCCGCCGTTAGACTAGCCGCCTTCCGCACTGCTATTGTTTATAGGCTTTATGCGAATCCACAACTTATCCCGCGCAAGCGCTTTTGTTCAGCCGCCTTGAATCAATATATATATACACGCTACTGTATGCGGCCGAATTAATCTTTTGTTGAACCCGATATTTTGAAGTGAAAAATAAGAGGGGAAAAAATAAATTCGAAACATCTCGTCGCACCTGAGTGAGAGTGAGCGAGTGCGAAACGAATCTGCAATAACACGACGATACAGGAGCAGTGACCTTGCCCGAATCGAGTGTCGCGCGTCGCGTGTCCACACTTTCCGAGAGCGAGAGAGAGCCAAGCTCTACAATAAAGCGAAGCGCGCAAAAGCAGCAAAACACGAGGAGGCGGATGAAGAGAAAAAGAGAGGGAGGGAGGAAACAAAAAAAATGCTAAACAGTAGCTTTTCGGTGCGGCGCGCGGCGAGCAGTCGTGAGAAAGGGAAATCCGATCGCGCGCGTCGAGTTTCGGATTTCTCGAGTGCATTGGCTGCTCGCGAGCAAATTAATTTACGCCTCGCTTGTAAACTCGAAATTGATTGCTTCGGACGCGTGTTTTCGCTCTCCTATCCTGAATTATCGCTGCAATTAGGATTAGCTTTTTGAATTGACTGACGGTCAAGCCGCGAGACGATCGCCTGCGTGTGTAATGTGTGACGAATCGAGCGTCGCTCTAGAGGGCGCTGCTGCACGGCGTCCTTTTCGATCAATCACCCGCGCCGCGCTGCAGCGACGCAGGTATTTATTTATAGGAAAACGCCGCCGCCGAATACCGTATTGAAGGATGGAGGAGCAAGGAATGCGAGGAAGTGTGTGTGTTTGTATAGGACCATTCAGGAAAAGCAGTTTATCGCGTGTATACTTAAAGAGAGAGAGAGAGAGAGAGAGAGAGAGAGGGGGGGGGGGAGAACGTGGGCGGGTTGACGCGGAAGGCGAGTGGCGCGCGAAAACGCCGCTGGAATGTAATTGAAGGATCATTTTTCAGCGCGAGCGATGGTTTTGCCCGCGGGGAAGGCATTTGTTGGGGACTAGTCAAGTTTACGATTGATGCTCGCCGAATGTGTATTCGATAGCTTGCTCGCTACACCTATTTATAACTCTTTTCTCGTATACAGGTAGCATGCATTCGATCAAATTTTCCGTTACATTTTATACAGAAATTTAAGAATCGCTGCGCTCGCGCGACTTATATTCAATCGAGTCTCTCTCTTGCGCGCGCACACGACTTCGGAACCGTAAGTCTCGGAGTCACGTGTAATGTTGGCGAAGTCTCTGCGCTAAACATTTAATAGCCGCAATTCCTTGCTCGGGAAGAAAAATCAGTTTCACTCGACTCGTGCCCGGAATTCCAAGTAGCCTCCTTTCTTGCCAACAGCGCGCGAGCGCTTTTTTATTGCGATGAGTGGCGCGCCCGCTACTGTACCAAAATTTATATCAGAAGCTGCTACATCTGTATCGATTTCTTATTCCGACCGCAACGAAACTTTCAACTAAATTATTAGAAACAATTTCGAAACTCGTATCTCTACCTTTGAGCTTTACGCCATTATGTCCGAGCGTATACAGCAATGCAGGTCATGTTGGGTAAGGCCGGTCAAAAGCCGATGCTAATTAAGACGCATCGGCTACAGAGAGCCCGGGCAGCTCTGACGAAGGGGACCCAGATTAAGCGGCGGGCTGTGTGTGCAGGAGATACAAGATTAAAATGATTTTCCACCGCTGCGCGTTGATGGCGTTATACTCGAACGAGAGAAGGAGAGAAAAAAAATGTTTATACGCTGTTGCGACGCGGACAATTATTACGAGAAGCCCGTATTTAATGAGCGGGATGCGCGCTCGAGTCTTCGTCGAGTATATAACGAACGTGAGGCTGAATAATTTGTGCTGATAATTAGAGTGTGCTCTCATGATTGCGAATTCATGAAATTTCATCAAAGCATTATATGCTCTTCTATACTTCTTCAGCCTTTCCCCTCTGCGATTTTATATATTATAATCTAGCTAAACGTGTTCATACACAAGGTTGTATGTTTCAATTTGTTTGAATAACGAAGAGATATAATACTACGGAGTAAACACGAGGCGGTGATTTGTTTCGCAATTACGACGTGACTTAACATTTTGTAAAAACACTCTCGAGGTTGAATTTAACTCGGGGGGTAGTCGTCGCGCTGCTGCTGCTGCTGACGAGAGTCGCAAACACACTGAAAAATCCTGAGAGTCGTTGCGATCCCCGTCGGGCCATTAGTCACTTGCCCCGCGGACTCGCTCCGCAAAAAACTGCTTGCAGCTTTGCCTTCAAATGAATATTTAGAGTGTTGCCGCCCTGGCGGAGATTTCATTTCGTGAAACGCGTGTTCTGAGAAATATATTAATTTTCCCAGCAAAAAATATATGCAGCTCCGCTGTTTCCCAAAGTCGTCCCGCCGCCGCGCTGGATCAAGTTTCGTTTATAATAATAACGTGATAACGTATCAATTTCACGTGGTAGAGCCGCAACGCGAGCGCAAAATAGTAGTCGAGAGATAATTAATGCCGAAGCCCCGACTTGCCTCGCATAATTGCGTTTGCGTTCCGCTAATTGAAATGCTTATATAGAGATGTGTACGCTATACGTATATATAGCTGAAAATGCGCTTTTTATGCTTCGATTAGTATCAAACTGCTGTATCCGTGTTCGCCTGTCTTTCTCCACTGCTGCTGATTTAAAAGAGCTCCTGCGACTGGTAATTTTATTTTAAAAACAGCTCTCTCTCTCTCTCTCTCTCTCTCTCTCTCTCGATATGGGGGCTGAAACAGCTGACTGCTATTGTGCTCTTTCTGCGCCGCTACACTGCGCCGCTCTCTCTGTCTGGACATAACAGTAACGATAATAATAATATAGCTAGAAAATTTCATTAAGCTTTTCCTAAAATAACGAAAATGTTTCGGCGCGCTCTAGCTGTTTGCCCTCGAAACTTTTCAATTGTGAATGCTGCAAACAGCGCGATGTTCCTTTTTTTCCCTGGACTTGCAAACGAGAGGAAATTGCACGATAAAAAAAATAAGTCGGTTTTAATGAAAATCGTATAACACATCCGAAGCGTCTTGAGATATTTAATTAAATTCTTGGCAGGGGGTTCAAAGAAAAATTAAGATATCGCCGAAAGTGGGACACCCTTTGGCGTCCAAACCGTGGGCGAGAAACTAAAAATTTCAACATTCCACATTTGAGAGCAAAGGAAATTGCATCGCGAGCCACCAACATAGTTTTAATCGTCGCACAGGAAATATGAGCGGAAGACACTTTTATCGCGAATCCCTTGGGGAACAGCGCACCTGCAGTATAGCAGCATTAACCTCTCTCTCTCTCTCTCTCTCTCTCTCTCTCTCTCTCTCTCTCTCTCTCTCATTGGTATTTCACAGTGTGCTCGGGGCAATTGTCGATTTCCTTGAGAGATAAACGATATAGACCCGGTCGCAATATCCGAGTTTCTAGTGTGCATCTATGGAGTTGGCCCTGATTTCGCGCAACGTTTTGCTTCTCGATGCGAACTTTTGTCTTTTATTACAGCTGGATCGGAGGAATATATAGTCGAAAGAGAGCAAGTATGATCGATGCGTTCGAGAGCCGTCGCATTATGCGCGAGAGTGAGTCGATCGGCGCTGCGTGACTGATAAAGAGCAAAGTCAAACACAGGAATCGACGGTAGGCTGCTGCTGCTGCTGCTGCCTGAGCGCCCTAGATAAGGATTCGTTATATTTACTGTGCGCGAGGAGGAGCTGCTGGCAAGTATTCGTCGGGTGTCTCGATGATCGATCGGTTTCTTCCCCAGACGCTGTATAATATCGTACATTATCAAAACGGTGCGATGCTATTCTTTTTGAATCACGTAGTCGTTCAAAGTGGTAATTTAAATTGAATATCTCGGCAAGTGACACCAGAACTAGTTCCGCTGCAATAACGTTTTTCTTTTTTATTCTTAAATCTTAATATCAAAACCTGCGGTGGCCGCATATAAAGGATAATTGCTTCAAGCTCAACTAAACGCTCATCTCGAGAGCTAGAAAAGAGCATGTTAAATATTTCCCTGCTTTCTATCACTATTGTTATATTTAAAATCCGATCTCCGCTCTCAAGAATAAAACTTTCCGTGTCCCGAGTTCCGTCGCGCATTGTCAAGTCGTTCCCTCTCTCTCCTCTCGTGCGGCAGCGAAACTATTATGATGCGCCTCCGGATATTTCTTTCGCGCACGAGTTATGCGCTCTCGCGCGCTTGTACAGCTCCTCTCGTAAGAAACTTCGTTTTCCGCCCGTCGCATAATCGAGTCGAAGAAATTCGAATTTACATAAGGACGATTGCGTCGTTCCACTGCCGAAGTCAATAGCGCTTTCTTTTCGATTATTCGCTATACTGTCACAGGAGAGACAGAGAGTATAAAACGATTGCGAGCGAGCGCAGCAGCTTTCAAAGACATGCCATTGTTGACTCTCAAGAGCTTCGTTTCCAACGGCGTTCGAAATGAAGTTTGCCCGGGGAAATAACAAGAAAAAATGTACACCACTCGATCCCCGTACCGAAAGCTCTTTCAATTAAACTTCTCGATTCTCGAGTGATACGCGCGTAGTGTTCTATTGTATACGCGGATAATAAAACGGAACAGAACGCGAATACACGCGGTAGGAGCTTAGGCATTATCCCGAGAGCGCAGATCACGGGACGCTCGCTGTACATCTCTCCTCCGCGGCAAAAGTTTCTCGCTAAAGCGTCGCGAAGCCGTTACGGGCCGTTGAGGAGCAGCGCCGGGACTATTTCTCTTTTGGCTCGACACAACGTTCCAAGGTAGGAAGAGAGGGAGAGAGAGAGAGAGAGACCCGTCGTTTATGCAAACTCGACCGCTGCGCATACACAGCTAGAAACTAAAGGCTAATTTCACATTAAAATTATTCTCCCCTCTCCGCCGACACTCGGACAAAAACACACAGCGCGCGCGATGCCAGCTAGCGGTTAATAATGCAAAATAATTCATTTTCCGCGGGCGAAACTTGAGACACGCCGATAGAAATTATTCATCCGTTCTTTATCTTATTCAGCTTTCTCTCTCTCTCTCTCTCTCTCTCTCTCTCTCTCTCTCTCTCTCTCTCTCTCGCAAGCGCTCTGCATGGTGTGGAGGCCTTAAAATTTTATCTTTCAACTTTTTACATTACACCCGCGCTTATATCCCCAGCCCTTTCCCCGCTGTCGGAAATGCCGCGCGCAACTCAAGGCGGGAAACCATAAATTTTTCCCGCTCGCGCGCTCTTTCTCTATTTTAGCGCGAGTGGAAGAGGGCACGCAGGGCATTGTTGGGATATTCTTGGGAGAAAGGGAGGAAAGAATTTGACTCTCGCTTGTGATTTCCTCTCTAGCTCGGCAAGCTCCGGTGTAATGAAAACTTGATCCCGGCTTTTATACCCGACTTTGTGTGTGATGTTATTTCGGTTTTTTACAACTTTGCCTCACTGCGCGCTCTCGGGCAGGGGTGAATATCGGGTCAGCGGAACAGTCGGTTTTTACTGTAGCGGAATCCGTGCGCGCAAGTGAGCTTCTTTGATTAAGGCGCGTATATATTTTAATTTTTAAAGCGGGTGCGACGTAAAAATTTAAAAGTTCTCGAGTCTTTGTGCGGCGAGCCGTTTGAGAGACAGGAGATGAAACGACTCGTGGGATCGTCCTCGTCATCGTGTCGTTTGAGCTCTTCGATTCTGTCTGTTTCTGGCTGCTCGTGTTTACGAAGGCTCGTGCGCCGTCAGTCCTTTTACGTCTGCTGCTGCTGCTCTGAATCAATCTTTGCCGGCGTTTGACGACTAACGATGCAAGCCTTTGAAATTTTCATTGGCGAAGCGTACGTCTGGCTCGTTCAAACCTGCGCGAAGGGAAAGCTTCTGTTGTCGCGCGAAAATCTCGCTAATTCGAGCTAATAGAAAAAGTATGCATACGAGGTTGAATATAAATTTTCGGAGGAACCCTCCGCGCCGTTGTTTTTGCTCGGGTTAAAAATTCAAATTTTATTCGGCCGCGCTATATAAAAGCGCATAATAGCGCAATTCATCAGGAGCCTAAGCTGGCGCTTTTTCATCGGAACTTCCAGATTCCGGGGGCTGCTGCATCGCCGCCGCAGCAGCAGCGAGTTTCGGCGAGAGAGAGAGAGCAGAGAGTCGGGAGACCGCGGCGCGAAAAAGCGACGCTGTGGGGGGAGAAGTGGGACAAGAATGTTGATTGGCCTCAAACTGAATCTCGTCCATTCATCACCTGTCTTTGACGCTCGTGGTGCGCGGCCCGACTCTCCGCCTTTGATTTTTATGCAAATACATGTTAATTCGTCGAAACTTTTATTTTGTATAGGAAAATTAGAGCCTCTTAAAAAAAATCAACAAATTACTCGCTTCTCTTACACGCCGATCACTGAAAATTATTCATACCGGTAAAACTCTCTCCTATATAATATAAGTTTTTTTCTGCCCGAGTTTGCTGAAAGTATTAACGGTATTTTTCAGGCGACAAAGTTCATACACACACCCCGCGGACAAGCACCGAGTTTCCACGGTTCTTCTCTCTCGCGTATAATAGAACGTAGCTCGCGCTCCGTGCAGCCAAGAGCGCATTTGCATTTTAAGATGCTTACTAACAACGCTCCACTCTTTTTCTCTCGTCTACGTTTCAGATTCGCGACTCTCTCCTCGCGGCTCGGCTTTATGCATATATTTTAAAAAGCCGACGTGTCGAGGGGTACTAAGCCGTGGCGCTCTATAGAATCGAATCGCAATTTCAAACTTATAACTCGCGCTCGCGCCCGAAAATCACTTAATCGCGAATTTCGAGAGCCGCGGCTGGTGTAAAACGATCTCGGGCTCGCCGCGTGGATAATGGAGTCATCGTGTAAGATCCAACGAATTTTTGCCGAGTGAGAGAGAGGAGTGAAATATCGCTGTGGGTTTTTGGAATCGCGCGCGTTATAATGGCCCGAGGCTGCAGGCAGGCGCGGAAGGAAGGAAGGAAGCAGACGGTAGAAGGATAGAAGACTACGGCGCGCAGACGTTGCATTATGTAAATTTTTTTCGGCCCTGATAGAGAGACTCGCACAACGGCGGTGGGGTGCAACCGACGACTTTTGGCCGGGGCTCTTCCTTCCTCTGCAAGTTGCCTATTATTCGCGCGCGCAGCTCTAGTTTCCCTCGGTCGCTTCTTCTTTCCTCGCGGCTCGTCTTATTAAACGCAGCTGCGTTGATAAATATTTATAGAAAATTAAAGAAGCTCTCTCACTCGACGTTGTTGTTACTGCTCTCTCGCTCTCTGATATCGAGAGAGACGGGGAAATATTAGTTAGTATACCGAGTCGGATGCCATTTAATGCGGTAGCCGCTGCTGCAGAGGCTCCTCCATTACACTATAATAATATCGTTGAAACTGGGGTTGTGGCGCTGCACAGCCGATGCATTAGGCTAATGCATCTTGACCCTCTGAGTGGACATTCCCAATGCTTACACGCGAATAAAGTCGCAGCTATCGCTTTCTTCCTAACTTCATACCGGTTTACTTTACAATTCGTCGTCGTCGTCGTCGTCGAGAGCATGAGAAGAAAATCGTCCAGGGAACGTGCAATCACGGGCGGCTCGATTACCGATTATTCCTATGCAGTTCGAATATTATCATTCTCTCTTCTTATAAGTACACGCCGCGGCGGGGCCGATCGTCTTTATTAGCGGTAATAAGGCGATTTAGCATCGGAGCTGCGTGCGATCCTCGAAAAGTCCCTCGTTCTCAGGTATGTCACGCGGCAATTAAGTCGCGCTTGCGCATTCTCCCCGTCTAGTCGTTGCGGACTCTCGACTAGTCCGGCTTTAATTATACCCGCTTCGCTGAGCGCGCCTCCTCTCGAAGACTCGCTCCCGCACTCGAAACTAGCGATTACACCGTGGCCGCGATCGCTCCTCAAAAATCTCTTCTATATGGATACCGCTAATTATACACGATCGTGTTCGATCGATAAAGTAAATACGTTATTTCGACGGTGCGCGAAATTCCAGATTAATCCCAGAGGAGAGTCCGGACACAAAGAAGAGGAACTCGCCCGCAAAAAAGCTCTCGATATTCCTCGTGATTTATAGCGCGGAACTCGTCTATTTTCTACGCGCGGTACGTCCTTGTCGACGTCGTCGTAGCGTCGTCATTTTCTCAAGATCGAGTGCGTGTGCTCAATCTTGCATTTAATCGCGGCGCTGCTGCTGCGTAAGACCAGCCCCCGAGTAATTAGCTGCGGCGGCGGCGGCGGCGGCGGCAATCGGCAGTCCTAAAAATATTGTATTTAATGACAGAGCCCGAGAGCTAGGATGCTTTGGCGCAGAAATCGAGAGGGAGCTGCTCTGGGAACTATAGATTACCCCGGGAGACAGGATAATTGCCAACGGCGTGTGTAACCGTGTGTGCTTGTGCGTGTGTATAGCCAGAGCGCAGTAGATAGCGGACAGCAGCTGCCTATTATAATTGTAGCGCCTCTCTCGCCCCGAAAAATTATTCCGCCTCAATTCGAACGTCTCTTCCGCACACTGGCTTATAACTACATACCGATGTCTTTCTCGCGCGCTCAGAGATTGCGCTCGCCGCGCAACAGCTCGCTCTTAAACAACAATTACAACACGGCTCTATATAACTGCTTTGAAGCTCTCTGTACGTGCGTGTGTGTCTATTTTTTACGTGACTGCGCGCGATACTCGAATCGAACGGGCCGAATTTCCAGCCGCATTATTCCGCAGCTTTGAAGCCGCATAGCAGAGCAGCAAAGCCTGAATCGCTTTCGAGCGGCATTTAACAGTCGGCGTTTCGTATTTTATCGGCACTTGCTCCCGCTTTATCGTCCTGCTTTTCTATTGCTCCGCTTTCCCCGCACTTGAGCTCGCCGCCGTGCGGCACTTTTATTTGGAAATTTTCAAAAGCCTCCGCTAGCGCCCCCTGCGTGCTCGTATAATACATGATTGCGTGGTCGCCGCCGCGCAACGAATTTTCCCGTTACAACTAACGTTAAATCACTTTATATTCCACGCGCGGCGCCTGCAACGTTTTACACATTTAACAGCGTTTATATACCACTTTAGCTGTTCGATGATTTTACTTGCCGAAAAATATACGCGAGTCCGAAAAATCCGAGCAGAGACAAAACAAGCTCGTAACGTACAAGGAGAGCGAGACAGTGGACTTCGGTCGGGTGCACGTATACGGTAGAAACTTGGCTATACGCGAAATTAGAGGAACGCGAAGCGAGCCATGAAGCGCGGATATCGCGGCTCGACTCGCCTACTATGCTGTTTCCTTTTCTCCTCCCTTCTTATACCGAGAATTTCCGATGCGAAAGTAGACGAGAGTAGACGTTCCCCCCTGTGTATGTGTGTTTGCCGAGCTGACCCTCGTCGCTTTGTTTTCGACCAGTCGGCGGATACACGTATAGCGACTGTATTCTACTCTGCGTTTCTCGAGGGGTCACGATAATTGAGCTGCTGCTCGTTTATTTATTAGATTGCGGTCGAGCCTAACGACATTCGTCGATCGCTCGCGAATCACCGTCGAATGCACTATATAAGAGTCACTTTTAACTTTTCGACTGATCTTACACAGCGATGAAGTTCTTAGGGTTTATAAAGACCTTTATACGCAGTCTCTACATTTATACCGCGCGCATTTCAAGAAAGAAGTCTCCGGCTCGTTACGATTCGCCCAAATGAGCCTTTTAAAATCTGCAAGAGAGCCGTAACCTTAATTTAAGACCACTCCACGGCGTAAACGTGTCCCGCCTATAGAGTCAGCAGGATGAAGATTAAAGCAGCCCCAAAACGATTCGGACGTCGCGAAACTTCATCGAACGCAAGCGCACATAAGCGAGGACGTTTTTCCGCGCACGCGTCGTTTGTAAAAGCCGTCGCGCTTCCGCCCGTATACTGCAGCGAGTCGGTAATAAAATACAAGGGTGAGCGAGGGGTAATAGAGGAGACACTCGATACTTTCGGGAATCGGATAGCGGCGCGTCTCGGTAGTCTGCTGCAGCGGCAGGAGATTATCCCGGCGATGCTGCTGCCGTTCCTTCCATTAAGGAATCTCTGTAAGATGCATCGGATGCGTTCGTTCGCGCGGTAGTTAATGTTTCTGCAAGTTGCCTGGTATAGAGATGCTTGTCCTCTTCGAGTTTGATCGAGTGTGGTTTGTTTGCGGGAGTGAGCGTTGTTCAACAATGCCGAGTGATGGATTTACTAAATAAGGTTCGGTTCAGTTGGAGAGATGCATCTTGGTTGATTCACGTCGTTTCCAGATTGATTCAAAGTAGATGTTTTAGAAAATAATTAATCGTTCCTGTAGATTTTGCTTTCGCCTATAGAATCAAGCAGACTCTCAGTCATCACCTTATAACAAATGAACTGATTGCAGCCTCTATTTTTCCGGATCCCTCGTTATACACCTGCGAATCCGAAAAACACTCGGCGCCGGCGAAAATAATAATCCCGAGAGAGAAAAGCCTGGACACTCGAATCAGTCGATGGCCTCTCTTCTTCGTCATAGTCGACCCTCTCTCTGCAGCCCCATCATTCATAAGAGGTTAACGAAAGTGTCAGGAGGGGGCCGGTCCAGGCGCAAAAAGTCTCCGGGCCATAAAAATGTCCCGATAAGGAACGCGCTACGCTGTGCGCAAGAAGTCGTCGAAAAACGAACGAAAAGAGATGGTACGAGGGTGGAGGGAAAAAGGCAGTAGCCGGAATGAGCGAAAGAGAGAAGAAGAGACGAACAAGACGACGACAACGAAGCAGTAGTGGTGTGGCCGAGGCGTTTGAAGGAGATGCGGGAGATGCTGAGCGATGGAGCCTCTCTCTCTCTCTCTGCTCAGTTCGGTTCAACCGCTATCTCTCCCAACCATCGATTCTCATCTCTGTATCTCGCTTCTGCTGCTGCTTTTCTTCTTTACCCTTTCGTGAGCGCTTGTTTTTCTCTCCCGCTGCATTAACCCACATGCTTCTTTTATCTCGGAAACTATACGCGCTACTTGCTTATTTGCCCTCGGTTCAGAGTTCTTCTCGAGATCTGGACCAATTGCTTCACCGACGACTGCTATAGTCTTATATAATCTTCTGAAATTCCTCCAACAGAAATCCGCGGGATAATCTTCTCGCGAAATGAAGCAATTGAAAGGGGCGAGTTTATACGCATAATGAAAATAATAATCTAGCCGGGCCAGAGAGAGCTGAAGAAGTAGCAGAGAAGGAGGAGAAAAAAGGAGGAGTCGTTCGCATTTAAGCGATTAACTGAATTCTCCTTCGGTATTAGAGCTCGCGCGCGAGCGAGAAGAGGATACGGGGGAGAGAAAGAGAGAGTGAAAGAGAGCGCGGCCCAGTGCTAATACCTAAATAATTGCCGGCTAAACTTGATATGATTTAATAGCGGCGGCTGCCGCCGCTTCTGCTCCTGCAAAAAACGCGCTCGGCCCGGCTTCGCGAAAAAGGCTATATAAAGCGAGAGAGGAAAAAAAGGAGGAACTGTACACTGCCGGTGTGTCCGATAAACGCTTATTCTTTCGCTGCTGCATTTCTGGCTGTCCCGCGTGCTACTACTGCGCGGCGGGAAAATTGGAGATTTTTTCCCTCCATGCAGAGCACACCCCGGCAATTTCTCTCTATCGCATATACTCTATATATACATATCCCGGGACCGACTCGGTCCGCGCGGATTGAAAGCTCAGGTCACATTGTATTGTCCAGCCAGCGCACGGGATGTGTAGGTATATTTTTCCAGATAGCGCGGAATAAATATCGTATATTTTTCACCGACGCGACTAAAATAGCAGTGAACGGACGCATAGGAATGGAATAATGAGCGAGGGATTTTTCATTGGAAAAACGACATACCGTTCACTCTCGTACCGACGTGTCTCCTCATCGGATGATCCAGTGCGAAGCGAATCAGCCTAACAGAGTGTCCGGTAAACAAGAAGTCCGATGCAAATCCGAGGTAGAGCAAAGATTTAAATCAATCAGAAAGTTCAGCGGACACACTGCACAGCGCAGCAGCAAATTCGCCGGTAAGCCGGAGCAAACTCTCTCCGGCGTGAAACCGGGGGCGCAGACTGCACCCAAGGCCTTTTTTCGCCCCCGCAAAAGTTATTCACTCCGACTTTGTTCCGGCAACGGATTCGACTAGCAGCAGTAGCAGCGGCCAAAGCCGGAAGCCCGGCCGCAAAGAGCGTCCTCTGGAAACTGTACACCTAGCTCTCTCCCCCATCCCCTCTCTAGAACCCCTAGATGTATAGATATAGAGAGGCTAATCTGAAATTGCTAATTCCGGCCGGCTAATTCAATTAAGAGATCGGCGGCTGCAGCAGCGCCCTCTCTCTCTACATATATATATATATATATATATATATATATATATATATATATATATATATCCTCTCTCTTTCGCGCTGGTCGATTTCAGCGCCACAGCGGCTATTATAGGAGAGGGCACAGCTTCCTTCGGCGCGCGGCCTGGCGATGATGCGCGGAATATTGAGGCGGAATTTGATGCTGGTCATGTATATACATACATACAACCGGGAAAACTGACCAGAATGTTTCAGTTGGACGGTACGGGGCCGGCTACTTACCGCTTCGTTGGCCGCGATCCCTGTTTGCATACAAGTTGCTTCCCTCAGCCGCTCCTCTTCGATTTTAGAACGGCTGATATGCTGGCCGAGCTGTTTGTTGTTAACATCCTGACGCTGCGCTTATATTCGCTCGTGTTTGCTTCATTCCTTGAATTCATCAATTCGTGATACACATGGCCGCGCGCGAACGAGTACATAACCCCGATCGAGCAATCTGGAACATTGCAAGCACGCGCGAAAATTTATCATCGCGGCCCAGTGAGAGAGAGAGAGACTGGTGTAACAAATGTCACGAGCTGAAGATGAATAAGTGGATGTCCGTTGAACATTGAAAAAAGCTATTCGTCGCGACGAGACGTTTACGAGGTGACACACACGCCCTTGTGTGTGTCTGTGTGCGCGCTGGGCTCTATGCTCCGAGTGTGAAAAGAGTCGAGAGATTTTACGCGGTGTCGAAGCCAGGTGCGCTTTTGCATACCAGACTCTGACAGGCAGGTATTTCGCGCGTTCTTATTTGCCGAGGAATAATCGTCTTCCTCGACCCTTTGGCTCTCTCTCGGTAACTTCGAGAGACTAGTTGTTATATGTAAGGTTACGCGAAAATTTTCTGCTGAATATAGAAGTATTTGAAACTCTGGGATGTAACTCGATTTATCTTTGCATTCGCGAACCGAGTTTTCTCAACTGCCTCTGCGTTTTGCGCTCGAGCTGTTTGATATGCCCTGGTAACTACGTAATTGAAGAAATCGAGTGTACAAAAACGCTGCCTCTGCTTAACCTATCGTGAGCCTAAACTGTTGTGTTTCGGAAAGAAAAGCTCTCAATCCCATCGGCGAAATTCCGTCGCGAAGCAGACGCTAATGGCATTAAAAATGTCCGACAAGCGATCCTCGTTAAAAAGTTTCGATTAAAATAAATCCTTTTAGCGCGGAAAAGAAGAATGAGAGTCAGTCTTGACTCTGTTGCCGCGAGACGACGCTGCCGAGAGAGAGAGAGAGAGAAAAAAATCTAATTAGAAGTGGATTAAAATTCAATCAGCCCCTGCTCTGCTCTGCTAAAGGAACTTATCCGGGACTATATAGGTGCGGCTGGTCCGCGTTATTGGTGGCGCAACTCGCGCCTCTTCATTTAATTGCAGGCCTCCACTTTGTGACACCTTCCCGTTCAATATGCCTCCTCCGCCGTCGCCGTCCCTTGTTTTTTTCCGCTCCTGTCCACTCCTTTATAAGCGCGCAATTTAGCCTTGCAACTTTTCCGCTCGGAGGCTGCGTTTGAAGCGCTTGAATGAAGGCATTGTGTTTCAGCGGCGTTATTGTCTGCGACGCTCTGTACTGACTGCAAGTTTTGCGAGAATGAAGGCAGGAGTATAAGAAAAAGTCAGCTCCCGGGAGGCAGGACACTTTAATGCGTGGGTGTGTGTATGTGTGTACAGCGGCTCTCTGGATTCCATTGTAATTGAACGCTGCGCGGTTTGCTTAGCGCAATCATTAATGCCGCTGCTCAAACAAGCGACCCTCTTGTCACTTACCCCCCGACGTTCAACGACGACGACGGCCGGCGACTGTTTTCTACTTAATAATCTGCCGTGTTGCTTCCTGCTCTTGTGAGAAAAACAAACTTTTAATTCTCCTCGCCTTGCCCTTTTTCTCGCTTCATCCCGACGCCTCCGTTATTGTGTACACACACACATACTCGTGATAGGCGTGTTCGCTGTGTACTCCCCCTTTCGAGTCTTTTTTCTCTCCTCTTCAAAATAGCACCCGTTGTTCGATGAGTCAGGGAATAACACACGTTTTTCCGAGTCAACTCGTTAAACTGTTGGGAAGTAGTTTCGCCCTATCTGGGGGCTACCGCCGCCCTTCCCGGAGAATTACGCAGGTTGTTAAGAAGTTAAATTCATGCAAAGTTGGCTCTCTCTCTCTCTCTCTCTCTCTCTCTCTCTCTCTCTCTCTCTCTCTCTCTCTCTCTTACTCTCTCGTCGGATAACGTTTTTCCCGTATCGCAGCAGCGGAGAATTAAGCTTTCCGTTTTTATACACTCTACATCGTACAAGCAGCAGTGCGCGCCATAGCTTATTTCTATCTCGGCTCGTAAACTCGGCTCGTTTACACTTGACGCGCGATTTTTTCCCTTTAAAGAATTAATGCCGCGACTTTGAGGCTTAAAACTGGCGCAGTCGAGAAAAGGCCGCTAGGTATATAGACACTGCTGCAGAGACGTGTGCCGCCGCTCGATTCGGCGCATACCGCGAGATAATCCCGTACACGTGGCGGTCTCGTTACCCTAACAGCTGCGGGGGCGTTTGTCTCGACGTAGTATAATACAAGCTAGAGCGGGAAAAGTACGTGAAAGATAAATTTTTCATCCGCCGCGTCCCTCAGCGGTGTAGTATAGCAGAGCAGCAGGTGCTCCTGCATACATCTCTGGGAGCAGCAGCCGAGGCAAGTGATTCCGGAGAAGATGAAAATTCGCACGAGCAGGCCGATAATCCTCGCCGAGCCGCGCAACGATCAATTAAGCGGTCGCTCAGACACACGCTCGGCGTTTTCGCGCCGGTCGCTCCTCTCTCTCTCTCTCTCTCTCTCTCTCTCTCTCTCTCTCTCTCTCTCTCTCTCTCTCCTGGGGGGAAGTAGCAGCGGCAGCGGCCGTATCTCGCCGAGCAGCAGAGGCATCAAAGATTCAGGAGGGCAGCACGCACCTCTGCGGCGCGCCTCGAAATTCACGAGACCACAGCTGCTGCTGCTGCTGCTGCCCCTGAGAGCTGCAGTGGCTCGTTAATCTTCGCGGCTCTCTCTGTGCGGCGATAACGAATCGGGAGTCGCCTTGGACTTGTTTTTTTTCTCTCTCTCTCTCTCGAAATTTTCGGTGAAAACTCGCGCTCCGAGCTTATGAGAATAAACGTATTATACGTATACAGAGTATAATGGGAGTGGGGATACAAGCGCGGCGTGATATTTCGTAATCGTCGAACACGATACTCCTGGGGGCGCGCGCAGGCACATGCGCGTACGCGTATGCGATAATCTCAAGCTTAATCTTCGCTCCTTCAGCTCGCCAGGCGGCTCTCTTGTTTTTCTCTCCGCACTCTCTCTCTCTCTCTCTCTCTCTCTCTCTCTCTCTCTCTCTCGCGCAGATCTTTCTTATTGCGATCTTTAGGAATGCAAAGTGCGAGTGAGGGAGAAGGAGGAGGATGAGAAACGAGTTTGTTACGCGCCGCTGTGTGCGTGCGTACGTGCTGGTGTTCTCCTTCTCGAGACGCTATATGCTCCTTCAGGTGGGTGCGAATTTTCGAGATATTATAGTACCGAGTCGTCTGCTACATCGCTGTGTAAAAAACTGATGAAATTTCACAATCATATACCAGCGAGTACTATATATCTCCATCTCTCGCTCGCTCGCTCCGGGTATTACCGAAACTCGGATATCCCGGAATATCGAGGCAAAGTCGTCGCCGTGGGGCAAGAAACTTTGCCGAGCGAGAGATCGCGCCGCCGGCTAATCTCGATCCTGGTCATAGCGTGTAGAGCAGCAGCACCGGCGTCTCTCTCCCTCTTCGTCTTTTAATGCAATGTCAAGATAAAGGAGAGAGAGAGAGAGAGAGAGAGGGCCGGGCAAACTACCTGCGACGAATTAACGGCCCGGACTCGAGATTAAAGAGGTTCCAGCGGCTGCTGCCCAATTACTTGCGAAAAGGTGCCCCCGCCCTTCTGTCCTTCTTTTATCCGCACCTCGTATACGCCCGAGACTCTTATCTCCAAAGCAGCCACCCGACGATGCGATAAGCGCGCTGCGGTATGTGCTTTCCGATCGTCGTTTACAATTTTTTTATCCGCGCTCGCGTTTTCACTGCGACATTAATTGAAAATCAGCAGAGGCGATGATGGAGTCATTATAACATAACCGCCCGTGCATATTCATCGCGGGTATGCACACAACGGTCCTGCGCATAGGCTGATAAACGCAAGTGTCGTCGGATATACCGCGTAGCAGTGCAAAACGGATTCTTGATATGCAGAATGTGCGTCGCAGAGCTGGATTTGCATGTACACGCGGCTCGTGAAATCACCCCGTGTATATAAGGTGCGATGACCCATAATGCAGTTGCGCGTGACTCTGTTCCTATATATACCTATCTGCACGTAAATCACTCGGCTGTAGCGCACTATTTTGATGCGACGTAAGCTCTCTCGAATATATGTGTGCACAGTATGACCGACGAAGAAGCTATAGGTGTCTATAAAATCAATTTATTCCCTCGATTCCAATCCGTTACATACATTTCTATTCGGCTCGTGCAGCGCACAAGCTCGCCGGTAATACCCCGGCGAGCTTTTAATGTTTTACAGCGTCTCGGACGTGCGCCGAATGTCCGCGCGGCGTTTCTCGCCTCGAGAGCTTGTATTATTTTTCAGCGAGCGTTATATCCCAGCGGCGTGATTTTCTCGCGCAGCAACGAATCTCTATCCCTCTCCCCGATAACAATTAGGAGAGCGTGAATATGCATGAGAGGAGCGAGCGAGATCGAGTAAGTTGGAGAACTGCGCGAGTTCCTTCGATTCGCAAACGCTGCGAGTCATTTATTTATTGGCACAATGGATAGGGGAAGAGAGAGCAAGTTTCTCTCTACCATGCGTTAGCCGAACGGATAACTTGGCGGCGGCGGCGTTTTAGGAGCTACAAACGATAGAATGAATAGCTTGCATTAGTCAACATCAGAAATGAGCCGAGAGACCGATGGATCTCGGAGAGAGCGCACTCCGTCGTCGATTTGTCTACTTCACGTGTGCGGATGTAACGTTCTCTCTATCCGTGGTTTCATCTCTCTCCCTGTAGGCCGGTGATTAAAAAGCGATTCGAGTATTATAAAACAAGGCGCAGCGTTACGTCTCCTTTTTTACCAGCCTCCTCGGAGAGAGACGTATGTATGTGCGACACTAAGCGACGCTCGGATGGCACTCGAGCCACTCGCCGAATATAATAACGCCGTCTATATATAGGATAGGCCATATCGGCGCGTATGAAATATGAGGGAGAGCCGAGCCGGGAAGGAGGCGAGCGATCTCGTACAATAACATCGCCGGCGGATCTCTTACCGGCGCCTTTATCGTCCGCGCGCACAAAAGAAGGAGAGAGGATAGCAGTGCTGCTATCGACTATTTTTCTCTCGACATAAATCGACATGTACTTACCGAATTGCTTCCGAATCGGTTATCCATACACTCGACCCCCTCGAGCGACTCGCTGCCGCTATGTCCACTTTGTTCTATTCGATAACTCTCGCCGGCGTATGTAACGAATGTATTGATAAATATTTATACACCTCATCCGCGAGCTACACACACAAGCGCGGGCTTTATTCAAATGCGAAATAAAAAAACAACACAGGAAAAGGGATATCTTCGGCTCATCCGCAGATAAGCCTCTGCGGCTGACAAGCTGATAGATAGCTGTTCGACCTGTGCATACATGCATACCATACACCCGCGGATGGAAGATGAGGAACGGCAAGAGGAGAGAGAGGGAGGGAGGGAAAAAGTCTCAAGTCGACATGGAAGTGTACACGGCGGCGCCCTTCGAACCCTTTACTCTGAGCGCAGCTCTCGGCAAACGGACACGAGCCTCTGCAAATATCGAACCCGCGGCAAACATCGGGCTCACAAATAAGCCCAACATACTGCAACGTTTCTGCTCTCAAAAATCCCATACCCACAAAGTCACACGACGACGAGACAGAGAGACTAATTCATTGCGACTATTCTCTATCTCCTTCGGCTTTGACAATCGAATCATCGCTGTCGCACTCGCTACATGCAGTAGTCGAAAAGGCATTCCACTATATCCGTTTTTTCTTCCCCTCTATCTCTCTTTCTCTCTGATTGATCCGTCCGGTGCGCGTAGGACGGTTCGTTAGTGTGCGTGTGTCCAGCCGCGGAATTCCACGGGTGGCCTTCGAAATGAAAGCCATCGACCCTCGACTCGTGCGTTCCTGTCCGGAGAATTCCGAGCGCCGATGCTTTATTAAATCGGAATTTAATTGTTCGACTCTCTCCCTCGTCTCCGCGTGGCTCCATTACGCCTACGCTCGTGCGCGGGAGAAATGTCAAGCGATTTTTTTCTTCCTCTCCCATACACCTGTAATAATAATACTCGTTCGGGCGAGTTAACGCGCTTTCGAAATTAATTAGCATCGCGACGCTTTGCTCGACACGCAGATTTACCAGTCGTAAAAAATCCGCCGCGCTTGTTTTTCCAACAACGTGAGCAGCAGTTTAGCCACCGTGTAAGATCTCGTTGTCGGCCGTGCCGTTTTATTCCCCGGCGCTCGTAAAAATTTAATGGGCTACGAGGAAATTAATTTCGCTGTATGCGCTCGCAACGCTCGCAAGCGAGTCAAAGTTCGAGGGCTGAACTTGGTAGCTCCTTCAGTGCTCTTTTAATAATCTGGCTGGCAGGATTTTCATTCTTCCTTCGCTCTCTCCATTTTTTAAAGAGCCTGCAGGGTTAAATGTTACGTGACTGATAAAAATTGTAATCGGACGGTTATTACAGCTTGTTTGCTGTCCGTTATCACCGCCAGCTTTTACCCGAAGAGAGACACTACATTATACTTCCGTTAGTACATCCCACACTGTTATACGTGTGAAATTGTTTCGACGAGATGGTAACGCCCTTTAGAGTCGTACAGGCCCATTGTTACTGCCCTCCTAGTCTCTCTCTCTCTCTCTCTCTCTCTCTCTCTCTCTCTCTCTCTCTCTCTCTCTCTCTTTCTCTTTCTCGCGCGAACGGAAAAGAGCAGATAAATAGCTCGTCCGTGCGAAGAGCCTTTGTTTCCCGACCATACTCCGATACAAATAACGGCTATAACTTATAGCCGAGTGGATCTTCTTCTTCTTGGCGATGGTTCAAGTATCATCTCTCTCAAGAGCCGGCTACTGTTCATTTTATTCCTCTAACGCGTGATTTCATTGCATGTGTAATTTTTTCCTCCTTCACCGAAAGTCTTCGACGCTCGGCAGGGGGAGAGGAGAATTAAGAGCCGACTATAAATCCCATGTGCAAGCCAGCCTGACGAGTGAGCTAATGGCGAACGGCCGAATCTGTGAGGCGATAACGCGAAGCTTTCTTATCTCTCTCCGCAGCAGCAGAAGTAGCAGCAGTATAGTTCTGGTCTCCTCTACATCGTTAGCCCTAATGTCTCTACTTCTCGGTCCTTGGCTTTCCCCAGCTTCGATCGTTCGCAATTTTTTGCCCGCGCCTCGGCAGCATCGCTTACTTTCTCTAAATTAATAATAAGAGAGACGGAAAGGGCTCTATGGCCGAATGATTTTTTCATGAAAATTATCAAGAGCCTCGCGGCAAAGGGCAAAGCTCCCTCGCGCGGCTGAGCGAGCTTTAATAGCAAACTTTTTGCCTTCTGAAAAACAATATTTTTGATTTATGCCGCCGCAATATCTGGCCTTCGTCGGTGCTATATACTAGAAGAGAGAGTGTAAGAGAGAGAGAGAGAGAGAGAGTGTAAGAGAGAGAGAGAGAGAGAGAGAGAGAGAGAGAGAGAGAGAGAGAGAGGGCCTCTGCCCTAGGGAGGAAATTACCGCGGCGCTTATAAGCTAGCGCTAGCGCGGTGGAGGAGGAAGAGCAGGGAAGCGCCCCTCGAATATTGCGCAGCGCAGCGCGGCGCTGCTGCACGTTCAAGGTCAAATTTTTCGAGGCGCATTATTGCCGATTCCCAAGCCTCCTTCCATATTCCCCGCGCCGCAGCGAGAGAGAAAGAGAGAAGAGCGAGTCAAGTGGCTCTTTTAATCGTCTGATTTATCCGCGCGCGGGGATGATGCGCGTCTCGTTGAAAGAGAGGGAGGGAGACAGACGCACACAATACGGGGAATTTTCCTCGGCGTAGGGCGCACTTTTACGAGCGAATGGGGCTATACGTGCTCTCGTAAATCTTCGCCGAGTCTGCGGCGCACGGCTTGGCTAAAAAATGACACCATAAGCGCCGAAACGTAAATGTCTCTTCGCGAATCTTACGAGGCTGCAGCCCCTACTCGCTTGGATTTTTACATTGGGAAGGGGATAGAGAATGTATCGCGATTACATGCTGCGGGTATAAAGGATTGATGGGACGAGAGGTGAACGATTGCGGAGTTTGTTCGTAAATCGCGACAAACCTGCCGATTCGTTTAACCCCGAATTAACGACTGGTAAACTCGCGCTTGTCGCTTGTGAGGCTTCTCATACAGAGACGCATACAGAGACTTAGTACGGCTTTGTACTTTCCTGCAAAAATGAGCCCAGCAATATGACCTATGCGAATCGTTATATGTACAAATCCAGAAAAAACCGGACACTTGGGGGTCTGAGCGAACGAAATTGAAATTTGAGGGCACACCTCCCAGACCAACTTTTTTCGGTTCCTTAGGCCACCCAGAACCCGAAAAACCTTGGGTTCCCGCGATTACGAAATACTTATTTTTTTGCCGGGCACTTTAAATTCTCTTATGGGAATTTAACATGGGAAAAATAAACGAAAATTAGCCATCGTTCAACTTTACCCACTCAGTGTCTGAAGGCGCAATCCAAAAATGTGTATTACTAGGATCAAAGTATTCGAAAAGAGCTTCAATTTGAGGGCTGGTGGGTTAAAAATAATTGCCTAGGTAAAAATTTGTCTAAGCTTGAAAATAGCGAAAAATCATGAAAACTTTTCACACCAGTTTAGTGTTTCTTGTTTCGAAGGCATTGTAATGCGACGTTGACATTGATAAGTCTTATCGGGAATGTCAGTTTGACCTAGATTTTGAGCAACGACACGTAGGTGAAGTACTGAGGAATCCGCACCAACATTCGGCATAATGATCACCCCCACATTCAAGTACACATCTTGATTGGCTAAATTCGTTGCACGCAAGCGCCTGAACGTATTCCACTATAACAAATAATAAAATAAAATAAATAGATGATCTCGATGAATCAAAGAACCTATTTCGTCGCTCCAATAATCGAGAACCAAAAATGACTGATTTTAATATTTTTAAAAATCATTTATTGCGACTTACTCTGCATAGCAGCGAAAACAACGAACAAAGCGAAAAGAATGAACTTTATGTTGCCGTGACGTACTATTTGTTCTGTTTCCACGAGACTAGCAAGATCAGCTGTTATTAAACTACTGAGTTGGTCGTTGGTATGACAGTTTCTGATCCGATCTCTCCTTATATACCTGCGTTTTGTAGAAATTTAATGTGAGTGAAATTTTATCTTTGTTTTATTTATCAGCCTTCTCTGAAGTTTGTTTTATTTTTTTTATTTATCGATAAAATAATAATGCATCTTCGTGCTAAACTCGTCATAATGAACAATATTGTAGCATATACATCGAAGGTGATTCATTTATTGTGGTAATTTTTTGCGTCCATTTGTGTCAATAAGAAAAAAAAGTTATATTTCGAAAAATATTGCACCAAATGGCATTTTCTTTCACTTTTACGTTCATCGCAAAGAGAAAGGATCGAAGACGTTTAGCATAATAGAATTAGAGATTCGACTAATTTGAATACTGAACGGATGTTCAGTAGTTTTTTGTATTAAAACCTAATAGCTCACGATTGAGTGAATAGAATTGGATGAAATTTGGTTAGAGTATAGTTTGAACTATATGGAATACGAGAAAAATATTGAGAAGTCCCGAAATCGTTTTTAAGGGCCCCAAAATTTAAAGCAAAAAGGCCCATTTTGCGATTTTAGCGATAAAATCTTTTCCTTGTTCAATATTTATAATATTTTTTGGTAAAAAAAAACAATTCGGCTTGCAAATTTTTGTCTACTCAACTTACATTTATCAAGAAAAGTTATCTGAGCTCCTCAGTTTTCAAGAAAATTGACTTAAATATGATAAATCGTGTATTTTTGGTAAAAAGTTATGTATATATTTATAAACTTTTTTATTTTGATAGAAAGCATTTTACATTTTATAAAATGTTGGTAACACGACATATAACTTACTTTTTTGCCCGAAAAATATGGCGGGCATTACAATTTTTGTCCAATTTTTACATTTGGATCATTTATTAAAAATGAATGTATCACCTTAACTCATTTGAAGGAATAAATTTATTTTTCCCCATAACCCTGAAATCCCAAAACCGTATAACCACAAAACACCATAACCTCAAAATCCTGTAACCCTAAAAACCTCAAATCTCTCTAAACCCTCAAACTCAAGAGCCCGAACCTTTACTAAAAAATGGCAGCCAAACAGGTCTTTATACCTTAAAGGCCTTTCAAATACTGTATTTCAAATTCTTTATCATACGCAAAAATAAAGCTGACTTTTCGGCAAAACCCAACAATGTCACATCATCAATTAGTCTAATGGTTTCCAAGTTCTAATTAATTGACATTAAAAATGAAAATAAAAAAGTTTATAAATATATACATAACTTTTTACCAAAAATACACGATTTATCATATTTAAGTCGATTTTCTTGAAAACTGAGGAGCTCAGATAACTTTTCTTGATAAATGTAAGTTCAGTAGACAAAAATTTGCAAGTCGAATTGTTTTTTTACCAAAAAATATTATAAATATTGAACAAGGAAAAGATTTTATCGCTAAAATCACAAAATGGGCCTTTTTGCCTTGAATTTTGGGGCCCTTAAAAACTATTTCGGGACTTCTCAATATTTTTCTCGTATTCCACGTAGTTCAAACTATACTCTAACCAAATTTCATCCAATTCCATTCACTCAATCGTGAGCTATTAGGTTTTAATACAAAAAAATGTTTTTTTCACACCGTGGGGCGTCACTCAAAGTCTCGCGCATAAAATCGCAGTAAATTCCGCATAAATTAGTCTCGGAAGCTCTCAGCTCTTGTGAGATATACCTACATTCCGTCTCTCGCTACAAAACACCTGGAGTTTTGTTTTGCCCTTGTATATAAACGCAGTGCATGCCCCGCGCGAACGCCACCTTCTACTTGACTCTCTGGCCTGGCAGTCACAGAGCAGCCCATTGGCTTCTCTGCACTGTGTTGACCTTCACAGTCCGTGGAGTAAACTCCCAACTTGAGGTCTGGCAGTCTAGGAGTGATTAAAAATTTACTATTACAAAGCTTCTTCTAGGAGAAAGCAAAAAATGCCGGATATTTGGTCACTAATTAGTTGCTCACTGATAATATAGTTATGAATATTGTACAATCATCTCCCAATCTCAAATAACACTTTTCTACTCATATTAAAATATAATGTAATCAGAATACGCATGTGTGTATATGTAACGGCAGGATATTTGTGGCTAATTAGTTGCTTGCGGATATTATACATGAGAATATTTTACACAATTATAACATTTTATCTAAGGTCGACCTCCTCTATAGATTAATCTGAGATTAGCTAAAATTGTAAAATATTTTTAACCACGACATATGCAAGCAACTAATTAGCAACAAAATCTCCTGCGATTATATACACCAACGTGCGTATTCTGATGGTTTTTTATTGCACAGTGATAAGAGAAGATCGATCTGAGGTAACGGGATTATTGTAGAATATTTTTGATTGTAAAATTCGCGAGCAACTAATAAGCAACAAAATGTCCAGCAGTTGTAGACGTCTACTTGCCGATTCTGACCGTCTCAAATTTTCAAGTGAGTCGAGGGGATTGCTCTAAAGGTTAGGGGATGATTCTAGGATATTATTAATTTCCATTTTCGCCAGCAACTAATTAGCAGCTAAATATCCCGCTTTCTCTTTTTACCTACCGGAATTCTCTGACATCGTCATATTCAGGCGGTGATAGCAGGGATAACTGAAGGTCAAGGGTTGATAATGGAATATTATAAACAGTGCTATTTTGCAGCAACAAATTAGCAACAAAATACGCAATAGTTTATATTCTCTTATGACCTCTTTTTGACTTTATTGTATTTCGGGGGTAGTCTGGGGGTCGATGTGGCAGTTAGGGGACGATAGGGGGATAATATAAATAATGCTATCATTTAGCAACTAATTAGCAACTAAATATACCGTTTAAAGAACTTTGATATCTTTACGAGAATCACAGATATAGCATCGTGGTCTGCTAGGTTAAGACTTAATGTATAGCAGATCACACGTATCTTTTACAGGTATTAAGCAACTAAATCAGGAATAGTGTAACTAATTAGCAACTAAATATCCAGTAGGTTAGAAGTGTACGTTAATATACCGCGTATACAGAAACTTTGTACGGCTTTGTACTTTCCAGCTCCACCCTGATAGAAAATGAGCCCAGCAGTATGACATATGAGAATCGTTATATTTGGATAATGTTTATTTAGCTAGCGACGGTCGCGGTAAAATTTGAAGCAGTAGTATACTACTACTGTAGGTAACGGACAAATACCGATGGTGAGAGCAATAGGAAGAAGAAAGGAAGTTCGAAAGACTACGATATGAGGAAGTAGGATTTGGGTCCGCGGATGTCTTGGCCTGTTATGAAATATTATAAGTAAATGATCACCATAATTTTGCTTTCACACCAGTTTATTTTTCTCTTTTTCGAAGGCATTGTAATGCGCTGTAGACATTTTTAAGCCTTATCGGGAATGTGAGTTTTTAATGAGCTGGACAACGGCACGTAGGTATACTAGAGAGGAATCCGCGCCAACATTCGGCATCTCGGTCACCTCTGCATTCGAGTACACATCTTGCGTGGCTAAATTCGTTGCACGCAAGCGCCTGAACGTATTCCACTATAACAAATAATAAAATAAAATAAATAGATGATCTCGATGAATCAAAGAACCTATTTCGTCGCTCCAATAATCGAGAACCAAAAATGACTGATTTTAATATTTTTAAAAATCATTTATTGCGACTTACTCTGCATAGCAGCGAAAACAACGAACAAAGCGAAAAGAATGAACTTCATGTTGCCGTGACGTACTATTTGTTCTGTTTCCACGAGACTAGCAAGATCAGTTGCTTTGAAACTATTGAGTTGGTCGTTGGTATGACAGTTTCTGATCTGATCTCTCCTTATATACCTGCGTTTTGTAGAAATTTAATGTGAGTAAAATTTTATCTTTGTTATTTATCGTTAAAATAATAAGGCGTCTTTGTGCTAAACTCGTCATAATGAACAATATTGTAGCATATACATTGTAACGGACGGAGAGGAGACGAGTCGGAAAGCGAAAAAGAGTAAACGCGGGCTTGAACCGCGGACCCCGAGATTAACAAGCGGGAGCTTTAACCACTGAGCTAACGTCTACGATGAATTCGGGTGCTATGCATCGCAGTATCGCTCGGCGGATTGTTATCGCTGGCTCGTCTTAGCTGCTCGCGTTGCATACATGTGCGTTGGTGACAACATCGAAGATGATTCATTTATTGTGGTAATTTTTTGCGTCCATTTGTGTCAATAAGGAAAAAAAGTTATATTTCGAAAAATATTGCACCAAATGGCATTTTCTTTCACTTTCAAGTTCATCCCAAAGACAAAGGATCGAAGACGTTTAGCATAATAGAATTAGTGATTCGACTAATTTGAATACTGAACGGATCATCAAGCGATCTCTTCGAGGGCGTCACTCAAAGTCTCGCGCATAAAATCGCAGTAAATTTTAATAGTTCAATCAGAGCCTCTCTCTTGCTCCACATAAATTAGTCTCGGAAGCTCCCAGCTCTTCAGAGACATACCTACATTCCGTCTCTCGCAACAAAACACCTGGAGTTTTGTTTTGTCCCGGGAGCCGACGTCGTTATAAATCACGCGGTAATTACGCGATGCTTCTCTCTCTCTCTCGTGCGTGTGCGTCGCGACTTGATTAGGCCAACAAAGTATCGGGAAAATTTTTGAATTCCTTGTACCCGACGTTGATCGACCGCTGCGATCGCGAATAGTAATAAATAATAAAAGCGCAGCGCTCTTTTAATGGCTATTTAGTCGCGCGATGCGCGCGTAAAATGATGGAGAGCTGCCGGCCGTTAAAATTGACATCATCAATCAGGTGACCTTATGGTAGCCGTACATACCTCGAGACCGATTCCCCCCCGAATAAATCAAGTACGCGTCTCTCGCGCGAAAATCACTCTCTAAAAGACACGAGCGGAGCAGAGAGCATTCGAATCTCGCGCGTAGGCATATCGATCGCCGAGCTGTGTACGTGTGCACACCTAGACCTCGAAGCTTTGTATTATTATCATTATTGCCATTCGCCTGTCGCCCATATATCCTCTCGGAGCGGCTCTTCGAGGTCAGGGCAGTATCCAGGCTTATGGGGGCGTCCTGACGTAACTCGCTATTCCAGGGGATATTATATACGCAGAGCTGCAGTGTGCACACGCCGCACTGATATTGTCTTCTCTGCGAAAAATAGATGCGGATAATACCGCGCGCACGTTAATGAGTTTACAGTTTTGCGAGTGAGTGACAACGCGCGTCTCTCGCGAAAACTGCGTGCAAAGAAGGTCTGCAGGGAAATGAAGAGACATCGTCGCGGCAAGTCTGTTATAATGTATGATGTAGATATATACAGCGGATGCCGCGCGAACTTTCCTAGTTTCGAATTTCTTGCGGTCAAAGTCAAGGTATTCGCGTGTCCCATTTCCTGCGCAAGTCAAACACTAAAACTCACGAAGCGCTGCTCTGCAAAAGAAAATCCACATAACGAGTGATCCCCCCCTCCTCTCTCTCCTCAGCTCTCATATCGGAATAATCGGCGTTCCATCGATGCACACGCACATGTCTCTTTCTCTCTCTCTCTTTCTCTCTCTCTTTCTCTCTCTCTCTCTCTCTCTCTCTCTCTCTCTCTCTCTCTCTCTCTCGTTAAATAATTTAGCCGTGGCGCGGGCGTATATTCCTCGTTTTCATAAGCCACCTGCAGCTGCGGCTATCGGTATTCTCCAAGACGGCAGTTAGAATTCTGTTCGCGCGCGAGTAGTGCGGCGCTGCATGCTTCATAAATCCTGCGGCTAAGAGAGAGAGAGAGAGAGAGAGAGAGAGAGAGAGAGAGAGGGAGAGAGAGAGAGAGAGAGGGAGAGAGAGAGAGAGAGAGAGAGAGAGAGAGAGAGAGAGAGAGAGAGAGAGAGAGAGAGCGCGAAGGCGCGTAAATAAATAAAGCCGCATAATAGCATATACGCTGTGTGCACCGTCGTGGCATCGACGTTTTCCAGCGCGCCATTAATAACAGGAGCGCGAGAGAGAGTGGGGTAGAGAAGCCAAGACGGCAATCTCGCCATTAACTCTGCATCATCTCTCGGTCTACGGACTAATTGCTGAAACTCATTTTGATTATACGAGAATATTCGCGGGAGAGGACTCTCTCTCTCTCTCTCTCTCTCTCTCTCTCTCTATGGCGTTCGCGCGCGAGTTATAATTCGAAAGCACTCCAATTATGTATCGACGAGCTCGCGTTGTTATTTTTTTAATTAACTTTATTACGAGTGCCGTGTTGTGTGTGTGTACACGCGCTGTTGGTATTGATCCTTGATAGTACAATAGCTGCAGCGGCGGCGGCAGCGACGGCGGCGAAGGTCATGGGCGGAGGCAGCAGCGCGGAAATTCGTCTCGCCGCAGGCTACATCAAATCATGATCTTGCAAACATCACACGCTGGTAATAAATTGAAATCCGAGTGTGTACGTGCACAAACACACGCGCACACAGTGTGCGCGAGCGTTCTCTAATAAAATTAAAGGGGAGAATGTGTATAGGTATACACATCGACGGATCGAGAGGTTATAGGCTAATGCACGGGAAGGAGCTTACTGGGGAGGGAGAGAGAGAGAGAGTAAGGGTCGTCGTCTGGCTGGAATTGCGTCGGGGAGTGTGTGTGTGTGTGCGTGAGAGAGAGAGAGAGAGAGAGAGAGAGAGAGAGAGAGAGAGAGAGAGAGAGAGAGAGAGAGAGAGCGTAACGTGTGGCTGTATAAATCAAGCGGGGCCACCTTGATAGAAGCAATAAAGAGTCGCCTGGGCTGACCGGCAATTCTCTCTCGCTTGTGCGTCGTCGTCGTAGTCGTCGTCGTAGCTGCTGCTCGAGAGTCAGCAGGCCCTCTCCTGAGACTTATATTACGCGGGGAGCAGTAGCGCACAGCACCTCGCACTGGAATTTCCAGGCTATGCGCTATGCTGTTGCCTCCTCTCTCTCTCTCTCTCCGAAACCCCCTCCGCAGGAACAAAGACGCGATTAAATTAATGACGCTGTTTCTCTTGTTTCACGCAAGCTTTGCCTTTCAGTATTTGCCTTGCACCACTGCTGCTGCTCTGTTTTTTTCCTCAGTCCAAACACTGCTGCAGTTGTTGGCTTGTTTTAAAACGTTTCTGAATGGGAGGACAACGTCTTGCCGCAGTCGGCTACTTTTTTAACTCCCCCGCGTTCGAGAGTTCGTCCGATGTAGTAGTAGCGCATTACCGATAAATAACTCGCGCTTTGGATTACTATATGTATAGACGGGAGAAGGGGTAGATGCGTACGCAGAGCTCCGGCCATACGTTTATGAACTGCGGTTATTGGTTTTCCATATTTACTATATAATATCGAAATTTCGTTAGCAGTTTATAGGAAATAATTACCGCGAGTGAGGGAGAGCGAGAGAGTTTCGTATTATAAATTGACTGGCGGATGCAATTTCCATGTAGTTTTTCGCAACGCAACTCGCGCGCGCAGCGCTGGCGATGAATAAATATTTTTCTACCGATGCTTTTAATCAATATTTCGCGCAGCCGCGTTGTAATTGCTTTTAGCGTATAATTTAATTAAACGCACGGTACGTTTGCCGGCGCGGCAAATGCGCGGCGAAGAATCTCCGAAATCAATTCGACCAACGAGCGGCGGAACGAAATAATTAATGTTTATGTACATCCGAGATGGAGAGCATCGGTCAGTCGTGTGCTTCGAGTCTCCGGAGAATCAAGAACTCTGCGGCAAAAGGCAATCTCGTACAGCCGCGGTGGACGTAAAATTTAAAAATCAGCCGAGAGAGAATAGCAGCCCTCTCGTTTCCGCACTTTATACGCGGAGCGATAAAAGCGAGGCTATAGAGAAATTCTCGACAGTCGGAAAAATAATAAAAAAAAGAAGCGATATACGAGGCCCGTGCAGTAGTTTGGAAGAAAAATTTCTCCGCAGAGCAGAGCCAATTTGTCGGCGGCTCGCCGCATAAAATCCCCATCGAATGACTCATTACCGCGCGACGGGTAATTGGCAATTTTCCGGAAATTTCATTCAATAAGGGGCGATGTGTGCCGCGCAGGTTTTGACGCGCCGAGAGACTCCCTCCTCGCGATAGACTCGGTAGTCATAGTAGTGGCACGAAGCCATTGCTCGACTCGCGTCTTGTATATCAATTAACCGCGCTGGCTCTAATCGAGCCCGGGGATCTTAAATTAAAGCGTAATCCCTGCGCCCTCTCTCTCTCTCTCTCCCACTCTCTCTCTCCTGCAGTCGAAGAGAGAGTATTTCCTCCCTCTCGCTCTCTCTCTCGCTCTCTCTCTCTCTCTCTCTCTCTCTCTCTCTCTCTCTCTCTCTCTCTCTCTCTCTCTCTCTCTCGTCTTGCGAGCGGCGCACTTTCTATCGATTAGCCCTCTTCTGCTTTCTGGTCTGGCTTCCTCTCGCCATCAGGTATTTACCGAAGATGCACGCCTCTGGCCTATATAATGCTCGCGCTGCTGTGTACTGCTTCCCTTCTTATTTACGCTGGATGGACATCCTCCTTGAGCGGATTACGCAGAGCGAAACCTGTAAACATGAAAACTCTCGTTTTTGAATTTCCCGCGATAGACGACACTCCTTTTTCTCTCTCGCGTAGCAAAGACTGGAATTTGTAGGAGGAAATGGCTCGGTTACACGGAGAGAGGAATGTAGCCGTCGTCTTCGCGTAGATCTCGTCGCGGCGAACGAGCGATAAGCGCGAGGTTATACGTACGAGTTGGTGCAGGGCTGCGGGGGCAAAGTTGCCGGCGCCATAAAGAAAGATTCATTACGACGATCGGCCCATTATCGGTGCGGTTATAAGAGCCGGGGCGCGTGCACCACGACGCGGCACCTCTTACATTACTCGGCGCTCGTTAACTCCGATAATGCGCCACTTGCAATTTTGGCAAGCCAAATGGACTGCAGCTGACTCCTTCTAATTGAAATCGTCGTGGTGGCGCCCCCTACATCGGAAGATAACCGATTTCAATTGGCTCTATTTTTGTCGCCCTTCTCTGAGATTTTCTCGCAAGCGTGAATATTATTACCGCGCCGCCAAGGGGCGACGCGAGAAAAACATCCTGCACAGTGAGAGAGAGGGGGGAGAGTTTTCAGTCGAGCGGCCGATAAGTGTATACGGAATCAAGAGAGATAACGCCGCGCTCTCCTTTTTTTCCGCTTCTGGAGGGGAAGAGCGCGCGAAACGTTCGGATTTTACTTAAGCGCGAGGAGGAGCCCGATGCAGATGGGCCGCCGGTGCAGCTCCTATGCTACCGGAGAGAAAAAGAGAAGCGATGGATCGAGTATCGGTGAGTGCGCTGGAAGCTCCGGAGCTGCTGGAAAGGATGGGGGCCGATGTTTCACACTCAATCTCCTGCCACTCTCCGGCCGCTGCTCCGCTCCTGCAGATATCTCGGCGGCTCCCTCTCTTTACCTTCTTTCTCTCCGCGCCGCCGCCGCCGTTCGTTCGTTCCTTCCATCTTTCTTTTTTTATAGGTTTTACGTTACTTCTTCCTTCCGAGAGCTGCTCGCTCTTTTTACTCTCTCTCTCTCTCTCTCTCTCTCTCTCTCTCTCTCTCTCTCTCTCTCTCTCTCTCTCTCTCTCTCTCTCTCTTTCTCTGGAGTACGCGGCACTCTTCGGGAACGGATCATTTTCGCCGGCCCCGCTGAGAAATTTTCGTTCTCGCCTCGGCCCCCGAGAGAGCTTCCCCGCTGCCGCCGCAAGTTTTCCCGTAAATAATCAAGCGACGCCGGCTCTATATAGCTTATACATACACCTGACCCGCTTCTTCTTCCGCAGCTTCCTTATCTCTTTTTTTTCACGCGCGGAATATAATAATGCAGAACGGCGTTGTTTTGACGAAAGCAACCGCAGAAGCGACGACGATCGGTAAAGTTCAGCCGTGTGTGCGAGCGTATACGTGTGTAGGTGTACAGAGCAGAGCGTGTACGTAAAAGTTGAGTGTCGCCGGCAAACAGAGAAAAGTTTAAATCGCCGGGACGTGATCGCGGGCAAAGTAGGCTGTAGCGACGACGACAATACACGAGAACGGATTCTCCTCTCTCTCTCTCTCTTTCTCTTTCTCTTCGCGGCTGCTGCTTCTTCTTACTACCTGCTATTTCGCTGCGGACACAAAGCGGTATTAAAATAAAATAGAGACGAAGATGGAGATGGAGATAAAGACAAGGGAGAAATAAAGTTGGAAAGTGAGAAAATACTGAGAGAGAGAGAGAGAGAGAGAGAGAGAGAGAGAGAGAGAGAGAGAGAGAGAGAGAGAGAGAATGTAGGCGAGAGAACGGGGGGGATCCTGCGGGGAGAGAGAGACAATGAAAGTAAAAGGAGAGAGAGAGAGAGAGAGAGATGCCGGGCGATGTAAAACCGAAGAGAGCCTGGAAAGCAAAAGGAAGCTCGCGCGTTTGGCTGTATGTGTGGCTAGAATAAACGCTTTAACGGCCGAGTGAGACTTTTCGCTATCTCCGCGGGAGGAAATAATACACAAGAGCGAACGAAGTTAATAATTGAAAGGAGAGGCAGCGAAAAAATCGCGAATCCAGCGCCGAGTAAACATCGCGCTTTACGATCCCCTTGTCCTTTTTCATCCAAACTGTATACACAGACACACAGCGACCGCTAATAAAAATTCCGGCGCGGAGATCCTCCAAATTCAATAAGTTTAAAAGCAGAGTCGAGGTTTCAGCGAAAAGAAGAAGCTGCGCGCACACAGCCAGTTCTTATACGCATTGAAGATTCCCGAGTCGGAGAAAAACCGGTCTACTACGAAATCGAAGCGAGCAAGCAAATCGAAGCGAAGATAAGAAGCAGCAGCCGAGTAATACAATTGAAAGTTGCAATCGCGGAGTTACGCTGCGCGCATGTGATGCTGCTGCTCTCTCTCTCACGCTCCCTCTTTTGTGTGTGTGTGTGTGTGTGTATGTGTATACGCCCTCGCGGCTATGCTGTCGCTCTCTCGGATTAACTTCGCAAGACTGAAGAGAAGTTTCTTTGTTCGTCCGGCTGGTTTACCACTAGACGGACGAGGAGGAGAAAAAAGGGACGACGACGCGCTCGTGGGTGGAGGAAAGAGAAATTCAATCGAACTGACTGCTAGCCTTATTATATCCTCCCGCAGAAATACACTACATATGTGTGTGCGCGACGGGCGCTTCTTTATGAATTGGGTGTATTCGTTCTGACAACCTTGAGAATACGTGAATGGCTTGAGAGAGAGAGAGAACGTTTTTTCTCCTGCTTATGTGCAGCGCTGCATGCGGTTTAACATACAGACGAATGAAAGAAAACTGGATTCGGGTAAATTATCGGCGGATAACCTATGTGCGAGTTTGCGCCAAACGGGTTTTCTGCCAAAACAAACCAAATGTCATACCGGTTGTTGCGCCTCCTATATTCTTTACTGTTCTCAGGCTGGGAAACTAAGAACGCGCTGTTATTCGCGCGCAACAACTGCCGACTACCGCCATGCGGGTAATCAGCAAAAGTCCAGCAAATTCCCCGGTGTTTAAAGACACGCTTGCATCGGTTCGAATATATGTATAGCTGTAGACATGTAGAACAAGCAAAACCTACAAAACGGAGTCGAATAAATTTACACCAGCGGCAAACGAGCGAAAAAAGGAAGAGGATCGCTCATCTCCCCCCTGGAAGAGTCTAATTGCGTATTCGTAAACGATTTCCTCCGACAAGCCGAGCGCTTAATCGGCCGATCGCACGATCAGCGACATGCAAATAATATTATCGACTCAATTAAAAGTGATTATGCCGAGAGAGAGAGAGAGAGAGAGAGAGAGAGAGAGAGAGAGAGAGAGAGAGAGAGAGAGATACTAGTTGCTCTCCCGGCACGGCAAGACAGAGAGAAGAGCAATCGCCCGGAATGTGAGAGTAGTAATTCGGGAGGAGAGAGAATCGTGCTGGGAATATTGAGTGACGAGTTTCGCTTTTGGTTAGGGTGTGATTGCACGGCTCTCTCTCTCTCTCTCCCTATCAGTTTTAACGCGCGGCTATCGATTCGACTCACTCCCGCCTATACCTTTTGCTCCGATAAGATTCTAATCGACTCCTTTCCTTTTTCTGTTTCAGGTAAGTACCGAAAAGTAGCCAACGACATTAAGAAAAAAACACGAGTAAGTCAAAGAACGATACGTGTAATATTCCGCGTATACAAGTCCATTAAAGCGCGTCGAAATGTCGAACATGCAAATTTCCCCGCGGGAAATTGCCCGCGTATCCCGATACACGCACAGGAGCTGTCGCTGCGGCGGCAGCCCCGGCGAACGCAATTATAACGAAAAAGACGAGCGCGAAACGACTTTCTCATTAACGCTCCGAACAATGAAGTCGCGCGCTGCAGCTGTATACACGTATATATAGCAGTAGCTCGCGGCTAGTCTTACGATGGGGGGCGGCAATAAACACCTCTGGAATTGGTTATTTTCCCCGGGCAGCATTACGACGACGCTGCTATAGCTGCGCGACGACGAGGGTAATTGTATACGTCAACCGCAGAGATTACAATCGTTGTGATTGCCCTTTGTCTCTCTCGCTCGTCTCTGATGCTGTCTCGTCCGTGAGCGCACTTCTTTACGATCGGTTTCGTGTGAAAATTTTGCAAAATTTTGCGAAATTACAAGTCTGTATGGATGAAAAAAAAATCACCGCGAGAAAAATCAAAGCTGCAGGCGATCACCATCGAGGCCCTCGAGGAGAGCAGCTCATCAGCTGATGGGGGTCGCAATTAATAACCACCAAGTCGTTTATCACTCGGCTATATATACTCTCATCCCGCGTCCTTCTTATTCTTCTTCTTCCTCTCGTTTATACAAGTAGCCGCACCTGCAGCTACTGCCGCACACGAGACTGTCGTCCTTCATTTCAATCGGGGAATACAAAGTTGTTACGTTGCTCGCCGTATATGTAATCATCACAACGGGTGTATTATCTGAGATAGAAAGCTCGGGTTAATTAAGCCATCGGGCGTATACGCGCGAGGAGAAAAAAGCACAGCTCGTCCTTCGGAGGTATAGATATGTGTGTATAATACTGCTGGCGCGAGAGCCTGCACAGAACTGCAATTTCGAGCGAGTGGATCTTTCTCGATTGCGCGCCGGGGATTTGCGCAGAGAGGAGAGAGGGGGGGTATATGCGGTGTCAAAGCTATAGGCTTTTGTTTGAGCGGACTTACGCGAGCTATCGCGTGTACATGCGCTTCGTCCACTGCAAGCTCAATTAATATTTACGTTTCCGAGCGCGGCTTTCGCGGCAGATTAAACGTTCATTTTTAAAGGCTCACGAGAGAGAGAGAGAGAGAGAGAGAGCGGATTACCGAATAACAGTTAACGCTATACACTGATGCTTTTATTAAGAATATCCCTCTGGGAGAGAGAGTCAGAGCTTTTTTTTCGCTGTCGCTGTATCACAGCCTCTTTTTGCGCTGAATAATGCAAAAGCTCGGCGTATTCCGTGCGCTGATGAAAACGCGTTTCGATTCGAGCTGGCGACGACCGCAGAGGACAAATCGCGAGCGAGCCGCGGCCGAAGGGAGAAGGCGCGCGGTGCGGAAAAACAACCGCAAAACGAGTTACGCGCTGTGGTAAAAGAGCAAGAGCGAGAGGAGCTTCTCGCGCGGTTGAGGCGAGTCTGAGAAATGGCCTCGGAGCTTCGGCCTGACGCGGCTGCCGGGCGATGGCTTGTAAGTCGATCATACGAATTAATGGTCGGATGTGGCTCTGTATACTGAACTCGTACGTATGAGAGAGATTCAATATTTTTCACTGTAGGGCTGGGAGGATTGAGATGCGTATGGTTAATTTAGAGGAACGTACATACATAGGCAAAGCTTCGGTTGGCTTTAGGGGTCAACCGATTAAGTCTCTCCGTTTTAAAATGCTCCCATAAGCACGTATTAAACAGTCGCGAATCGTTTGTCTCCATTCCTGATGATCGTGTGTGTTCCCAGAGGCAACAAGAACAGCAATAATAACAACGTAATGGAATGTGTATTTGTCTGTTGTCTGATGTGAATTACAGATACCGCACCGAGAGAGCTTACACAACTTGGATAATAGTTCGGCGAACTAACGCGAGCGGAACATCGCACCTACTGCCACAGCTCGCGCACGCGAACTTCGATAATCGATCGACCAAACGCACCGACTCGAGGATCTATAAGAAAGAAACGTAGGTAACATATAATCCTCGCGTACATGTCTCTCCAATCCGGAAATCTCGGCTGCAGTCGTAAAACCGTTAAGTTTTTGCACCGCGACTCGCGCGCCGCACGGGGCTTATAGGCCGTTGCTGCGCGCGTCTGTACTACACCGTGCAGAGGGAGAGCGGATCAGAAGAAGACGTCGCTGCTTCTTGTCCTCCGCCGCCGTGTGTGTGTATACGTTGTATAGTATATACGAAACTCGCTCGCGGGGGGATGTCAGAGGATGACAGTGCGCAACGGGGCGTCGACAAGATCTTTATTCACTCGGGGGATTTCCTTCCGCCGCCGCCGCTCGCGCGTCTTTTTCTTGTATCCCTCCCGGCCCTTTTTTACGCGCGCTTCTTCTCGCGAGCGAGGCGCGTTTCGTCGACTGGATTAAATTTGATGAAAAAAGTTTGCATCGGCGGGGGATTACGCTTCCTCCTTCTCGGAGAATTATTAAAATTTTCTTTTCTTTCATTTTTTCCTCGACTCTTCTCTCTCTCTCTCTCTCTCTCTCTCTCTGTCTCTGTGCTCGTGCGACACATTCCGGGAGCGATTAGCCGCGCGAGTCCTTATTTCTTTTTTCGTGCTTTCATGCCGAGCGGCAGTAAATTTTTCAGGACCTCGAGCGTGTATGCGGCCCGGCAATTTCCTCGAGCTTAATCGCGAGTCATCAAGCCGAGGCGTTATCAATTAAGCGCGCTGTACCGATAAGCCTTGAGCGCAAGAGCGGTGGATGCACGAAGGCGCTTGCGGATCTCTCGGTGAAGCGTACAAGTGAAAATTATTCTCAGCGGTGAGTAAGTATAACATCGTGTGTTGTTAGAAGAACGAGAGCCAAAGCGGCTCCGGGAAGCGCTGAAATGAGCCAAGACACATGGCCACTGAGATCTCTCGCGACTGATAACATTGCCAGGCGAGGAGATGACGTTGCGTATGCAGAGCGCGTTGCTCTGCTCTCGTGACAGTTGGCGCTAGATAATCGCGCCGCTTTGTCTCTTTTGCCTCCCCCCTGGATGAAGTATTATCACGTGCTCCCGTGGCTATCATCGCCGATGATTATTATGTATACTATTTATTGGACTTCCGCGTGAATTATTTTATTGACACATCGTGGAATCGCTGGGGAATGTCATTGCGCGTAATGCGCGCATCGGTAGCGCGGCCATAACGACTCCGCGTGTGCACGTGATTTGCCTCGGGAAATTAATATTTAACGGCTCGTCGTCGGTGTACTATATACACAAATGTTTACGAGTCGTATTATAAAGCGGTGCGGGGACGACTTTCGCGTGGAAATTTATGGAAGCAAAGGAAGCAGTACAGATCGAGGTCGTTAAATCGAAGGCTATATAAGTGCGTCGCGGAATTAAAAAAATGAAACTTGAAATTTCCACGGCTTCATTCGCGCAAGAGCACAGAGGGAGATAGATATGACGAGCCGCTAAAGCATCGATAAAGCGCAGTCTCTTTCGAGGGAGAAAAAGTCGTCCCGATGCGCGCAACTACTCTCCGGTATAATAAAATTCCTGGCGAGCCGTAAAAACAGCCCTGGCTCGCGAGTGAGAGAGCCAATTTAAATTTCAACTCTTGTGCTCGCGCAGGTTGCTCACAGCAGCGATAACGAAGCAGGAAAAGGCGAGAGAGAGAGAGAGAGAGAGAGAGAGAGAGAGAGAGAGAGAGAGAGAGTGGCGAGTAACGATCGGCTCTTGCAATCGGCCGCCGCCGCTAATTTCCGCGCGCTTAGCCGTTCGGAAATTAATTAAGAGGGGCCAACTCGCTGCTACGCTACTGTATAGTATACTGCAACCGGCAGCGTTCATCATCGCGCGCCTCTGGTTTTACATGCCTCGCGAGATGTTGTAATGAATCGGAGTGTTATGTATTTTTTTTTTTGTTTAAATAAAATAATATCGACAACGCTTTCTGGAGAAGGACTCGCAAACACATGCGCTCGATATACGTCTCGCGGGGAAAGAAGCTGCGGAGAGGAAGGAAGCAAGTGGAGCGAAAAAATCCGGGTGTGTGCGTGCGCGCGAGGCGAGGGATAAAACGCAGAGACTGTTGTAGAGGTCCGCCGAGCAGTGGACCAAGAAACGAGCGTCTTTGCCTGAAACAAAAAGAGCGGTATGAGAGAACTTCGATCGGGACTCGAGCCATCGCCTCGAGAGAACGGAGATGAGACGCTGGAAAAAATTGGGGCGTGAGAGAGAAAGAGTGGAGCCGCGCGGAGCAAGGAGGAGAACTTAGGGACAGAGAAAATTTACTCGAAATTGATATAAAGTCCGAGCGAGGTGAACAAGAAAAAGGGTATAGGTATAAAAAAGCTTCGAGAGGAGGGAAGACGGCGAAATCCTCGAGGAGCGCCATAGCGCGCGGCAAGGACTGTTGAAAAAAATGCTCGCGTTTATGCAAGGCGTCGCGTAATAACGGTAATTCAGCAGGAGAGCGCTGAGAATGAAGAGAAAAAAATGAATAGGATGCTTTTTTTCTTCTTTAAACTGAATACAGGGTGACAGCGTCAAAAATAAATCCATTCTAATTGCAGGCATCAGCCAATTTTTGCAAGAGGAAACCAGCGGCTTTCGAGGAAGATTAGCGGCTCGCTTTTATATTTTAATGACCGGTGCGCATTAAAACGCTCTTCGCTTGAAAGGATGTACTCTCTACCGCGGAGTATCAATGCGACTTACGACTCGAGATTTAATTGAGGCTTTAAACTTTGTTTTTCTACGCATGCAATATTCTAGCTGAACGTAAGCACAAAATTTTGAATATTCCAAAGGCAAGCCGTTGGCTCGTTGACTCGTTTCAAATTTTCAACAAGAGAGAGAGACTCGTCAGACTCATTAAAGCGTGCAGATGCATAAGACGAAGGACGACCGCAGCAGTAACTCGGTTGTCGGAGTCTCGGCTTGTGTCGTGTCACTCTTAATTCACTTACCCGATGCGTAGCGGCTACCGCATACGTGAGCACACGCGCGCGACGATCGAGAGCCAAACACGCGCTGCAGCTGCCGCGATCTCGTATAAATCGGTGCGGATTAAAATTTCGATCTTTTGGCCAACTTAATTAAGACTCTTTTCGGACGACATCGCCGCCTTTCTCTCTCCTGTGCGCGCGCGCTTGGAATGCTCTCGAGGTAATTTTGCCGATCTTTTAACTTTCTTTTCGAGGTAAGCTGAGAGGGTTTCGAGGATGTTAGTTTTGTAATATTTTAGCGATTGATATGTTTGTGTTATCTTCCTACCTGTTTTATAATGATTTACATATATTTATTTTTTGCGTTAGTTATTATTTATTTATTAATGGCTTGTTTTTCTTAAAATCTCAATTCGATTAAAAGCCAATACGCCTTAACAAACTATAAAAAAGTTATTGTTTCATTTGTTTTGCTGATGACAGTAAATCCAATTTCGGTTGACATACTTTTTTCAATAATAGATCATAACTTTTTGGAACATAGCAGCAGTTTCTGATTACTCTGATGTTTACGTGCAGTGAAGTTCTTTATTTACTTGAACCTGAAAAAATATCATTGATTAATCAACAAGTTGTTAGAGCTAAAAATACAAATTAAGAAAGTAAAAGAAGCTCTTTAAAGTACATACCCTGCACGCGTTAACGATAACAACTCTTTCAGAGGGCATTGGTGTTGCCTCGACAGCGGCATTTTGACAGAACGCGTCATAATTTTCACAAGTCAAACCATTCTGGAAATTAGTACGTTATTAGATAAATAATGATGAAATTAGTACGTTATTAGATAAATAGTGATGAGTTTTTATGATCTCGGTAGCTTACCTCCTTGATCGTTGCTCTGACAGATTCAGATAAGCTGGAATCTTCCGCAGCGCCTCTCGGAGCGCTCTGTAAAGTAGTCAAGTAATGAGTTTTGTATGTTGCTATAAGTAAACTTTTGATTATAAGTCGTCATAAGACTTTTATTTTATTAAATTAATAATTGAAATACGCACTTCTACTAGAACAGCTAAGACCATGCAGCTAATAACAATAGACAGAACGTTTTTCATATTTGAATTTTTCAGTTTTTTCTTTAATTCTTGACAAAAAGTTTTTTCTGTTGTTGCAACGTTTGTTTAACTTTTATATATTGATGTATGCTCGTAGGTTTATTGTTACTGCGCTTATAATAAAATATTAATACTCACGACATTTTTGCGCGGAAGTAATAAACATGACAATGAACAAAACATCTTCAAGAATCAACTTTTGTTAATATTTATTAAAACGTTTTAAGTTGGTTTACAATTTATAAATGAACATTTTGTTTCAAAATATTTCTTATATTTACGGGCACTTCAAATGGTGATTGAATTTGGTCTGAAACAGAGTTATTTACATGTTAAACAAGTTTTTTAAAGTATAAATTTGGAAAACGAATCCAAAAAAGATCGTACTTGGCATTCTTGAGCTGTTTTATTTAATTCTTCTGCGTTATTTTGACAATACTCTTTATAATTTGCGCACGTCAAAATTTGCTGATATTTGCAAAAAAACAACACATCTTTAGCATAATATTTCTTGATAAACATACTGCAGATCTTGATGAATACGTACCTCTGAAAAACCTTCTGCGTTGGATTCACTTGAGTCGGCATCAGTTGGAATGTTTTGAGGAGCACTCTACAAAATAAGAATATTATTTTCCGGATTTTGCGTATTAATTATTTAATGATAATCAAAAGTAGATACCTTCGTTAGTTGCGCAAAAGCCACAAGGCCGAGAATAACAATTGCAATGTTTTTCATCCTCGCACTTTTTCAATTTTCTACTTTCACCAGCGTAATAATGCTGCTAGAATGTTTATGCAGGTTCTATATATTCTATAAACTTATCGCCGCTACGTTAATAAAATTTTACTGCACTTATAAAATATTTGCGAAAAAACATTACTCATCAGCGTTCGTCACCAAAAACTATCGTTTTCAACTTTGTTTATCAAGCCACTCAGTGAATCAAAAAAATGTTAACCAAATAATTTCATCCCACACCTATATACACTCAAGATTAATGCTCTGAAGCAGTAGAAATCCATGAAGCAGAGCAATCTTAATTCGAAAACACCAGTGCATTAATCAGCGCGGCTCTCGGCCCGCATTTTTCTTGGATATCCGCAGCTGCAGCAGCAGCAGAATTTTATCCTCTCTGCTGGGAAAAATAAATACAAAGTTTTCACGAGCGATACCTATACATAAACCGGCGGAGCAGAGAGCAGCCTCCTTCCCTCCAAGCCTCGATAGCAACAATCGCCATAAAGTCAGGAGTAAGTGCGCCGAGAGTCATTAGCGCCGCGCGCGCAGCTTCCACGCTAATTGAGCGTGTTAATCAACTGCGCGGACTAGCTCATGCGGATAAAAATGCCGACAACGCGGCCTGTTATCGCCGCGCGCCGCGTCGCTACGTTTTCACCCGCAACTTTTCAGCCTATGAGTCTCTCGCTCTTACTCTACGGGTTTCAATGTGGATATCTTTTACTTAGGAGCGAGAACGACGCGCCGGAGCATGAATTAATCTCGATTCACTGGTCATTTCTCTTATCGAGTCCCTTTTTTACTCGGCTCTTATACGCGGGCAAGATTAATAGCGCAACTTTGCTTACATTAAAGCTTATGAAAAGCTCGCGAGCTATCGGCTTTGAAATATCTCAGTCTATGGATTTTCTGTTGTACCATGTGGATGGCTGCTGTAACTAAAGTATTTCATTAATATTCGAACCAAATGGATTTTGAGCGTAACGAGGTCTGCATACAACAAGGGGTTCAAGTATGTGGGGTATAGAATTTTCGAAAAATTTCATGGGAACGCGAGCTTTTAAAAACGTTTTATAAAATAATTTTATCAACTTTTTTTGAATAGCAGGTCGTTAAGAATTCGCGTCGAAATAAAAAAATTACTAGATAACGGGAGCCTATGCAAAGTATTGACATTTTTATCATTTTTCATCGAGTCGAAGGACCGTTAATATCGAGTCGGCGACATTGCGTCGCAGCGCGCTGCGTACCGAAGCCTTTCGCGTTCAGCGATGGTCATTAATCTCGAGGTCCTTAGCGACTAGACTACTATATACCCTTCCGAGAAGCGCCAGAGGCCGATTGCCGAGGTGTCGCGCGTCGAGTGTGTAAAAGTTGCTGCTACGACGAATAGCGCCTGGTTACTATATCGGGATAATCAATGCTGCTATGCAAAGTGGATCATTTTCGATCAGCAACGTTCGTCGTTTATTTTTTCCTCCTAATACATCGAATGCAGTCTGCATTAGAAGCGCGTAATATCGAAGCACTGAATAAGCAATCAGTTTGAATAACATTTTCGAATTTCGAATTAGCGAAGCCCGCGCGATTATGACGTTTCGAAATCAATTTGACGCCAGTTAACGTTTACGCGCAATCCTGCGAGGAACAGCTCACTAATTATCCTCCAAATTTGATTTTCATTATCCAACTTTTAACAAATCGACTCGCGCGCATCTATATTCGCGTAATCAAGCGGCGCTCGTGCGTGCGTGCGTGCGTCTCTCTCTCTCTCTCTCTCTCTCTCTCTCTGATCGAGCTGCGATATCAATTTACCATGTAAATTTCGATAATTTAATACGCGTCCTCGATTAATTTCGAGCCAAGGCACACACGTTGTACAACATACGCGTGTGTAAAACGCAAACTGCATCGGAGACTAAAAGTTCCGCGAAATTAATGCCTCCGCTGCAGCAGCAGCGGCGCTCGTTGCAAAACTTTCAATTGATCGATGCAACTCGCCGAAAGAACTGGCGGAAAAAAGCAGTTAAGGGAAGAAAAATAAAGCATCTGCAGCGCTTGATCGAGCGAACTAGGCGGTTCCGGCGCTATTAGTCAACGCGCTTCTTACGTTTCTACACGCTCGCGCGCGAAATCACCATTTCCACTGCAAGCTCCGTACGCGCGATGTTTTCCCCGTTCTCCGCTCGTCTCTGTTTTATTCCCTCCCCCTTAAGCGATTCCAGAATCAATATTATGAAAGCTTCTCTCTATAGAGGACATCATTATCAACTTTTTTTTCAAACCATCTGCTATTGCGCGTCGCCGTCCCTCTCGACGCTTTATTTCGACGTCTCTTCCCCGATATCCCGATCCTTTTTTCTCACGGCTCTACCATTGGCCCCTTTGTCATTTTCTCCGGGCGATTCGCCCCCGACTTCTCGATCGCGCTCTTTCTGCTCCTTTACACGTGCAGCCGCACGTACATAGATCTTCGCCGTTCTTTCGCGGCGTGTATAACGCCCCTGGACCCGACGATCTCCTTTGACAAATGCGCACTCGGGCGCGATCCTTCGGCGCCGCGCTCCGTCGGTAAAGAAGAAAGTCGATAACCGGATTTTCAGGGAAGAAATTAAGAATCGCAATATCCGGTGCGGATTTCGTTCCAAGAAGCGGGAGGCGAGTTAATCGGCGTAGAAGGAAATTGGCTTCCTGCTCTCGGTAGTATACAAGTGTGTCCTTTTAACGCACGCTTATCGCGCGGGCAACAAGCAAATTTAATTCTCCGGCGGCGAAAGGGATCTCCTCGCGTGCTCACATGTGCGAGGAAGGAGGAAAGCTCGCTGTACACAGACATATAGATGCAGAGCTGCGCCGAAAAGTCGAGCGACGAAAAGAGACTTGGCTCTTCTTCCTCTCCGCTCGTTCCGAGATCTAATCTCGTCGCCGTAAGAAGTGGAAAAGGGACGACGAGCATAGCTTGCAAGGCAGAGAGAGAGGTGGGAGGGGGGGGGGGAGGAGCACGGGGAGCACGGGACCGAGGAAAAACGGAAGCGGCCGCGCTGAAAAAGAACCAGCAGCGGCGACGGCAGAGAAAAACAGGAAAAGCACTGTCGGTGCTGGGAACGACGCGACGACGACGACGACGACGACAAAGGAAGCCGGACCGAGATAATGCTCCTCTCAAAAGAGAGCTGGGAGCATGTATATTTATCATTTGCTTTTATTTCATTCGCGCGCGGCGAAAATCTCCAGCGTAAACAGACACGCGCGAAGAAATCAGGGCCGCACACACCTATACACCTACCCCGTGGTACAACAGCAAAATGCAATCTCGCTCTTCAGAAGAAAAGTCTCGCCGAGCGCGCGCGGAAAGCAAGAGTAGAGAGCGGGAATGCAAAGTAGGCAAAAAAGGGCCATATTCTCGGTGAAAAGTGGCCAGTGTGCGCGCGGGCGTAGACAAAGCAGAGAGAGAGAGAGAGAGAGAGAGAGAGAGAGAGAGAGAGAGAGAGAGAGAGAGAGAGAGAGAGAGAGAGGGAATATCCCCCAAAGTATATCCGCGGAGAAGTCCGCTATATACGGACTCCCCGAGGAGAGCAGCGGGACGCCGCCGACGACGACGAGTGGATTTCGCGTGTATAAGCGCGCGAGAAGAGGAAGGAGTCCCTCTTATTGCGGAAGCATCTTGCGCGAGGAAGTTCTGCGCCGCGCGGTGGTGTGTCTGAGCGCGAGGCCTTTGCTTTATCATAAATTGCCCCGGGATTTATTCTCCTTATTGCTGCTGCTGGTGCACACTGCGCTGCAGGAATTTTCCGACTGATTGTTTTTATGCAAATTTACCAGTCGTCGCTGGGCTACCGACAGAGTTTAATGTAAGCACGGCCGCGGCTCGACTCTGCCCGCGGTTTCGTCTTATTTTTTTTTGTTTTAGTTCTCGCCGATGCTGAAATTGAATTGCGAATCAATTTGCGAGAGAGAGGCTGGAATTACTAATTGTTGAAACGATCTCGACAATAATTGTGCAAGATGAAGAAGCTGGGGATGGGATTCGTATGTAAGGCAGAAGAATCTCTGCGATGGACGCAGAGAGCTGTATTATACGTATACGCGAAATAAAACTATTTACGAACTCTCATTCCGCGCTATTTCATCGAGATTTACGATCGTGTAGCAGATGCGTTTGCATACATGCGCTCTCCCGTGTGTGCCGAGAGAGAAAAGAGGGCAGACATATATACACCGCTGCAGCGCGCAGGTTGAGAGCATATTGGATAAGAAATCACCAAGTAAGGCGCATGTCCGCGTGTACCTCCACCTTCTCCGCCTCGCGTATGACGATTTATTAATTCGCCAAAGATCTTTATGCCCCACTCCGAGTAACGAGCTTTACCTCGTCCCATACACACTCGTTGTCGAATTTCCGAGAGAGCTTATATGGAACAAGAAATAATCGGAAGCAACGATCGGCTCTATCAACACTCTCGGTGCCCGGATAAATAATTAACGCTGCAGCGGCACCTCGTTACTTTATACGCGCCGCGAAAGAGCAGGTGAAAAAAGCGCTCCGTTGCGAGAGTTGCAGCTTCGTTGTGTGCAGTGTATACCTACACACAACATCCTATTTGCTCTCTTTCCTCGCGCTGTCATTTCTGCAAACTTACGAGAGGCTACTCTACTCGCCGCGCGAGTGTTTTATTTGCTTCTTCTCGCGCGCGCACAAAGCTTGCCCATACGCGTCTGTAACTGCGATTGGAAAAGTGTCAAATGGTCGTTGCTCAGCTGCTTTGCTTATTGGATGTAGTTGGCGGCGCGAAATCCGATTTTAATGAGCGCACTTGTTATCGAGCTTTCTTGGCGCGACGCGTATACGTGTAACTTATGGAATATGCGTGTGTCTGTGTGCGCGACCTTTGACCTATACCCCTTTGCGTTGGATTTCCAATTAGCCGCTATATACGTACCATTACTGCGCGCAGCTATATGATATACACTCGTGTGTTGATTTTTCCCCGGAATTTTACGTATTCTCTCCGCGGCTTTATCTCGAGGTTAACGCAATAAAGTACAACAAACCGCATTACAAATTTAGTTATAACTGCAGCTCAGTGAATGTTAAAGCCGGGCTAATTGTGCGCACTCGCGAGCGAGCCTCTGCTGCTGCGCTGTTCTCCAAAATGTGCGCGCGTACTGCCCACCTCTCTCTCTCTCTCTCTCTCTCTCTCTCTCTCTCTCTCTCTCTCTCTCTCACTCACTTTGAAATAAATTAGTTAATATAGTGAGCGAAATTTTACCGAGAGGGCTGCATTCTGGTAAATTAGCGTTATAAATTCAGTCGCGTATTTATTAACAATACACATTCCGCTTGTTAGACAGACGAAAGAGGGAAAGCCGAGCCCCTTCTAGAGGACACTTTATTTTTTCTCTCGACCCTCGTCCACTTAATTCGCGCCTTATTATTCCGGTCTCACTTCTTTCTCGGCTTCGCGCCAGTTCCGTCCGTTTGTTGAAAAATGTAGGTAAGGGCGACGGCGACGGCGGCGGCGACACGTGTCGCCCGCGGGGGCGTGTGTAACACATGTGCTGTGCTGCCGATGTATGTTCTCTCTTGCTCTCTGGCCCTCGATTTTTCATGAGCCGACAGTGTAAGCTTTACCTGCTCAGCAATTTTCGAGATTGCCTTGGAATTCAACTTTCTCACACGCCCGCGCGATATTCCATTTCAAATATATAAATATATAAATCGTCCGCGCGCATACGACTTTTCTCTTCTCCGCGATGATGTCACATAAATAAATGAGCTCGGTGCGAATCAAAATTCAGAGCGAGACAGAGAAAGATACTGCAGCCGCATTGAAATTCCAAAGCGAAGTGTACAGTCGGCGCGCGGTGTAAGTCATTCGTGTCCCCCTGAATATTTATATCTCTCGGGCAATTAAGATCGCTCGCGCAGTCAAAGCCCTCGCGAGACAGACGCTGTAGCGGCATCCAACACAACACGAAGTACACAATCGACGAAAGCTTCGAACTTATACCGGAGAAGTTACTGCTCCAGTTCGTCGAGACTTAGGTATATAGGTATGTATAGCATACACGTGTATACAATGCTAGAGGGAGGGAGAGAGAGAGACTCGTAAAAGAGAGCCCAAGGAACTGCGAGCTTTGCTCGTTTACTCTATAAAGTATACACGACAACGACGACTAATAAGAACGGCTCTTGCGGAAACGTCTCTCTCCCTCAATAATAGTCAGCTCTCGTGGTTGACGTTTCGGAGACTTGCTGTATAATAATTGTAACGCAGATTAAATTTAACTCTCGCGCAGCTTGACTGCCGTAAGTTTGCGTTTGTGTATGTGATGCAATATACCCGAAAAATCGCTGCGAGAAGCGAAATTAATTAATAATACCCGGGCGGAGAGACATCCAGAAGCGGAGAATCAGTCATAACACTTAGACAGAGAGATACACACTCGGCGACGGCGAGTAACTTAGTCTCAAGCCAAGTGGAAGATCGTGGCAGGCACACAAGGGCGTGTCCGCTCTTTCTGCGTGCGCGTGTGTGTGTGTGCAGTTCGCGGCGAGTTTAGTCGCGAGATGGAGAGGGAGCTGCGACAGGACTCGCTTTGATATACGACTACAAGTTTCTCCTCGCAATTCAGCCGAAATTTTCAGACAACTGTCCCTCGACTCCCGCGTATGTGTGTCTGTTTCTGGCTTGTCCTGCGAAATCGCCATGACGAAACCTAATAGCGATCGGTCGCGGTCGACTCGCCGCCGCAGAGACCATCTACTCCGCGCCGAGTTACTCGCGAGTGCAGTGTATATGCCGCGTGTGCGGTGTATACCTCATCGAACGCTTTAATTACACAAGCCGTTCTCGTAATTCCGAATACTTATGCGGAGTATTAGGTGATCTTTAACCCGACGAGCGAATATAATTAAATTACTCTCTGCAGCTCTCTCGCGAGCACAGGCTGGAAGTAATAATTCCCGAGCGGAGTCTCTAATGAAACGTGAGACGTGAGTTATTGAATATTTCCTTGGGTCAAACTACTCGACGCGCGCGGCTCTTGTGCTTAGGTACAACGAGAGTGAGAATCGTGATGGCCGATTCGCAATAAATTCAAGCCGAACCTCTGCTGCTGCCTCGGCTATTTACAGGGCTTGTTTTACCCACTACTCGATCTGGTCGATATGATTTAGCTGCATCGACTAAAAGCCGTGGTGTAATCTTTCCATTCGTTCTCTAATTATTGGATGTAAGCTTAAAAAGCTCTTTTCGTGGGTGAAAGAAGAACGTATTTTTGTATTTTCCACCTCTAGCTTCGAAACCTCACCACCAGAGGTCTCGTCAGCGTCGCTCAGTTGCCGATTGCTGTTTGATGATCTTATGCACAAAATAATGCACACGTGCGAGTAAAAAAGGATAGAACACGGATTTACCGGTCGATTGGTCAAACGAGCGAATCTGTCGGTATTATGCATGTGACAAGAGAAAAAGAGACACACACACTTTGATACATATAGTTCTCGATGAAAATGCTGATCGGAAATGGAACGAAAACGCGCGCGCGTGCGAATTGTGCTGCAGTGATATATAGTCGCGTTAGAAAAATGGTTCAGTGGTTCGTGTTCATCGCGTCTGCAGAGACTAAAATGCGGTTCACGCTTCGTCAAATAACGAACACACACGCACGCGGTTTCCGTTTATTTTTTTTTTATTTCATGAAATATCGGTTCCATACAGTCATCAAGCCTCTCGAATAAACGACGAAAAAACTTCGTTTTCAGAGGGACGTTATATTATTATCACTGTTATTACTTTGTCACACCGAACCCTTTACACACAGTCGCGAAATGTATGCGGGTTACGATACAAACATAAAAGTATGAATATGGGTACTCATATGTGCTCAAAGCTCGCCTGTGTGTCTCTTTCTCTCTCTCTCTCTCTCTCTCTCTCTCTCTCTCTCTCTCTCTCTCTCTCTCTCTCTCTCTCTCTCTCTCTCTCTCTCTCTCTCTCTCTCTCTCTCTCTCTCTCTCTCCTCTTTCTCAGCGTCGAAAGGTCCGTCGTCTTTTTGAGAGACTATATACGGGGGCGAGTTTCTTTGTGCTTGCAGCAGCGGCGGCCACCGCGCTCTCGCCGATGCTGTAAGCTCGAGCGATTTTCCACTCTCGTTATATATCGGGTGTGCCCGGTTTTCTGGCCACGCCTCGGTGCACAGAGTTCTCTCGTTCTCTCTCTCTCTCTCTCTCTCTCTCTCTCTCTCTCTCTCTCTCTTTCTGGGTCTCGACCGACTTTCTCAAACAGAAAAATGTACCGTTCGGTTCTGCGCGCGGGATTTTTTCCGGGGATTTCACTGCGCTCCAGATATTTCCGAAAGGAAATTTTTCTCTCCCAGAGCGTGTAAGTCGACGGTTATCCGGGGATATATTATGTATTCTATGGATCTCAACGTGCGAAGCGCAGTCTTTTCAAATGGCTGTTAATTAATCGCTTGTCGGAACGATCAATCGCTCGAGCGACTATCCCGGCATTTTAATACCTCAATTCAGCGACCTCTCTGTCCGTAACTCCTTAATTAATCGCCCCCGTCTTCTATCCTCGCAAGAAGCCAGGAATCGCCTCGAAATACTCCAAATAAGCCTCGGCGGCTTTTTCCCTGCCGACTACATTCCCTCTCGCACACTCTACGCATCTCTCCGGTATTAAAGAGGACAGAAGCTACTGGCTTTGTGCTCTCTTCTTGCGAGTATACGTCGAAGAGCAGAGCGAGAGAGAAAACGCTCCCCGTGTCTCTCTAGCCAGTGTGACTGGCCTCTAAACAACCCGATCTGCCGCCGCGACGAGATGGAATTCGTGGCGCGCTTTTTATATTCCGCGCGTTCTCCGGGCTCTCTATCGAGCGAGTTTCCTACCCTCTTTCTCTCTATACACATTTTTCTTAGGATCTCTGGCATCGGTGCACAGCTAGGAAAGCGAAGAGGGTATTACACAATTCTGAAATGAAGACGCGCTTTGATCTGCGCGCGGCTCCGCAGCTGCAGCTTCGAGGAAGCTTGTAACGCGGAAGGATTTATGTCTTTTTTTAGTAGTTCCAGCTCTCTTTCAACTGCAAGTGCTTCAATTTCGTGATTTCTCGAGGAGTCTCCTTTGAGCGCTAATCCATAGCCAACTCGCGTTCATATAGATGAGAGTATGAATAATAAAGCTATATCGAAAACTGCCGCCGCCGAGAGAGCTTTATGCGTTCGCCGTGCATTCGGTATGATTTCTCGGGAACGAGGTCAGGAGCCTCGCGCTGTACGCAGCTGCTGCGTCCATCTCGAGGTCCCATCTTCGCGCAGAAGGATATAAACAGGTTTCTCCGACTCTCCTTATAAGCGCGCGCGAGAGCTGTTTCGCAGCTTCCGGACGGATCTTCGCGCGAGAAACCGTATACCCTCTTCGGACTTTATTTTTGTTTATAAACCTGGGCACTCACTTCTCTGTCTCTCAGAGCCGAGTTCGTTCACACCTACGTATTTATCGTCATTTTGATTCTCTCTACCTCCCGACATTCCCTAAGAGGAAACGAATTCCCAATCCCTTCCCGGTAATCGATTAATTGCGTTAAGTGCTCTATTAGATACCGCTGAAAAAAGGGAGACACCTCCGGCGGCGCAAAACAAGCGCAGTTTTTGCCGGCGACTCCTCTCGAGAATAATAATGCAGCTAGCTGTTGCCGTTCCCTCAGAACCCTCTCTCGCAGCAGCCGATCAAGAGAGGGAGAGAAAACGACTCTTTCCTGGAAGCGTCAGCGACTTCCGATAACGAGAGCCAACATCAATGATGGATCTCGCGCGTGTGTGTGTCTGCTTCGCAGGACTTTATTGGCAGCGCCAATCAGAGGTTCTTTTTCCAGGCGTGTCGCCGTTGTCGTCTCTCGAGCTCCTCTTTGTGCGCCGCTTGGATCAAGCTTTTTTCCCGCGAGTTTTTGCGCTGCCGTAATTAAAAGTACACGTTTTCAAGGGAGCCTAGCGGAATTCCCTTCCGGGAAGTTATGTTCAGCTCATTGAGGGATTTAAACGCGTCTCTTTCGCGTTTTTTCTGTGGATAGCGTACGTTGATTGTTGGAGGAAAAAAGAAGCCTCTCCGACTTCCTGTTCATCGCGTGAATATCTCGCGAGCGGATCGACGACGACGCGCCCCTTATTCGCACATAAATCCTTCAAACGTCGAAGCTTTCGCGCCCACGGCGCCGAGAGAGAGAGAGAGAGAGAGAGAGAGAGAGAGAGAGAGAGAGAGAGAGAGAAAGGAGGCGAGCGAGAGCCGCGATCGAGTCGCGCATCCTTAAATAGCAGTATCTCGCGCGCATCGGATTAATTAAATGCTAATTACGAGCCCCGGGAGAGAGAGAGAGCGATCGCTTTCGTCTGTTTATCTTTCTAGACGCGTATGGTGCTGTGTATAGACGACGCGTTAACTACGCTCCTAACAAAGTATACGGGCTGCCTTTTTGGCGAAGCGCGCAGGATGCGCCGAATTATTCGGAAGCAATTAGAGACACGCACTGCAGGCTCGGCCGGACTCTGTCTGTGCATGGTAATTATTCCCGGGGAGAGAGGGCCGATGCGTAATTATCGTTCTCGCTTTTCACGCGGCCGACCGATTAACTCCCTGATACGCGGCGACGACGACGTCGGCCGAGGAGAGGAATTGCGTGATTCCTAATTTATTCCCGGCAGCAGCGCGTGTGGGGTTGTTATTCCGACTTTTTCGTATCAAGATCTCGCCGGATTTTTTAATGATCTCGCGCGCGAAAAGTAGTCGATTTTTTCGCGCGGGAGATCGATCGCAGATTTGCGACGATCGGAATGAAACCGCGCGTGATTATACATGATACTCCGATCTAGAAAGGGATACGTCAGTCAATCTCGAACACCTGCGGTATAGCCTACAAAAAAATCCCCTTATACATTCAAACTTGGCGTTGTGTACTCAACCATCTCCAGAAATCGAACGAAACTTCCCCCCACAAAAGTCATAACAATCGCAGCTTCCCACCCTCGCTCACTTCTCGACGAGATCATCTCCTGCGAAACCTGTTAACGCGTCATTGAGAGGAGGAGAGACACAGCTCATTCGTTACGGCTTTGCGCGTCGTAATTCGAGACGCCCGCAGGAAGCGTATAATCAGAGAGTTAAGCCTGCGATGCTCGCGCGCGATTATTCCGGAGCCGTTTGCGAAGATTCGGAAAACGTTCTCAACACCTCTCGAGATAGCCGCTACACTAGACGTGCTGTACGAGGGCAAAAGAAAGGAACGGCAGATCGAAAAGGAAAGGAAAGGAATAAGTAAGTGGCACCTGCAGCAGCATCGCTGTCAGTGAGAAATTACAATGGCCGCTGGTAGTCGTAATTCGTTTTCGCGGTAACTCGGCCTTGAAAACGGGGAGCTCTGCGCTGCACTCTCTCCAAAATTACGGCTCGGCTCGCATCGCATGTGACTTCAGAAACTGCTTTTGAACCCGTTCTTTCTCGTTACACCCGTACAAGCTTTTTTGTTTTTTTGTTCACGGCTCGCTCCGCGGATTGTATTTTCGTCGAAAACTCGACGGGGGCGTTTTTCTCTGACCCGATTTAAAATTAAAATTTGTTGGCCAAAGTCGGCTAAAAACAAATCGTCCTCGGAATTCCGAGCAGCCCAGCGGAATACGGCGCTGTACAGAGAGTCGAAACTTTTTTATCTGGCTATTTTAAGTTAGATTGAAGCGCCGAAGGAAATTTTCTGCTGAATGCGCGCGGCTCTCTCGCTCGCTGTCGTTGGCGCGTTATAAATAAATCCAGGCTGAAATTGAAAGTAAACACCAGAAGCGATAAGTCACGAATCGAATAAAAACACACGAATCGCGAAGAACGAGGTCATCTCGCTTAATTACACAGGTGTCGCGCGCAGTATAATTCAATTGGAAAAATTTCGAATACGTATGAGAGCTGGCGCGTTCGAGGCTTATTCCCGAGAAATAATACCTTAAAAGTCGTGCGGCGATGGTCCGGAAAATCGTAAAGTCCTCCTCTCTCTCGGCGCTCACTTGCAGCGCATGCACAAAAGAGATAAGAATCGAAGGCGCCCTTTTTCGTTATACGGCCGGCTGCCGCTCGTAAAACGAAGAAGCGCCGCGCGACGACGATGATGACGACGACTCCATTCGCGGATGCGCGCGCGCGAGCCGATCCCGATCGATTTCTCGCGCAAAGTGCTGCTTTACGAGGAGGATGCGCTGCTGCTGCGCCTTAATAGCGCGAATCTTTATGTAATTTTCTATTCGGATCGCGCGCGCGCGCACACCGCGAGCCAGCTCAAGTGCGCTCTTATGCGTCTTTTAAGTGTGCCACTGCGACGCGCTGCCCTTTCCGAGTAGCTGCGTCGTCGTCTTCTCTCATTTTTTTTCTCAGTGCGGTCGTGCCTGCGATGAGTAGAAATTATTTTCAGGCTACACGCGACGATTCGCAGAAAGGAATGGGGAAAAATCGGAGATAGACAGCTGCGTAATGAGATGCAAAATCGTAAAATTCGTCGGGTAAAATCGGATATCCGTATTCAATGTACGAACGGCTCGTAATATAAAGTGTATTGAGTACAGCGTCGATACGAAATATAAAATGTCGCGAGCGAGAGAGGGAGAGAGAGACTTGGGCGCCGCTTGTCGCACGTCTCTCTATCTGTATATATATATCGCCGTTTCCCAGGTCCGTTCGAGAGAGCCGTTCAAGATGGAATTTTGAGGCGAAATAAATCGGAACGCTTCTGAACTACTACTCCGCGCGAATCCCAAAGTGCTTGTCGTCCATCGCTTGTCACTACCTATCACGTTCTCCGCGAGAATGTGTATTTCTCCATCTCTCTCTTGAAATACACGGTATGACCTCGTATATGGAAAAATTCCGTTTGGTATATTTTGAATTTTATTTTACAAAAGTTGTATAAAATTTTTACGATGGAAAGATTCAGGGACTTTTTGCCAGAGCCGCTTCGATTTCGTGGACGGTCTTTCGCAGGCTCTCGATGTCGGTGCCGTGATTGCACAGGTAATTTTTCGACCAGATCTGGAATCGCGATGGGATTAGTTTCAAGTGTGTTATGAACAGTTTATGGATGAAGAGGTGGTGTAAATACCTTGCAGGACTGTGCATCGGCGAAATCGGCGACGCCAGCGCTGTTGCAGTAGTTCTCGTAATTTTCGCAGGTCAGGTGCTGCTTATCGACGATGTGGGTCTTGTATTCGTGGGCAAAAACTTTCAAGTAGTCGTCTTGGCCTTCATCCTGGCAAAGAATTATAATTTAAACTTAAGCAACTTTAGAAGCGTTCCAATTTTCACAATTTCTCTGTCAATCTTTTAGGGGTGAGGTTCTTGGATACTTGAAATGACGATGATAAAAGTGAAAGAATTTTCTTACTTCTTCTGGAATTGGCTCGGGAGCCTGTGCCGATACGCAAAGCAGAACTGACAGAATTAGAGCAACGAATAATCTAGTTTTCAACATCGTGTATTAAGATTGCAAAGATACTCGGAAAGTACAAAACACTGATTCGTTCAGTTCTCGTCTAACCCATTTGAAGGCAACGTTTTAACGACCACAGAAGTCGTGAGTTCTACTTTGTAGTTTCGTCGTGCAAAATCGTCTTACAGCCACTAAAATCTAGCCCATAAAAAAGCTGATAATCTAATCGCACGTGTCATATCGCTCGACGCTTTCAGTAGAGTTTCCAAACACGTTTTTTTGCCTTTTCCTGCAAAATTTTAAAACTTCCACACTGCGCACACCTCGACAATAAAAGAAAAACAAGTTCCCCCGAGCGAGAACACCCCCCGAGAAAACTCGAATAGCAAAAGTATGTAACAGGATGAATCTTAAGCTCGACTCCCTCGTCAAAGAGAGAGAGAGAGAGAGAGAGAGAGAGAGAGAGAGAGCGAGAGAGAGAGAGAGAGAGAGAACCGAGAACAAGAAATTCCACACACACACACGTAAAATGGAAGTCTCAATTTCTCTCTCCCAACACAATAACGCAATTGCCGGCTTTTTCTAAAGAAAAACTTAAAAATGATATTCTCCAGCGGCATCTCCAGCTTCTTCTCCGCCGTCGTCGCAGCAGCGCTAGCACAACAAAGCCAAGTGTCAAAGTTGCTTTTTTACAAGCCGCGCGTCTCCACTGTTTCTCTTTTATCAGACTTCGCATGTATATATGTATTCGCGAAAGAGCCGGAAGAGCGAGAGAGGATAAACAGCCTCGAAAAGTCGCCGGATTTCCGCAAGTGGGTTAAATGTTCTGTGGCTCCCTTTTTCGGCACCGAAGCGCCGGGCCGAGATCTTGAGAGAAAGAGAGAGAGAGAGAGAGAGTGAGAGAGAGAGAGAGAGAGAGAGAGAGGGAGAGAGAGAGGGAGAGAGATATTCTATACGAGGAAGATTCGATCCTCGAACTTGCTCTCTCCCGAAAGAGAGTATACACCACAGCGAATGGAAGCGATACACACTCGCTTGGAAGTTCAATGGAAAACGAAATTGTTCGATGACTATACTTTTGCAAACATCAACAAAATCGAAGATTTGTCTTAACCATTTCACGTTTTCTTTCTGTTTCAGGTGAGTATCCGATCCCGATGTTCCTTCTGTGCAAAAACTAACCGTAAGTAAAACTATGCAAAGCTCGATCCTACAAGTGCTGTTATTACATTAGTCAGCGATACCCACAGCAGAGCCGGCATGTGTCAAAAAATGAACAATTCATAGAGACCGCAAGCCCGCGCGCGCATTTCATTTTAATTCGAGCTCGGCATTTTTTCTTTCATGTGTGTGTATACGTCGCGGCTGCGGGAAAAAATTCACAGCGTCGGGGAATATCGAATCCCGCCGTGGCCAGCAGCAGTAGTACCGATGATGCAAAACCGTCGCTGCTGAATGCGCACCGCCCGCAGTCCAGTAGCGGCGCGACACGAAGCCTTTTATGGCTCCTGATTTTTCCCCGACTCGGTTGCTACTGTGTTCCGCTGGCCGACATTTATTTTATCTTTCGTTCGAACTCCCTTTTGCAGTGGTGGCTTTTGAATAAAAGAGAGAGAGAGAGAGAGAGAATGTTGAAAAAAAAAATGAAAAACTATCCATTTTACAGCTTGCACCGGTCGACGGCCCTCTTTTTATTCGCTTTTCACGATGCAAGCTTTGTGGAGCGACGACGAGAGAGCTATATGTGTGCGTATGGAGAAATATATGCGCGCGCGCGGCCCGGAACAACTGTTATGAGTCTCTTTTGTCGGCTGCATACGTTTTTGTTCGATACTTTTTGCGGAGGATGTCGACGCATCCATATCCTGTTGCGTCCATCTGTTTACACAACTTTTATATATTTCCAATGATATTACTGAGAAAATCTCTCGCGTGCCGTAAGAAGGACACCGCACAATCGCGTGTTGATCTAACGTTATTGTCCGATTGGTTTCCGAGTCGCGCGCGCACATCAATGCGACGCATACGCGCAAACGTCAGTTTGTAACGGGGCGTCGGAATGACAATAGCCAAGCCCGAGGCTTTATCGTTAATTAATTCCCGAGTGCAATATTGATGGTAAGTAATCAGCTGTGCTTTACAATTCCGAGTAGGCGACCACCGCCACCACTACTACTGCCGCTGCTGCTGCTGCGCCTTGACTATTACAATTACTAATTATGCCGCCGCGAGTCATTATAATCCGATCGAAATGCGCCGGCCCGGCCTCTGCGTGTGTACGGATGATTGCTCCGAGGTTTTATCTTTCCCTCTCGCTCTCTCTCTACGCGCAGCTCTCTGCTATATAGGTGCGTCTGGCGGCTCCGGTTATGTTTTCATTAGCTTTGGCGTGATTGGCCTCTGCCGGCATCAAAGCGGTAAGTTTGATCCCTTAGTATACGCGCGACCAATAATACACGATTAATTAATCCGAGCCGTCGCGATTGTATAACTGCTAACCTCCCGCGTACGCGTAACTTCGTCACTAAAAAATCCGGAAATCACAGGGGCCTATACTGCGTACAAGTCTTCGCGTATTCACGTCGGCCTAGCCATTCCGTTTAGCTTGAAATTCTCGTGTGTCTAAATAGCAGCGGCGGCATATTGCGTATAGCCATGGCTCAGTAATCTGACAGAGGCTCCCGCTGGAACTGGAGGGGCGCTCGCGCGTTATAAAGCCGGCAGCCAGACGGAACCCTCCGTGCGTGCGGAGCGCACGCGCCTTTGTGAGAACGGCTCGCTAATGAAGCGCTCGTATTAATGAGAGCGAGAAAGAGCGGCCGAAAGCTCTCTCTCTCTCGTGCGCGATTTACTTCGCCGCACGCGCTCACACACAGAGCTTTCACTAGCTCGAATTTCGCGTCGATAGAAATTGAAAGAGTTATAGAGCCGAGCGATAAGCTGCTTTTATATTTCTCTCGCCGCTCGATTGATCGGCTGCTGCTGATGCATAAATGATGAATGACGAGGATCAAACGGCGTACAATCTTTGGGGCCGGCTAAGCGCGCGGCGGCAGTCGAACAGGAGACTGACCGCGCTTTTTTTTGAGCGCGATAATGATCGCCGTGTGTGGCTTTGGCAGGTGCGCTGTGCGTACGCGCTGATTGCGAGCATTGAATCGCGGCCGTGCGGGGAGGGAGAGAGAGCTTTGAAAAAGGCATATCGGCGACGCGGATGAATTTTGAATTTGAATTCTTGATGAATCGAAGCGCTCGGAAAACAGCGTCTATATTGGCTTGATTACAAAAAGGCGCGCGTCAAAGAAGTACACACACGCAAACCGGAAAAATTATTCGGTTCCTCTCTGTGAGAAATCGATTGATTCGGCGCGCGCGAATGTATTCTCTCGAATTAAATTTCAAATCCCTCACAAGTGCGCGACGATGTAAATTCGCGGCCTAACTTCGTTTCGATCGACAAATATTTTCGTACGCGGTTAGACTCCCTTCGTCGCCGCCGCCGCGGGTGTGAAGAGAGACGACCGCCGGATATAGGTCTATCGAAAGTATACCTATACCTCGAGAGAGCGAGGGACTCGACGCGGACAAACACGCGACTGCGACGGACAATATTTATTTCGCGGCTTTGGCCGCGCGCTTCCTCGAGAGCGATATTTTCCTGTGTCGTCCGCCTGCATAACTCACCCCTAATCGTCCTCGGTTTTATGGGGAGACTCGATCGAGTATTACAATCAGCGCGCGCGCGCGCTTTTCAGAGATTGAAATTTTAATCAAACGCGAAAATGATAATACACACGCAGCGGGGGAAAAATTCCCGGCCAAAATGAAAATTAACGCTATCGCGTCGACGCTTCGGCGCAAAATTTCCCGTAAATCACTCGCGAATAATAACCGACGCGAGAGAGCTTTTGATGGTTATTATAATTATTCATCTCTTCGACGGGAAGGGGGGTGGGTGGCACACAGGCGATTCCGCCGAAAGGAAACGCTCAAGCGAAGTACACACAGTGCGACGCGTTAGCCCAGCGGTATGGCAGGGCCATGGCGCATACCTGCCACTGACAGTTGGTAACACTTGCTTTCTCCCCTTGATGTCCTTTGATCGTCGCCCGACGCCGAATCCAGCGCCGCAAGCTCTCCTATCCTGGTCACGTGGGAGCCTCAGAGCCAGTGCCTCGGGCTCCATCTATATATGTATATCTAGTGTCTTCTCATTACACGCATTGAGCATTCTATTATAATAACAAGAAGCTGGCGGTGCCGCTGCTTCTGCTCCGGGTGACAGCTCGCCGGCGCCTGATAACTTGATCAACTCGGGACTGTTTAATCGTGTAATCTGGATTACACCGCTGGCTGCAGTTTCATTGAATTACACGCGCTCGTCCCGCTGAATTATCGCCGCGGAATCGTATACGCGTCTCGCTGAAATTTGTGAGTACAAAATGACGCCGGGATTTCAAATTCAATTATGCACGAGAGGGAGAGCCGATATTCTCCTCTCTGATGCGGACCTTGAGCCAATGGCGGCGCACTGACCTCTCTCGACTTTATTTTACAATTACGATGAGCCCCATAAATAAGAGGACTACATCCCTCGGGATACCCGATATACCGACTGTACGCACACAGCGATCCTTCGGCCGCACGCTTAGACGATCTCTCATTAGATTTTTCAAAATTCCACGAGGATTAATCGGCCGACGGCGCATGCGAGCGATTTATGAGCGACCGGCGCTCGCTCGTTTGTTATCACCCGCCGGCTGCATTAGGATTGAATCGTATACACGCACGCAGCTGCGCGCCGCGCTCTGTTATAAGGTGTATACCTTTATTTTTGCTCTTCTTCGTATACTGCCGATCGCTCCTCGTTTTTCATCGCAGCTCGATTATTATACCGAAATATTCTCACAAGCGCGATCTTATATCACGAAGCGAATTTCGCTTCCTTCTTCTTCGCCGTGTAATGAAAATATAATATTGCAAAGTTTGTGAGATGGCTTGGCTTAGTTTTTTTTTTCAATTCCACGCCATCTCTCGGCGCCAACAAATATTTGCTTCCATTTGCCGCGAATAACTTTCTTTTTCGCCGCTTTCCCAAGACCAACATAAATTGATGCTCTTCGTCGGAGAGCCGTAGTAGTAATCAAACTTCCATCTGACGAACTCAATTTAAATTTTCGCCGATTCGAAAATGCAAAAGTGTATGAAGTTGCGTTGTGGAAGTTGGCCAATTTCCGGAATAATTATCGAGCGGCTTCAATATCGAAATTCACGCTCGCGAACAAAAACATTTTTAATCATCCCCCTATCCTGTAATTACACACTCAAAAATTTTTTAAAACCGTCGTTCAAAAAACCAGCCATTCCTGGCACTATCTCAAGCGGCTGCAGCGAAGACACACGGCTACCGAGATCAGTCAGAAAAAGCAATCGTCGAAAGTCGCTTTGGTCCTTGTGTGTGTGTGTGTGTGTGTGTGCGCTAAAGAGAGACAAATAGCTCGGCGTCCTCCACACACCCCCACCGCGCGCGACAACGTAATCTCGCGCCCAGATATGGTACCTCTACGCCGAGAGATATAGATATCTGGAGGAGCGAAGTCTCGGATGAAATATGGGCCTCGGCTACTCGGCATAATTACGAATGTAATTTATAAAAAGCGAGGGTTTCCTCTCTCGCGTAATGTACCGCCGCCGGGGCTGGGCTAACAACCCTTTCGCCGTCGCCGCTTTTTTCTCCCGCCGCATTTGCGTTTATTAATCATTCAAATTTGTCAGAGTTTACCGCCGTAATTAGTTGTTTAGGACGCGGTCGCTGCTGCTTTAAATTGCCGTCGCGCGCTGAGTTTTTAATGCTAATGTAAAACAATTATGATGATTTTTTGCGGCTGGTCTGTATAACCGAGCGTTATTGCTTATAAAAATCCGCTCTCGTAATAAAGAGTCACACATAGTATCAAAGCCAGTTATTAATACAGTAGTTTGCGCGACGGACGTGAACAAAAATTGACGAAACCAATCTTTTAAAAAAAAGGGCTCGCATCCACACCGCGCGCGTCCAATATATTTTTCTCTACCCGCGCACAGTCGAGCCAATACGATATTTTTCGTCTCGATTCGAAAAAACCCCGCGCTGTATTTTTTCCGGGAACACAGAAAAATATTACGAAACCGTATACAGGTATATAAACGCGGCGTCATATTCTATTTCGAAAAAAGCACTGCACACGTATATACACGGCACAGAAGGCTGCCACGCACACAGCGGAATATAACGCGAAAAAAAAATGAGGTGGTGCGGCGCCGCCCCGAGCTCCAATCTCGTCAATAAAACTGTAATGATAACCGCCGGACCGCAGGTCGAATACAAATAAAAAAAAAATCAAGCTCGCGCTACGGGAAACAGAGAGAAAGCGAGGCTTTGATTGATATGTCCGTTAAAAATGGGAATATTTGCGCTACGTCTGTAATATAAGGACGCTAGCGGCGCGCGTGTGTGTGTGTGTGGGGGTTGTGTTGTTCGCAGAATCGTGTGCTCAAGTTTGCGTGCAAGATTCGCGAGGCATACACGCGCGCGCGGTCCCTTTTTCGGGCCAAATAAATTAGATTGCTCGGCGGCGAGCACTTTGTTAAATTGTCGGCGCCACCACCGTCGCTTTCTTCTTTCATTTTGCTGCCGCGCTGCAGCGTCCCTATATATTTTTTTTACGTCCTCTGAAATTCGCCTCTCTCTTTTTTCTCTCTTTTCAACCCGGCGAGTCGCGCAATTATGCGCCCGTGTGATGAAAAAAAGGAGTGGACTCCACGGCACCCATACATATAGGCTCCATATCTATATGCAGCATTGTACCGCGGAGAGGAGAGAGAGCGCGGGTATATCCGAAACGTCAAACTATACGAGCAGTATCGATTCTCCGGACTTTCCCGATGTATTATCCAAATTGCTGCGGCTTCCGGCGAGGCTATATCGCGGGCGCTGCACATGACGCATTATGCTAATGGAAAATTGTAGACGAAATCGGTAAATTCGAATCGCGAGAGACTACCACCACCTATATCACCGGCCAAGTGCGATTCAAGCGTCGGGTCCGGGGCTAATTAACGAAGAGAGCGCGAGGGACTCGTGAAAAGGACGAGCGCGTCACGGACGAAGATAAACGGCGGCGGTCAATTACATATAAAAAAGAGTACGCGGCAGCAGTAGTCGTGCGGCGGGATTCATTTGTATTCAAATGGGCATAATTTTTCGCGCCATCGGCAGAGATGAAAGTACGCCGGTAGCGCGACCATTAATTAGGAGGGGGTGTGCAGTACCGGCAGCAGCAGCAGCGTTGGACGGACGATACGCGCGCGCGCGCGCGGCGTAATGGCTAATGGGAGGGGGTCGTCACTGCCAGAGGCATATTCCGCTAAATCAAAAGCAGCAGTCCCCGCGCGAGCGCTGTGATGCCGCCGCGCACACCTATTCCTCATCTCTGCTCTCTCACTCTCTACTCGTGCGTATATTATATATTCGCCGCTTCTTATACCGGCGTATATTTATACACCCGCGAGAGAGCTTTTTGACGGCGTCAGTGGAAAAAGACAGGCTCCGCTCGGGCGCACGCGCAAATAAATCAGGGCTTTTATTCCCCGCTCGATTTTTATGCGGCCCCGGATGATTTAATTGGCAGCGCGGAGAAGCTGTCCCGCATCCGTCACAGCAGTCGCGGCGGCGGTGACTGTGATTTAGAGAACGGCCGAACGGACGGGGAGAAAGAGTAGATCGCGTGCATTATGGACCTGCCGTTGCCAGCAGGCGAACGACCTGGATTTCCACGAGGATACGTTCATTCATGCTTCGGACAGAGCGCGGTGTATGAATTATGTGACGTAATTTGGCTGAATGGGAAAAAGCTCGCCGCGTCTTTTCACGAGCGCCGCAAGTGCATGTATGGATGATTTCTCGCGTGAGGCTCACGCGCCGCCGGGGCTGATTGGAATTGCTCGTAATTGCGGATCTGCACTGATTTTTGCAGCCGCTAATTAGCGAGCGATTCTAAGCGCGGTTTCGGCGTTTCTTTTCACTCCCATATCATCGAATCAATGACTGCGGTAGGCAGGAGCTTTTTTCGAAAGTCCATCGCGCGCGAGCCGCTGCGGAAAAAGTTACCGCGGCACAAAAGGAAGTTTTCCTCTACTGCAGCGCGCGGAGTATGAAAAACAAAAAGCCAACAAGGAAAAATCCTCGCCGCTCAAAGTCAAAGCCTCGCGCAGATAGATAGATAGATAGATAGAGAGAGAGAGAGAGAGAGAGAGAGAGAGAGAGAGAGAGAGAGAGAGAGAGAGAGAACTGACAGGAAAAAAGCGCGCGAAAAAAGACTACCTATATATATATATATAGTCGCTCAACTGCGCGCTCTTCTCTATTTTCCAACGACAACGCGAACGGAACGAACGAGTAGAGCGTCGAATCGAAACTCAAGATTGAATAGTCCAATTTCAGCCCTCGCTAAAACAAGCAGCTTTAGGTTGCGCGCGCGGAGGAGGAAAACAAAGGGATATGCTAGAGGCGCGGGTGGAAAAAGCAAAGCTCTGCGAACATTATGATAAAGCCTCCTCGTTTTCTCCTTATGCACTAGCTTCCTTTCTCTCTCTTTTTCCCTCGTTTCACGCAGATTATACACACACAGGGCGTACGTTTCGTCGTTCCCACGCGAAATCAGCCTGATGCTTTTTTCTCGCTCGGCTTTGCTTTGCGCCGCGAGCGTATGGGCGAGCTTTCAAAGCCGTTTACATGGCTTTTGCCGCGGCAATTATCGCGAGCTGCCGGTCCTCCTCGGAATCGTCAATTGCTCGTTATATACTCGGACTAATGCCGGAGAAACGAAAGCAGAGAAAGAGATTACAAAAGGATAGCGTTTATCTATATGTGCGTAGGATTACCGCGTGTCCTTCGATTTGCCCTCTGATTGGCTAATCTCTGCTCGTTATAATGATGTCTTCGTCTTTGTCCATCCGAAGGATCTACTCGCAATCTGTAAACTCGTAGGTAATAGTAAAAACTCTCGAATAACACCTGTCGTCCGTAGTACCCATCCATCGCAGCCTTGAGCAATAGGCAGCCAGGAGATTTTAATTCCGATAACAAGGGACCCAGCACGAGCTGCTGCGCAGTTGCTAGGGCCTACAGCCGAAAAGCTTTCCGCGCGAGCGCGAAGGGAGCATTAATGAGCGCTCTAATTAAAACACGGGCTAATGAGAATATATTAGAGCTTCTGCCGCTGTGCTGCGGCCGAGCGAGAAAAGTAATTGTGCGCGCAATTTTGGGACGCGCGCTCGAATAGCGAGGATACCTGCAGCGCGGCCCTTTTGAAATTGATCTTAATTGCCGAGGAATCCACGGATTCTTCTGTTCCCTTATAGCTGGCGCTGTACAGCCATAACGCTTCGTTGTATATAATTCGACGTGCGGAGCGACGCGTGGCTGCAGCACTTGTATGTGTTACGCGTGCGTTATGCTACCGATAATTGCGCGGCCTGGGAAATAGTTTTGCTTTATTAGCCCCATTGATCGCGCGCGATGTGTATATGGATGTATGCATGCGATTCAATATTTTCCCTTTCCATTAATGCATTTCCGATATTCAATACTGCTAATAGCGCCTGAGGAACAATATATATCTCGTTACACGCCGGACTGGTCAAAGGGGAAAAGAACAAAGGCTACACTGTGCGCGAAGGTGTACTTATGTATTAATAACAATAATAATGATGCTGCTGCTGATGAAGCGCGTTTGGTATACGCATTAAATAGTATTCAAGTAGAACTATTGCAGTTATTGGCAGTAGCAGCCGTATAGGAGCGAGAGATAGACAAACGGACTCGCGGACACGGCAATTATAACGCGCTACGATTGGAATGCGTGCCTCGAGTAGCAAAGTACGATCAACGCGTGACAAGAATGCCCTAGCGCACGTGTGATGCTGCTCCGCTGCGCCCGAGATTTATTCGGCCCTGCTAATTGAAAATTCATCTCTACGATCGCCTATCAATAAAACCCTAATGCCTCTGTAATATACATGGCGAGGTTTAAAACGATGATTTTTAACCTACAGCTTATCGATTCGCATATTATACGTAGCTATGTATATTCGGATCCCTCAAAAAAGAATCAGCTTGTTCCAGGTCGATACATAGCTTCCGCCCACAATGAGCTGCGTATTGTGCGCGCGACGCACCGGCCGGCGTATACAATTTCACATCGGCAATCCGTACAAGTTCTCTTCTAATAATTAGGCACACGGGAGAGCCTCGCGGCATCACGTGCGCAATGCTGTAGTGTATACCTACGCCGACCCTTTTCCCTATGCTATGCGTATTGTTGACTGCTGCGTCTTGTTATTTTGCTTGTCTGTTTGCTCGATGCAGATTGTTTTACATTGCTCTCATTATTATTGTGATCGACGTTGTTTCTTTGTTCGAGGCACAAAGCCGTGTGTGTAGTATATTGTTGTAACGATATCATTTATACGTCAATCTCTCCGCATTGGCAGTATTAAATTTCCGCCGGGCTTGGTCGAGAGCATTGATTTACGAATCGAATTCATTTCGAAAATTAATATTCTCGGTAAATTAGCTTCCGAGTTTCGCATACGATTAAAACGTCATTACATTTAAACATACTTAAAAAACGAGCAACGTAAAGTATGCAAGTCGAACGCAGAGGCAGATTGAAATGCTGCGAACCGTTTAAAAGTGAATTTGACGTAAATACAATACGTGATGAGAAAGTGAGTGTAAGCTTCAGCGTTTTCTCGGTTTCTGTGTATAGATACAGGGCGATGCGCGCACGCGAGTGTAGTAGTGTCTCGAAAGGTGCGAATAAGAAGCGCTCGTAAAACAGGTAAACTGGTATACGTGTCGGACACGCGTATAAAAAGCTCCGGTTCGTCCCAATGACGCCACCTGCAAGCTTCTTTACGACATTATCAACTGTACATTTATTTACCAGTTACCACCTCCTCCTCCGCCTCGAATCGCATTGTACTACACCCTTCCCAGAAGTTTCTCGATTTTAATATAAAATCTCGAGCCAAGACTCATTCTTATCTCGGCGTAGTCCAACAGCGACAAGCACACACGAGATCTCTTTTTGGAAAAGCACAGAAGTGGAGCTCGTTAAACGAGCAGTGCATAGCTCCTCTCTCTCGTTCCGAGCGCTGCGGAGCATTATAAATCGAGGGACTTTACGTAGGAAGAGAGGAGAAGAAGAAATACAGAAACGCCGCCGCTCGGACATGAAATTGTTCGCCGGGACTTTGATGTTCGACCGAGCGGCGCACTTTGTCCGATCCAACACAGCGGCAGCAGCATCTCTCCCGCTCTGCTTGCTCGATCGGTTTTTAAATCGCAGCTGGTATACTGGAACTCTATGAGAGGCCGAACTACCTCTCTTTTCTTCCTTTTGCGCCAGAGACGAGGAGTAGAAGAAATATAGATAGACGGGGGGAGTTCCATAACTCTTTCCATCGGTTTTCGTTGATTAAATATGCTATGAACGTCCTCCTTTTGTATGTAGTTTCTCGTGTTTTGCGTATCAGAATATCGGGGGAAATTAAATAATCATGTCTATCGTAGTCTCTAACGAAAGAAAAATAGGGATACAAGCCTGTCGAATAAGCTGGCCGAAATGTGCGCCTTTAACGCCCTAAAGCAAGACAGTTTCCGCTGCCGCCTTTTCCTCTCGGCCGCCATTAATCGAACATCTCATTCAGAGCTTTTTCCCCCTCGAGAAGAAGAAAATAGAAATACACAAACGCGCGCCACTTTCACATCCACCCGAAAAGCCGCAGGCAGACTCGGCTGTAAACTTCTTTGATTCGAGCGTGTATTTCGGGGGCTGTGCTCAAGCGGAGCCGCAGCCGCGCTGAAAAACCAAAGGGAAAGTTAAACTGCGCGCGCACAGCAGCTCGTTCTTTTTTCTTTAGGCTCCAGGGAGAGAGAGAGAGAGAGAGAGAGAGAGAGAGAGAGAGAGAGAGAGGAGAGCGAGAGAGAGAGCTTACGAAAGGGAAATCGGCGATTGAGAAGCCGTGTGCAAGTTCCTTTTTCGCCACCGCCGAGGAGGAACGCGGCTGATTAGCCTCCGAAGTCTTTCTCCGCGTGCTTTGCGTCAAGCTTTCAGTCTGCAGCTCGTCACCTCTTCCTTCGGGCTTTTCACGGGAGTGCGTGTCCATCGATATTTTTTCATGGCGTTTGCTTTTTATTTCCGGCAAAAAGCGAGCTTTCGTCTAAATAAACACGCGGCTCGTTTATTTTTGCTCGCGATAACTGCAAAATAATAAACTCGATAAATATTCTCTGTGAAATTCGGCAGAAAAAAATACGCGAAATTCGATCGCGCACACACTAAAAGCGTTGCGGCGCGCGTCTTATCTGCTAACGTATAGAGCTTGCAAGCTGCCGCGCGCGGGACATTGAAATTCGGTCAGTGTGTGATACTGCGCTCGAGTGCAGGTGCAGCAGCAGCAGCAGCGAACGCTTCTTGCTCGAATTGCAGGCGTATGCATTTCGGAGAGCCACGTATGACTATAGATACGTGGCTCTCCGAAATGCTAGTATAGATACGTACCATCCATTCCCCTCTGTACTATCTGCTGATATCGCAGATGTTTGTTAGCCCCGCCGGATCGCGAGCTTCGCTGACCTCGGATATGCCGTGCTTTCCTCGATTGTCGAACTCGTTACAGTTAAATCGTTGCCGAGCTAAAGACTCTCTCTTCTTATTTTTTCGCGCTACTCGACTCGCCGTGTGTTGTCAGTCGCGCGAGTTTGGGTCGTTACTGCAGCAGCGCTCTCGAGCGTCGTCCTTTCCTAGAGATAGAGAGATTTTCCGGGCCTTCGCAACGTCGCCGACCTCCTTTTTCAGTTCCTCTGACCCTTTTTCGTCTCAAGCTTGTTTTTCTCTCTCTCCCTCTCTCTCTCAGTCTCTCGCTGCTGTGCATCGGATCGTCAGGGGCTTACGCTTCCGGGATTTATCAAGCCTGGCCTCCTCTTTTTCCGCGCTTGGCAGAATCTCAAGGGTATTGCGTGCCGAGTGCACTGCCGCCGCTGCTGCTGCTCATACGAGCTTCTCTGATTGTCTCGAATTATGTGAGCAGATCTCGCAACTCATCCGATATCGCGATTTGTCAAAGACGCGAGATCCCATTCTGTGCATGAAAGATTTTTCGCTCTTGATATTTCGGATGAATTGCCCGGGGAAGCAGCGAGAAATCTCCGAGCAAACAAGCTCTCTCTCTCTCTATCTCTCTCTCCTCCCTTTGGCCTTTCATCGAGATTCTAATCGAATAGCAGCGGAGCAGCAGCGACTACTGCACGTCCGAAGCAGCAGTAGCAGAATATTTCTCTGCATTTACGGAAACAAGCTTTCGAGAAAGAAGCGAGGCGCAGCTCTTCATCCCCCGGCAAACGCCCGCGCGAGAGGCATTACTATAATCTCTCACGGTAAATATTTGCGTTTACCCTTTTAAGGAGAGAGAGAGAGAGAGAGAGAGAGAGGGAGAGAGAGAGCGGAGAGACTGAAAGCCCCTGTTTCACTGCTGCTGCAGCCACGCTCTGCTTTGCTATGCGAGATTAGATTGCGCTGTCCTCGTGAAAAAAAGAGAAATTGAGAGCGTTCGTGACTAAAATTCAACGGTTCGAGACAACTGTTTTCGCTGCTAATTGTTTAAGAGCTGGGTAAATCGACTGATGCACATAGTCGCGGCGAGATGAAGAAGAAGAAGAGAAGAGAAGAAGAAGAAGCGGAGAGACAGCTGACAATTCATCGTGTCAATATTGAATTATGAATTTATTAGCCGTCTGAGAGAGGGGCTCGAAGGCGCGTTACGCTAATGAACGAGACAAAGAAGTCGACGGGGCCTCGTATTCCAGTGGAGAAAGTGAGAAAGCAAAGTGTCGAGCCCCCGGATATTCTTTCCGCGTGGAAAAGCTCTTTATTCGCCTCCAGATCCGTCAGCTGGAGAGAGACTTTGACAAGTTTGACCGAGACACTGTTTGCCCGTGCAATTATGTGCGAAAAGAGGAAAAATTGACTTCTTTCCGACTCTCGCGAAATTAAAGCCGAACGCCTCGGATCGACTTTCTTTTATTTATTTATACACCTCGCGAGATGAAAAAACGTATACGATTGAAATTAAAGAAACGCCGTCGATCAGAGACGCGCGATAAGCCCGCCGAAGAAGAAGAAGGAAAGAAAAGCCGACGACGCGCGGCGATAAGGTCGTCGCCGTCGTCGCGTTCGTGACGGAAATTGGAATGGAGTATGAGTGCCGGTGTCCTGAGGGTATGCCTATAACACACCGCGCCGCTTTATTCGGAGTCGTCGCTCTCTCACTCTCCCGACGGCTTTAACAGACGAAGCGAAAGTTTTCGCTCGACTTGACGCGCGCGACGAGAGATTACGCAATTAGGCGATCCAACGGTAGCACTGCGCGCCATTAACTCCTCTAAACAAATGTACCATTGTTGCTGCTGCGAATACTATATATAATACGGAATCGAAATCTTTCCGCGATTGTGCGAGAGTTTTTATTGCGCGGGTGGGCATCGAGCCGCGGAATGAAATTACACACCAACGACGAGCCTTCCAGGGAAAACGATAGAGCAAACAAAAGACATTTACGGCTATCGAATAACGCGCGTTGCGGCCCGTGCCGCGCGTCGATCGGAAAAATAAATTGAACAGCGAGTTTATATACGCGAGCGAGCGCGCTATTGTTATTACAACCGCGCGGTGAACGTTATTATGGCTTCGTGTGCAGCAGCAGCAGCGCGGCGTTCTTTTTTTCATTTTTTAAGTAACGCGATATTCTTCTTTTTCATGCGCGAGCACACGTCCGCGCTGCAATCACTTGACGCGAGAGAGAGAGAGAGAGAGAGAGAGAGAGAGGCATCAAAGCTTCGAAACTCATCAACCCGTGCATTTCATCCGATTTGCGTCAAGTCCCGGAAATAGCTTCGATTTACAACTACTGCCGACCCGCTCATCCACCAGCGTTGTGCATGGTTTTTTTGCCCCCGCGAACATCGTAAAATTCAAGCTCTACTCTACTGTAATCTACATTTGAGGTGCGGTTCTTTCTATTTTTTTCTTTGGTTTTCAGCGCTGTTCTCTTCCTCTCTCTGACAGGCAGGTGTACACGTCGATCAGGATTTTTATATTTTACGCGTGTGTTTACGGCTATATGGTCATGTACGCGCGTGTATTTATTTTATTGAAAAATTCTCATTTTTCGCTAGAAATGGACGTGGGTGACGGGTATCCTGTGAAACGGATACGGCAAATTAATTTAAAAAGCTTTCAGCGCGTGTTTTCGGTATAGCGAGGGAGCGACGAGCTTTGTAAAAATAAAGCGGGATTCACGGATACGAATAGAATATTAATTCAAATAAAGCTCTATACCTGTCTGTCAAATATGGGATATGCGCTCGAACTGACGTTTCTCCATTATTTCAGCGCCCGCGTGTATGGTTTTTCCCGGCTAATAATTGGATACCCGAAAAAAGCTCGAGGTATACGTATAAGATTTACAGCAAAAATCATCTTTCTCCCGATCCGGCGCTCGACGAAAGATTGACCGCCCGCGAAATCTCTCTCGCGTAGAACACTCGGCGAAAGCGAAAGCTGTAAATCGTACGGCTCAAAGACTCTCGTGTGCGTAAGCATAACCTTGTGAAAAGAGAAGAGGTGGTGTGGCGGGGATGTGGAAATAAAATAGAATGCGAAAAACGCAAGGGGCGAAATCCCTTTACGGCCGGCTCTTTTTATTTACCATCCAGGCGCATAAACGCGCGGGAAAAAAGCTCTTGCTCGAAAATTCTCTTTCAATGGTCGCGCGCGTTGATGCTGCCGCTGCTGCTGCGGTTCGGATTTCTCCCTTTAATCCTCGGGACTTGAGTTTTAGCACGCGTGCAGCAGCCAGTGTATATAGTGGACACAATAGCCCGAGCGCGCGCGCATTACGAATTCACGCGTAAGCTCCCTATCAAGCTCGCCGTGTGTGCATAACCGAAATTGCCGCTATATACGTATAACCGAAGCGATAACTCACTCGTGGCGAAGCGAATTTTATAAGGCTCATTACGCGGAGAGCGCAAAATGTAGTATATTGTGTATAGGTGTGAGCTACGGTATAGACTCTGGAAAAGGAATACAAATGTTTGCATTAGAATGGAGCAGGTCAGCGCATCCTCTCTCGGACATATACATATAACATACAGCGCGTCTCGGGTCTAACGAATACCGATATACGTACGGGTCGTATGAAAATTTCATGCGATGCCTGCCACTACTGGCGTGTACGTGTGTGTGGGTGTGTGCAGAGAGGAGTAGGCGAAAGAGAGCAGCACCTTTTTCGCTGTCATGCTTTTTGACGCGCCGCCGCCGCCGCCGCCTCGAAGATAAACATCAGGTAAAAAGCTTGTAGTTTATGTATACGCTTCAGTCAGACACGCTGACGGTGCGGCTGAGTTTTTCCGGGACGCTTTTACAGCCTTAGCTTCAATTACCCTCGTTATCGCGTTACGCGGGCGATGGAATTTATCTCTCGCCTTTTCTGCAGACACGGTTACATATTTATGCGGAAAAGGCAGTCTCGAACGGAAACAAAAATATATAAGCGACAAATTTTTTAATCAATCAAAACTCACATAATTCGAGGCCCTTTCTCCGTAAAGGCATATAACGTTCAAGAATCGATACTCCGATAACTAATTAATGAATTTTGCAAAAAGGAAAGCTCGCGGCTTTTATAAATTCTCCAACTAAGCTTCGCGCAGAAATTACAAATTAAATTATTATTCGAAGCTCGTCCCCCCTTTTTCTCCTCCGCAGCCCTTTTTATTTATCCGCTAGACTGCCAGTTCGCGTAATACATTTTTAATGCTGCGGGACATCAATCTCGCATTAGCTCTGCGCGAACTGTGTTGTACGCCGCGTGGAAAAGGTAAAATGTCAAGTGCTCTCGCGGAGGCAGATGAAAAGTCGAGCGACTACTTCCTTCTCGGATTCTGAAAATCACGCGACGACGCTGCTGACCCATTCTTGAGCGCTAAACTCGTACGCGAGTTTCTTCGTCTTTGCGCTGCTCAAAGTCGCTGACCGACCGGCTGTTTAAGAAGCGTCTGCCTTTTACCTCAAAGAGGCGTTTCTCTCGCGAGTGGTTTCGAATTTTGTAAAATATTTTGCGGAGAATGCTTCTCGAGCGACGTGTAATAACTCGCCGCCGGTTATCTCGGTATCGGATAAGTAGTAGCCGTAAAAATGACGCTGATAATCTCGCGTATAATTAAAATTAAACCCATATCCTATAACGATTTCATCAGCGATTACACGTCGTCAATAGAGAAGCTAGCTGAGAAGTTTTCTCGCGCTCGCGAGCGCAGCTAATTACTGTACATTTTTATGCGAACGGCGTAGTCCGCTCGCGTAATCGGATCCAAGTTTCGCCGCTCGCTCGCTCACGCGCGAAGATTATTAAAAGTCCGTGTGCTTCGTTCGCTCTCCGCCGCTTCTTTTTATTTCCTCCCTTCCATTCTATATATATACCACTACGGCGCTTTATTTTTTGCTCTCCTTTCTTTTCACGACTTTTAATCAGACTATGCGGTCAGTATCTGTAAATTATCGGGCGCTGCGAGTTGCAGAAAAAAGAAATTTTAAAAAACAGCCAGATTGAATGGCGGGAAATTTATCAAAAGTTGCGGGTGAAAGAGGAAAGTTTTATAAATTCAACCGCGTGGCGGTATACGCTTTAGAATCAATTATAAATCTCGAGAGCGAGAGAGATACATCGGGCCTTAAGTGTGAGCTATTTCGAAAATGTCTAGTGCTCGTGAAAGTTGAGCCATTTTCGAGGATGGTTCTTGAAAAAGCGATCTTTGTGGCAAGACGCTCTCTCGGAAATTCCAGAGATCGGTCCGGGAAAGTTCTTATGTGTTTCGAGTAGGACCACCGCCCCGCGGTGTAGCTTGACTCCAACCCCCTCCTCTCTCTTTTCCTTTCTTGTTACAAAACTTTTCCGATTCGCGAAGCCGGATATATTCGTATTTTTCGAAATGGAAAACTGCGTGCACCGCGCTTGAATTTCATATTTTTGATTCGCGGCCGTGTGCCGTTTAGCCGCGAAAGTTCACAAAGTGGTGATTCGCGTAAAAGTTGCGTCGCAAAGTTTGTCCATAAATTACGCGCGAGAGCTTGCGCGCTAGCAACATTTTTTTGCGCGCACGTCGGCTTCAAAATTTAATTTCGAAGCCTGTAGCCCCCGCGACAGCATTTAACGGCATTAGTAATGAATTTAACCGAGGCAAAAAGGGGTTCACACTGTGTATACCATACCTGCGCGCGCCTACAAGGGAAAAATCAAAGCTCGCGCGCATAACAAAGCCCTGCGCTCAAACAAACGCCGCCTGATGAGAGAAAGGGTCGCGCCATTTTTCTAGATTGGAATAATAATAGTACACATATCGCGCGCGCGACGGCCGCTCGAATATTCCTCGTTTTTTTTTTAATTCCCAGCACGGTGCATTCCAGAGCTGCTCGATTTTATAGCCGGAGCCGTGCTCCAACAATGATCCGGCGCGACGCGAATTTTAACGACTTTGTCGCGCGCACGCAGTATAGCACGCGTGTGTTCAAAACACAAGCGGAATGAGTTTTCCGATGCGCGCGCGATAGGATCAAATTCGGCTCTCTGGAATTTTTTATGAACGCAAGGGCAGGGGCTTTCGTTTGCGGCTGACGCCGGTGCGGATGCGAATGAAAATCGAATTAGATTTTTCGTAATTAGTGGCGCGCGCGCGCGCTGGGCTAAGCAGCGGATCGTAATTGCTCGGCTAAAATCACACGGAAGTTTTATGCCCCCGACCAACCGGTGGTGCGGTGTACATCCGTAACAAATAGCCGACCGCTAAGCAAAGGGGTTTTCTTGTTAACGTTGTGTGTAGAGAGTGAGAGAGAGAGAGAGAGAGAGAGAGAGAGAGAGAGAGAGAGAGAACAGCAGCGCCAGCTAGCGATGGCGTCGGCGAAACGTTTCGCTCTCTCTCTTTCGCGGTAATTAAAGCCCCTACACTGCCGCAGAGCCATTAGGCGGGATATAACTTAACCCGGGGGCCGAGATTCACTCGGTGAATCGGCCATTATTTTCCCATTAATTCTCTCGCGGCGCGATGCGCGACGTATTAAAATTAAACAAGACGCGCGCGCGCGCTCGGAAAAAGGGCAGCTTCAATGGACGACGACGACGACAACGACAAAAAAGTAAATAAAAGGATGCGGCGGTGTCTCGCCGGAGAAAGTCATCTGCTGCTGCCCGCTGAGCTAGATGAAAGCATAAAGCATACACCGGCGGTTCCGTTCCTTCCAGGAAATGAAGCAACGACGCGTCGAGCGACGAGTGGAAAGCGCGCGATAGGGGAGAAAATCCGCGGAACTGCGAGACGCACAGAGGGTGAAAGTAAAAACTACCCTGAAACACTGAAAATAGTCGTTAAAGTCGCGTCGTAAATTACACCGGGGGAGGCCAAGATGTTTTTCGCCGCACTGTAGCCCCTGCAAGACGTTTGTGTATGTATATATAGAAGCGAAGGATTGCGTATACGATTCCACTTTACCTTCCCCTTCTTCTCGTTCATTTGCAAGTCTCGGAGATCCTATACTCTGAAAGAATTTTTTCTTTTCTCTTTCTCTCTCTCACTCTGGGGGTGATAAAATAATTTCGAAAGTTTTTCGGACAAGAAGAAGAAAAAATTGAAAAGTCTGCGTGCGCTCGAAAGCCAAGGGGCCATCGCGTGTTGTTCCGCAAGTTTTTTTTTGTTTACTTCCGAGACTGAAGTCTCGCGAAGTGGTATAGCGACTGTATAGCTGCAAAAAAGTGACACAGCCAGGCAAGAAGATTAGTGGTCGCAGCGGACGCCGCTGCCGCTCTTTTATATAGTTTTATTATTCGCGGTTTTTTGGTCAGCGCTGAGCAAAGTTTAAAAGCTTGGCTGCGATGCAACTCAATTTTCGCCCCCGGTGTATAACACTGTACAGATATCTGCGACGCAAAAAGAATAAAAACCGCACGAGTGTGCAACGAAATTTCGAAAAAATCGCGCGACGCGTAAGCTTGTACAACTTCCAGCGGAGAAAATAATGTCTGGAGTCAGAGGCGAGAGAGTGATGACACGTATTTCGAGTAAGCTGCATAAAGTCGATTCCACACGCGCGAACGCGTGAGTACAAGCGTAAGAGTCTTCGGGTGGGGTAATGGAGCGCAATTAGGGCGGGCTGTCAGGCCTATCATTTTCGACGTCTCAGAAGTAACGCTATAATCTACGTGACTTATGCCTCTCTCTTGCGAGCACAGGTGTCTGACTCGTCGCAGTTTTCCGAATTTTGCACGAAATTACGTTGTTATTTTCAGAGAAAAATAATACTCACGTTATCGGGCGGTTGATTTTTCCGCATAGCGCTGGATAAATTCCTAGTTGCGATTCGCATATTCGTAGCATAATGCCAGTTGAAAGCACGGCTTTTATGCTAGAATATGTACAGCGCGCTTGGCATGCGGATGCGCGTAGTTATGCGACGAGTGTGCATATGGACAAATTTCGTGGATATTTCACGCCGCACTGTTGATAAACGGAGCATAATACTTTCGCCAGACAAGCTCTTATACTCTGCTTACCGACGGTGCAGCGCGATGTTAATCGTTCGCACTCGAGATTTTTTCGCGCCGAGTCTTCGATAGAGAGCGATTAACCCAAAATAAAAAGCTTATCTCCGCACTGCACTGCCCGAGACGTGTCACTTCGCGAAGTATCCAGTTAAAATTACATTAAAAATCGATCAAAATTCGCGTACAGCGAACGACGTTTAAAAGCATGCATTAATCAGCGAACTCACACTCGAGCGTATAATCTCTCGCGGCCGCTTATAGCGGGGGTGTGTACCTCTCGTCTCGAGGTCGGGCTTTCGACTGAAACTTTTCTGCCATCGATCGCGCGAGCACTCGGCAACAATCGCCCGCGAGAAACACACTCATCTCGGACATCCGAGACGGTTGACAAAAGTGTCCGGTGTCGAATCGAAGGCAGCCCGAGCCTGCGCTGCTATATTTACACCTGTGTCGAGAGCCTCCCTCCCCCCGACAATACAGCGCGAGATAATGCGTTGCAAAACGATCGTCGTAATGAGAGACTCGAAGAAGCAAGACACTCGTTCATATGATTTTAGATCTTCCTGCATTCTCCAGATGGGCTCTTATCGCTGCGCAAAGGAAGTGCTTATTAAGTGACGTATCATCGTTAAATATCGACGACGAGCCGCAGGTGCGCGTATCTGCATTCGAGAACGGCGCGCGAATATCACGCCGAATAAGAGAGAAAGTGCCGGAGAGAGAAAAGTTAGTTTCAATGCCGAGAGCGAGAGAGAGAGAGAGAGAGAGAGAGAGAGAGAGAGAGAGAGAGAGAGAGAGCGAGTATACAGGCCGGAAAGTCGCCGGGAGAGTTTAAAGGGCTTCGCGTAAGCTTGGAAGTTGAGGCACAAAGAGAGTAACTTGCGCGCGCGAGCACCGCAGCCGCCGCCGCCGCCGCTTCTGCTAATTGTTTCACTATTATTAATGATTGCACCGCGAACAGTTATAACGCGGTTGTTAAGACGAATGGCTCTGAAACTGGCATCGGAGAGAGAGTCGTCGCTCGAGACGACGACAAAAGCCCGCAAGACGGCACAGCGTCGTTTGATTCTGGAAAGTGGTCGCGCGCTGCTCTTCTCGGGCTTTTTTAATTGCCCTTGTTATACCTACAACTCTCTGTGCTTTCTCGCAGACTCGTTTCCGGAGCTGCTTATCAGCCGCTAGTGTACGACGTGCGTGTGGGTGTGTAAGAGGAGCAGCGCGATAAGCCGAGTCCGAGAAACTGGAATCGAACGCGATAAAGGCGAGAGCGCGAGGAAATTTCGTCTCGGAGAAAAGCTCCGCGGGCGTATATTTCTGAATGCAAATAAAGGATAATCCGGAGGAGGGAAGCAACGGCGCTACACCGACGGCGGCGGTGCGGAGCTCTATTGGACCGACCGAATCTTATCCGGGAGAGCTCGCCGTATATAAAATACCTCTTATCTGACGGAACATCGCGGATCCGCCGCCGGAATAGTAATAATAATAGTCGGTGTTATATTTTACATGCGTTGAAAATTCGCGAGTGGAAATCACGGAAGTGTAAACACGAACATTTTGGCAAACTCGAAATCGCCTTTTCAAACGGACGGCGTCTCCTTTTTTCAGTTTAATTCAGTGTTCCTCGAAATGTAGTTGTTCTCTCAACAGAGAGAGAAAGAGAGAGAGGGAGAGAGAGAGAGGGAGAGAGAGAGAGAGAGAGAGAGAAAGGAATGTCTGTCGCACCAGGAGTCGCTTGTCCTGCCCCTGCTTGAAAGCAGACAGATTTATTTACTGCATGAACAACGACGAGCAAACTGCCTGCGTCACTTCCGTCGTCTTGGGCTTACTCTCTCTCTCTCTCTCTCTCTCTCTCTCTCTCTCTCTCTCTCTCCTAGATTTCTCCTTCTCTCTCCCTCTGATGTAACATTGTTCCAGGCTGTCTCCGACTTTCGCGAAAGTTCGGTATAAACGAGTTCGAAGTTTCCAACGAATTTCGCTCCTGAATATTTTTGTAAACGATACGAGAGAGCTCGATAGAGATGTCTCTCTCTTTCTCTTTCGACAATAGAAGTAAAAGCGTCAACCGCGTGTAGCATAAAACAGTCGGCGGAATTTCACGAGCGACATGATTGTAAAGTGAAAAACAAACTTTTATCGGTATCGCGGTAAAATAGAACCGAATCGAAAATAAAGGCGACCGAGCTTATATGCCCGCGAGAAGGTGAATAAAAGATACGGACGTAAACTCGAGAGCATAAATAATAATACGAAAGGGCTGCGCTCGCGCGCGATGAAAAGAGAAGGAGAAAAAAATGGGACACACGCAAGTCGACGCGCGCGAGAAAATGAAAAAAGTTTATCTGCTCCCACGCGCGCGCACGAATAAAGGCTGAATTTAAAATTGAAAATAAATCCCGCGAGTTAAGTGCTCCGGCCGCGCGCGAAAGAGAGATGCAGAACAGAAGGAATGTTTTCTTGAAAACTATCATGAGTCATAAACAGAGAGCATTACCTTGCGAGCTTTCATATATCTATACGCGACACAGAAGAACGAGTGAGGGAGAGAGAGAGAGAGAGAGAGAGAGAGAGAGAGAGAGAGAGAGAGGCAATTCAACGCAAGAGAGAGAGAGAGAGAGAGAGAGAGAGAGAGAGAGAGAGAGAGAGAGAGAGAGAGAGAGAGAGAGAGAGAGAGAGAGAGAGAGACAAGTCGCGGAAGAACTTTCTTTTTATTTATGCAATTCAACGCAAGAGAGAGAGAGAGAGAGAGAGAGAGAGAGAGAGAGAGAAGGCAATTTCAGTCGCGCTCTCGCCTGTACACTTCGTTTCGCTCGTTTTTCCGTCGCCTCTTGCCTCTTCTTTTTTATATCAACAGTCCGTCATAAGTTCGCGCGCAGATCGATTTTACGTTTGATTAAAAAGAACGAGGTTTTATGAAAAATTATTCCCGGCCGCAGCGCCGCCGTGGCTTCGATATTATTGGAAACGAGAAAACAAGTATCGAATTTTAAGCGGACCATTCGATCCGCAAGCTTTCTCAGCTTCTCTATTTCCCTTTTTAAATTTACGTAGCGGAGCCATTTCGAGTGTCTCTCCGCCGAAAACTCGCAATCCATTACACCGTTCGGGAGCAAATAACGCGCGCATATCTCGATCCATCGCCGTGAAGCGATTCGGCTTTAAAAAAAAGCCATCGACCATGATCGGCTCAGCGGAAAATCCATAGACGTATAGATCGGCGTATAGGTGAGCGCGAGGAATAACTCAGTGGCCCGCGGCCGCGGAAAACTGCCACGTAGCGAGTTCTCGGGGCCAATGAATTTTATTACCCCGCTAGCCGCGCGCGCCATATTTATCGCGGAGTCGTAGGCCGCCAAATCGCCGCGAGCTAGTAGTCTCTCTATCTCTTCGAGATAACGCGATCGTTACTCGCGTCGCCATGCACTTTCTTGGCGTGTTTCTGCAGGGGCGACGAAGCCGCTCGGGGAGCTGCGCGAATTACGGGCCGTGTTGTCCTTGCCAGCTTCTGGAATACACTCGGCGCTTGTTTATGATTTTAACTCGCTGGATTTACACTGTAATTAGAACAATTCCAAGACAAACTGAAGGATATATAGTTTGTTTTTTCAATGAACGGCGGTTCAGCATGTGGAAGACACGTGCCCGATCGGAATAGGAGTTGAGCCGTAACAGTCCGCGGGAAATAGTTTAGAGTTTGTTCTGGGAGCAGAGCGCACGCACACATAGACACAGTGCGCGCGGATACTGTACTCTCCGGGGACGTCAATGATTAGCCGGAAATAGCGGGATCATGCTTGGGCCGGGTTCGTGCGATCGCTGCACATCTATGACTGGCCATCCCTCAAACTTCCAACTGCTGTCGAGTCAATATAGTTTCGGGGGCGAATTCGACCCTCCTGTGCAAGCACGCTCGAGCTTGCGCTAGGCGTCGAGTTTCAGCGAAATAACTCGATCGAACATTTAAATTTGTGTGGCGTCGTATACTTTTTAGTTTTTATTTTCGGCGTTACGCTGATGGACGAGCTGGAAGAAGAAGTTATAGCATCGCCAAGATGAGAAAGAGTATAAGCTGTACGGGGTAAAAGTAGACGCGAAGTAGGCAGGCCTAAGTGAGCATTATAGATTGATCGCGCGAGAGATTCGCTATAACATCGGGAGTGCTGGAGAGTCAGGTGCAAGTATGCGGGCGCACCGGCTCCATTATATGAAGACGCATGACTCCTCTTTATCCCTCGAGCGCAAGACACTCTCCCTCTCTTCCAGCTTTTATACACACCTCCATGCAGATTCTCCGCGAGGAAGACAAGGATGAGACTTTTCCTTTAAGGCGTATACGTGACTGCGGGAGCCGGAGATCGGCCCTGGCATCCTTTCACACTCGCCTATATATCGCCTCTCTCCTCCTTTTTCTCATATAATACTTTGTTTGTGAACTGCAAAGCTCTTACCTGTCGACTCTCTATACTGCTACTGCGCGAAAGAGAGAGAGAAAGAGAGAGAGAGAGAGAGGGGGGGGGAGCCATTCGTGCTTCACGCGAGCTTTTGTCGGCTGTAGAATTTTCTCGGATGCGATATCTCGACGTTTTCTTCGTGTTTGGAATTTTTTTTAATTCATTCTGCCGTGTTTGAGAGAAATGTCAGTGTATAACAATTTTTCCCCTGCTTTTTCTGTTACAGGTGAGTACTCTCGAAAAATTCTCGCATATAACACTTATACACTTATGCCGCTTGCCGTCGCCACTCGACGGGTAAAAAGGTAAAGTCGAACAATTGTTATTAACTTTAAACAGACCGGGAAAAGGGGCAAATACAAGCAGCGGAAAATTTTCTTTTCACAATTCAAATAAGAGCCATTATATTACGGGCGCAACTTCAGCGATGCTTTACTAGCGCTCTCTCACTTTCGAAATGAAATTGCCGCGAGTAATTATTACTGGGCGTTAAAATTCGTAAACTTGGCTGCACTGCGTATAACGCGCCAGGACTAAGTGTGAGAGAGAGAGAGAGAGAGAGAGAGAGAGAGAGAGAGAGAGAGAGAGGGAGTGGGAGAGAAGCGCCAGGACCAAGCGAATTAAGAAACTTTGCCAGACGCCGGGAGAAGGAGAAAATGACACTGGACGCGCGATGTCGAGGGAAAAGCTTGTCGGCCCTCCTCGACAATTGCTCTCCGGCGCGCGAGAGGTCCTTAGGCGTTACCTTGGGGTGCGCGGCCTTTTTTGTTTTTAATTTTCAAACGATTATACACTCCGCGAGAGAGCCCTTTCTGCAAATTAATGTTTAGCGCTTCAAATATCAACGATACACGAGTTGGAATATCATAGATGCATCCCTTGTCGGTTATAGGCACGGGTAACTAATATCAGCCCAGATAACTGTGTGACAAGTCCCCAAACGGAATATTCGCTCGGCCAATATTGCATTTAATTAACGGTAGAATCGGCATTTTCATCAGCCATAGAAACGAGTTGTCTCTCTGCAATAGATAGCCCTTTGTTTTTAAGCACACAAACATTTTTCCAGATACACGGAGTTAACGAAGCGAACGGAACGGCCGATTCAAGAACACTGCTCTCGGTATTATATCCGGGGGAACAGAGCATTCATGCGATCCTAGGAATCTGATACTTGGGCTGTCGTTTGTCTAGTCAATAACCCGATTGTTCGGGCCGCTTTTAAAATTTCATTGCAGAGACCAATGGCTCGTTAGCGATGGGTTTTCTATGACAATCGCCATTGATCCGCGCATAGCGTAGAAAATTTTTTAGAGACAGGTATTTCGAGCATCAGTAGAGTCGAAATCGAGCCGCCTAAATAGAGAATAACTCGTTTGCGTGTATCAGTGCGCTGAGTAAGTAGACTAGGGTGAAATTGGCTGAGTTTGAAGTTGAGCAGTGGCAGGTGGGTCTGTACGAGTGGGCGCCAGAGTCGCTCTCGTATACACACACACACACACACACTGTTTAAGTAGTTACTCGCCGGGTTAGGGTCTGAGTAGACAATTAATTTGCGAGTAGTTGCGGTCTTTTCGTCTGTCCATTGGCTTAAGATTGATTAAGAGTCCTTTAGCCCTCCAGCTCTCTCTCTCTCTCTCTCTCTCTCTCTCTCTCTCTCTCTCTCCTTTCTTTCCCACTTCGCTTCTCTCTTGTTCCCGTGACCCCACGTAGCTTTCAGGATGCATTGTTGCTCTTAAGGAAATAAACAGTCGAGAGTGGCCGGACTGCACAAAGCGCGTTATTCGGAAATATGTTCGCTGTTTGTGTGCACAAGGCTTTTGAACCTATACGTATACGGCTCTACACGTCACCGCCGAGTCCTCCAACGCGTATAAATCCGAGCCGTGCGCGTACTGTAGGTATAAGAAAGGCGAAATTGTTGGAAAATTGGCATAGAGCAACCGCGTAAGTAATGACGGGCGGGTCGTTCTGGCAGTGCGAGAGCCGTGATTTATGGGCATGCACCGAATGGAGATTTACGATGGCGAGTCACTTCCTCTCGCGATAAAGGCGGGACTCGTCGCGGTGCTGCTACTTCATCTGCATTTTCTTCTATGCTTCAGCTGTCGCTTATTTACTCTCGAATTAGGCTTTATCGCCGCATAAAGCGAAACTTACGCGCCTATGGTATTCAATCAATACACGCGATCGACGCGGAGTCAGGCGCAAAGAAGCAGCCCTGAGCTGTATACTATACCTAAGGAAAGCAAGAGCCAAGGAGCAGATAGCTGTTGTCGAGGCGGCTGCGGTCGATTTCGCCGCAGCCTCGTGTATCGTGGTCTCAAGGCTGGATTTTCGAAATTTCGGGCCCCGAGAATAGACGCGCAGATGTGCGCGCACGTTTTCCCGCGTTGATCCCTCGCGCTCTCTAGCGTTTACCGCCTCGGCCGCAAACGAATTACTCCGAGGAGCACCGCAACATCTCTTTGCCGCCTCTGTATCGCGCAGCTCTTAGCCCACGCGCTGCTGCTGCATGACACGCAATCGTCGTGTTGTACAAGGGATGAATCTCTTTTTACACGCGTTTAACACTCGATGTTTCACTTCGCTCAGCTGCAGCACTACTAGGGCTTATAGGAAACGCGATAAATCTCACCGATACAAAGCAGCGGTGCCAGGGCGATGAAAAGTTTAGAAAAAGCATAAAGCAGAAAGTTCGAGTGAAAGCTACTACGCATAGTTAAGTCAGCGAGCTCGCGGACGGTTTAATGCGTGATTTATGCCAGGTATATAAAAGTTTAGACTCTTCCCTAGCTTATATCTGTTGTCTACTGTCTTGCTTCGTGAATCATCGAGGGGCACCGTTCTGGGAAATAATAATCGCCGAGCCAATCGCGTAGAGCGGCTTCTTTTTCACCGATTGGAAATGGCCCGGAAGGAAGAGGGTGCTAAAGTTTAGGGAGCAATGTTTTACTTTTATCGTCTCGCCGAAGACAAACCTATTTCGTGTGCGAGCGATGATTCATAATTCGCGTGTCGTCTCTCGCGCATCTATGTATATGTTTTGCGAGGGTGCGTCCCTCGGACTCGCGGTCATAGTCGAGAGAAAATTTTCAGAAGTTGTATCGTAAAGCCGTAGGATGAGAAGAGAGCTGTTCCTTTGGCGAGAAACGTGAATCAAGGGCTCCGTGATTAAGAGTTAATTTGGAGGCCGCAAATGAAAGTCTCCAGTCTGCGAAGTCCCACAACGGCCGTCTCGGATGTAATTGAAAGGCCTGATCAAGGCTCCCACTTGGCACCCTCGATATTAGCCCTTAGCCGGTCCCTTCGCGGCGTCCGGTAAAGTACATAATCCACGACTTCTTGTTATATTCCTCCACAGCGTATACGCGTACGGTGTCTGAAAGGGAAGAGTAAGAAAATTATTTTCCGGAAACGTACGCTATCTACTGACGAGGGCACTCGTCGCGAAAAAATCCATGTAAAGAAATGGCCGGTAAGAGATTTAAAAAAATAAAAAGCTCGGAGGAGCGAAGGGACTATACACACGAGAGAGAGAGAGAGAGAGAGAGAGAGAGAGAGAGAGAGAGAGAGAGAGAGAGAGAGAGAGAGAGGAACACTCAGGCTTCCAAAGTACCCCTTTTTCCTTCCTCGCGGACGCTGGCGACTACCCTTCCTTTTTACGGTCTAATTTGTTTAGCAGTACTGGTAACGACATCTCGTAAAAGCTCCTCCTCTATTTTTGTTCATAAAAGGCCAAAGGAACTGCGCGCTCACACAGGCCAGACAGCGAGCGATTCGAAAGTACGACGTTTCGCGAGAGAGAGAGAGAGAGAGAGAGAGAGAGAGAGAGAGAGAGAGAGAGCGGAGCGCTCGTACGTTACGAGTGTGATACGCTCGCGTATATATACCGGTACGGCTGCATTTTTATGCCTCTCCCTTACCACTGCGCAGCAGCTCTCCCTCTCGACAGCGTAATGAGTTATTCATGAAACTCGGACAGCGAAATTGCCGGAATGGTTAGATCGCGTAGTTTTTTTTTCGGAGCTACTGCTGCTCTCCGTCCGTCGAATGTCTCTGTCTCTCGTTTCGACGCGCGCGAGTGATGCCGCCGTACGTGTTTTAAATTTATTTAATTTTCCCGCTGCGCGCAGAGGAGCGCGTTATACAATTTTATACGTACGCACCCTACTCGAGTTCTTAACTTGTTTCGCAGGAAGCCGCTACATAAAAGAGCGCGATAAATCAAAATGCCATTATGCTCGCCGCTGTCGTAAAATACGAATTTCGCATGCTAATAATCATCGGTATGAGGTATCCTATGAGCTTATGTGTCACGGACTCTTTCGCTCCGCGGCGCGACACACAACCCTATAGCTGTAATTTTTATTATATCATTAGGCTGCCAGGGTGTACGTAGTTGGCCATTTTCAAGGGTGTAATTGATTTATAAGGCTCTGTAAATGTCACCGACGGCTTTAACGCTCTCTCCGCTCTCTGCTCTGTGTGTGTGCGTTGCTACTGCAGCAGATGAGAGAGAAAGTCATTCCGCTGCGTGAGTTTTTACGGCGTAGTTCTGGGATTACATTAGCACGTCCTAGGGCGCGTGCGCGCAGTTTTCTGTGAAGCGTATTATTATTTTTTTAAAAAAAGAGCACAACTCAATTCCACGTTTAACTCGGAATCTCTTTGGAAAGTATCAATAACGAAGGTGGCGGCTGCATGGACAGGGCATTAATCAAGCAAAGTGAGTAATTAACGAACTCCGCAGCCTCGGCAGCAAGTCGCTTCTCTCTCTGGCGCAGCTCGATTTTTTTCCTCCACTCTGCAGTATAGCGCAGCAGTGTGGAAGCGCGGCAGCCGGAAATCCGAGCGGGCTGATGTGCCTACGCGGATAAGGATCATTGACAAGGAATTATCGCGAGTGCTAGCCGGCGGTGTTATGGTGATTGATGCTCACTCGTCGCCAGCCGATAAAAAAAACTGCGCCCCGCACACCTTCGGCTGATTTATACGTTGCGAGTAACACACTGCGCAGGCACGCATACACACACACGCTGGTATGGAAGAGATAGCGAATCGGCAGCAGGACGATCAATAGTCGCGGGAGCTATCTTCGAATTGTCGTTACCGTTATCGCGCGAGCGTTCGCGCGCGTGCAATTTTCACGTTCCGCGCGTGCGATGGGACTTTGCGCTCGTGTGCGCGTGGGAATGAAAGAACTGCGTTTGAAATGGATCAATTATTGTATCTCTTCTCCGGGATATTGAACGATTCTTTTTTCCGAGTGGAAACCTAGTTCTAGTTTCGCAGTAAAACCGATTCGGCCGTTGACCTGTCACTCGACTGCATCGTGTACAGGGGGAATTTATGATGTATGACTTGTTTGCTTAACGTGTTCATTAGTCATGTTTCTGTTGAGTTTTTTTCGAACCCTTCCTCTCTCTCTCTCTCTCTTCGAATAAACGAGATCATAATGAGGTTTTCAAAGGCTCTGCCGTTAAGAACAAAAATTTCGATCAAACGAAACGATCGAACAGGAAGGAAGAATGCGAGAGCGGATGAAAAAAGAGCTCTTATACGAGCGTCGTGGAAACGAGAAACAACATTAAATGAGCCCCGGCTCAACGAGCAATCGCTCGGCGTGCGCTCGGTTCGCACGTGCGTGTAGCATGTAAAAGCGGAGCTCTCGATAATCGAGTGCGGGCTAAGAATCGATTGCACAAGTGCTCACTGCTGCTATATACGTACTGCTGTACTGCGGCTCGTCGATCCTACCGCTCACAATGTACTTATTTCTCTGACGGGTTGTGTGCGTGTATGCGTCGTGGCATTTCAAAGGCTCTATGCACAACGTTTGACCATTACTTCGGTATCTTTCTGGCTGCCGTCACGTGGCTTGAATGTGATTGATCTCGAAATAGCGTTCATACAAAAAATATCCAAAAAAATCTTCAAAATCGAAAGGTCAATGAACTTTCCGAAACAGCTTATTAATAATAACGAGAATGAGAGCGTGCCACGCGCGCGAAATCGCAGAGACGGGCAATAATTTTGCAGTCCAAGCCGTGTGCCAGCGGCTATTACGGCCACGTCACGCAGCCGCTCAGATATCAAGCTCGGTAACCGTTCGATTCCCGGGCGATATTTTGATTATGGCAATGCCGCATCGCATGGGGGACGGACCGAGGAAACATAACGCGCATCCGAATCCGGATAGGCGTCGATGCACCGCTTCCATTCATAGGAGCTCGTCCTCTCCGATAGCCGCTGCACGCCTGACCTATACTTTGCTATCTGGCTTCCTGTGGTCCTTCCTCTTTTTTTACCAACTGATTTTATTCACTCTGTCAGTGTGTCACGCCCGTTCGATTCTCCTTTTCATCTGCACTGCTACGCGAGGGCTTAAATATTCGAAAATATATAAGTTGCCTCTACGCAAGAATTACGCGCGGACGAGCTGCGGTCTCGGCCAATTCGGTAAACATATTAAGCGCTATCTGAATAATGCGCTCGCGTGCTTCGGTATCACACGCTCGCGCTCGCAGACAGATAAGCCTACTCGGGCTGCAGCCGAATGGGAAGTAACAGCGAGCGACACCGGCGAGTCTGTTTATGCGAGCTGCGAGCTCCCACTCAATTTATCACGAGCTTCCCCACTGTCTCTCGCTACAGGTGTAATGTTCTTTATCCAATTACGACGTGGTGGGCTGTAGCAGTGGATAACTCGGGATCGCGTGATTGCCAGTGGAATGTACAGCCAAATTTTCATGACGCACAGATTGTCATCGCGAATAGAATCTGAGATGGTTCGGAAATATACACGCATATTCGACAAATGCAACGACTGAAGTTACTATATCTATATCAATGCTAAATTCTAGGACCATTCGGAATCGGATCCCGGATGGTCATTGGTGTTATAGGACATAATGCTCACAGTCAGTTTGCTCTCGATGCAATTGAATTTCGACGAGGCTCTCGGTGACAAATTATTATTACTTCCGCAATAATATCCAGTCATTATTAACAAACGCCATCATTATCAAACAGTTACGTCGAGTTTATCTCCGGCATACGCTTGTCGACCTTTTGGCTCTGTAGTTGGCTCTCCGGCTAGCAAAGATAGGTGGCGCATAGGCACTTTCTTGCTTTCTCATCATCATCATCTGCGCTCCGAGTCTAGATATAGCAATTTGCAACCAATATCAGTAGAGCCTGCCTTGTTCGATTTACTACTTAGGCCGCTCATGTTATGCAACAGAATTTTTTTCAGCATGTATTCTTGAAATAGCAACCTCTATATCCACAAGAACCTCATCTCCAAATTGTGGAGGAAGTAACAAACTTCCAGCGTATCTCAATATCCGGGGCGGAAAACGCGATCCTCCGGCGTAACCTTGAGACTTTCGAGGCCATTACTCATCAGCCACGCTACACTGGATGTGCTTTTCGGCTCTTTCAGAGGGTTCCACCGTTCGCGTATAATGACAGATCGCGCGCGATATCGATACGCCCCCTAACCCTCGCCCGCCGTACGCTGCCGAGGGATGAATTCGTTGCTCGTCGTTTACGCCTCCCCTTCTGCAGGCTCTTGCTGCAGTGTCTATCGCTAATGGCGACGGCTTTATATATTTATCTGAAAGCAGCTTTGCGCGGGAACTTTTTGAAAACGAGCGCGGATAATTGCCGGGTATCAACCAGCTGATGATGAGATACTTAAGGGATTTTTTTTATTTGCGTACCGGGGAGAGGGTTAAGCTTTTCGAGTCTTCAGTACACGCAGTGCGTAAGCCGTCGGCTAGGCCGATTTGCTTGCACGCGAGCTAACGAGCCAATTACGAAGGAATATACATTTGCAACTCGTTGGCGGGTACATGTTTCCCGGTACCGCGGCTGATTATTCTCTCGCGGTATCGTGGAATATCGAGAAATTCTTGGATCTCCGAACAATAGCATCGCAGAGAAGCTGCACAACCGAATAAGTCGATACCCAGGTCACCCTCGCGGTTGCCGGTAGAAAGCGTCGGAAGGTAATAAGACACGCCGGGAGCCAAAAGAAAATCGGGCTGGGACTTTAATTTAGCGATCCGTTTCGCCCCACTGCTGGGAGGCTGCTGCGGTACATAGACTCTCGCGGCAGCGAAGCGAGCTCAATAAGCGAGTTCGCGGAAAAGAGAGACGGGGAAGGGAGAGAAAGCAGAGCCGAATTCATAATTGTCGACGAGGAGGCGAAATCGCGCTCGAGATCAAGGCAGCGCGGCAACTCGAGTTCGAGAAGTGCTGCTGTAAGGGAGAGAGAGCAAAGCTGGCTTCCGAATTGATGGAGGAGGGTTGGTTCGCTATACGAAAGCTTCTCCCTCTTGGTTGCAGGCCTCTCTTCTCGCGCGCGTGCGCGTGTGTGTGTGTGCAGAGAACAGCACCGCGTTGGAAAAACAGGACAAACGGGCCGTAGTTTTCACTGATCGTCGAAACGCCGGCTCTCGAAAAGTTTCGACGTGCAAGTCCTTTAACGCACTTGCACACGGATGAATTGCACTCGAGTGAAAGAGTGAACGGATCCAAAGCGAATGCCATTATAATACTTTTAAGGATTACTCTCGATTCGCGAGACCCGCAGGATCGCGTCGTCGCGAGCTATTTCTCTCGTTTCTCTTTGGCGCAGAGCTAATAAATCCGCTTTGGGAGCGAGCCGAATTACTATAGGTTTGCGCATTGAGAATGAAGCCGCGCGGTAACTTTTCTCCTGTACGCTGGGGCCGCGAGACGTCGTTTTTACGCTGGTTTACTCGGCGAGAGGAGAAACGTCGCGTTATTTTTTTGGATAAATAGAGTGCGATGACGTCTCGAATCCGATGATGCAATTGAGAAGCACTTAGTCGGAGCCTCCTTTAATCTACGAATACGAGAATATTTCTTGTGTTTACCGTCGCCCATGAATTCGTTAGACTTCGTGTTGCTGAACTCGAGTGACGAGCCGAGAGCTTGACGGAAAGTGGATGCTTCGGTTGAACGGCTAAAATAGTCTTCACTTATTCAGTACGTACTTTAGAGCGTCTTGAGATTTCTCTTCTACGGCTCGAATATTATATTCTCAGCATTATCATAGCACATTGCGACATTTTTCCAATTATTTTTTTCTAACGACGCTGTGGAAACGAGCACTGGACGGGTTGATTTATAGATGACGTCGCGTACGCGCTTGTGACCCACAAAGCTGGGAAATTGAAGCGCTTTAGAGCAGCAGCAGCAGTAGTTCGAGTGCAGAAGTTGCTTTGCGCGAATCAACTGTATATCTGTCGCGAGCTATTTCGGAAATCAAATCCGGTAATAATGCGATCTCGGCAATCCATCGGGCGACGGGCACGCAGAAATCCCGAAACGAGCATGCAGCAGTCCTGCGAAATTGGGATGACAAGCGCTGCTGCTGCTGAGTTCTAGCGCCTCACTCTCGCTATGTGTGAAACCTTATACATAGTTGCATACACACGTGTAACTCGAACGCATTCGGCGCGTGCTTCTGTATTATTGAGCTCGCGTTCCTATCGTGCCGGTAAACGTTCCTCTATTATTGTTTGACTGTGTGATATGGCTGAAAGTAGACCGCGCGCTCTTGCGACCTGGATTTTCCCGACATCTCGTCGTCTATTATTCAAAACGCGCGATTTTATCGGATTACGTGTGAAAGCTACGTGTAACCGTCAGGGCATAGAGACATTTTAACTAATAATTGTCATCTTTTGCTTTCGAGTGTTGTAATATTAAAGCACGTTATTATTGCGCCAGGAACGGAAAATCTTTATTCATGATGCGCAGTTTGCGAAATAAGATATTTTCTCGCAATCACAAACGAGCATTAAAATTATTATTTCCAATGACGCATTGCTTTATAATTATACTGCGTGGACATTTTCACATTAAAAGTAAATTTTAAATATATATTTTATTCGAAATTCAGAATGAATAATAGATTCATCATAAAGTTCATTTAAAAGTATTGAATTCTGTAGCCAGATAAAAATAATTGTATCACTAGGAATAACTTAACTACTGAAAGAGTGCAGATATAAAAAATAACGTAAATTAAACACCACCGAATCTGCACCTTGAAATCCTCTCTCACGGGACGATGCTATAAGAACAGTCTCCAAAGCTCTGCAAGCAATTTGGCTAACAAACCGATCGCGCATGCAGGAGCGACCCGCGATTGGTTAAGTGTCACCGGGCAGATTTACATCGTTAAGACGGGCAAGCATGGAGGACCTGGGGGTAACAGGAAAGGGAGACCGGTAAAAGCGAAAAGTTCGACGTCGCATCAATCTTCCGATCCGACGACGTTCGACAAATGGTAAGAGAAGACGACACGGCTCTCTCTCTCTCTCTCTCGCTCGCGCGCGCTCTTATCTGTGCGCAGGGGGGGCACGGGGGAGAGGGAGAGAGCGATCCATAAGAGGCGTAACTCCGGATGAAGTCGGCGTGGCGGAACCGGTGCAGCCGGCCGCCGCGAGCTCGCGCAACCGTGTCTCTCGCTCTCTCGGCTGCGCCACTGCGCGACAGACGCGACAATGAGAGCTACAGCCAGACCCGGCGCTTGTTCTTTGGCTGGCTGGTTTAAGGCTAAATGTGCGTTAGTCGAGGGAGAAGAAGGAGGGTACAGAGGCGGGAGCAAAACCTGGCTACCTTTGCACGTGCTTAACCGTTGGGGCTTGATGAATGTATACGCGGACAATTGAACAAAGCTGTTGTAGGACAAAAAGAAGTTGATCGCTTTAGAATTTAAGCAGACTTCTGACTTTATTCGTCGCGATATGGTTAGTCAAGTTATATCAGCAATGTCGCGTATAAGCTCCCCATTGAGCAACAAGTAATCTCACTATCAATACTCGGCTTAAAACTCAGTCCAGCAAGACAAACCGGACTTTGGCCATCAGCGACAAGTTAATCAAGTCGCAGGCGCGCGCGGGAAGATCCAATAACTGCCACCAGGAATCCCTTAACCCCTTCAATACCCACCAGCCACAGCAGCAGCACCAGCAGACAAAGTGATCTTTGAGCGAATCGTGCGTCGCTTAAACAACGCATCGGAGCCATAGCAGACGCCGCCTCCGGCAGGAGCGTGTGCAGCCGAGCTTTGTTTAAGTCCGCGTGCTGCTATTATTGCTGCGGAAATTGGCGCGGGACTGACGCGTCGGCTGTTGACTCAACACTGAGAGAGAGAGAGAGAGAGAGAGAGAGAGAGAGAGAGAGAGAGACAGAGAGAGACAGAGACACGCCGTGTGCTGCTGCACCTTTGGAGCTGCGTTGATGCGCGGTATTATCTCGCCTGCTTATACGCGCCGAGCTTCAATGGATTTATCATTCGAGAAATATCGGTGATCTTGAAAGACTGGTGTCAGCTGAATTTTGGTAGATATGGCAGTGGGAGGTGAAAGCTTAGCCTTCTTTCAGTGGAAAAAGCTCATCAATCTTGCAGCTTTTGTGCGAAAACTGCTGCGCAACGAAGCTTTATGAGATGTCAACTTAGACCCCCTTTGTCTGGCAGATTTTAAGAGATCATCAGAATTTAAAAACTTTCAATCATTTCGCCTCTTTCTTCGCTCGTTCCGTATAAGTGTATAGAAGGCGGAATCGTGTACTATTTTCCTCGCAACTTTCCTCGCCTATTTTTTTTTGTTTACAGAAGTTTATCTTCAGAGCGGCGAGTCAACTCTCTTTTCGTCCCGCGCTTTTTACGATGACATAATTACGGCACTATAGTGACTCTTGACTTGATTTTCTCGCGCCTGGCGTGCTAGGATTTCTTTTCGATGCGCGACAGTAAACAACCTGTCGACGTCGCGTAGAAAGTCGGCTGCAATCCCGAAGTTTATTCTTTTCGACAAGATACAGCTATATATTCGGGACTGTTTTCGTTTCTTCTTTCGAAAAAACTAGTTGGAAGAGTTTTCAGATGTCTTTAGTTTATCCTACTTTTAAAAATACATAATAATTACCCTATTCGAATACTTTGATGGTCGTTTCTTTGATCAATTACTAACCTCAAAAGATGAAAATTTAGAAAGTGGGATAAAATTCCCTTATTTTTGCGGGATTTCCGATCTTTTTAAATCAAAATTGTTCGCCTATATGCTACTGAAGATTGTTATTCAAAACTGTAGTCAGTCTAACCTGTCCCTTTCACAATTCACCATTGCCCCATTGGCCCATTGCTCAAACTCTCCGTGTCTCTGACTGGCAAAGATAGGTGGTGCTTAGGTGCTTTCTTATCTCCCTTATTGCTATTTGCGAGTCCCGTGCATATATAAGGATTGTGACCGATGTCAAAACTACCTTTGGTTAGGCTTGCTTCTTGAGTGATTCATGCTATAACTGCCCGAGTTTCAAACGTGAGGATTACAATATCAAAAGAAATGTGATCAAGAAATCCGATGTAGTCATCGTTTTACAAGAAAGCTAAACACAAAAACTGTAATTCTGTAGTCCACTGGCAATGAATAGGCAAGAATTTATTCCATCATAAATTGTAAAAATTATAAAATTCCTTGAAATGTGTTCAGTCATTTAACCAGAGCTACAGTGATGATTTACGCGCCGAGTAATTAACCTCTGCAGTCGAATGATCAAAGAGCGGATATTCCGGATTAGTTATTACAAAATCGTTCATTTAAATTCATGCTCTCTCTCTCTCTCTCTCTCTCTCTCTCTCTCTCTCTCTCTCTCTCTCTCTCTCTCTCTCTCTCTCTCTCTCTCTCTCTCTCTCTCTTCTCTTTCGGTCTGCGCTGTTCTATACTGCTAAATTTGAAATTCATATTTCAATTATACACGCGCGTGCAGCAGCCATATAAGTTTCATTTTTTCATCGCGCAGCTCTGAAGATCTTCCTCGCTCGTAAAACTAAGCGCCCGAGCAGCGCCTGCCCACTTTCCTCTCTGCTCCAATTCAAAATGTCGAGGAGCCGAAAAATGCATAGGATTTAAACGGATTGCGCCGAGATGTTATTCGAATGTATACGAGGCAGCTCGTATTTTCCTATGAAAACTCAAAAGACTTTTCCTCTCGGACGCTTTTTACGCGCCGCCGCCGCAGGCAGATAAAAAAGAGGCTTTTTGGTTTGCAAAGTAGCTGCAGCCGCGAACTTTACGGGCGGGCTATATTACCTCGCGGGAAAGAGAGGAGGAGGGGGAGGTGGCGACAAGCTGCTATCCACGCGTTATTGACATCGCGAATTTTATTAGCGCGTGAGCCCGGCACCGAAATAGTTTTAATAAGTAGATCGACGTTTATTGTGTTTAGGATGGGGGACAGGCTATAAGACGGTTATAAAGAACTCGAGGCGTAAAAAGTGCGGAAATATATTCTTTGGAATCTCTTGCGAGTATTACGCAAGGATATGATATTTATTTTACCACCTGCGCTGTAAGCATCGCTTTACGCCCTCGTTACATCACAAAAGGATGCTGTGCACAATAGTTCGAGTAGGGTGGAGCAGCTAGGACATTGATCAATAAGTTATCTCACTGAAGCGGAGTCGTATTCTGTATCAACAATTAATTATCCCCGTCTGTTTTTAATTCCATGAGAATCCAGGTATTCCAATAAGCCGAAGGTTTTCCAAAGGCGCTTAATTAAAAAAAAAACACGATATCGATCTTCGGTTTCAGATTACTCTCCCAAGGGCATCGAACGAGGGGAAAAAATGCGCGGACGGGGATACCTGAGAGGCTTTAATTTCGTTGTCTCGCTAAGAGTTCTTTTCTTACTTACTTCCTCTCGCTAAAGTGAATTAAACAGATTCCTTTATTAGAGCTGGGAGAAAGAGAGTGAGAGGAGAGAACAGCTTTATTCAATTTGCCGAAGAGAAAAGTGCTTTACCTCTTCATGATTGGCAAAACGTGCCGAGGACTTTATGGGGCAGATTTATCTCTCCTTCTCTCTCTCTCTCTCTCTCTCTCTATCTCTCTCTCTCTCTCTCTCTCTCTCTCTCTCTCGGTCCTGGACCTAGCCTACTGTTATGTGTACCAGAGTATCAATCGATATCCCGTCTTCCCAGCTTGTTTATTTCGAGGCTCGAACATTTTTCGAATATTTCCTCACCGCGTCAAGCACAATCACGCCGAATTTATCGGTTGTGACTACAGGATCGCTCGCATACTTCCTCGACTTAGTCCATAACAACGCGAGCTTTTGTTCCTCGCAGCGTCCGAAGCTTTCGAAAAAGCGCGGCAACTATCGCGGCGGCTCGACACTTGTATAACTGGGCCATAAAGCAAAAATCGATAACTCGCTGCAAAATTCCAAGTATCCAAGATTCTCGGACGGCCCCGCATACAATACACGCATCAGTGCGATGCTAACAAAGCCCTGGAACTACGGCAACTTCCGGCGAAACTATTTGTCAAGCAAACGCGTGCGACGGTATTAATAACAGCGGGTTGAGCAGCGCATATCCTGTCTCTTGTCACCCTGAAGAACGGCTGGAATTTCTCCCGAATTTTGGAAAATTCAAGCTCGCGCGACAGAAGAGTAAATGAGCTTCAGGAGTCGATCGACGAAAAAGTTACGTGAGCGCGGCCGGCTACAGGCGCAGGAAGTTAAGTAGTTACTCGCGCTGGTTATGGTGCGAGGCGGTCGGTCGCGCGCGGACCGATCGATTTACGTACGTGACGCGGAGCCGCTCGAGTGCCTCCGCAAGCGCGATGTATATAATGTCGCCGCGGCGACGACGGCGTTGCTTCTTATTCACGCGGCGTTTCTGCAGCTCGATGACTTCGTCCGTGCAGACGTCTCAATTTAAAAAAGAAAATTCACCGCGACGAACACAGCCTATAATTCAATCCTCCGTTATATACTTGGCTAGACTCATCGATAACATCTAATTGGCCGTTGAAGAAGAAAAAGCCTTTTGCAAATAAAGGCGCGTGGTTATTATAAAACTGTCGCGCAGAGAGAGCGCGAGCTTTCATAGGGAAATATGCTCAATTTGATTCGCTTTAAAGTGTTGGCAGCCGCACAAATCGTTCGCTGCAATACTGCGCGGAAGCTCAGCTTTGGGAAGGGGGGAGCATTGCATTGAAATTAGTGCAGCGCTGGGCTAAATTAATTTGACTTTAAATTAATGTCATTAAGCAGTCTTTCTATTTTCATTGAAATTTCGCGTTAAACTCAATATTTCGCATAGCCGATCGCGAGACTCTGTACAACAGCGCTGGTGTACACACACACATGTGCACGGCCGTCAGAAGCACTGCATGCAAGCTTTAGTGCTGAATCCGCACGGCGAGATATGCTTTGATATCGATGTGTCTCGACTCGCAAAGCTATTACGGAAATATCGATGGTCGGCATTGATTGCATTCAGCGGTTTAATTTTTCACAGCTGATAAAACCGAGCGCGAATATGCGGCCGAGTCAGTGCCCCTTCGAGTATGTACGCGAATTCGAGAATGAATATTGTTGTAGCGTCAAATATTAGCTTTTTCAATGCTCGGCCTGGCAATGCATTGTTTTGTCGCGGCAATAGTCCTCTCCGTGTGTTATTGAAAGGGTTCTCCCTCTCTCTGGGCAGTATAGCGTATATACGTTTCCCAGCGATATCTTTGTCACGCAAATTGCCTCATTGTTGCCGACGTTATCAATTATATTGGCCATTTACTTTGCACAACATTCCTCTCTCCCTCCCTCTTTCGCAAACAATTTGTCGCGTATCGTCCTTTCATCCATCTGACAAAGCCCCAATAATTTCGATTTGATCATGAGATTCAGTCCAACGTAGCGTATATTTTTTCCCCCGAATTCCCGAATCGCCAATAACCTTATCTCCGTACAGGCAGGTGTGAAAAAAACTCGGCGCAGCGAGGGGCAAAAAAGACCCGGGCGAAAATATCAACGAAACATCGAAGCTGTCCAATTCGAGAGCGCCGGCGTTCAGAAACAGAGGCGCCGGAGGGAGATAGAGCTCTGAAATCATCGGCAATCCGAGAATACGCCGAAACAAAACGCTTTCTCTCTCTCTCTCTCTCTCTCTCTCTCTCTCTCTCTCACCCTCGCTATATATCCGTTGGCGCGCCGCGCGCGATAAAAAAAGCGTTTGCTCGTCGCTGAAAAGAAAAGGGCTGATGGCAAAAAGAGGGGGAAAGCGACGCTCGTCGGCTGTCATCCGACAATTAACATCTCGCGCGCTCGCGCTCGCGATTGTTTGCAGCAATAAAGACACGTCAGGGACATGCTTTGTGTGTGCGTGTGCAGTGCGAAACGTGCCTTTTCGCCGGAATGAAAAGCGCAGGCGACTTTTCGAGCGGAAAAATAAAGCGATCGGAGATGAATTTTTCTCTCTCGGTCTCTCTGCCTTTTTTTCGCAAAATCCTGTTTCGAGAAGCCGAAGGTAAATAAAACGCGTTCGATTCGCTGATCTCGTTGTTGAACTTTGGGATTTCGTCGCAAACACGTTCGGTTTGTTTGTCGCGAGGACGATGGCGTCGTTACAGGGCGTTTGAATTTTCGTTACCGTCATTCTTTCCGCTGAATAATTCATGCAACCTCGCGCGCTGACCCAGATAATCTCCGGCGTTTACTCGATTTTCGCACGTAATAGAGTTGAAACTCGCGGCTAAATTGCAACGAGCGAAATACTGCTGCTGCAACATTTTCCCGAGCTGCTCCGCTGCACGCACTGCTTATTTCCTTATCCGCGCGCCGCTCGAGAGTTTCCATAAGTTTCGGCTGCCAGAGCCGAAGAGGGAGAGAGAAAAGTTAAGTTTCCTTACATTGAATATGAGAAAGATAAGCGGTTAAGGCTAAAGTCGCGCATAGTACAGCACTAGCAGCACCACCACAGCGAGTCGTGAGCAGTTTGGAAGCTCTGGCAAGTTTGACTAGCGAGCGCGATTCCCGATGCAAAGACGCAGAGAGAGAGAGAGAGAGAGAGAGAGAGAGAGAGAGAGAGAGAGAGAGAGAGAGAGAGAGAGAGAGAGAGCGTTGCTTCGGGCTACGCGTCGTGGCATACTTTTGCGCCAAGTTCAGCAAGATGCATCGATAATGAGGCCGGGATGAAATGCGCAGGCGGAGAGAAGATATCCTCTAGCGTGCTGTAGTGTACCGCAAAACAAAGATGTTTTGAACTGGTCTTTGCCCCACCGTTCCAGCGCTCTGGCTCTCTGCTCTCTCAACGCTGGCGAAGATTGGTAGCGCATAGACACTTAGTTCTGTCTTCCCCATCGCTATATCAGACTTGAAAAAACGCGAGCGAAAAACGATAAAATAGAAAGAACTATTTGGAGAGAACGAAACCGTCGAGCGAAAAATTTGCAGCGAAATCCATCGAGTCTTATTCGGGGGTATAGCGGTTAGTGCGCGGCGGGCCCAAAACTTTTCTTCGCGGCTTAATTACCAAAGTTGTTCATAATACAAACTCTCGGCAACGGATCGTACATCTGCTCTCGTCCAAGTTCCACTCACTCTCCCTCCCTCTCTCTCTCTCTCTCTCTCTCTCTCTCTCTCTCTCTCTCTCTCTCTCTCTCTCTCTCTCTCTCTCTCGAATTAATTAACGGAAAAGTCGCCGCTCGCGCGGTTTACATCCAACTTTTGTTTAATTCGCCGCGCGCGGCTCTCTCGCGCGCGGAGACTCGTTAATCGCGATTAACGAATGCAATCTACTGCGCGCGATTTAGAGACATCCTTTTTCTCCGTACTCGCTCGCTACCGGAATTAAATTTCATACCGCCAGTCCTTTTTGTTTTTCCGTCGCCGCTAATAAGTTTGACTTTCAACTGGTTACGCGTATTAACCGTCCGTAATTTGATCTTTATTGCCGCTGTTACGCCCACCGCAATTAGCGGATACGACGAGGCTTCCTCGATAACACACGGCTTGTTTATAACATTTATTTTATCGGCGCGAGCGATTGCTCCTCTATAAATGCAAATTCAGCAATAATATACTAAACGAAAATATTTTTTTCCTCTGTTTCAGGTGAGTAAGCCGCTTTTGCCGTGTCTCCTGTGGCACAAATGACGTAAGACGTGCATGCACAAGAATATTCTCTTCTTCTCTCCCACCCGCAGCGAAATTATTTATCCTCGGCTGTGCGCGAAATCGTTCCGACATCAAAGTCACAACGAAAAATTCTCCGAGAGGGACGACGACGATGCGACGTAAAAAGGCGTCGTCTCGAAATTCGTTTGGCTTTAAAAAAAAAAGAATGAGAGAGAAAGATCTCATGCTCATGCATACGTTACGCGGGTAACGAGCGCGAGAATCCTCGGCATGCAGCAGCCCCGACACGGTTGTTAGAGCGCCGGGCAGCCCCTCGCAGACGTGCGTTTACGCGTGCGGAGTCTGCATGCGCGAGGGAGAATTTAGACGGTCAACTTTTTCCTTCTTATTCGGTATGTATGTGCGAGAAGCTGCAGTGATAAAAGGATGATAAATTTATCTGCTATTCCTAGCTCGAATATCGATGCGATCATCAGGTGGCGACGATACGTCGTGTATCTCCCTGGAGCTCTGAAAAAATGCGCGTCGCACGTCGCGAGGGAAAAAGAGTAGGGCTGTGCGAAATCGATTTTCCGGCCCGAGAGAGAAAGAGGGGCGACGTTGGCGGCAGACGCTTTCTGGCGACTGCTCGCGAAGTCATCCGAGTCATTGACATCCGCCGCCGCCGACGACGACACATCAAGAGCGCGCGCGCGCGCGAGTCTCGCTCCCTCGACCTCGCGCGCTACTGCAGTCAAGCCTTTTTTCTCTCCTACTACTCCTGTCCCCGTGATGTGCATACGTCTGGAGCGAGAGACGACGTCGCATCGATGACGCCGGAAAAAAATAACGGCCTCTGCTCTTTTGACTTTTGGACTGTACTATATAACACAAGCAGTGAATCTTTGATTCGTCGAGCCTGCGATTTTAATGGTTCTTTTTTCTTCCTTCGGTTGAGCGTATAATACGTCGATATCGAGGCCGACTCGCCGGAGAAAATTCCAGCTACACACTTATCGATCTTTCCACACCTCGGCTACCGGGCTTCGATTATAAGAGCATTAAAGTGTAAACTCGTTGCCATTAACATGCGACAATTATCGCGTATAGCTTCTCCCCGATCTACATGCACACGCGTAGATTTTCCCGCTCGGAATATTACCGGAGAGAGATACGCACACACTACTCGCGCAGCTGCGTCTATATCACCTCCCGAGATAATTACCCGCGTAATACATATCGGATCGCAGCGCGCTATCGATCGCTCGTCGCGCATACCGCATTTATATACAAAAGGGAAATTACTGGTTTGCTGGAGCAAAATCAACAAGCTCGCGGAGATTTTCCTTGGCGACGCTGCAGTTGACCGTCTCGGCGACGAGCTGTACATACACACATACGCAGCTAGGCTTCAATCTGATAACGCGTGTTCGACGCTGTCGGAACACGCCGCACGACAAGCTCGTAACATAAGCTACTCCCTCTCTCTCTCTCTCTTGCTCTGGCTGGTGCGTTTGCATTGCGAGAAACCAGTAGGGGAAGAGGGCTTTTCTGCATCAGCGGACGCCACCCTCTCCTCTCGCCGAGCGGCGCTGCTGATGTGCTGTGTTGGCTTTGGGGGATTTTTTCTTCTCCTAATAATTTCCGAGTTGGATTATCGCGGCCTTTATTATTGCCGCTCGTCAATTCTACCGCGAAGAAGTGCCGGAGACTTTATGGCGCGTGAATATCTTTCGAGAGATAGAGAGGTAGTCATCATCAGAAGAAGAAGAAGAAGAAGAAGCCCCGTTTGTTTACCGCTGAAGTCTCGAGACGAGCTCGCTGATACTCGATGAATAACGCGCGCGCGGCTGCTTATTATCGCTTCTTTTACGAGACTCTCTCTCTCTCTCTCTCTCTCTCTCTCTCTCTCTCGTGTTTTTTCCTTTCTTCTCGACTCTCATCACCTTTTCCTTTATGCGTCGGCGTTCGCTTCCGAAAGTGTTACGCTATCTTTATCTCTCTACGCCATTGATAAAACCGGCGATGCTTCTTCTCTTAACCGACTAAACGAGTCGTGCTTTAATCTTCCTCCTCCTTTTTTTCTCCAACTCTCTCGCTGCATCGCCGTATTTTTCAAACGCGCGCATGGCATTCCTGCCGCGCTAATTTTGTTAGTCTCATTCGCGACGAGCGCGCATGTGTCGATGCAGCGGTGTAGGGTTTCGCTTTGGGACGCTCGGGTTACCGGCTAGCCTTAACCGCTTCGCGTGTGTACGCGTATAGGTATACATATACAGCGGCAGGTATGCTACTGTACCGAAGGATTTCGAAGCTGGTTAAGGAGCTACTGCTGAAATCGGAGAGAGATGCTCCTTGGCTTTATTTTCGCTCGGGCGTATCTTTTCATCGACGAAACTTTTTATTTCTTTCTTTTTCAAGTAACTGGTTTTTCGCAGTCCATTATCGACGATTGAACGTGAAATATCTCACGCCGGAACACCCCGGTATTCATTACGGAAAATTGCCGACTACGGATTAGATGTCGCTGCTCTTCATTATTCTGCGCCATTTTTCTAAAACATGCGCGTACATGCACGCACAGCAGGCTAGTAATTACTTAATCAAGCGGCGGCCCATACTTGACTTCTTATTCTTGAGTAATGCTTCCTGCGTTAATCGTCGAAGAGGGAGAGACTGCGCGCGTACCACTATTTATTCAACGCAAGCGGCAATTACACACGCACCGCGGCTGTAATTATAATTCGCGGAAAACTGCGCGCGCGGTTTATTATCCGACAAAAATGAATACCTGCGCGCAGTAGCGGCCGGCGCGAAAAAATGCGAATATTGATCTCGGGGATGAAAGTTTAATTTACTCGAAAGAGCGAGAGAGAGAAAGAGAGAGAGAGAGAGAGAGAGAGAGAGAGAGAGAGAGAGAGAGAGAGAAATGGAGCATGTATACATAGGCGACGGCGCGCCAAATTGCGAGTTTTAATACGACGCGATGAAAATTTTAATCTCATTTATACTGGCTGCAGCGCATATAGTGGAGGAAAAGTGTGAAAAAGTAATTTCTCGCCGCGATCCGAAGTGACGCGCGGACTCTGCGTTTACGAATGTGCATAAGTAAAGTCGATGCCCCACTACCGTGCCACCAGTTTACCACTGCCGTGTACGTGTATGCACTGCCGCGTAATTTTTCGAGCTACTCCTACCCGACAGCAACAGCAGCAGCATTATGTCGATCCGCGGAATACGTGGCAGCAGTGGAAAGGAAAACAGCAAAGTTGCGCTCGCGCGTCAAAGGGATGAAACGCGCGCTGAAATTGCGGCTTACGCTGACGCGGCTTCGGGATGAAATTGGTAATTTATTAAATTATACATTAGTATACAAGGGAAATGCCGCGCTTTATGAAGTTTCTACACGCGCTGATGCCTTATTTCTCAATTTTAACTCATGCAAACGAAAAAATTTCTGAAATCAAGCCACTTTCCTGTCAATATCCTCGCCTGATGCTTCCGAGTCGAGTTCTTTGAAGTTCAACCTTCGGAATTCTCCTGAACTGCGCAGGATGCTTCTATTTGAAAGGACGTAAAGTTATAAACTCCGGACGTATTTTCGATTTCCACCGCCTCGCTTTGGAAACTGAAGAGTGTCTGTCATAACTGGCTGTTTCGAGTGAAAGCTACTTGCGAAAAATCCAATTCGAAAATAAAAAGTAGATTGCAGGACTGCATTAGCAATGCACACGCAAAGCGCAATGCGTCAAAAGGCAGTCATAACTCCGCGGGGGCATCGTGTGTAAAATCAGACAGTCGAGAGTCTTATCTGCGCGTTATAATTCTTTGTTATCGCTGCGCGGAAAAAGTCGAGGGCGGATGGGGGGGGGGGAGAGCCTTTGATGAATAATTTGTTAACGATGCGTTACAGCGATGAGATAACGTAATTACGGGCTAGCGGTAAACGCCGGGCTAGAGCAGTCTTTCTCCCTATACGGTCACCCGCCGACATCGGCTGCACTCACTCCCTACCATAGTAGATTCGGCGTGATTTACTCGTCGACTAAAGCGAAGCTTTAATTGCAGAGTGATAACGTGTTTTACGCACGCTTAGCCGCGTGTATAACTCATTGAAAGTCGTTTCTCGGCTTCCGTATACACCTGCGAGGGAAAATCGACGCACCGTTGTAGATTTCGCGATACACTAATTTTCCAGCTTGTAGTTCCTGTGTATGGTAGAGAGAAATGAAGGGACTCGTGATTTCTCATCGTATCGGATCTTATAAGCAGGCCATAATTGTCTTTAATTGCGGGACGTTTGTGAGCGTAATTGCGGCAATCGATTCTTTAACGTTATAATTTTCGATTGTTTTTTTAAAATTCGTTTTAGCGTCATTAATTTTGAATTAATTTGGCATTGTTACGGAAAGCGTACATGATTAATCACTCGGGCTGTATGTAATTAGCTCGTATAAAAGGGAGAACTGCTAGAAAAAGTATACTCACCTGTATATAGTACGAGTGAACATGCGACTGCGGAATGCGGACGGCGCAATCAGACGAGAGCAGCTGTTATTCATCGTTGCGAGCAATTACATACTGGCGAAATTCGAAATATTTTCGCAATAAATGCGCGCCGGCGTAAATTATGCACACACCGATAGAGTTGAATCGAGAGGAGAGACAGAAAAGTATAAAACGAGCGCGATACAAGAATTACGGGCACAGAGAGAAAGTATGAGAAAGAAGATAAAGAAAACAAATTACTTGAAAATCCCCCGAGCCTTCTGCCTACACGCCCGCTTTGTTTCTCCCGAACAAAAACAAAAAACAAAGCAGCAGCAGCAGCAGTTCCGGACGCGCGAAAATAAATCCCACGAAAGAGCAGGAAAACTCTCGAACCGATAGGAAAACTTGGCTTATTAAGCTAGAGAGGAAAACACTCGAAAAGAAAAACTACGAGCGTTTTTGCAATCAACGCCGCATCTATCTCCGCATATCCTGGCTTTCTCGAAAAGTCCGTTCCCTAAAATCGCTGGAATTCCATCGAAAGTCGGATTTAAAAAATAAGGCCTATACCTACGCCGCGAGAGACTTATAACCGAGAGAGGTCAGGTTGATCGATTCGCGTGCGCGCGGAGCTCGGCCAGCCAAATTTCCAGTCGATGGATTCTCGAGCCGCAGCAGCTCGGAATCCAATTTCAACGCTGCGCGCTTCGCTTTCGACGGCACCGGCAGCGCGCTCGCTCGCTCTCCCTCTCGCGCAAAGGGAAACGCATGCACCTCTCGCGTCGATTGGCAGTTTAGGGTCCACGACCGCCGACGCAAACACTAATTTCCAGTTGCTAAAGTTCTGATTGCAAATGTAGCAGATGCGGCCGGTCGACCGCCGCGCGATCAGTTCCGCCGGCATCGTCAGCCTTTCGCTGATATGTATATGTACAGGCGAAGCTGCGGAGCTTTATTTGAAAAAATTGCCGATGCATAGAGGTGTACTTGAGAAAGCGGCGCGTGAATATTTGTGGATGTAAATGTAAGGCACACTTGTGGCTTATTTCGGTGGATGTTTTTGTCTCTATTTATCGAACGTCGGGTGAATATTAATGAACAATATTCGCGCTCGACTGGAGCGCTGTGCGTTAAATTTGCGAAAAGAATTCGCTCGGCTCGGGATACAGGTGCTCGAGAACCGCCCAGTAGTGTATCGCGGCTCCGGTCACGCTGAAAGCATGCCAGATTGCATGCGCGCAGGGGATCAGGCCGTCGGATTTGAAGAACACAAGGCCCACGATGTACATCAGCGCGCCGGTTTTCAGCTCTGGAACGTCGGTGTACAGGCCCTACAACCAGTGCAAACTTGCTTTGTTCCACTCTTATATTGTATTCAAGTGTAATCAGGTGTGCCGATCTACTCACGCTACCGTACAACGCTATGCTTGGCATCAATCCCGTAATCAAGTAAAAAACGGTCTCCAGAGCTTTGTACTTCTGATGATAGAGCTGCTGGTAAAGGATTCCGAGTATCACCATGACGCAGAGTCCAGCGCGAATTTTCTCGAACAATTCGTAAGGCTCGAGAACTTCGGCGTACAGCCAGGGGAAGTAAGTTCCCAGTATGAAGATGTAGATGAAGGCTCGGTCGCATCGATGGAGAATATTTTTTACGAGTCTGAAAACGTGTACGAGTTTGATATTGACGATGGATCGTTCGACGGGAGTATCAGGCGTAGATAAACCTTCAAGTTATCATACTCAATGTGACGTTACCCCTGACAAAACCAGAAGTGAGCGCAATGGAATAGAGTAGATACCGTGACGACGAGGAATAGGGAACCACCGTAGACTATAGCAGCTATGAATTTTTGCTCGTTCGACGAACGTTTGATGAGTTCGCGTAAGCAGTTGATCGCTGGAATTATGAAAATTCCGTGAGTCCCGATGTTGGCTATGTGTTCCAGAAGCGTCGGCACGTAGCCCGCGTTTTTATGTGGTTTTTCGTTCTTCCATTTAAAAAAGCTGTAAACAAAAGAAATTTTATTGCTGATGATGTTTTATTTGATATCGAAAGTCACTGTTGTATGCTTACGCTTTGTTTCGCTGTGACAGCAGGTGGTTGTTATTTTCGATGAGAGTCTTCTCTTCGCAACATTCATTCATTTTCTGATGTTGATCGAGTAAATAATGTCAGTTAAAAATAGTTTTTCAGTAAAATATTTATGTACTTCGTACAATCAGCCGAAACGTTGAACAACGTCGACGCCAAGTAGCCTCAAGTTCATTCCGTGAAGATGGCGTAGCGCCAATTATACATACTTCCAACGCACTTCGAAGTATTCTTTTCTATTTCATTTTGTTCTACTGGTTTCCTTGCAATCGAAACGACTGAATTGCGAATTAGGATATAAACTTTCTACCCGCTTGCAATATGCAAATTTTTCGTTAATTACCGCACTGGTATCGATGGCAGAATAACGTTTATGCTATACCGATCTGTAGTATAAATTTATTCAAAAAGCAAACCGCTAAATACTTAATAACGAGGATCGAATTCACGCGGTAAATATTAAGTACAACTATTTACAAGCAACCATCCTCTCGCGCGCCAGTACTGAAACTATTCTGTGTCTTAGTTGCACGTTACCTCAAGTTCGCTAACTAATCGCAATAATTATTTAACGAACCGATAAGCGAGCATAAACGACCGAGGAGTGAAAGTTTGCACTTTTTATCGATGTATTAAAAAAAATAAGTCTACGCAAATTCGAAAATTCGTCGGCGTATAAAAAGCTAAAAAAACATTTTTACTAAACCGTGTGAATAACCGCGTGAAAATAAAAACGAAAACTTGACAGAGCCGACTCGTGGCGTCGCTTCTCCACCTGCATCCGACTCCCGCGAAGGCACACGTGTATGCGCTCGCTCCTTCCTTCAGGCGCACTCTCGGCAAGTTCGGCGCTCTGTATATGCCACCCGTAAGCTCGTGGCTTTGCCGGGATCAACAATCATGAACTTCCCCGTCGCCATATTACAAATCAAAGCTTCGTTACCTAACGTATATTATACTTCATAATGACTTCCCCTCCCCCTCTCGAGGCCGGATTCATCGACACCTTCATCATTCCAACTTCTCGCCTCGGCCTGACATCACAGACGAAGAGCCCCGCGTTTCGTCACAAACGAGCTTGTCGCACTTAGCGTCGATATTCTCCCTCGGGAGTGAGCTCCTTCTTTTTTGCGCGAGACAAAGGGCACACACACACACACACACATACACATCCGACGGCGAGATCATCGAGGCTACGTGTACCCGCACGAGGATCTTTCTTTCCTCTGGCAGCTGCACTATACACTTTTGGCGCAGTCGAAAGCTGCTCGATGAATAAATCAAACGGCCGTGTAGCTGCTGCGCCGAGAGTGTCGTCGTCGTCTGCTGTCTTTCAAGCCGCCGAGAGAGTGCGAACTTTCTTCTTCGCGCGGGACATGCTAATGCACCGAGGCGGTCGCACAAAGGAGAGACGGCGCCGGCTTTTTACTCCATCGGCATGATTGCGTATAATTTCTTTTGTTGGTCTCGAACACCAGAGCTGTTGTTAATATTAACTCGCGCATTCTTCGGATTCTGTATGCGTCCCAGTGCATAAAACACCGCCTGTGCGCAGACTGAACCTTATTAAAAATAAAAAGAATACGCGCCGAGTCATTAGCAGAGCATCTTTAACGAGTCAGCCAGCGACAGAGCAGCAGTAGCCTTCCATTTAAGGACGATGGAAAATTGAAGAAGATAGCGCGCGACGTGTAGTAGACTGTATACGCGAGAGCGTGTGTGGAGGGGAAGAAGGGAAGGGAAAGACGAGCCGCCCCTACTGCGATGACGCGTGTGTGCACGCATGCATGCTAACCCCTTTCTTGCTCGGCGTCTGCTGCACCAGCAGAGGCATGCTTGAATTTCGATCGACGTGTCGTCGTCGCGCGAGTCAGCCGCGTCAGTGTCGGGGGTCACGGCTGCGTATACTCCCCTTTTTCGCCGCCGCCGCTACTGCAGTGCGATGTATGCATGTGTGTTGCACGCAGCTCTGGGCGATTCTACATTGATACTCCTCGCGCGGCTTTTTTCATCACGGTTCGTGACGACGAGCTTTTTAACGAAGCTCTCGTTGTAAAGCGCATAGAGGTAGTGGGATAGTTTTTTCGAAAAAGTAAAAAACACTGCGGCACAGCGACGCGCGATTCTCCGAGTCTGCGTGTTTTGCTCGCCGAGTTCCACGTCACGACGTTTGATGCATTACGTGTGTGTACAGCCCTGCATGCAAGCCCTCCCCTTGCGCCGGCGTGCAGCGGCTCAAGTTCTTGCATCGCCTATTTAAGGTGCACATGCACCGCTGTGTGCAGCGCGAGTTGCAGCGCAGAAAGAGTGAGCTGAGAGAGGGGAGGGGGGGGCAGAGGCAGGGAGAGGGAGAGAGTCAAAGAGCCGGAGGTGTGGAACGAGATGAGGAGGAAGCTGAAGGGGGTAGAGCCAGCCGGCAGCCAGCCAGCCAGTGTAGGGTCGCAGTAGAGTAGGAGAGCGTCTAGACAGACCGAGGGGGCGGCTCTGTGTACAACTTGCAACGGGCTGCAGCGAAGCTTGCATGCATGCGCGACGTCGCTCCGTGAAGGAGGCCGCCGGAAGAGAGTTCCACGCATCTCTCTCTCTCTCTCTCTCTCTCTGCTACTCCGCATTCTTTCGGCTTAAGTGCAGACAGACACACACGTGCAGCGTACCGCCGCCGCCGCCGCACGTGGACCGGGTTAGATACAGAACTAGCCTACTGCTTTCTCGTTCTCTCTCTCTCTCTCTCTCTCTCTCTCTCTCTTTCGGGGGAGCTTTCTCGGAGAGATCGAGAGAAAGAAAAAACAAGAGGGAGTAGGGAAGCTCTTTTTTCTTCGTTGTAGCGCAGACTGCGGCGACTGCAATGAGCGCCAGCTACTGTACAACGGACGCCGCGGTATTTATCTCAACTGGATTATGCGAATTACGTCCCGCTTCTCTTTTCTGTCGCTCTGCTTCAAACTCGCGTGTGTGCGTGTGACCCATTCAGTTGAGAAATCTCGAGGCAGTTTAATTAATTCCGTCCGAAATTCGATTAAGGAAAAGTAGCGGTGCCAAAGTTTATCTTCTGCGGATTTTATGGCCAATCGATAGACGCACGTACAGGTGCGCGTCGCACACAGAGCCGCGTGTGTATAAGCTATATATGGAGTTTAATGGCCAGAGACGAGAAGCCATTCTCCCTCGAGGCCGACGCCGTAGCTACCGTTTGCTTCCTTAGCCGCCGCTTCTGCATACCCGGCTCAGCCCCGGCTTAGCCCTCGCACCTCATATTCGATTTCAAGTCGCCGGCTACTATACCTGCGCCCGACAAAGCTGTCGCTGCCGCTGATGCTCCTCCGACGTATACGCATATTGCCATGGTTTATGGATGGACCCTGTGCTCCCCCTTCTCCCCCCCCCCTTCTCTCTCTCCCGCACGGGCTCAAGCATATCCGATGCGTGATGCTAACGTCACGCTCGATATATATCGGATTTGCTGCTTTTTTTCCTCGACAGTTCTTCCATAAACATCATCTTCCGAGGCCCCGGATTTTCTGCTCTCTCGCGCGTGTTTTCTTTTGTTTACGCGCTGTCCGGCCGGCGTTTCAATGCGGTGCAGTGTATGGAGGAGAAAAAAAATTGTACACGTTAGAAGAAAGCAATTTTTTTTAAAAGCGCACCCACACCACGCTGCTGATGGAAGCTTGCGGCGGGAAAAATTCAATTTCGAAGCCTCGACAGGAGCAAGAGAGAGAGAGGAGGTATACTAATTTGCCGACAGATTGAAATCAGCGCCCTAATAGCGAGAGCGAGCATTAATAGGGGCTGCTGCTGCGCTGTTGAAGAAAGCGGTTGCGCGAAATTTCTAAAAATCCCCTTCGCTCCTCCTCCTCCTCCTCCTGGTCGTCTAATTACAACGAGCGACACACCGGCAAATTTCAGGGGCTCACCGAGTGACTGAGAGAGAATATTAACGGCGCAGCTCGAGACCTATATTTAATAACGCAAGTGCAGCGATTAGGCGAGGCGCGGCAGCACCATCTTAACGACCCTGTACACTGCGGGTTTGTCGACGACGAGCTTCGGAATAAAAGCGAAATTGTTGTATATTGCACACACGAACGAAAATAGATAAGCGAGAGACGTACGACGCGATTTAATTATTCTAAAGGGTAGTACGAATTTACGCGTATCAGACCCTCTGATAAACACAGCCACACGAGCGAGACGACGACGACCCTTTTTTCCGAGCCGTGTAATCCGAGAGCGCATCCGCAAAATTTCATTTCGCTAAGCTAAATTCCCTCTATGAGATTCCTCCGCGAGAGGCGATAACGAATGTAGCCGAAAGAGTCGAGCGAGAAATAGGGACGCAGGGAAAAAAAAACGAGCGAGCTTTCGGATGAGTGAGCGAAAGTGAATAACGATAATTTTTATCAACGTATACCTCTAGACAGGCCCGCGCGCTCTCATCTCTTTCTTTTCTCTCTTTATCCGGCGATTTGGCCGAATGAATAGCGAATTAGCCGGGAGATAATGGCCCGAGTGCGAGAGAGAGCAAAAGGGGACGACGATGTTTTTACGGGATTTGCCGACGGGCGCGGCGATAAGGAAATGGATGGCTAATCGGAAAATGGTTGGTGTACCTTTTTTCGGAAATATATACGTTATTTTCGCCAAAGGTATAAGTGCGGACATTTTCATTTTATTAATATTTCCGATTACCGCGCGCGATAAAGCAGCAGCAGCAGCGGTGGCGACGGTGGGCGTTATCTCGTTTAAATTTTCTATAGAGATTGATTAAATTCCCAGGCAATTTTGGCTCTGTCAGCGGCATGACTGCGCGAAATTAAATGTTTAATTAACTTACCGGCATAGCATTCATTATTTACCCCAAACTCTCTCTCTCTCTCTCTCTCTCTCTCTCTCTCTCTCTCTCTCTCTCTCTCTCTCTCTCTCTCTCTCTCTCTCTCTCTCTCTCTCCGATTTCGCAAAAAGCCAGAATTTCAGCGTACACAGCTTCCCAATCGATACCTGCTGCGCTTTTTCATAACACACACGCGTGCGCGTCGTTTAAAAATGGTACAGTGTATATTGTATGTATGTAAGTCCCTGCCGCCGCGAAGTCAGAGCTCCCTCGAGATAAAGAGCCAAGCAGCTGCATGAGCTAGCTCTCAAGGGCAGCGCAGAAAGCTGGAAACTTGGCGAGCCGGATGTGCAGCATCTTTCCCTACCATAGAGAATACACACATCGGCTCACATTCTCGCCGTATATCTCTCGCGGTGCTCGCGCGCGGCGGCGGCGTAATCTCGTGCGCCGCGGAGGAGGGAAAAACGACGATGAGCCCCATAAGCTGCCGCGCGCGCGCTCACCCACAGCGCGAAGAATGTTAACAAGCCTAGAAGCAGCACACAGCTCGTGAGCGCCGGCGGATATTCTTCGCTGTGCTTTTTGCGCTTATTTCTGTCGCCTCTTCGCGCGCGCGGCGGCTGTATACTCTCCTTTAACGTATTTTCGCCCCAGCTCTGCCGCCACCGATATCGCATCACACACACACACACACACGCAAAACTTCTTAAGTAGCGGATAATATAATGAGGAGTTACCGTCGCCGCCGCCGCAGAGGCGCTACACCGCGGATTAGCTTATGAGATAAGGCGCCTGTGGGCTTCCCTCGTGAGTATCTGTGGTCTTAGCAGCGGCCGAAGCGTCGTGTCGATTTTTCAAAATTTCATCGGAGATAAAGTCGGCAGATCCGCCGGCGTGGTGTCACTAAACAGCGTCGCTGCGCTGAATATTCCCAAAGAAAATTTATCAGCAGCGCGTACGCATTAACAAGCGGTACGAAAGCGATTACACAGCGCGTCTACAGCTTAGCTACGTGCCACGTCGCGAACTTTACGACGCGTGTCTGCCTGTCGGCGTATGAATACGTCACGTATGCGTCGAATATCGAGCGACTATCTGCCACACGAGTATACGTTGTATATAGAAGTCCGGGGCCGGTAAATGCATATACGCTTCTTTGAGTTACACGAGGTATTTAAAGTCCTTTGTCGCACGTGCGTTTCGCGATGGAATAATTTTAATGACTAATAATTTGCGCGCGGCGGCGGGAGAGTAGTAGATCGATGCGCGGCGCGCGGCGGAGCAATTTTGATTGACCTCAAAGTTGGCTATCCAACCCCCGCGCGCTGATATGCTTGTCGCTACTATATTTCCTGTCTTACCCATCAAACTTGATAGGATTATTACGCGGAAAAGGACCTTCCGACGGTTTATCGACGTCTACCGCGCTCTCATCCAGGCTGCGCGCGCGACTCTATATATACCGGCCGGCGGCAACAAATTGGATGTTAAACGATGAAAATTGGTCGATTACGATAGCCCGCCGCCGCGACGACCTGCTTTTCCGCACCCGACGAGAGGGAGAGAGAGAGAGTTCTCTGAGATTGCACAAAGTGTTAATCGATCACTTGTCATTTCCCGTCCAATAATCCCTCTCTCGACGAGATTGAAAAGCCATTTTCAGGATGAGAACTGATTCGATTTCCCTTCATTCGATCTCACATTATACCCCGCATAATACCGACGTTATTAATTTCATTACACACTTTACTATGCCTAGACGAAAACAGCTGAATACTTTCACGCAGCAGAGACTAATTCCCGTCGTCGAAGACGCGCGCAGTCTATCATTGCGGAAACTCTACATCGTGAGCGATTAAAGCGTCTCGGGACGAGCAAACTCCTCTCTCTCTCTCCCTCTCGTCGACGGAAGACTTCGCAACAACCCCCTATCGGCGCTATACAGTTCCTGCAACTCGAGAAAAAAGCGGGTTCCGCTCTCGCGAGGACACCCAGTTAACGACTTAATGATAGGCAAGAGTCGAAGTACGATCAAGCTTAGAGAGTATACGCGCAAGCGAGAGACAAGCAGATTAGACACTAATGCGTTTAGGACGACGTGCATTAGGTTTCCTTCGAAGGGGCAGCGCACCAGCCAGCAAGGAGTCGGTTCGGTCAGTGGGGGGGACGGGAGAGGATACGATAGCTCCTGGACGCGCCAAGTGTATACCGCTCTCCGGGCTATTAGTCGCTCGACTCGGCTCGCCCGACGATTTTATAGCTCTATGTATAGCGCAAGGGGTTGCTGACCCTCTTCTGAACTTTCTTGGCTCGGACGCGCACTGATGCTATTCCAAGTCGATGAGAGAGAGAGAGAGAGAGAGAGAGAGAGAGAGAGAGAGACGTCAGCCTGTACTCGCTCGTGAAAAACTCGGCACGACGCGCGCGCCTCTGACCCGTATTTTCGCTGGCCGTCGGCCTTCGTTTAGCCTCTCTGTTAAGCCTCCGGGATAAACGCACTCGGCTGACAAACGAAAGCGACCTTGACGTAAACTCCTCTCGAGGAACACGTCCCGTAAGAAAAAAAAAGATTCCTCCGATCGCGCCAGTCAGCTGTAACACACGGCGAAGGACTCGCTAACGAAATAAACGCTCTCCCGCTGCCCGGCGTTTGACGTTTACAAATAAAAGGGGTGGCTAAAAGAGAGCTGGGTGGGGTTACACGGCCTCAATGGCGCGCTAAAACGCGCGCGGCGCTGCGACACCGTCTGGCGGTCCGTCGCCGCATCCTTTTATGCTTGCAACTAGCGCGCGCAGGCTCTTGCGGGCTTCTATGCAGTCGGCCCTCTGTCTCACGCTCTCGCGCACACGTACACAGAGAGGGGAGGGGGAGGCGCTGCAGCTCTCTCTCTCTCTCTCTCTCTCTCTCTCTCTCTCTCTCTCTATCTCTCCTCTCATTAACCCGGCAGGCCAGTCACGCACAATGCGCGCCCTCTGGAAATTTATTTTAGCCGTCTCGTTCTTTTTCCAAACGCGCTTCGTTACTCTCTTCAATGCCTCGATGAAGGCAATTTTCCGGAGGAAAGGTCTTTCTCCCTCTCACTCGCTCACGCTTTTATCCCGGCAGTAGCGACGGCAGCGACGCTACGTGTGTTTTATCAGGGCGATGACGTGCCTGTCAGCCGAGTGCTTTCACCATCAAAATTGCATTCAGACGAAAAACTTTGTCGTGTGCTGTGTGGCTACTGCCATCGAGGATCCGGTGCAACCCAACGCCGCTGCTGCACTCGCTCGCGCACGTGGGAGAAATCAGGGAGCTGGGAAAAAAGGATCGCGTAGGGCAACGATCGGCCGGCGTTTGTCTCTCCCCCGAGCGCGTAATTACTTCAGCGCGCGGCGCAGTGTTCAAAAGTGGCGAATGCAAATTTTTTTTCTTCCTCTCCTTTCGCCGCTGTGTGTGTGCGCGCGTACGTGCTTCCGCGACTTTTTTTCGCGCTCGTTCGAGGCTCGTCGATCCAGGTGCAGCGAGCAGTTCGGAAAATATCTTGATGGCCGGAGCTGCGCGCTCGCCCCTTTGGCCTACGCGAGCTGATGCTGGGGCCAGATTTTCCTGGTTGCTCGGGCAACATTCTCGCTGTTTGAAAATAACGTGAAAGCCCCCACAGAGTGTTGTTTTTTCGACGAGATCAAAATAGATGGCTTCCGTTGTGTTTCAGCTGGGCGTAAATGGGAAAAATTCGACGAAATGTTTAAACATAATACGCGATATGCGCCGCTCGAAAAAATAGCCGAGAGAGGACAAAAAAATATGGCCGCTCGTAAACGCTCGTTTTTATTGCGCGCTCTTCGCGTATCATCGCTCCCTTAATTATCGACGGCGGAGACTGCCGCGGCGCAAAAAAATGAATCTTCACGTCAAAGACAGATGATTGTCACGCGGCTAATTTACACCGGTCATCGTAAAACAGGATTTACCGTCGACCAAGCGATAACCATATAGCTCGCACAAACACACACAGAGGCGAGGGAAAAGCAGTTCCGGTTTTATAGTGTCTCGCAGGCATTAAAGTGCCATTGAATATCCCGCGCGTCCCTCTGCGACTATGGCTATATACACCCCTTTCCAAGACCCTCTATTCTTCTTCTCGCGGCCACTTCCTCTCTCGGTAACCCTCGCATCAGCCTTTCCGCTTCTAAAACTTCTCTCTATTTGCGTTAATTATAGCAAGAACCTCGCGCGTGTTGACGTGTCTGGCCAGGCCAGTCTTGTTCTACTGCAGCCTGAGCACGTCATCTTTATCGGAATAAATATCGGAGAGTTTGTTTTGAAAATCGCATTCAACCGGAGGCTCGTCTCGACAATTGCGATTTCCCGAGAGCACTTCGATCCTTTTCAACGGCACAGCTCGACTACGTGTGGGAGATATATAGGAGCTCTTTCTCTCCTCTCTCCTCGTTCCTCTTTCGTCTGCAGGCAGTTTACGGGTTTTCTGTCCTATAGAGCCCAAGCGTTATAGTAGTCTTTACTCTGGCGAGGAGAGTCTCCTGCGGCTCTTACGCTTCGTTTCGGCCTGACCCGGCGTATACAGACACCCGCGCGCGCACACACACGCTTGAAGCACTGGGAAAGAGAGAATGGCCTCGGCGGGACCGCGAATCGCCTCCGTCCGGTCCATCAGGACCGCGTCGATTGGCCACGTTCGGCCGTTTCACGGCGACAACTTCGTCAATTTGGCCCCATGTGAATGCCTGCATTCTCCAGCCGCGGAGAACCCGACTATTTTGCCCCGAAGAGGTTACTGCGCTTTACGAGCTGGCTGCCACCGCGCCCACCCCTCCCCCGCACCTGCTGCTGCTACTGCTGCTGGCTACTACTGTTATACTTCCGCGTAGCGCGCACTCGCGAGCATAGCCCTTGCCAATGATGCCGTCGTGATTTGTTAAGCGAAAAGTTCTTCTCTATAAACGTACTGCGTAGTAGTCTATTGTTAGTCCTCCTTGTGTCCGATGATAGCTTGTTTTGAGCTCAGAAAAGTTATTAGTCGCTGCTCGTAAATATTTACGCTCGCCGGAGTAATTTTCATAAATTGCGCGAGTAAACAAAATCGTATCTGTAATACTATATTTTGCTTATATAATGGCGGGATTCAACGGCCGCGGGATAAATTTCCGTGATACACGAGAATAGCGGCAACTTAATCACGATCCGGTGTATCGAATATCGGACCCTCGTTAACAAATTTATCCGCCGTTATTAGAAGTTCTGTATCTCGAGCAATACATCCGCGTTTAGCGCTACCTTGGAGTACGAAAAGTTTCAAAGTTACTTGGATTAGTCTCGTTAAAGGTATGCTAGAACGAAAAAGTTTAATGCTGCATTATGTTCATGGTTAAAGCTATATTATTTTGATGCTTTAATTCAGAATGATGCTTCGGCACTTGCATATTTAATACTCACAATTTTGTACATACATTTGTTAAAAAATCTGTATATTCGAGGATATTTGTTAAGCTGGTGAGAGACCACCTAATGGCTTTTAAAATATGCATTGCTAAGCTCTCGACTGTCTACTGCTCACAAAGCTTTTAAATTTTTACGAAAGAGCATATGAAAGTCATGAATTTTTCAATTCATGTATTTTGTCACAAACAATTCTATTTCTGTTTTGATAAATTACACTGGTTTTTAATTACAAAGTCGTTTGAATTTAAATCTCGTTTAATTTGGATAACTTAAATAATGTTAAAAAGAACTGAAAGTTAACACCTTCAAACGGTCAGAGCTACAATAAATCTAAGAAGTTAAGCCATTAATTTAGTATTAGATACAGAGAGAACATAGCGTCATGCTGTGGGGTCCGTGTCGTGACCCACGCGCGTTTCGCTTCTCCTTCGTTTTCTTCACCACCAACAGGGAATAAAATAAGCACACTGTCGATACAGTAATCTTTGAAGGTCAGTCTTCAATATGACCACTAACAATTAAAATTCTTTAATAGCTAAAAGACAATGACATTTGCCGAAAAAAATTATCGATTTTTTTCTTATTTTCTTAAAAAATGTCCATCAACCCGAAGATACGTGAAAAAATACCGTTTAAATTGGATTTTTTTAATGTATATAGATATAACTCGATAAAAAATGTGAAAAATTAGATTGTCAATTTGGTTTATTATTTATTAATAGAGCATTTGATGCAATTTACAATCTTAAAGATAGTGTCCATTGTATGCAATTATTTCATAATTACGCTATAATATATTGCTTGTGACAATTACTGCAATACCGCTGTAAGTCGCTAAAGACGAAAGAGATTTAAATCATCTAACTTGACTAAAATAGTACATTGTACAACAAGGGGCGAAAATGGGCTTTTCCAAGCGAGGATGATCTTTGAGCACGAGTGGTAGTCGAGGGCGCTGTAGGCGCCCGAGACGGACAAGAGTGTTCAAACATCATCCGAGTCTGGAAAAGCACATTCGCCCCTCGTTGTTCACCGTGCTTTTTATAACAAGTGTACAAGGAAGACCATTTGGGTCGCCTATGAACTGGATGGAGAATGGAGTTTTTCGAGTCGTCCACTACGGTGGGCGTGTATAGATTCATATATATGTGTGTATATATATATATATATATATATATATATGCATATATATATTATTTAATTATTTTATTTATTTAAATATATTTTTAGTAAAGCTTTTAAAATTTAGTAAATCAAAATTTTAATAAACGGCAAATTTGAAAATTTTGAGAAATTTTGAAAATTTTGGAAAATTTTGATATTTTGGAAATTGTTTCAACAGTTTTTAACGATTTAAAGCTTTAGTAAGAAGATGAACAAAAAAAAAATGAATCGAGCGGAATGAATCGAGCTGTATTTCCGATTCTCCGATTATTGTAGGCTCGTTCTACCTATATACGGGGCGAAAATGGATTAATTGATACATGTATTGTGATCAGGGACTCTCGCTCTACTTTTTGTGTGACGCTCGGAAAACCCCATTTTCGGCCCAGTTTATAGGCGCCGAAAATGGTCTTTTTTATGCACGTGTTATAAAAAACATTTTTATTACTAAATAGCCGTTAATTTAGCAAGACAATGGATAAAAGCAAAACGTTTTATACAAGGCATATCCGAGCTTGTAAACATAGACTTCGTTGCGTAAGCAAAGCACAAGTGACCCATTTTATAATCAAGTGCTCTGTTGTAGGTGCGAAAATCTAAGTTCTCACACTTTGCATAAAAAATAGTTAGATAACGCTTACACTGCATTACAGTAATGATCAACTCTTGCGATATTTATCGTTGTAAGTGTCACCAAATTCTGACAGACTCAGTTACTAGTACGTATACGTATACGCAAATGAAATCGCTTACAATGTTTCCAATATTTATCAGAATAATACAATAACAATTCGCAGGCGAAAACAACACAAGCCACCAAATAAAACCCACATAGAATTAAAATTGAGCTATTACTCATAGACATTCTTTTTTTGTTGATACCTCTTTTCTCATTTGTTCGTAAATTCAGTAGAGCTATTGAGTGATTTCCGAATAAATCTTTGTGTTTTAGAGCGTATCTTCTTATGCTATGGTCTATCCAATAACTTAATAATCCAAAGTCGTAAAATTTCATCAGCAGTGTATTGAATCGTTTTGCGTATGGTGACGTTTTACATAAGAACATTGCTCTAACACCGCAAGTCAAAGGCTCCTCAATAATTCTTAATGAACCTGCATCATTTGTAACTGAATAACCGTTTATTATTAATTTTGAAAGCTTTTCGGGTATTTCACAACCCTCCACTCCACTATTGATAGTATACAATGAAACTAAACAGCTTTGTTCAGAAATAAAAGCAGATGACGAATTCGTTAATAAACGCTTCATGACGGTGGAATTGTTAATTTTATTTAATGCAGCTATTGTAACTTGAATTAACGATGGCATTATATTATAATATAATAAATCATTTAGCGTATGCAAATTAGGATTTGCTGTTTGAAAATAGTAAATATTAAATATACTTTCGACGATATTAGCGGATGACGGAGTTGCTGACGAAGTTCATTAAAAATGAACGGATACAAGAATGAGAAAGAAAAGTCTTTCTTTTGTTGATTTCGGCAAGCTCGATACCGTGCCCGCCATCAAAAATCTCATTACGCTGTAAGTTGTCCAAAATTTATTTTTTAATTTTAACGTTTTTTTTATAATTACAGTTCCTGTGCTTATGATTATGATAAAACTAAATAAGATAATTATATTATTGAAAATTGTAAACTGATGTACGCCATACTGTTTTATCACTAAAATTTTACACGATGGATTTAAAAATTGGCCATACTGTACATCAAAATCATCCAAGGAAAAAACAGCAATGTAAAAGTTTGCTGCTAAATCAAGCTTATCTTCGATGAGCGCATTCTTCACATCTAGCAGTGAAATGCTTGTCCTTGAAATATTTTCGGGCATTTTAAGATTTACAGTAAAGTTTGAAACCTTGGCTAATCTGTTGAATATGTACACATCTATTCCATACGCCATATCCCATATATTATTAACATATCTTGCTGAATCTACCATCATTCTGTATGAATCATCAGAAAAACCTATACGCAATGGATAACCATGCATACTACGCAACTTATCTTTGAATAACTCGGTATTTTTAAAGAAAGGCAATCGTGCGTAAGTTTTCTTAAAAGGGTTATAATAATAAATAATGACATCTCCAAACTTATCGTTCACTACATAAAATGAGTTCTCCTTTTTGAATCGCCTCCTGAAGTGAATAACAGTAACGTCCAAAAAATTATAACTCCATAAAAATTTAAAATCTTTGTTTAACTTTAGATGTTTTTCCGCGTTATTAACGAAAATAAGACATTTCGGTCTGGGGATCTTCGTATTTGTGAAACCAATAATAAATTTAGCGAAGCTTATTAATTCTTCTATCATATCCTCGTGACTTTTTCTTTCAGAAAGTAAAACAAATAAAGCATTTTCCTGGCTGCGCAGTGAAAGTAATTTTTTCATTCTTAATAAATCGTCTTTATGTGATAAGGTTACTTCTGTAGAATTAATACTAAACGATGGGAATGTTGTGATCATTTTTGTAACGAATCGTGTATAAGTAGTAGATGAATACACCGATGTACTAATTACATTTATATGATCAATCTGCATTTTATTTTTGATGTACTTTATTATTGCGTCGTCTACCGCCCATTTTTTAGTGGTTGCAAAAATTGTTCGAGTGGGGATAAATGACGAATCTAAAGATATAGCTAATTTCGAAGGTTGTGTTGTCAGCACTTTTACGTTATTGCCAATAAGATGTATTAACAAACGGACTTTTCCATTGTATGTATATATGACCATTTTTTATACGAATATTCAATTATAATGCAATTAAGTGGTTGCTTGCAACGCTTGCTTCGCTCAAATATGTTTTACGAAACTTGTTGATTTTGATTATAATATAGCAATTTTCTGCAAATTCTGAGGCGAAAATATTTCAATCTGCAACACTAAATCCATATATATTTTAATCAAGTCGTTGAGTGAGGATACACATAAATATTATATCGCTTATTTCAATCTCAAGTCAAAAACTTTTGGAGAACTAATTTTCCACATTCGGAAAACACTTTTACGAAAGGTGAGTTAAATCGAATTAGTATAAAATTAATAAATTATGGTGTTCGTGAGATAATTTTTAAGTATCCATTTCTAAAAGGAAGATTGCGATAGTATCGAATTAAAGCTCTTACAGAGCCAATACAGACCGTTATCAAGAAATTTCATTGGTGGGTACAGTGGAAATAGGGAGCAACTTCGGAGAAGTTCAACAAAATCAAAATCAACGCATCAAAATTTGATATAAGTAAGGTAGATAGACATTAAGCTTCTATTAACGCAAAACAAGTGAAAAAATATATTTCAATTATTATATAAATGCATTATTAATAAAATCTAGAATTACAAATGCGTAATTTTCTATACTTATTTTAAAACAAAACGCTTATAATGTTGCCAATGTTTAGTACCATGATGGAATAACAATTCGCAAGCAAAAACAACGCAAGCCACTGTATAAGAAATAAATATCATCATAATTGCATTTTGATTTATGGACAAATTTTGTTCGTTCATACTTATTTTTTTATCTTGTTGTAAATTGAGTAATCCTATTGCGTAGTCGCCGAATAAATCTTTGTGTTTTAGAGCATATTGTCTTGCGCTGTGATCATTCCAATAACTATATAATCCAAAATCAACGAATTTCATTACAAGTGGATTAAATCGTCTGGCGTAAGGTGTCGTTTTACCTAAAAACATAGCTCTAACGCCACAAAACAGAGGCTCATCAATAATTTTTAATGAATCTTGATGTCTTGTTGCTGAATATCCATTAATCACTAATTTAGCAATTGTGTCATACACATCACATCCCTTGACTCCGCTGCTAGTATTATACAATGAAGTTATACATTGTTCAAACAAATTAAACAGAGGTAACGAGCATGCTACTAGGCTTTTTATAGCAGCAGTATCGTCAATAACATTAAGTACTGATTTTGAAGCCTTAGTGAGAGATGGTATCATTTTATGCTCTACCAAGTCCTGTAATGTGCGTAAATCAAGATATGTTGTTTGAAAATAGTAAATATTACAAATATTGTCTACCATATTGGCGAATAGCAGAAATTGCATTAATATAAGACCAGTAAAAACGAGTCGTGCTTTTGTTGATTTTGGTAAACGTGTTACCGTATCTCCCATTAAAATCCTTACTATGTTGTATGTGTCCCAAAGTTTATTCTTTAATTTTAGCAAATTTTTTAGGATCATGATAATTGTGCTCATTAATGCAGCGTACATAATTAAAGTAATTAAATTATTAGATAGTTTTGATTTATGTATAGCATGCTGTTTTATCACTATTACTTTGCAGGATGGACTTAAAAATTGTCCGTACTGTACATCAAAATCATCCAAGGAAAAAACAGCAATGTAAAAGTTTGCTGCTAAATCAAGCTTATCTTCTATGAGCGCATTCTTCACATCTAGCAGTGAAATGCTAGTCCTTGAAAGATTTTCGGGCATTTTTAGATTTACAGTAAAGTTTAAAGCCTTGGCTAATCTGTTGAATATGTACGCATCTATTCCGTACGCCGTATCCCATATATTATTAACATATCTTGCTGAATCTACCATCATTCTGTATGAATCATCAGAAAAACCTATACGCAATGGATAACCATGCATGTTACGCAACTTATCTTTGAATAACTCGGTATTTTTAAAGAAAGGCAATCGTGCGTAAGTTTTCTTAAAAGGGTTATAATAATAAATAATGACATCTCCAAACTTATCGCTCACTACATCAAATGAGTTCTCCTTTTTGAATCGCCTCCTGAAGTGAATAACAGTAACGTCCAAAAAATTATAACTCCATAAAAATTTAAAATATTTGTTTAACTTTAGATGTTTTTCCGCGCTATTAACGAAAATAAGACATTTAGGTCTGGGGATCTTCGTATTTGTGAAACCAATAATAAATTTAGCGAAGCTTATTAATTCTTCTATCATATCCTCGTGACTTTTTCTTTCAGAAAGTAAAACAAATAAAGCATTTTCCTGGCTGCGCAATGAAAGTAATTTTTTCATTCTTAATAAATCGTCTTTATGTGATAAGGTTACTTCTGTAGAATTAATACTAAACGATGGGAATGTTGTGATCATTTTTGTAACGAATCGTGTATAAGTAGTAGATGAATACACCGATGTACTAATTACATTTATATGATCAATCTGCATTTTATTTTTGATGTACTTTATTATTGCGTCGTCTACCGCCCATTTTTTAGTGGTTGCAAAAATGTCTTGAACACAGATCAGACATATAACCCATGTAAAGTTAGTTAAAGTTACCATGTTTTATTTTCACAAAATTTGAACGAATTATATTAATTTTTTCACTTTTTTGAATAAATATTTTTCAACTCAACCATGCCTTTCATTTGGTTTCGCAAAATAGAAACTGAACTGACATAAGTTGACAAGTTGCTGCAGACTGACAATCAATATCCATAACTATAAAATTGTTCGAGTGGGGATAAACGACGAATCTTTATCTTTTTCCAATCTAAAGATATAGCTAACTTTGAAGGTTGTGTTGTCAGCTCTTTTACGTTATTGCCAATAAGATGTATTGACAAACGGACTTTTCCATTGTGTGTATAAATGACCATTTATTATATGAATATTCAATTATAATGCAATTAAGTGGTTGCTTGCAACGCTTGCTTCGCTCAAATATGTTTTACGAAACTTGTTGATTTTGATTATACTATAGCAATTTTCTGCAAATTCTGAGGCGAAAATATTTCAATCTGCAACACTAAATCCATATATATTTTAATCAAGTCGTTGAGTGAGGATACACATAAATATTATATCGCTTATTTCAATCTCAAGTCAAAAACTTTTGGAGAACTAATTTTCCACATTCGGAAAACACTTTTACGAAAGGTGAGTTAAATCGAATTAGTATAAAATTAATAAATTATGGTGTTCGTGAGATAATTTTTAAGTATCCATTTCTAAAAGGAAGATTGCGATAGTATCGAATTAAAGCTCTTACAGAGCCAATTCAGACCGTTATGACCGTCTTGAACACAGATCAAACATAGAACCCATGTAAAGTAAATTGAAGTTGCCATACCTTTTTTCAAAATTTTAACAAATAGTTATTTTGACCTTTTTTGATATTATTCAAATACTCTTTAATTCAATCGTGACATTTGTTTTGTTGGCAAAAGAGAAACTGAACTGACATAAGTTCACAAGTCGTTGCAGAATAACAATCAATATCAATATTCATATACTGATCAACAATGATCTATAATGATGAACAACAACTCTTTATCTTTATTTCATCTAAAGTAACTTTGAAGGTCGTTCTATTGAGTATTTCACGTCAGTGCCAATTAAGTATACTGACAAATGAACTTTGTTGTAGCCGCATATTAGAAATCATAATATACATTGCACAACTTTCTTGTATTCACGTCTGGCTTGTACAGTTGAATAAAAGCATTATTTACTGGTTTGTGCAGTGGGGCACTAAGGTGTCACCTAATGTGTCACCTGTAGAAAGTTTGCACGCGGACGTAGACCAGATATATTAGCGTCGACGCCTGTATACACGTACACTCATAGCCGTTGCGAGTTCCATTCACCTATTTGCCGAGCTAATTTCAACTCTATTAAGCTTCACTCGCGCTACTCTCCTGCATTACTTATAATTTACTAGTTTTACAGCAGAAATACCTACACATAAACGACGTTGCGGCGCCGCTCAGAATCGTGCTGAATTCACTTTTGAGAAAAATAATCAAATGCCTGCAGCACAAAAGCAAGAATAGAATGAAAAACGCAGCTTCAAAGAAGAAGAAGAAGAAAGCAGCAGTCTTCATCGAAGGTCTCGTTCACGTGTACGGCTGCAGAGTTACACACGCGCAGTAGCTCTCAGGCTGCGCAAACTGTACTTTAATCTTCTCAATGGCGGTTTCTTTGTCGCACCCGCCCGAACCGCTGATTATTCCGCGCTTCAGGTAGGATTTCTCTCCTCTCATTCAGTAGCCTGTCTTTCGGGCGCCTCACATTAACGTAACCGATATATAGCTATAGCCATATTATATTCCCCGCGCTGCCGGTCCTTGGACCGCCGCCTGAATTAAAGCCTCGCAGTTCCGAATCAATTAATCCGTCCGAGTTTTTTCTTCCCGTGTACGTAGGGTATACGCTTGCAGTCTTAAGCTCCTTCTCTCTCGCTCACTCCGCTCTCTGCTTTCAGCCCTGGTAAGTAATAATTAAGTCCGCGTGCCGGTTTTAGCCTCTCTCTCATTCCGCAGGCGAACGCCGTCGTCATTAACGCCATTATCAAGATGAGGGAGAGCGAGAGAGGGGGGGAGGGCGCTAAATCCTGCGAAAAAACGAGCGGCTCGAGTGAAATTGAAGCACCTTACACGAGAAACCCTTACTTAACGTAAAACGGCTAACCGCCTCGAATAACGCTTGCGCTGGCCGCGGCTGTCGGCTTTTTTCGCCGGCGCCCGACGTACTTTCCGCGCTCGGCCATTCAATCACCACTAAATACACGGGTTTTAAAGAAATTTCATGAAATAAGCGCGGGGCGGAAAAAGAAAAGTCGAGCTGCGGTCCTTAATGCGAATTCTTTCGGACACATCACATGGGTATTCACCTGTGCACGCGGTGCACTCGTCTTGGTATTCGATGATCAATCGTTCAACTATTTCTCGTTCGTCAGAATGAGAATAAAAGTTTATGTCTCGCGAGTCGAAGACCTCCCGACTAATTACGATCCAAAAGACCGACTCATACCACGCAGGCTGTGCGCTCACGAAGTAAACCTTTGGCCTCGAGCTCGACGAAAACAAAGTAAAAGGACCGACGAAGCAAGCATCGCGGCGGTCGACGGAAAAATAGAGAACGCTAAGAAAGCTTGAGTTATTTCCCTCTGAAAAATTCGCCTACATCATCTGGTTCGCACTAGCGAGAGCCTAGCAAGCAGCAGCAGCTAAACAAGGATCTTGTTAGGAGGGCCCCCGTGGGCTTGTAGGCTCTCCTGGAACATCCTGCGTGCAGCGGCATTGTTCTTGGCCGACCTTATGTGAAACTAAATACTCGGCATTCTGTCGAGTCGATCGGCCGGGAGAAAGAGAGGAAGGAGCAAAAAATACGCAAGCATTCTCCCGTATTCAGTCGGATTTGAGTATCGCTCCATTGACTTTAAAGTGCGAACGATGCTCCTCGCGTGTGTGCAGTGTGGGAGAGGGAGAGACACACACACAGACACTCTGTACTGACAAATGTGGGAATGCCCGCTATGTAGAACAATGATACTATTATTTGCGAATTTATTGGGACTCGAATGCGGCAGCGCAGCATCGCTGCCTCCGGCTGTGTAATTCGAATACTCCTCTTTTTTCATAGCGTATATATCGTATATAGAGGGTAGTTTGACAATTTTACAGACCTTAGTAAAACGCGAAATTACCGCATATACCGCAATTTACGACAATTTTTATCTTTTTTCTGTTCCAGGTGAGTTATTGCATCCAACCGATATACCATTGCAGCGCCATGTACTATAAGCCTAAATACTGTAAGTCAGGCAGAAATAAACGTCGATAAACTGTCTATATGTGTGTATATCTCGAATGCATGCGAATCTCCCAAAAAGAGAGAGTTATATCAGAACTCCGTGAGCGGAAACGCAGCATGTATAATAGAGAGGCCCGATTCCGCAATTCGGTGTCTTGCGTATATTCGCGCCAGTCGTTTCCATTCGCGCAACTTTGCCTCGCGCGCATACGTCAAAAGTATAATACGCGTTTCTCCTGTTTACGTAAAGCAGTATATATGCATTTGGGACTCGTCGCGACGGCAGCGGCGCGGCATCGCCGATGCGCCGGAATACTCAAGATTTATTCGCCGCATAAAATAGATGTTACGATGCGATGCATAAAAGTCCAAGCGCACGCGCGAAAGACCCAGTTTCACTTCTATGTGTGTGTGCAAGAGACGAATGCGCGAGAACGAGTTGAAATCTAGACTCGCGCGCGCGCGTGTGTGTGTATAGGCGGCAGGCGTGTGAGAGGAGAGAAAAATGGGAAAGTCTTCTCTTCTGCGATATAGGTATATACGTTATTTGAATAAAGCCCAGAACAGTATTCTTGGAGGAAGAAGTAGGTATATAGGAAAAAAAATAGACTGCGCCCCCTCATTACGGAAACCTGGAAAGAGGAGTAAACGGCCAGGTTTTTCTTGCGATATAATCGCGGCTACTCCCTCCGCTGCATTAAGGAAAAAGTCGTATAACTTGGACTTTGTTCTCACGTCGTTGCCGTATAATACAGCTCTGGGTAGAGAAAGAGAGAGGGGGGCACGAGGGGGATGGCGCCAAGCCGCCGCCAAATAATAGCCGGAAACAAAACAGACGGCCGAACAATGAAACTCGCGGCGGCAAAGGCAATAAAATATGATAAACGTCATCGTCAGAGGCACTTTCCTCTTTGTTCCCCGCGGTCCGTTAGTCCAATGATGCGCCGTGTAATTCGCCATAGCAGTAGCCGCTATATACCTGTATGCGACGTCCACTTCGACAATCGCCGCGCGCAGCACACTCCCTTTCAATTTATATCGCTCGGCGCGCGCGCGCGCGCGCGCGTGTGTGTGTGTGTGTGTGTGTATGTGTGTTAACCCTGTTCTTTTTTTGCTCCACTTCCACACATTGAATTTAATCGACCTCGCTCGCGTATTGAAAAGAATTAGGCGCGCGTGATTATTTTCCCCGAAGCGCGAGCCATCGGTGTATACGTATGGATGTTCTCTAATATTTCAGGGCAAAATAATGAGCCATCATTGCTAGACTTCTCTCGAGGGGGCGAGCTCTATCTGCTAACCCGGCAGTAAGTCTCTCGAGCGATAGCGGCCTGAAGTGTGCGGTCCGAAAGTTAACCCGGGCGAATCACTCATGCAGCAAGTGCATCTCCTGCACATTTTGCGCGAGTGCTTATACGTGCCGGATGTCCCTGGACGAGAGAAAATTCTTCGAATGAAGCTGGGCGAGAGAAAACGAGCTTGCGAGTTCACGAGTAGATCTTCCGCCGCACTGACACCGCCGATATAATATGTAATCTACTGGTGATATTAGCGCTTTTATTTTTTGAAATTTCCCTCACGTCCCTGCGATTTACTATTGTATAATACAGCAGCAGTATAGCTCGGGGGATCTTTTAATCCGGCCGAAATTAATAGCAGCCGCAATCAAAAGCTTGCGGGGATCGATTCTGGAGAAAGGTAAAAAATCATTGTAAAACTGGCTTTGGTTCTTTGGGCAGAGAGAGCAGCGCGGCAGTAGCACGTGCGGGATATATAAACGGAAGTCGGTCGACGTGTGCGGGCCGAAGGAAGGGTGCAGGTACGAGGTAACGTACGGGGGAGGCTAACGTACGAGCTTGGAGCCCGGCCAGACAGTATTTCACATCGGCAGAGGGAGTCGACTCCCTCTTCTCGAGCTACGCTGCTGCTGACCAATGGACCGTCAGATAACCCGCTCCGGCCGCGCCGAGATCATCCGCTAGAAATATGCTTATGTCACGCTAGCCCGGACACGGGTCCGCAGCCGCAATCTCCCAAAGAGAGATTACCGCTGCTCTCTCGCGTTCTCTCTCTGCCCCTTTTAATTTCTTCTTCCTAATATTCTCTCTTGATTTCGTAGCTTTAATTGTCCGAGAGATACGAGCTTGAATGGATGATGTTTTTTTTTCAATGCTTCTTCGGGGCTTTTTTCGTCCGACGACGAGTACTTAGGGATATTAAATCTGAGAGGTGAATGTGCGTTCCATTTTCTCGGAAAGAATCGGCGGCCGCTTTCGTATGTGCTTGAGCGACGAACGTCGTGTCTGAGAGCTCGGAGCTTTCGACGTAATAAACGTCAGGGTCTCTGTTTTGACTCACGAAGTCACTTGGTCATGCGGAATTTTTCGTCTTTCATAACTTGCTAATGCTGGATTTTGAATATCTCGTTGTATAACTTGACGTATACACTTTTTGCTGCTCTTAAATTCTTTTTACTTAGTTTTCAATGCTAAAAATTTTGTGAAACAATATTATTATCAGTTATGACGTCGTAAAAAATAGTAGCTATGCTCTCACCGCTTAAACTCCCGAAGTCTCTGACTAGCGAATATAGGTGGCGCATAGGCTCTATTACATTTCCCTTATCATCATTTGCGCGCACGAAGTATGAACAGCAATGCGCTAACCATACCAAAACTGACCTTTGTTGGGTCACTCATGCTACAACTGCCTTAAACTTGAGACAATATTGATAAAGTAAAGGTGTTTTTTTACAACATATAGCTTCATCATCACCGTCATAGAAATTGATGCGATGTGAAGGAAGTAAAAAAGCGCCGATGAAGAAAACCAGCGCTTCGCTCGAGTTTCCTTGACTGACGCTCCATTAATTTCTCCTCATCAATCACCTTCGCCAATTGTTTTTGGTTTTCGCATTCTCTCCAAGTTGTATTACCATAATGGATTGCCAGTGCAGGAAAAAGCAAGAAGTAATCAATTGATCAGCCGCGCGTTGAGTTTGTTTCTAATTAATGGCGCAACGATCAATTAAAATGCGTAATCAAGTAATGAACCATGTTATTTTTATACGTTTACGCGTATAAATACAAATCGTTTCAAAGCGACTTACTTTGTAGTCTAACAGCGAAATTCCTCCCCCGTCGCAAACATCTGTAAAAGGCATTAGAATCTCTTAATAATGGCTCACAGATTTTCCGAAGATCAAAAGGCAGAGCGCGCGTCGCAATTTCCCTCGGAAGTACAAAATTCAAATGACGAGAGCGGAGTATCGCGCGCGGAGATCGAGGTAATTAAATATACTTGTCTCTTCGTCTTGCTCTTTTGCATTATTGGCCATATTACTGCTATGCAGTAGCGGCGACAGCAACGGAGGAGCTCCGCTGACATAACACAGCCTGCAGGATCGCGCTCTATTCAGTCTTGAGTTTCTTGCCGGGAGAGAGAAAGCGGCTCTTCAAGTAGAGAGACAACGCCGGAGTCGACGTCGACGACGACGACGCTGTCCATGGAATCTTAAAAGGAATACGTTTAATGTTAAATCCATAGCGATAAGGATCGTGTCGCTTCATTCCGCTGCTGCTGCCGCCTCCGCGCAATCTCTGCCTTATCACGCCGGCATCAAAGCTTGTTCAGTTTTGTGTCCTCGTCACTTCTTCTTCTTATACCTCAAAAGAGGCTTTCGTCGGTCGAGCCACTCTGGCAACATGTACACATGCACACACACAGACAACTAGCAGCAGCAGCAGCATCGTCGTCTCTTCTCTTCTATGTAATTAGCCAAGGACGTTAATTTCGTAAATCGTGAATTTCCCGTGCGACGCGACTGTGTGCTTTCACGAGAGCGAGAGAGCAGCCGCGAAACGGGTCACTTTGAGGTGCGCGCGCGCAAAGCGTACCTACTTATACACAGCCAGACGAGCATCGGCCTAATTATGTTTCTCTCTTCGAGTGGATTCAGCCCTTTTCCGTCGCTCCGCTTGTACGGCGCTGATTCGTCCCCGACGCGTTTTTTGGAAATCATGCGCGGATTTGCTTGAAGAAAAATAAAGGGGTCAAGTGCGATCGACTTCTTTCATCCTCCCGCGCGCCAATGAAATCACGTATACATAGTCAGCTAGACTACGTTTTTCCGGTCTGCAAGAGAGGAGCGTTTGGCGAAAGTGCGTTTAGCTCACCGCCCGGAAAAGGAAAAAAAGCTGCTTCTGCAAGCACACCTCAGTCGTCGTCTGCGGTCCTCGCGGGGACCAAGTTCTGATTAAATAAAACGCGTCTGATATGCTGGATTTAATTTAGAGGAGGGTGGCCTAGCAGCCGGCGCGGAAAAGAGGCTTGAGAGGTCCGCGCGAGCGGCTGCACACCATTTCCCTCTCTCTCTCTCTCTCTCTCTCGCTCTACTTCGAGGCGGCGCTGCATCTCCGGGAATAAATTGAAAATGATTGCGGAGCGAGAGAGAGAGAGAGAGAGAGAGAGAGAGAGAGAGAGAGAGAGAGAGAGAGAGAGAGAGAGACGCTCGAGTTGATCGAACGCGCCGAATGAATGGGGATATCTTTTCCGTACGGGTAATGACGGCCCAGGGGCTTGGGCGCTTTGAAGTCGAGACCCTCCGCTCTGCGGAATACAATTTACCACTCTTCCCTTTACACCTGCTCATCATCGATCTTTCTCTTTCGCCGCGCGCGCTCGCGCCCAGCTTCATATCGATATTCCGCGCTGCGCTGCTCGAGGGCTACTCCGGGAAACTTTATTCGCGTTTTTTTCGCCTGATAACCGCCGCACCGCCGCCGACGAGATGAGTATCCACGAATTCAGGCCTATTATATACAAAATATTAAAACTCTCATACGTGCCGTATGTGCGAATTATCGTTGAATTAAAAGAGAATTATTATAGGCGTATCGGAGAATGTTGGAGTTAGTCGAATATTCCAGTGAGTAATAAAGTTCGTATCGGAATTTCGTCGCTCGAATTTTATACGCAGCACAACTTTTTCGAATAATTAGTGGTTTGCCGGAGGAATGTTGTATCGGAAGTTCGCTGATTTATACGAGAAGTTGGCTAGGTCTCATCGATAGGGCGTGAGAAAAAAATTGTAGAGAAGGGAAGAATTCGACTTTCACTCCTCCAACGTGTTTCTCGTGCGCTTTTTTCCTCTCCATCTTTCATGCCGCGAGCAGTCGACAGAGAGAGGGTATACCAAACGCTCGCGGATGATCGATCACGACTGATTGCCATTCGCGTCTGATGCCGATGGCGAATTGTTGCGATCGAATTTAGAGTTAATACGATATTGCACATGTTTCAGAATTATTTAATTGAAATCGTTGAATTTTACATCACCGTCGAAAGTTAAATTCTTCGAAAGAAAAAAAGAAAACGGCCAGTTCAAAGTTCAATAAAAGCACGGACTGATTAATGGATATCTCGCTAGCTTTTTAAAAGCTTCCAAGTGCATTGACTGAAAAGTTTTCCTCGACCCGCCCGTCGCGGCCTTCGTCGAGTGCGTGCGCGCACGCGTGAGCCTGTTTAAGAGAAAATACAAACTAGAGCCGCCGCGAAAACATCGTTAAGGCCGACAGGTCGCATTGTGCGCAGCGCGACAACCGCTAACGTCGTTTCTCCCGTCGTATAGTCATCGTCGACGTAGTCGTCGCTGGGGTAGGAGGTCACTGAATGCGAAACTCGAGAAATCTGCAAATGGCTCTAACTGGTTTCCCTTAGGAAATTGGTAAAACTTAATTTGCCTAATTTGCGAGTGCCGCGTTCGCGGCTCCCTCGTGTCTCTCTCTCTCTCTCTCCCTCCTCCTCTCTTGTGTCCCACCAAAGACTCCTGCCGGGTGTAGAGAGCGATGGAAGGATTTTTCAGAAAAATAGCCGGTTATAAAAGTGTGCTGCGCAGCTAGAGCGAAACGGCCGGGAGGGAGTTAACTATTATCAGCAATTTCGAGGATCGACGATGAGCCAGAAAAGTGTCATCTTGTTATCGCGAAATTTACTTCGTCCTCCCTCTGCCGCTGCTGCAGGCAAGCCTCCAAGCAATTTACAATATTTTTGTGTTAACCTCCACTGATCCGAAATGGCAAACTCTCCATTTCCCGAGCAGAGATAAAACCAGGCCAAGAAAAAGAGCCGAAGCTTTTCCGAGCCGAGAGGCCAGATAGATGGCCCGTGTTTTGTCAGCTCGGAATGACTTTGAGGCGAAGCGCGCCGGTGAATAAAAGTGTAAGATGAAAGTACTGAAAATTGAGAGAACTGTGTGTTTTCGTAGGTAATAGGATTATCTGCTATTTTGTTAAGAGAGCTTACGCTAACAAGAGTATAATCAGTGAGTTCCTTTTCATTATACTCTTTCGTCCTCGCGCTATACTGCCTCTCTTCCGGTGTACGTAAATAATCAAAAGCAGCAGTAGAGCAGCGCTCCAAATCAAGCGCAACTCCACTCACACAACATTAGCCGGTGATTTTCAGATTCAGCGCCGCCGCCGATCCTCGATTGGCCTCGTTAACCTCGACTTCCAATTTGAACGGGGGCGGGCGCACTTTATCGAGCAGCAAAATTAAATCGATTGCTCGCGCGCGCGCAAGCCCGTGCTTTCGCATATAAAAATCCACGCGCACGTGGAGCTGGCTTTGTAATTCTTGTAAATTTCATGATTTAGCAGAGAGTCAGTCGGCTAACTTAAAAAGAACACACAGCTGTGTTTGTTTAATGCTAAATTTGCTGTAATTGTTTAATGTAATAATGCCGACGGCTATTGACGTGACACTCGATAATTTTGAGGCGAACGATCTTTTCATCCGTTATATATTATGCAGCCACAAAGTTTAATTGAAAAGAGGGTAGACTCGAGCTTTTGTCATGGATAATTTCCTCCTTTTTTTTTTTAATGCTCGGCGATAAATCGATACGCCTCACTGGCGCTTCTTTCGTTTCTCATCTCAAAGTCATGGCAGCTTGGCGAGATCAGCATATTATCCGAACCTTATTAGCGGATTATCCAAGTTACTGTCGGTAACTTAATTATTATCGCGCTTCTGCTTCCATAAGCTTAACTGGTTCACAGTGTTCCTAGTCAATATTGAAACCCTTTCATCGAATTTCCATGGTATAAAATGCGATTCGACGTTGAATACATTTAATCAAACAAATATGTTGAAAAAGTGTGTTTTATTATTCGATTATTTTCTTACATTAGTACGGTGATTTATTTTCTATAGTCTTCATACGGCTCTGTATATTATACGTCGGATAAAACTATGCTACATCATCGTTTGTGCAACTGAAAGAAAAAACAACAAATTATGTTTATCGCGTCAGTAAAGATAAATCAACATTTTCACAATATTATTCATTTAGATAATTTTACTGTAACGCCGCGCGTACGATTGATCAATATAATAAATTATCAAAAATTTACAGCGAATAGGATAATATTTCATCGCTTCATGAATCGGAATATAATTTTATTCAACTCACTTTACTCCTGCTACTGCGAGTCCGTGAGAATATTCCTTGCACACGTAATCCGCGCAAATGGTGCTCTCTGATCTAGCCTTGGCAGCGACTTTCTCGCAAGCCTCAAGGTTCCAGATGAACCGTTTGTGATCTATCAAATCAATATAAGTCAGATACACCTTATGAACTAATTAAACAAAAATGCAAGTCTTTTAGAAAGAGAAACTAACCTGCGGGTAAGCTTATCGTGCATACGACCAGCGCCAGTAGAATCAGAAACATCGCGTACTTCATTTTCAGAGAAACAAGTAACAATTATGCGTTCTCAGTTTGGTGGCAACAAGTCTTGCGGAAAGTCTCGATCTTTAATCTTCTCTCTCGAGTTTTATACCAACGCCGACGCTGAATAGTTTTCGTAGTCAAGATAAGATTGGCTTCATTTTTCCACTCCGCACAGCTGTGTTTGTCACTTTGATTATGTAAAGCATGTATTATTGCCAACTGCTGAAAATATGCCAATTAACGCTTGATTTATCGTATTATATTTAAACAGTGATTTAAGAATCGAACTACATGTTTCAAGGAGCAATAACGGTCGTACGACTATAAATAGCTACACGTTTGCGATAGACAGATTTATTCAGGAATATTCGCAAGCTCTTTACGCGTGCACAGCTGGACAATAATCGTCTTGATCAAACAACACACACTAAAAAAACACAGCCATTTTAACTGAACTCGCACCAGTAATCCGTCATTGTACGAAGACTCGCCAAGATTGCCGTAGCGTTCAGCAGTTTTAAAGAATCAGTTCGGTCGTTTTTGCTGATGTCCCGCGTAAGCGACCAATTTTACGAGTCGCGACTCGCCAAAACTACTAGTGGCACACCGTTGTTCTTACTGAACAGTCGTTACGGTGGCAGAACGGTTAAAACTACCGGACTTTACAGCAGAAACGACTGTTTTTTTTCAGTGCACACACACACACACACACACATTCCACATTCAATACTCTGTTTCTCAAATCCACGTCACCGCGCGTGTTCGGCGCAAAAAGTTCGCCGTTAATTAAAAATAAGCCACCGGCGCCGTCGTCGAAATCACCCCTACAGACTATAATATATATTATACTCGCGGTCGATTTGATTTATCCCATCCAAGCGTACGCGCGAGAGGTGCGACGCGCTTCGAGGCAACTCGATTAAAGTTATGCCCGTCGAGGCATCCGGAGTCCGGTCAGAGAGCATCAGCAGCAGCGGCAGCAGAAGGAGTAGGGGCTCACGCAACAGCAGTCGCCGCTGCTTATATACCACCTTTGCCGGCGCGTAATATATAATGGATTTTTCGCCGGATGCTGCGAGCTGTCCATACATCATGCGGCCTACACTTCCGTCGTGCTCACGGCTCGCGAACTGCTCTGATTTATTCCGCCGCGGCACGCGTCTCACTTTGCGTACACGCGCGCGCGGGTATACACATATTATATCCGCGGGATTATAAACGCGTCGGCATTACCCCCACGTGTTTAATGTATTTCCGTTTGGGTTATAACGTATCGCGTTCTCTCGGCTGATGCGTTTTTCTTCAATTTCACCGCGATCAGATCCTTTTCACCTCGAGCAAATTGAAATGGTAAAAGGGTACACGCGTGTTATCGATGCGAGGCTATAGATTTTCAGGGGCGAGCTTGACTGGTGTATTATTTAATCCCGAAGAAACTTTGCGTACAAAATCCATCCCTCGGTAAATAACAGTAGTCCCCTGCGCGCGTTTTTCTCGTTAAGGAAAGTGTACGGAATAAACAAACTCGAAATCCCACTTTATCTCTTGGTCCGCGCGCGGGTATCGAGGTTAATTTAGTCGAGCCTCTTTCTCCAATCTTCCGCTGTGAAAAAGTTGTCCGCCTGTTTGTCTTGTACAATGAAAAGCTAGCGCTCTCCTCTCGCCTGCGATTATTCGCCCAACCGGCATTGTTAATTAATGCCGTTACGAGAGAGCGAGAAGTAGAGATTCAATAAAGTTTCATCTCCTCGGGCAAACACAGCCCTGCAGCGGAGACTTTTGCGCGACATCTCGCCCCGCGTGAAATCCTAGACAGCATTGCGCGAAATCTCTCTCTCTCTCTCTCTCTCTCTCTCTCTCTCTCTCTCTCTCTCTTCAGAAGCTCCCGGAGAAAAGAAAATTCACGACTCACCGCCGAGGCGAAAATGAAGGAAGGAAGGAAGAGCAATTCAGCGACTGTCGCTATTTTTCATTAACAGCCCGACCGATAGAGCGCGCGCCGCGCTAGCTTACGCCTTTTATTTCGCTCCCGCTCTCTCTCCTGCTATTTTCTTTCTATCCGTCCCGTGCACATACGTTCCTTTTTCTTATACACGCGCGAACTCTCTCTCTTGGCGGGATTTTCCGCGCGGCGCCTTCTCGGGAAATCTTTTTATTAATTTCGATCTCGCTCACGCGGAAAAGTAGAAAAATCTCTCGACACGAGAAAGTACAAAGCCAATAAGGTATGTGCCGAGGAGTATATGCGGAAGTGGAGTAGGAAGAATCGCGCGTCGATGGATTTTACGCCGCCGCTGCTGCTTCTTCTTCTCGACGCGATGGGAAGGCTATTGTGCGTCTTCGTACATATTTGCCTCGCGAAGAATTTCGCTTTTGACGTCGCGCGCCTTGCCTGTTTCGCGACATTCAAAAGCTTTATGACTCCGTGCGCGGGATACCGGCCGCTAACAATGGGACGACAACGAAAGCCAAAGCTCTACTCCGCGGCACGAAGGCTGTATATCGGATTCAATAAAAACTTGCGCTGCTTCTCGCTCTCTATACCGTCAGAGAAGTTTCGACTTTCTGCATAGGAATTCGAGATGCGGCGCGTGTTTTTACGCACAGCTCTTTCTTTCTCTCGTTTCTTTTTTAATTCCTCGCGCCTTCGCACGCTTTTTCTCCCCGTTGTCGAGAGCTATTCGCCGCTGTGCTCTCCGGAGATGTATGTTATTTAATATTCCATTGAAATTCAGGTCTTCGACGCGGCAGGGTATTATTGAAAGTTTAGTAATTTCTCACAGAAGCTTTGTGCCGAGCGACGAGGCGATGAATAGCGCTGTGTACGCGTCGACGAAATTCCGCGCCTCTCTCGTCGATATTCTTCTGAAAAATCCGAACAACTTTCATTCCAATACACTCCGGCGTATCTGAAAGAAAGCTGAAAGAATACGCGATGAAAAGCTCCGTGGAAGTAATTTATTCGCAGCCTGCAATGTGTGAGGCAATTAAAAAATAGCTCGCCCGCTCAAAGGGACGCATCGGATCCGGCTAATACGAAAACTTGTGTGTATCTCAGGAGCGGTATTAGCAGAAAAGGAGAAACCTCTGCCGGTACCCGCGTCGCGCAATCAAAACTTTAAGCTCGGAATAATCCTTAGGGGAGAGCTTTCGCTGCGGCGATTTGTCGCGCGCGTAGAGTCGAGAGATCCAAAACGAGTCGCGCGGGGGGACGAAGGCGCGCATGCGAAAAGTTAATGAGAGCCCCGGGTGCGTTTGTGTTTGTATATGTATAAGAGACGGACGCACTTCTCTGGTTTCAAGCTCTGCACAATGTATGAGGGATTTTTTCTCCCTTTAATTGGAATTTCGTCGCGGTTGGGTGTTTTAGATTCGTTTCGCCGTATATAAACTGTATTCGATTCAAACAACAAATTGGAAATAATAGCGAGAGTCGTGCAATCATAATAGGCGATACTGCGATAACCTTTCTCGTCGGGGTAGGATAAAAAAACAATCGAAAAATTATACTTCCTTTCGCCATTGTTATCGGTGCACGGCCTCTGTTTTTTCCCCGGCGCGTACTTTTGTTATTATATTCAGACTTGTTTGTATTATTCCTGCTTCTGCCGGCTGCTACGTGAGTTTGAAAAAGTTTGAATCATGGCTGCTGCTGCGTTTCTGCTAAAATACAATTTTTAGTTTTCATCCGTGCCATCGACTCCTGAATAACAAGCGCATAAAAACACGCGGCGAGAGAAAATGGTTGGTAACAGTAACAAAGCACTTTTTTTAACTTCATCGTGCAGTTCTCTACTTTCCCGGCGATGATAATTCAGCGCTTTTGGCCAAGTCATTTTGGTACGAAAAGCCGTTTGCGGCAGCAGGCGTTCGATAAATTTCGTCGATTGGTGCAAGCTGCTCTCTACTGTGACCAAAGAATCCGGCAGCAGCTTCTCGGCCGAAGGATAATCCGACGATTTATCCTCTCCCTCAACTGCACCTTTGACGAATCGTCCACTCCAGAAGACGCAGACGCGAAGCATACCACGTATTATCGGGGCGAAATTGATCGAAAACAATCGTTTTAATTATCAGGCTCGTTGCCAAGACGACAAGTGCCCGATATTTCAGCAGCCGCCGATACACGTCGAGCTTTAAATTGGACCGACTACCGGCACCGCGGGATTTTCCATCTTCGCTCGCTCTGCTGTAGCAATAAGAATCGGTTGCGCGCCCGAGAGAGTATAGAAAGGCGAAAAGCCAGAAAGAAAGCGGTAGCGGCAGAGCGCGCAGCAGCCAGTCTTGAGGGGGCTAAAATAATTGTCCAGAAGCGTGACTACCATTTCAAACATGATCCGCCCCCTCGAAGAGAGCGAGAGAGAAAACCACTGCAGTGCGCCCATAAACTTAATACCAGAGAGCCGAGCGTATAGGTAGCTACTGCTGCGCTCGTTATACGGGGGCCGACTCGCTTCTTTCCTTTTCTCTCTCTCTCTCTCTCTCTCTCTCTCTCTCTCTCTCTCTCTCTCTCTCTCTCTCTCTCGCTCGCGAATTCCCTAAAAGTTTCTCTCTCCTCGTTTTTGCCCGCCGTTATTTATTTCCGTTTCGAAATACGACTTGCTGCTGCTGCTGCCCCGCCAGATCGATACTAGCGGAGCCCGCTTTCTTACCTTTACGACATCGCCTAATTTCTTTTCAGTGGAACTTTACTGCCCCTCGCCGAGAAAGATTTTTACCGCCGATTCTCGTCCGAAATCGGTTATATTGGCTCAAATACGATTATTCTCCCCCTGGCGACTGTTGTGTTATAAGTAATTTCTTGGGGAGTATAGGAGAGCAAAGCGCGCGGACACGTACGTGCCTCGAAGCTATTCAAGACCGTACTCTGTGTGTCCGCAAACACGGCCATTCGAGTGACCGCAATAAGCCGGCCGTTCGGACTCTCTCCGTCGTCGTCGTCGATGGCAATTCTGGAAATATGCGTATAACCGAGCAGCAGCAGCCGCCGGAGAAACATCACAGGCCGTGTGGATATTACGAGTTCGGCAGCAGCAGCTCGTATAATAACGATGCAGTCCGTGAAAATTACTCCTGTGATAACCTGCACGGCTTTGAAAGGGAGCTAGTCCTCCGCAGCGAATAGCCTGACAAAACCCTCGCTCTTTGACGCTGTGACTACACGAAGCTAACTGTATCTTTTTCCCCACGCATTTACTCGCGCTGAGTAATAAGGATAATCAATGAGCGCGCAAGAAGTGTTCCGGTATAATTTAATATGCTCGCGGACTACTTATCAGGAATAATCTCAAAGCGGCGAGATATTTCACGGTCTTGATCTATCGAGCTTTTTTCTTCCGTGATCGAAGCGCTTCGATAAAGGAGGCACGAGCGCGTATGTGTGTCGCGGGCAAATTACCAAGTACACATAGTAGACAAGGATCGGCGATCGCTCTCGTAATTGGATATTTCACGCGGATCTTGATGTAACGCGAGCGCGCGCGCGCTCGGGAACGATATCGCGAGCGGATCGATGCGCGAGCACGACTATATCGACCTTTATACTCGAGGGCGTACAGGAAAGTGCCGACAGGTAGACTCTGCTATGCAGGTTGCTCCAGTGCGTTTTAATTAGCGACAATACGATAGGCTTATTTTTTTGTTCGCGTGGAATATTTCACTTCGTCAATTGGAGAGTTTTCGCCTCGATTCAGTAGAAACAGGCGTGCTCGGTGGGACGCCGCTGTTTTTCTTGAAAGCTATTCCGCGTCAATTTTACAATTCTTCGGAAATTTCGAGCAAGACTGTACGAGTCTAGAGTGAGAGCGCGCACTTTAAGGTGCACGCAAGTCCGCGACTTCGGCGAGAAAGAGCACGAAAGAAAAACTTGGTCGGCAGAGCAGAGCAGCAGCCTCGGTTCAATGGGTTCTTCGTGCAGCGGTTTCGCTCGTTTTATGAGAAGTTAGCGCGAAATTACACGGCTGACTTTTATAAGTTCGCGTTACACACGTATCATGCTCACACATCTCTCCGTGCCCGTGTAACTTTTTTCATCTACTAGCTTGTACGCTCGTTAATTTAACAGAGAGCCGCGCAGTAGTGCAGTGCTTACACGTGCAAGCGTAAAAACATCTCTTCATCCCCGCGGTGCAGTGTGCAAGCAGGCGCGATTGTTGGATTTGTACGCGAAAATGTTTGCCGGCTTGGGAAAACTTGTTCTTTAATATTGCAGAGAGTCGCGCGGCGTGTATTACAAGACGACGACGAGGACGAATCTCCATAAATACGCTAAGGCTAAACATTCCTCCAAAGGCTTTGACTAAGTAAATATCCCTTCTCTTCGGGAGACAGATCTAACCGCAGAGTTGAAATAAGGGACTAGTTTCTACACTGCAGCGGAGTAGCAGCAGCACCGAACTAAAAGGTAGTCTCTCTCTCTCTCTCTCTCTCTCTCTCTCTCTCTCTCTCTCTCTCTCTCTCACTCTCTCCCTCTCCTTGCGGGATCGAGCTTTCGAGTTTCTCAGCTGGAACTTGCTGCTCTTCTGGATGCGATTTCGCCGCTATACTGCGCCGCCGCCGACAAGCCAGAGTCCTACGAAACGCTATGACTTTGTGCAGCGCTTCGCGTAAGAAGCGAAATGCACGCGAGTAGACGACGAGCTTGGGCGGCCCGAGCGATGGCCAGAGAGCTAGAGAGAGGGAGTTAACTGCACGCGATAAACTGCAACTATAACTTTGGCGTTACCAGTCGACCTAGTAACAGTTGCCACCTAATTACGGTCGGAGTAATGAGACTTGCGAGCGCTATTCCGCGGAGAGAGGTTATACCTATCTGTGCTTCTGCGCTCGCTTTGACGATCCTGCCACCGAGCCCACTCTCTCTCTCTCTCTCTCTCTCTCTCTCTCTCTCTCTCTCTCTCTCTCTCTCTCTCTCTCTCACCAACTCTTATACTCCAACAACTTTCAGACTAAGAATAATTGCGAAATACTTGCAGCACGATACGTCAGAGTTGTCAGTGGTCCCGCGAGCTTTTGCAAATTTTCAAAGGCTTAATCTCGACTTTCCGCAAGATCGATTTCGAACGTTGCGGCCAAAAGTAAACGTTCTCCACTATATCACACTGCGTGCACGCGCCACCAAACTGCTGTCGGCCATTTATGACAGCAAAACGACGCCCTTTTTGTATCCGCTATTTCCTGCCGCGCTGTCTCGGTTACTTCTTTCTCTATTCGTCCCGGTATACAGAGTTTTGTCAGAACGCCAAAGTGGAGCATTTATTCGGCAAAAAGCACCAGCTGATATACGACGACGCTAGGGGGCGTTGCAACTCCTCTCTCTCTCTCTCTCTCCCTCTCTCTCTCTCTCTCTCTCTCTCTCTCGCTCTCTCTCCATCTCACACACAAGCGCGCGCGAGAATTCGAGCGTAATAAAACGAAACGGTTAATTGCTTTCTCGTGCATTCGCTAAGTCGGTTGCTTCCTGGCCTCCTTCCGTTTCTCGAGGAATGCTCGCGCGCCGCGAGAAAAGAGCCGGATTAAAAGGAAGCACGTCCCTTAACTCAGTCAGCGAGACTAACGGCTTGTGCATGGGATCGAGTTTCGCCTCGGAAACACACTCTTTTCACTCTCTCCCTCTCTCGCTAGGAGAAACAAAAACTCGCGGTTCGGTGCGATAATTGCTAATGGAGTTTAACGATCGCTGCGCGCAAATAACCGTTCGCGTTTTTGAGAGTGTATAGCTGTTCCGCTGAATAATTTCGCGGATAAGACTACGAGGCTGCATGCAAAGGTCTCCGCTATTGTTCGTGCTGGTACAAACACTGCTGCCCGCCGCTCGATTGCAGCACAAATGCCGGAAACGTGAGGCAAATTCGAAAGCTCGCGCAAACATTGATACATCCGCTCTATGGACTTGAGAACTCGGAGCACACGCTGGGATAGCCACACCGGAAAATAATCACCGTATACCATACCCTCGTCTCTTTGATTAAAAATAAAATCGTTACGCTGTCTCATGGAATTATACGTCTCAATCCCCCTTACAGCGCTCTAAATCAGTTCTTCCTCTCGTATTAAATAAAATATTCCTCCCCGGCTGGGGAACGGTCGGCTCGTAAAAGTGCGCGCATCGCGCAAGCTGCGGACACCTAAAGAGAGCGCGCGATTTTTCCCCATAAATCCGCGCGTTATTATGAAGCTCCACGGCGTGTATTATACGAAGAGAGAGAGAGAGAAGAGCTTACGACGCGAGCAGACAGCTTCGAGATAGGCGTGCAGTTCCACAGGTGACGCCAGTCGGGTTATATAAATGTAGGGGGGAGTATCCAGATTCGTTATCGCCCTCTATCGTCAAACTTTAACGGCGAGCGCGCGGCCCGTCCGAAACGACGTCGAATATTACGAGCCAGCAGCAGCGCGCGCGGCTGGACCTCGATAAAGTACGACTTCTTTTATTAACGCTCTTGCTCCTTTTTTTCGTTCAACTGGGAATGAAGGCGCGCTTCTCGCGCTCTTGATTCTATCTCTGTCTAATAACACTGGTAGAAAATCTATTATAAGTGTTGTGCGACACGCTAACGTCTGCTAATATTTTATAAGCATGTAACATGTTAATAAATCCCTCAAAACTATTTTTTAATAAATATATTAATAATGCTCAATGTCGTCATCATTGGTTCGAATAGTGAATTTGAAGAAAAGTTCAGTATAACAGTCAGTGGGTTTGTCTATCGTTACAATGCCATTTATTTGCATTATAAAAAAGCTATACAACTGAAATTTTGCACAAATACTTACTATGCTACCTAGAAAACATGTAACCTACATGATGATGATTGAACTGTTTTCATTCATATTTTCACACCGAGGCCCATATGAATTTTTTAATTTAGCGTATCAAATTTTTCTTGTAGACAGTTACACAGAAACTACCATCTCTAACATATTGTATTTCTGATTTCCAGTGTATTTTTACATGAAAAAAGGATAAGTATTTTAGCTTTTTTGTTAAGGCATTAATTAGAATTTTGACTTTTAACAGTTGTGAGAGATTTTGAGACCGATACCTGTTACTCCATTTTTGCTTTTTTTCTCATTCGAAAACTAACAGGTCTAGAAAGCTCATATTTTGCATGTAGATTTCTTTTGTGATTGTGGAAAGATATTTAAAGTTGAATCAACGTTAACTGAAATACTTTTGTGTTCGACTACAACACCCATGATAATTATTTAGTCGTATAGCATGAGTTTGCATTCACATCAGTGTTGTAGTCGAACACAAAAGTATTTCAGTTAACGTTGATTCAACTTTAAATATCTTTCCACAATCACAAAAGTAATATATATGCAAAATATGAGCTCTTTAGACCTGTTAGTTTTTGAATGAGAATACATGCAAAAATGAAAAAATAGATATCGGTCTCAAAATTTCTCACAACTATTAAAAGTCAGAATTCTAATTACCTAAAATCTTGACTAAAAAACCAAAACATTTATCACTTTCTCCATGTAAAAATATGCTAGAAACCAGAAATACAATGTGCTAGAGATAGTAGTTTCTGCGTAACTGGCTATAAGTAAAATTTGACCTGCTCAATTAAAAAATTCGCATGAGCCTGGATGTGAAAATATGAACGAAAACAGTTTAAAAATCAGAATCATCTAGGTTACATATTTCTAGGTAACATAGGAAGTGGCAGTGTCATATTTTAGTTGTCTAGTAGCCTTTTTACAATTCAAAGAGCATTGTGTATAATGATAGACTTAAACTTACTGACTCGGATACTGAACTTTTCTTTAAATTCACCTCTCAAACCTCACCGGGGCGACTGGGCACAGAGACACAGTATATCTTCAAACTCTTTATTCTTTTAATTGAACTTCTCACTGACATTTCCAAAAAAACTAAATAATCTTCACATACTTTATTACTACTTCAAATAGGGTTAGGGATAATACTACACACTCTTGGTAATGATTAATTTTTACTAAAATTTCTTGCTAGTTATATTACATATATTTTATCTGTTATCAAGGTTTCCACATTTCATTTTAAACACCTTAAACATTTCTACCAGGGTTATGAGTTATGACTGTTTTAAGGGTTATGAATTTAAAGCGCGGTTCTGATCTCGTTGCCTAGGCAACCAACCAGCAACCAATCAGAATCACGTATTAAATGCTTCACAACAAAGGCCATCATTTTTTTAAGAGAGGATTTTTTTCAACGTGGATAATTATTTCTCCCGCGACGCAGCGTTTAATTCTACCGTATCGATTAGCTAGCCAGCCAGGCGAGTGCGTGTGTCTTTTGTCTTCTTGGTGTCTGGCTGAACCTTCCGCTTATCGGCTTTGTCAAGGCTCGAACAAAATGCTTGTAAATTGGCACAGGACTGCATCAATAGACTTTTGTATCAGTCTCTCTCTCACACGCGGTGTGAATTTCCCTCTATACGGGGGTCTCACCTGTGATCCATAGGTTTACGCGGGATTTAAATTCCTGTAAAATTATTTCTCATTCTTTAATATGTCGAGAGTTACGAGGAAAATTTTAAATTCCTTCCAGGAGTAAACGCGCGCCTGCTCCGGAGGCGTCTCCCGGGATAACGCGTCGCCCCTTTTGGTCTTGACGCCAGGCGTATATTAATCATGTCTTCTTTGGTAATTGAAACGTTATGATAATTTCCAGACAAGTCGCTAGTCCCGCATGATGAACGAGCGCGGGAACTTTCGAGCGCCTCTATCTTATTTCAATTTTTGATTAATACTCGTGTCTTGCCGATCTCGCCTGTTTTCACTGGACAATAATTCCGTTCGATTTAGCGCTCGATCTCTGCTATTCTTTTACATGTGATAACAATAAGAGGTGAGATTCTCGAGTCAAGACTAATCTTGATTTCGATTTGTGTGTATTCATATATGGATTACTTTAAATCAAAACAAAAAGGTTTTGCATTGGTAAAGATAGGTGACGCATAGGCGCTTTCCCGTTTCGCTCACGCTATATCTGCTAGTAAAGTGCATGAAAATAAAAATTTGTTTGTCTCGCTTGACCCGCGCATGCTGTAATTGCCTCGGTAACCGCCTAAGTTCGTAATGTCTATCTGGTCCGAAGTGTCCGAATCCGAATCTAAAGAATTAGCATACAGAATAAGCTTTCACGTTTTGCTTCATTAGATGTGCGCTGTTAAATAATCAGAAAAGAGTACAGTCATATCGTAGTACAGCTGAATTATTAGAGAAAAAACGCAGACATCGCGAAAGAGCCATGCAGCGAGAGAGGACAAAACACATCAGCACGCGGGCAAATGAACAGAGGCTCGCTCGCACGGTCGCGACATCGACGAAAATTTAATTAAGCTCGCCAATTAAAAGTTTCGCGCAGCGGAGCCCTACTCCAGTGGCTCCTAACAAAAAGGAGAGGGGGAGAGAGAGGGAGTGAAAAAAGATAAAACTTGGGCATCACACAACGCGCAATGTGTGATATGCATCGGAGCTCGTCGCGGGACCCGACGCCGCGTTGTCGCAACACCACACACACACACACACACACAGACACACATGCAGGCAAAAGCGCCGAGAGGTAAAAAGTGTATATAACCCTTGCTCAACATAGCTGCAGCAGGCAGTAAAAACAATTGCGTGCATTTCAGTTTTGTCACGCATATACGCAGCAGCAGCAGCAGCGCAGCGAGAAAGTGAGAGGCAGAGCTTGCAACGTCTCGTCGCGTCTAGTCTCCTCCTCCTCCTCTTTCTCTCTTTCACACCCTCCTGACGTTTCGTGTATGTACGTGAGCGCGAGCTCACACTCGTCCTCTACCAGTTTCCCTCGAGAGAGAGAGAGAGAGAGAGAGAGAGAGAGAGAGCACATGTGTGTGCGAGCCCCCGGCGCCGTCGCGTCCCTTTGCGCACGAGGCTTCCCCGCGCGCGCGCCTTCGTATGAATAGGTATGCACTCGTCCCGGTATTCGTAGACGACAACTCGAGAGATCAGTGACCCCGCTCGCTCTCTCTCTCTCTCTCTCTCTCTCTCTCTCTCTCTCTCTCTCTCTCTCTCTCTCCCTCTCTCTCTGCTCTGCAGCGTAGCAGCGCAAGCTCAAGGCTCGATGACTGCGCCAATTAGTATTTCCTTTTTTCTCGCGCCCTCTACTCTGCACGGCTGAGCGCGCTGGGCTATAATGCCTCGCTCATATGTACTCCCTCTTTTCTCTCATGATGATGATGATGATGATGATGATGATGATGATGATGATGATGATGACGATGGTGGTGGTGACGGGCCAGGCGGATACCAAGGACACACGGGGTTTGTGTCTGGGGACACTTTTGATGTGCGATTCCTGAGAATGAACACTGCTGCTGCAGCTACGTGGGGGGTGATGACAACTATGCTCCTGCACCCGTTGTCTTAGGGGCGTGACTGGCGGTTTCGCGCCTGCTAATGCGATCGCGTCTGCAGCAGCAGCCGAGCTTTTTTCGTCGCCGATGCTAGTGAGCGTCGTCGAGCACATAGCCGCTATATTGGAATTCGATATATCGGAAGGGGAAAAATTTGTCAAGGGTGCGCGCGCTCGAAGGTTATGGAAACATTGATACGCTTATGGGTGTATAAAGCCTCGATGCTGCGCAGACTCTATCGCGAACGAGTTTTTGCGCGGATAGTTCGTTAATGGACGGATGATTGAGTTTTATTTCGAGAAACGGCTTTTGAAATAATGACTGAGAATTGTATGGCCGTTAGCTACCGCCCTCTGAAGGCCGTTTCTCGAATTACAATGACTGTATAGGGAGTTCAGAGTTGCCTTTTTTCAGGAAATGTCGAATGATGGAGTACCAAATTGCAACGAAGTGTCCTGTGTCATCCCAAACACCCTTTACTGCCGAAAATAGAGCAGAGCCGCGCTGGAAACGACAGTAGACATTCGATAGGCTTGACTATATATCGGCGTTGCACTGCAGCAACGTCATAGAAATTCATTATACCGTAAATGCGTACGCATCGATTCTTACCTGATAAATTATTGCACGTCGGTGAAAAATTAAAACCCATCCCGATCGCACGCTACACACATCCGCATCGATTTTCGATTTTCATTATACCGTCCGCGGACTAATTTAATAACCTCGCGCGCGCTAGCCGTGTTATCAAATTCAATTTAAAAATATCTTTATCACATCCTCAATAGTCATGCAAATGTCCCGCCCCATCAGCAATTATACCAAAAACATTCTTAGCAATATCCGATATCGGCGATTGCAAATCGATATAAGCGCACAGGGCCGAAAGGAGGTTAATGACGATTCGAACACCGCTGCTGCTGTTCTGCACTGCACACAGCTGCTGTCATCGCAATTTCGCTCGCGATTTTTTCGTCGAACGCGCAAACGATGACGACGGCCTCCTCGTCGTCGTCATGAATAATCGCGCGCTCATTAAAAGTCCCAGCAATTAGGCAGCGCCAAAGAAATTTCAAGTGCGCACGTCGTGCAATGCGTTTCAAAATGACCATCGAATTATCACGCGCGCGAGTTTTTCCACCTCTCTGCCACACTGGCGCGTGCGCGTACGCAGCTGACATATTTATTAAGAATCTCGAAACATTTCACCGCGTAACGACATTTCGGTTTTCTTTTATTTTTTATTTTCGAGCTCGCGGCTCTATATCGATCGCGCGCGCATAGCTCGAAAAGTTCCCTTTTCATTCGCGGCGCCAGTGATTGACGAGGGTGACGCGCAAGAAACGCCGGGTGTCGGCTGCAGCGCACATCCCTCCGACATTATTAATTGTCTTTGCGGCGGCTTTGAATTCACCGCTTTAATTCCCGAGCCGCGAGTTACGCGCGCTCGTATAAAAGCTTGGGAAAATTCAGACGCACGCGTACGCATGCAGCAATGGTTCTTGTTTATGCCCACAATACGTCGTCGAGGAAAATCGTCCGTTGATTTAATCGATGTGCGTCGTACGTCGAATAATATAGCACAGGTGACTTTAAACATTCAATTAGCTGGACGATGTACCCACAGAGTCGGTAATTGAGGCGTAAGTATACCCACCGCCGACTCGCAGATTGATTTCGCCGCGGCGATTCCGCATTTTTCTCTCCGCTGGTCACTGTTTGCTGTCACGCCTACAAGGGCAGCCAGTCGATAATGATATTTCAAGCGAGTCAAGGTTGCGCATCGCGCTAATGAATCGCCTCTGCGAGTGCGTATAGTTATTACGGATGTAATTGCGGTCTGTGATTTGTAACGTGGACTCGATGATGGATCGATTGATTGATTTCGGCGGCGGGAGGCGGGCTACCGTCGCCTGTCCGCGGCTCGTTAATAAAGTTGCTACGATCATTCGTTGCGCAGAGAAGAAAGTGTAACGAGTAGTCTCGCTCGCTCTCTCTCTCTCTCTCTCTCTCTCTCTCTCTATATATATATATATATATATATATATATATATATATATATATATATATATATATATATATATATATATATATATATATATATATATATATATATATATTCTCATTTTTCTTTTGTCCACGAGACGGAAGGCGTACAGCGTTCGGGCTTCTTTTATTCAACAGGCGCGAAGAGGAGGAAAGTTTCTCGCTCCCAAGAAAACACGCCTTCGCAGTAAATACAACTAGCTGCACTCGCGTGCGCGCTTTATCTCGCGGCTAACTATTTGTAATGCGTTAGCCTCTCCTCTGTTTTCCAGGTAAGTGGTGCAACATCTCAGTAGTAGCGGCGGCCCTTTAGTCGCTCGCTATTTTCTCCCGTCGGGCCTTTTTCACTATCGTTTTCTATTCCCAGCTGGACTTTCGGCTATTTTTGTTTCTATTCGGAATATCCCTCTCCCTTTGGCTCTTGCTTTGTCTGCGAAGTAGCGGCGGCAGCAGCCCCTTCGACGAGAGCAGCCACTCTCGAAAGTCTGGCCACCAGCTAACCGGTGAGTTTACCTTTCAATTAATCGGCCGCCATAGTGCCGGGGAGAAAGTGTGTAGCGGAGAGAGAGAGAGAGAGAGAGAGAGAGAGAGAGAGAGAGAGAGGCAGTCGGCTAAGTGCCAACTATGTAGCCATTATCCACTAGAAGAGTAATTGGAATCGCAACTTAGGACCTCCACCGTCCGGACTTATCCCTCTCGCTCTCTTCTCGGCTAATCTGACAAATGTGCGTCAGTCCCGGAAGAGTCTTCTTCTCGAAAATTAATTGGTAGAACTTGGTGGCAAAAAAGTTTTGGAAAAAAAGTGTTTAATAGAGTGAAAGGACGAACAATTGAAAAAATACACTGAAGCACAGGGTGAGAGAGGGAGGGTGGAACTGCCGCGTATAAATTCTCCGGCAACACCCCCGGTAAATTTGCAAAAGCCGAGCCCCCCAGGGGATGAGCTTCGCGCAATATTAAGCTATTCACGTCACCTTGCGGTCGGCAAAGTTATTCGCGACGCGCTTCGGCATAAAGCAGAGAGGACGCGAGCGAGCGAGTAGTGGAGGGCGAATTTATTAGCTCTCGCTTGGTGGCGCATAACTCCCGTAGCAGGCAGGCCGGTAAAACGCGTCGGGGAATGCAGCGCGCCGCGCTATCATCATCGAAATTGACGAATTCATTAGTAATCAAGCCTAGAGTTATCCTCGGCAACATTGTTTAAATCCAAATAATTGCCGGTGGAAGTGACCGCCGCGCGTCGCGTCACATTGCTCTGCGGTCTTTCGGGATGATATGATGATGCTCAGCGTATACGCGGGACTGTTAAACGAACGTAATGCTACAAACGACTGCAGCTCTCTGCTAATGGTATTTTTAGCGATGACACGGTCAAACTGTTTGATTAGGATACGCTTGCATTGAGGGCAAACAGACATTTCGACTATGCTACTCCGGTGTGCTTTGAATAATTAATCAGTGGCTCTAATACCGTTTGACATGATAGACGCTTGAATATTTATGTTTGACTATTTTTTTTCCTTTCGGAAATGGTATTCGACGCGGCTGAATAAAAAATCAGGGAAATTCATTCGAAACGAGGGATTTTCTCGGTTTTTCGCAGCCCGCGGAAAATCCGCGCAAGGGCATGAAAAACGCGAAACATTTGATTATAATTATCAAACGCCACGAGAGAGAGGAGAGACCGAGAGCCGAGCTCTGCTCTCTGAATAACGAATGGCGCCAACAACACGGACGAAATTTGCATTTTTAATTACAGCCAATTATTCTTCCGGGCTACCTACTCTCACACGCGCGCGTGTGTGTGTCAGGGGGAACAAAGTGTGTATGTGTGTGTACATTCACGTAGGGAGGGTACGTGTGCGCTGGGCTAGGAAAATTTTCGAAGAGTTCAGCGTTGGTTACACTTCAGCCGAGCGCGCTCATGACTTATTAAAAGCGAGTGTCGAGTTCAATTTTCACGGCGTTTGGAAGTTGAGCTTGATTATACACTGGGTTTTTTCGCGCTGTTTTTCCGACTACGAGGTATGAATATGTTACATTTTAAAACAGCCCGTGTGGATTCTAAAGCGAAACTTGGCGATAAGCGATTAGTTTCCGGTTTGTTCTTCGATATCCCTCTGTTCTAGTTCGGAGTTTCTCTGGCATATAGCGGGCGTTTGCCGAATGATAACTTTCGAGTTTCGCCGTAAAGTCGGTTCTTAACCTCGAGAGAGTATATAATGTTTGCTCATTTTTCGCCGAAATTCGTGCGATTGCGTTCGATTACACGAATCGACGGTTTTCATTTTCCAGAGCCGAGACACATTCACCGCACACGCAGTCCAAATTAAAAGTTATTTTTCATTTATTTACTCTACTCGGCCAATATTTATTTATTTGTTCGAATTCACGCCGCGCACGGTACAGGTTGGCTCAGTAAAAAGCTCGTACAGGCACAATTTCAATACATCGAAATACTCGAGTATATAAATAAAAAACAGCTCTCGGCGGCTGTTTGTTTAAAAATACACACGCGGCGAACGAAAGCGTCAGCGGCAAGAAATATGAAATTTCCTACGATTCAATTTCCCCGTCCGTAACAAATGGCTGAGTTCATTTGCATTGATGCGCTGCTGACGCGGTGCTTTCCGCGACGGCATACCACATAATACAGCCGCGGGAATCCGCGCAGTCAAGGGATAAAGTGCCAAGGTTTCGCAAATTATTCGGCAATCGTTTTCTCTTTAAGTCCTTTATGCTCTCTCATCCATGCGTGCGCTCCGCCGCCGCCGTCTGTGTTTGCGTTCATTTTGCTCTCGGCGAACAGACTATCGCATATTTTCACGAGAAAGGAATTGCGGAAGGGAAGAGGGGAAGAAAAGGAAATAAAAAAGGAAAGCCAAGCAAAAAGGGGTGAGCTTGCGAGAGGGAGAGAATGAGGAAGAGGTTTTTGAAACAAAAGCGCCTATCCGCAGACGAATTCCGGTCCGCGCGCGAGCGCGACGGGGGGCGAAGCCATTATCATAATTTTATTCAAAGCCGAAAAATCAGCCGCGTGTAGCGTGATTACGCCGGACTCCTCTCTCTTTTTGCCTCCTATGCATACACTCGCGCGGGCGCTAGAACGTTCTTTCATTGCCAGAAGCAGCGAGCATAATCGTAAATGCTCGCGTTTATTGTTTTAGCCCTCTGTTCGCTCTCTATATTCATTTAGGCCGATTATTTTGTTGACGCTCTTTGTTCGCGCGTTTATTGACACTGGAAATTGGCTGTTGGCATGTGTGCCTGAAAATTCGTAAAATAATAATCCCGCGAGCTGATTACACAACAAAATATCTTTTCTCCCTCGCAAAGGAAGACTTATCCTCGCGAATTTTATCGGAGAGAGAAGAAATAATTACATTCAGCAGCCAGCCTTTATGATAAAACGAAACGCGCACAGTCGAGAGCGGGCTTATCTCTCGAGGCTAACTATTACCCTTTTTTTTACACCGGCAAGCCCCCGCGCATTTATCTGGCGCAAGGGGGTAGCATCAGTCGTCTATCGCGAGCGCAGATGGACAGGTGGACAGACGTTGCAGCGGCGGCGGCGGCTCGAGAGCCAGTAGTCTAGAATCGAGAGAAAGGAAGAAAGCGAGACAGTGATCCTCGAAGCTTAACGTGTCAGTGTAATCCCTTCATCCCTTTTCCTATTGCCGAGCAGACGTTTCCCGCAGCAGCAGCAACGGCTATACCTATACACGTCCCCCAATAAGATATCCCTCCGACCAAAAACCTCTTGCGTCGTACCGCACAGCGCGTAAACGCCTGTCGTCGCGCGATTGTTTAAAGAAATTGATCGAATAAAATGTTGGTTGTACTGATACAACAGTACTTCGAATTACTAAATCAATGGACTCCTGGCAGGCATTCAATTGAGCGTAAAAACGTCATCGGCACGCTTCTCTCGCGGCCGCGGGTAATACAACAAGAAACACAATCATCGAGCTACACGGCCAATTTATTTTCCGCGTGCGCAGTATACAGTATTATAAATGGCGCTGCGCTGCTGTATCGCGAGCCAAAAACCCATTAAACAAACAAGGCCGCGCGCGCGCGTTGTTGTTCGGCGACTAATACGCTTAATGCGGCGAATCACGTGGCATAGCCGCCGCCACAGCTGTGCTGCCGATGAAGATGCGCGAGTGAGTGTATGCGTATCCGTATGCGGTACACACAACAGTTCAGGTATTGTGGGCCCGGTCAATGTGCTCAAATTGATTAACGCTGACCTGTATTGCGCATTCACGCATCGCGTGCGTGGCCCTGCCTTATGGCTACACTGAGAAAAATTTGACAGTAGAAATTGCTATCTCGGATAATAATTTGCTAACAGAATCGGATGCTAGTAATTTTTACTATCTTTCATAGTAAAATTCACTATTAGAGATATTAATTTTTACTATCTCAGATAGTGAAAATTGTTCCGGCTTTCAAAAGACTTAATTTTTACTACCTAAGATAATAAAATGTGCTATAAAATGTGGGAAAAATTATAATATTCTCAGTGGGTAAGGTTTGAATTTAATTTTTTTTTCTACGCTAATCAGTATATTAGTTGATATTTTACGCTTATTTTATTATAATAAGTGTCTGTGTCTATTGATTTGACTTTATTATTTATTAATCGTCGTTAATTTTTATTAACTTAAGTTTGTACATCAATTAATACATCAGCTAGATCTGAAATTTTGTACGTAAAAGATCTGTTTAGGTAAATGGTCAGCGCACTCGACTCTCATACCGGAGCTCCAGGTTCGATTCCCATCGCCGCAAAAAAAAAATTAATCTCTTACTTTCTTCAAAATAGCATAATAATAATTAATAAAAATAATAAAGTAATAACAGCGCGAAGTATCTAATAGGCGTAAAATATAGAAGCAAGCAATTGATATTAAATTTTTAAAAATTCGATTTCATCAAAAATTACTATCTTTGGATAGTAAAATCTAATATCTTAAAAGTCTGTTAGCAATTTTTTATGAAAAGCAGTAAAAATTACTATCCCAAATAGTAATTTCTACTATCAAATTTTTCTCAGTGTATATTATACGCACAGAGTAAACTACATACTCGCGTTTTTTTTCAACTTCGATTCGTTTTAATCAGATTTTCGAAAATCCGCGAGCGATAAACCTCCTCAAGAAAGCAGTGCCAGTCGCACTCGCATCAGCCGTCCCTCGGAGCTGATGCCGACGCAACGCGTAGGTATTTATCGCGCGTGTATGCACAGAGCGAAAGCTGCATGTGCGGGCTGCATCTGCTGCTCGTGGTTGTACACGCGCGTGTGTATACGAGAGAGATCCAGTCTAGCTGTCAGCGCGTGGCATTCATGCAGCGCCGGCAGCTGCTGCTACTACTGCTGGAACTGCGTCAGGAGGGCGATGCCGGCACGTATTGTTGGCTCGTATTATTATTCAATATTCGGAAACAAGCGGCTCCGCTGACAGCGGCCGAGATCGAACCGGAAGCTTCTCTCCCGATCTACACATACTGCAGCGAGCGATATTGGGGCTTCCAGTGTACGCGTGTGCGGGAGATATTGCAGCGACGCGTTTTTCCCCGGGACTCACGGTACCGCACTGCTGACCCGATTTTTCCCTGCGATCCTTTTTATTCTTTCTCCGGCGGATGACTTTTTGATTTCGACAAGCGCCTACACCGCCTACGTCGCGTTTGATGTTGTGAATTTTAGACGGTGGTGGTTTTTCGATTTTTGGTTTTGTTTTGTACGATTTTACAGTATACCTTATTCGCCCTTCGCTCCAATACACTGCCTTCGAAATCGGCTAAGTAAGAGCTGAACGAGGAGCTGAGTGAGATATCGCCGTAATTATTAACGAAGGCGAAGTTTGGCGGCGGCAGTGACGTTTTAAAAGCCACTCGGTGTCCGCGCGCGGGATATCTCTTCGCTGGCTCCCTCTCGCCTCTGCGCAAGTAAAGGGATCGCACGCGGCAATATTTAATGCAGTTCCCCGCGGTGTTCAGAATTAATATCATTATTTATGCTTCCGTAAGTTGCCGGGGCTGCCGCCAGGGAGGATTATCATCATTTCCCTCGTTATTACGATTCAGTGTGTTACTTGGCCTCTCGCTCGCGATCATTGTAGTCTACGACTTTGCCTAACTTTCCGCTGCTTGAATATACAATCGAATGTCGTACATCACATCTTCGCACACGCGCACTGTAAAATACGTTTACGCGAGTGACAGGAGAGTTACAGATCTCGAAAGTTATATACGAGGTCGATGGAGAAGAATATACATCCTAAGCGACTTAAATTTCCCGTCATTCTCAAAGTAACCACATCTCTCTCCTTCTCCAGCTGTATCTTTAACTTTCGCGGCAAAAAGTATCCCCCCGTCGGCATACCACGCGAGAAACTCCGCTGCAAGTTCCTCCCGTACAGGAGAAAGTTCAGAAGTGCAAGAATCCCATTGAAGGAACGGCGCCCGGATAACTCGGCGGAACAGCGGCAAAGTTTTTTCAACCTTGGCTTATATTAACAAAAAAAAAAGATTGGAAAAAGGGGGAAAGAGCTAGCGCACGAGTGATCGTGTGTATATAGAGTCGACGTGTCACCCTATCAAATATGCACCCCACGATTTTCCGTCAGCCATTTATCGTATAATTCGGGACAGTTGCCTCGCTGCTGCTGTGCTAGATGTCGGCGCTGATAATTCAAAACTGAAGAATTAATCGTCCGACGCGGCGCGCTGAATCTGTGCCTAACTGCCCGTTTACCCCTTCGGCTGTGGGTTCGTATAAATATAGTATGAGCGCTGCGTGTGTACATGAAAAGCCTATTTACGACGCGACGAATCAACCTTGACGTTTGTAATCGATTTTTTTGTGCTATCTCTCTCACTGTGCAATTCAATGGCTTTTTGATTCGCATCTGCATAAATTCTCGACTCTAATTTACGTAAGAGCTTTATAATCGTACTCGGCGTGTGCATACTTGTACACAATCGAGCAAAATACGGAGGAAAGCATCAGCGGAATTAACAAGGGAACCAGCGAGCGAAAGAGCTGTGTGCATACGCGTTTCAAAGCCGAATCCGACTTTCAATTTTCGCAAATTGGAGGCTCTCCAGTTTTTCCTATACCCCTAGCGATCCTTAAGAAAAAAAATTTGTAAAACTGTGAAGTAGAGAGCAAAAATCCTGAACAAAATTCAAAGAGCCCAGCAGCGCATAGGCGCACAAACCGAAATCTCTAGCTAGCGCCGAATTAGCAGCCACTAGATTCATTCGTATCCGGGTATCACGCAAGCTTTGTAAACTAATAACTGATGAGTTGCAGCGGCAGCGTCGAGTACAAGCAAAGTTTGCGTATTGGGCGGCTGCTGCAGGTATATTCGTATACACACGAGCTCGCAGAAATATGTATACATATATATCGGTTTCGCGTTTCCGCGTACTCGTTTAATTCGAAATTCCCCAGTGATGCGAGTGAGAGAGAGAGAGAGAGAGAGAGAGAGAGAGAGAGAGAGAGAGAGAGAGAGAGTCTCTCCTACGTATGGGGAGGCTCTGTGTATAAGCAAAAGGAGTCGAAATCTGAATTGCAGATCCGCAGAGGCAATCCGCCCACTAGACGTTGCTCGCTCTCGCGTGGTGGAGGGAGGAAAGCAGCAGCAGCAGCCCCACTCAAATCAGTTTCACTTCGAGTTAGGAGCCATCATTTACTCGCGGCGTCGCCTGCTTGAATCTCCAGCGATAATCAATTCAATTTACGCATTTATTACTCGCGAGGCTGCGCCGCCGCGCCAAGCGCTAATGGTATATTCATAAGGCAATATTTAGTCTGATTCGAGCGCGCCCATGACAAATATGTCGCGCGATCGTAGCTGCGAGGCGATATAGCCGATCGATGCCAAGGGCCATACTGTGCGCATACGCCCCGATTCGCGCCGCCGCCGGCGGCAGATTTGTAGCGAAAGTCGGTTAACCGCCAGCGCGATCTACGCTTGCGTAAAGTTCCCGCGCGGCCAGGCACACCAGCCACGCACAAAGCTATGTAGAGGGGGGCAATCGCCGCCCGCTCGAGTTTCAAAAATGTTTTTATTCGATTACCGGAGGGACCGCGAGCAAGCGCGGATCGAATTTAATGCGCGGGAAATGCAGATTTTGCGGTGCGGCTGCTGCTTAAAATTGAAAACGCGCGCGCGCAGCGATAATGGATGCGGCGGGTGGCCGACTTTTGTGATTTTTCAAAATTAACTCCCTCGCGAAAACAGTTAGCGCTCGGTCGAGAAGCTTTTACAGATGAAGTGTACCGGGGGTAGATTGTTCGTTCTCTCGGCTGCGACGATGGATATTCCATCTCTCTGTCCGACCTCAGGACGATTCGAAACGGAAACAATTCCATTTCGCTGAAACCACTTTCCATTTCTCTTATGACCGTTGGAGTGCGCGATTCTTGGCTAAAAGCGTCGGCTCCCTGCGCGCGCGCCGCCCAAATCATAGCACCGACCGGCTCGAATTGATTCGAATTTCCGTCTACGGACTATACTATCTAGTGCGCTGCTCTCCCACACAGAGTGCGATGCAGTATTATCTTTGAATCTGCTGCGGTAAATTGGATTTAGCCGATCAAATAACTTACAGGGTTGTCTTTCGATTAATCTCCATCGATTCCGGCTAGCTCATCTGCAAATAGCAAAAATACAGCTGTGGAGATCACGGTATACCAAGACCACTGCGCAAACTTCGTTACACTAAAGCGAAGCAATATCGCGTCGGGAAATGATGAATGAAGACCAACGAGAAAGTGCAATTTTTTAGAACACCCACTTTCGGATCCTCTTGCTTCGCAATTATACGGACCGACCCGAAAGCGTGGGAGCGCCATAAAGTGTGTTTTTTATAAGCGAGCTCGACAATCGCGCCGGAGAAACGAGAACCCGATGCTTGAATTGTAAAAATCAGCTACCTCGGGAGAAAGAAAGTCGCTTCAGAATAAGCGAAGAACGAAATTTGTTTACTTATAACGAGACGAAAGAGAGAGACGTTATTAAAATAGGAATATAAGCTCTCCGCGCAGTTGAGAGATTGAATAAACGTTTCTTTAAACAGGCGGCGGGTGCAGAGAGAGAGAGAGAGAGAGAGAGAGAGAGAGAGAGAGAGAGAGAGAGAGAGAGAGAGAGAGAGAGAGAGAGAGAGAGAGAGAGAGAGAGAGAGAGAGAGAGAGAGAGAGAGAGAGAGAGAGAGAGAGAGAGTAAGAGAAGAAAGAGAAATACAAGAAGAAAAAAGGATGGGGGCTGCTGCAGCTCACGGAGAAATGCAGCTAGTTAGCGTTGCCCGCAAACTGCCAACAACAGCCCCGCTGGCTCAGCACGTATTTAATATCAAGCTGCGCGAGCCTTGCCTATCGCTTACTTAGCGCGGGCGTAAATTAGTTGAACGACTGCAAGCCTGCTGCTGCTGCTGCAGCACTAGCGCAATATCCGTCGCTGGAACGTTTAGCTTGCACTTTAATTTACGACGGCGAAAACAACGTGGCTTTTCGAAGATGCTCGACGACGACCGGGGAACAATCGTCACGCTGCCGAGGCTCGATGATGAATTAGGAAGTGGAGATGGCGCGCCGAAAGCGCAAAAGCTCATATAAGGCTCGTTTGCGTTTGATGCACGCCTTTTCGCAACGGATAGGCTATTTTTATTGCGTAGCTTGTCTTTGGAAGAAGGGTTGCACCATAAAGGCCGAGCGGTTTATGTAAAAGCAGAACAGCACGAAGGGTGAGAACACGCGGCCAGTGTGCAGGAATGATACCGATCAGATTTAAATTTCAAATTAAACCGTTGACTACCAAATAACCCGCTTCTCTATATTTATTCGGTACAGATTAGCTTGAGCAGATTCCTTTTTTGCCTTGGTAATCAGCGAGCGCTGTTTACTCTTTTGGAGGACGGTATAAAATTTGAAAACAATATGACGTGACGATCCGAATAATCAGACGCGCGCGCGTTGCTCGGTTATGCGATGTAAAATGAAAATTGTATGCGTCATCAATGCATCGATGAGAGTCATAAATAATCTCGTTCGCGATTATCGCCGACAGTAAAGCTCGAGCAAGTGAAAAGAGCCAAGAAGTTCAAGATCGTAAATAAAAAATCTTCTGGCTTTTGAGCTTCTGCTCCAGTTGAAAATTGAAAAGGCGCGTAGCGGTAATAGCGCTCTCGAGGAGAAGAAACTCGGCGGCGCGCGGGCCGATGGTGTAGGCAAGTCGATTTGCTTTATTACAGTCGAGGTTCAGCCAGCCAGCAAAGCGCCAGCTCTCTATTGCTGTCTCTCTTTATCTCGCTTCGGGAGAGTTGGATATATACCGAAGATTCCGAATAAACATCATTAAAAGTTGGCGCATGCACTACTCGTATACGTACATTCTCGACAACGACGACGACAGCCTCGTATCTGTGCGTTCGCTCGTGTGGGCTATTTCTTCCGAGATGCGTTTTCAAGTCTTATTCTAGCTGTTTCGTGAGAGAAAAGAATTTTTTTTAATACGATAGTTCGTTGTTATTGCTAGTGCAGAGTCAGCATAGAGCGATCAATGTATGCACGAAAATGAGACGCATAAACAATGCCCATGGATTGATTATTAGTTTATAGCCAGCTGCATCCGCTGTGTAAGTTAAATATTCATGAAGGTATCGATGTTTTAAATAAACGGACCTGTTAGAAAGTGCTTGATATAAACGTAATGAAATATCCTTTTATTTATTAGTTAAAAATATTATCCACTTATAAAACTGCACTGAATATAATTTTACGCTAACTAAAATAAAGTCAGGCTCCTTCTTACAACTAGCTTTAATTTAGAACTTGGATACCAGCTATTTCGAAAGGGTTAGACTAACGGCCTACCCGCCCCTGATTAACATCAGCAGCTATAGCGAAGGGTCAAACCTTCCTCTATCGTGACTACAGCAACGCCCTGATTACGTACAGGAGTGGAACAAAGAATAGAATATCAGACAGGCAGTGTCCCAAGAGAAAATTCAGCATAGACTTTACTGGCTCAACTGATTGTTGCTTATAATATGCTATTAGATTAAAAAAGTCAAATTGATGCCATCAACAAAGTTTAATTTGGAAGGTCCGTCATACGAGAGGAAACCCATTGTAGAGACGGGCTACTAAAATATTTGCCAGCGCAATACGATTGTTTTCGACCGACCATCAAGAGCGAGCCACTGGTCCTTGTGCGTCTGCTTCAAGTCTAATACTTGTGTGTGCTCTATCACTAGGCACCCTGCGCGATGTTGAACTTTCTCTTATTTGGCTTATCACCCGGTTGCTCGTGATACACATTGCCGTAATGCTCTAATATCTTTGTCTAAGGGAGATAGCGCCTCTTTTGTGATAGTCCTAAGTAAACGTGTGAATACTTGAGTAACAACGTTGTAAGCCTTCGTTTATTCAGCCTATTTAGTGCTTCTTGCTTTTGGAGCAGGGAGTCATTACTTATTACTACTAAATTACATGAACTCTGCGACGCGCTGTAAGTTACACTTTAAGAATGTGATTTGTTTTATGGCTGCACAGAGATAAAAATCTTATTGAGCCGCGGGTATAAGTAGCCTAGGTCACCGGAATAATCCGCAAACTTGTTATGAAGCACCTGATGGAATGAATACCCTCGGTCTATCGATTGATATATCAAATGTCAAGTTGCTCGGGTCAACGACGCTATCGGATATACCTAAGTCCTCCTCGCTTTTCCGTAGATTTTCTTGCTAAGCTTATTTGCAGCCATCTATAACCGCTAACCGAGTTTCATTGATTGAATTTGCATTGAAATATTAAAAGAAGAATTTTTCATTGGTTTAAAATTATATTCTGTATGGATTTTTAATTCAATCGTACGATCCAAAAACGAAACCCGTGAATCGACAATTTTTCATTAAACTTTCAATTGTCACAGCTCGCGATCAAAGTAAAAGCTCTCACAATACACACGGCACAAAAGCGCGACACATCCGTCATACTCGAAAGTCGGGTAACATATTTCGATTCAATAGGTGTAATTCTCATTACGTTTCCGCATACTCGTCCAGATGTCACGCGCGGCTGGTTGCTACACCAGCTCCGGGTCCTATTTCGGCACACACACACGCGCGCGATGAGAATTTCGGAGACTCTCTCACCATGTGCCACACACTGCAGTGCCAGGTAAAACGACAAAGAGAAAAAGCTCGGATGGAGGCGCTCGCTCGCCCTGTACTGCCGATATTGCGAATCGAAATTCAATTATGGAGCCACATCGGCGGCGATCTCGCTTTGCGGTTAACTCTCCGCGGAGATTTCAGCGCGCTGCACCAGCGGAGCGTCCTTTTGTTTCCGCCTCAGTACTCTGTATCGAGCACGAGGAAAATGGGTCAGTTTATTGGCGCTTTTGTCCCATTTTTAGGAATCCGAATCGCTCCGCAGTTGCTTAAAGCGACGTTTAAGCCCCCGGCATGAGAATCACAACGCCCAAGTAGTACGAGTCAGCCATCGGTGAGACAGGTAATTTTTATTTCAGCCGCAAGGCGCGGTTTCTGTTTGCAATTCTCGCTTTCCATTCACAGGGAAGCGCGTCCGGTAATCCGAAAATCCCCGGCGCTACATGAAGAGCAAACGGAATCTATCGAGAATATTCTCTCCTCTATATCCGCCCCGAGCAGATGAGCTTCCATAAGAAGCGGAAGGCGAGAGGAAGTTCCGAACGTGCCGAAGCGTTATTTATAATAAGCTTCTCAGAGAGTAAATACAAGGCTGAAAGAGCGTAAAATGGAAGATAAAAAAAATAAAGCTCGAGCTTCGGCGTCTTATAATTATCGTGAGGGATCGGATAGCGGAAACTTCCCCTCAATTTCCGCTTGATAATCGCGCGCGCGCGCGCAAGCCGATCTCGCTCGCTGAGAGATCAGTCCCGCAGTGTGTAGCCGGGCCTGAATCCTCCGAAATCCCTGAAGACGAGTGGTGTACGTGCGCGGGGGGGGCTGCTTCGGGCGTGAAAACGCGCGACGGCTCTATCGATTTTCCGTCGACGCTGTACTCACCGAGGGAGAAACTCGCTCTAGCCCGAGCGGCGATTCGCCGGGAACGTTAAAGCCCTTTACTTCCCTTGCGATTTTCTCTCCCTCTCTCTCACTCGCGACGACGACGAGCATTGCACATGCACATACGCGGCTACTTCGCGGCGGCGACGGCAGCAGCAGCAGCAACATCGAGGAATAAAATTGTAAGGGTGATGTCGTACAAGTGCGTGCGTGCGCACGGAGGGGGGCTCACTCTCTAGAATGGGAAATCTCTCGAGGGTGAGCCACGTGCGCGTAATGCAAAGATGCTTTTGTGATGCGTCTGTGATATTGTTGTGTTTTAAAAATGTATACGTATAGTATACAGTCTGATGCGATGAGGGGAAATTCGTTTTATGCCTTTTTTATAATTGAAAAAAAATACGATGATGCAAACCGTGTTTTTAGTTTAGGAAATTCAAGACAAATAGCCAGTTGATCGCGAATAGCCGAGTTAGCAGTATACACACAACGCCGATTATTTCCCGAGAAAATTCCCGATCGTCGTTCGCGCGCGACTAACTCGATTAATAAAAATTCAGGCGTCCGATGGATGCGTTATCTGAAAGAGGGCTTTATTAGTATAGCGCCCGCCTCGTCTCTCTCGGACAAAAAGGAGCTTTTAATATTAAAAAATAATCCCTCTCTCTCCTTCTCTTTCACGGTGCGCATTGTTGTTTGCGAACGCGTGTGCGGGCTCGTCGAGCTGTCTCATCTGCCGCTGTCGACTTGCGCGCGCGCATCTTCGCATTATTATTAATATTTTTAATTAAAGCGACACAAAGCGCGCGCTTACCTACCACTGTTCTCATGCGTACGATTACCGTCTTCAAAAGCTCCGGCGAATTATTTTCCCCTGTTCTTTCTTTTTTATTTATTACGTCTGTGCTGCCTTGTTCAAGAGTCTACGTGTACCAGATTTCGAAGGTATACATACATACACAACGGAGTATAGACACAACACAGCGCCGGAATATTCTCATTGTTTGCTCTATTTTATTAAAAAGCTCGAACAAAGGATCAGGCGCCGACGGAATTTACAGGCGCGCGCGTTTTCCGATCGACTCTTCCCTACTGAGTTATACTTGTTGCCGGGAATGGAAAATCTACTATCCGGGAGCTTTTACGCCGCGGCGCTGAGCTTCGGCTTCAATTTCGAAAATCGGATCCACCGCTGACCGAGTTCTCTCATGCAGGTTATATTATATAATAAAGTAAAGCTCATTCCGCGCATAAAAGCACTCGCGAGCTTGCGTAATGAAGTTCTCTCTCTGTAAAATCCCGAACAAAAAGGGGTAATTTTAATAATTTTCCCACGCATCGACATTAATAGCCGATCTCTCGCCGCACGCGCGCTTCCGCGTGTCCATTAAGTCAAGCGTGTACATACGTTCATCGGCCGTAATGTAACCATGGGCGCAGAGGCGCGTCAAAAAAGTCTCATGCGCATAGATCGAGACGCAGAGTAGCGAGAGAGAGAGAGAGAGAGGGAAGAGGGGATTATATGACGGTGGACCGGCACGGATTATAATGAGGCGTGCGCGTGTACACATAGTCCCGGGGCTGGCCACAGGAGATAGCGCAGGCCCACTTAATTGGCTTCTGAACCGCAAGCCCTGCGCCTGCCGGGCGGCAGCCCGACGCTCTCGAGTCTTCTTATGGATTTGCAGCGCAGCAGCAGCAGTACAGCCACCTTGTTGCTACTGCTCCGCCGGCAGCGTATATTCCCAGAGCGCGAATTCGAGGCTCTGAGCCTAATCCAACTGTCGCTCCGCTCGGCTCTTATCCTCCTCCTCGTCGTTGTCGTCGTCGTCGTCGTCGTGTGTGATATTTGCTGCGATTTAACGCGTCGCGTGTATTATATGCAGAAGAGGCGCGCGATTAAAATTGTTCGATGTTACGTCGTTCCGCGCATTCGTCGGATATGGTACATGCATAGACTAGCGTATAATCAAATTCTCATCGCTACAACGCGTTCATTGCTCGGCTCATGCCAGCTGCCTGTTATAACCAGCGACACCTTGCATTCCGTAATTCGAAGGATCGTACATAAGTGCATCCTCGTTACCGCGGCTGATGTGCGATGCAAATGCGCACGAGATTACCTACACCGTATGAGCAAAGAATCGCGCATAAATACTTGCCGAGTAACGTCGATTTCATCATTTATTCCTCGAATTACGCTGCGTAAGTTACGTACTAGCGAGGTCCACTTTTTGCCGGCGCGCGGCGATTCTCTCTTTTCCGTTTCATTACCCAAGCGCAGTGCAATAAACTGCGTCAATGAAGCAAATTCTGCGCTTAAGTATCTCATCGATTTCGCGCTTTTTGTCAGCTGCCGGACTATAAATCTAGGGGGGAAAAAACGCCGAGCGGATCCTTCTCTCTCTCTCTCGGCAGAGCTACCGGCGTATAAGAATGCAAAGAGACGCATTCGGCGGGTTCGCGCGCGCGGCGGCTCTTCCCTTCGGGCGAACGTCCGTCAGGTTTCTTTGGGTCTCGAAGGAGCGGCAGAGTAAGAGCCCCAATTAATCGTCCGAAATCGGTGTTACGAGCGACTGAAATGGCTCGTCATATAATTCAGCTGGCTCCTCTCTCGACGCTACAGTGTATCGCGCGCGTTCCTTTGCTTGTTTTTTTCTTTCTTTCCAGACGGGCAGAAATTTATGTTTAGATTAATTTTGAATAAATGAATATTCAGTTATGAAAATTCACTCTCGATTTCCCGAGGAGGAGGAGGAGCAGCGAGCGGAAAATACACTCCCGTGAAAAAGCCGAGCTCCCAGAGAATCAAGTATCCAGATGATGCCGTTTGTTCAAGACAAAGTCAAAGTGGCCTCGAGAGACTCCTTCTCAAAACCTTGGAGAGCTGGAGATGCCGTTATGAGCAGCTGTTTTTGCACGACGGTTTCTTTGTATAAAATATTCCCGTCTAGAGGCAAAATCTAACTCTTATATTTGAACAGCGAATTTCCGGAAAAAGTTTACTCTCTCTCCCTGTTGTTCATGATTAATTAATCTTCTACGGCTGCTAGAAACTCTGACAAAAACACGCTGATGTACACGCGGGCGCCCTTGACTTGATTGCATCGCGGATTCAGCTCGTACAGCAATGCATTCATAGGTTCCCTCTCTCTCTCTCTCTCTCTCTCTCTCTCTCTCTCTCTCTCTCTCTCTCTCTCTCTCTCTCTCTCTCTCATTGTGCGAATGCAAAACACAGCTTACTATACAGTAAGCTGTTAGTTGGTGGCGCAACGTAAGCTCGTATCCGAAGCTTGAATTGGTCGAGTACTTCCCGTGCAACCAAGCTGATATCTCCTATTCTTTATAGATTACGTTTTTAAATCGTTTTTCTGGTACAACGGAACTGTTCAATTAAGCGACCCATTTGTTGGCCAATTCCCAGTGATTTTAGTGCCGAGCATTATTTAAGCAAATTAAAAGGGTCCGCTCGCTGCAGAGAAGCTAGTTGATGGCACTTTAAACATCCAAAGTTGAAAATCACCTTAGAATTTCCTAATGAAATTTTCACCATAAGAAAGTTAATTAACTTTCTTGTTAAAGTGATAATCACTCGACGAAAGAGGGTATGGGACCGGGGAATACCCAGAGGTGAGCGAGATTTTTTATCCTCCCAAACTGGAACTTGCTGAAAATTAGCCGCGCCGGAAAAAGTTTGAGATATAATAATGAAAGCTCGTAAGAACCGTGTCCCAGTATGCACCAGCTTGTTTGGTTTCCAAATACTCTACGCATATCTTTGCAGGTATACAAAAGAATGAAGCAGGTGCTCATCCTCGCGCGCGGAAAAAGCGCGAGTTTGACCCAGTGAGGAAGTGGGAACAAACCGAGGCCGCCGTTGCACAACTACCAGTACATCCCCGGCAATTCGAAATCCGTACGTGTGTATAAGCGACAAGTGTGCTATCAGTGTCCAGTATCTCTCACACGGAGCCGGTGCCCGCTCGTAATTCAGCCAGGAGTCCCGAGAGCAACTAATGTGGAAATTGATAGGATAGAGGGTCGCGAATATAGTCCCTCTCTCTCTCTCTCTCTCTCTCTCTCTCTCTCTCTCTCTCTCTCTCTCGCTCTCCTTCTGTGTCATAGATACCATATACGCGGGAACGATGCAGTCACGCGGACGTACGTGCCAGGCGAGAAACGTGCAAAGAGTTAATCCGATGCAAAAGACCAGTTTCAATTTGGCTGCTGGGCTGTATGGCACTCCCGGGACGGCCGCTTGTAACGGCTCTGCGGTTACGTGTCTCTTCGGCCCCGCAGCCCTTCTATTCTCGCTGCGCCACATTACAAACTGCCCGCTGTGTGTGTGTGTCCGCGTGTATGTGTGGGTGTGGAAGGATGGCGCCCCCGAGACCCGAAGCCGTTTCTACGGCAATCACAATATGCTGTACTGAAGGGGCCGCCGCCGGCCCTATAGTTGTCGCCCGTACTGGATTCTCCCCCAAAGCTGGTCCTGATTTTCTTGAGATTCGGAGAAAAATCTTCCTATTAGGATGTAAGGAAGAATTTAATTAGGTCCTATACCTAGAACGCCGTGCGCGCGCGCGCGCGCCATTCCCAAGAGTCCGCCGTCTGTTTATCAAAGAGGCCCGCGCACACGCGCGACTGTTTCATTCGAACTGAAATTTACTTAACTCGTTTGCAAGTTTGCGAGAGAGAGAGAGAGAGAGAGAGAGAGAGAGAGAGAGAGAGAGAGAGAGCGCGTATTCGGCGGAAATTAAAATTTAATCAAATCCCACGGCTTCCTAATGTTATTATAACTTTGCGGCAATTGGTGTCGGACTAGCGAGCGGGATCTATCTACTTTGTTCCTCCGTCTCACTCTCTCGCTCCTCTGAATATAGAGCAGCTCGAGCGCAGGCCGAAAAATTTCAATTATTTTATTCCGGGAATTCCGCCGCCGGAATAACTTTCCCCGCACCTATACTCGCGCTGCATCTACGCAAACAGCTGAACTTCGAACGAATTAACCCTACCGCACGAATTTGCATTTCTCGATTCCGTGTACCCTCGCGTATCCAAAATAGCCCTTTTTGCAACGCTCGAAACGCCTCGTAAGAATCTTTACCGGCGAAACGTAAAATCCTCCGTAAACTTTTTCCCCGCGCGAGCGTATACTGTACTCGACGTTCGATCTCGCGAAAATAATACGACCATCTCTATGGGTGGGGGTTTCTCGCGGTGCGCCTGGCGAAAAGGTAGATGAAAGGGTGGAATAGCTTGGAGGAGAGAAGTCAAATGCAGCGATGAATAAATCTCGCGGAGCTTTGTGTTACTAGTATTTCCCCACCGAAGAGATGGCGAGGGATCGAGTAAGCGAGAGAAAAAAGTAGTCTACAGCACGTGTACAAGAGGATTATAAAAATTTAGGAGATACATCGCGGAGTTTTTCCGTTTGTTTACGACGCCGCGCTCGAAGAAGAGCTCTGTTTTAGTGGCTTCTCTATATCACGAGAGTGTCGAGCGAGAACAGATAAGCGGGGCTGAAAAGCCCGCGAATAAAGGAAGTCAATGAATAAATGCAAAGCGACGTCCCTGTTTTGTTGTCGGGGAGATTTTCTTCCGCGCGTTCTATTTTTTTTCTCCTCTAGCCGCCGCGGCTTCTTCTTCCTCTTCTTCTTCTCTCTGCTTATATAGAAGTGGAAACAAGGAGGTGAGAGTCTGAGGAAGCAGACACTGGATTATGGATTTCGCTTTGTGCGCCGGCGGACTTTATGGCGAATTAAAAAGTGAAGGGAATTTTCTAGGGATTTAACAATTTACTAGCGCTTAAGCTTGTACGCCGAAGAAGAAAGGCGTTGAGAGATAAAGACAATTTTATTGTTGCCCGTGGCTTAGAATATTTTTCCTGCCGCTGGATGTCTAATTAGCGAGTTATTCGATAAATCCGAGAAATTTCGTAAATCCGCCGTGGAAAGCTGAAAACAAAATAAAAGCGTCTCTTAATTATTATTCCTTGGCTCTGCCGATCGAAAAGAAAAGCATTGAATACTCGAGTGACCTTGTCGTCGGAACAATGCATATTTGAGGCAGGAAAAATCCCTGTTTCATTCACCTCTTGTAAGTCAGTAGTTACACGAGGCTAATTCTGCCTTTGCATTCCTTTATTCGTTAAAGTTTTTCCGTCTTCGTTTACCAAATATAAGCAAAGGCATCTCCTTGACTTGCATTCTTTGACTAAGAGTGTATTGTTCCTGATGATTCTCAGCTAAAAGAAAGAGATGGTGCGGTATGATTTATTCACTTTTGATCATCTGGAACAACACATTATCAATATAATAATAAACTCATGCAGTTATAGTACGAGTGGCCCAAACGGGTACCGCAGGCTGATTTAGTTATGAAAGGTAAACTTATATTACATTCTGAGCGCAGATTAAGGTGAGGGAGATGAGAAAGTGCATGTGCGCCACCTGTCTTTTCTAGCCAGAGATAAGAGGGCTGTCTAGTTCAAAACTGATTTGTTTTCGGCTTATACCACAGCCTGGCGCTACTACGACTGATTTTGTATGCCATTAGTAGATTATCATTGTTCACCTATAATTGCATCGGAAAATAAATATTTTTGCAGACACGCGTAATTTTTCCACTTAATCCTCACAAAATTACCAATATTGCTCGCGTAAGCTCTTCAATGCCGCACAGCAATTGAAGCTGAAACGAATTTCCGTCTTTCACCAGTATTACAATGCGACAAATCAGCATGACTGGGCCACTGCTTGATTGTGATTCTCTTCGTCTTCTTCTTCTTCTTCGTCTTCTTCTTCTTCTTCGTCTTCTTCTCGTGTCCTCGAATCTCCCAGCAGCAGCAGAAGCAAACTCGCGCGTGCGCGGCTTGTCTTTTCAAAGAAATACAAAACCGTTCAAGGACTGCTCTTCGCCGGGTAATTAGAATTGCGTTAATGCCTTTTCTCCGATGCCCGCGACTGAGCGAGCGCGCGCTTCAACCTAATAAAATTGCTCCTCGGTATGCGCCGGGATTCGAGGAATATCCTTTGGCGTTAATGTGTATATATGTGCCTCTCGCGAGAACCTCTGAATAAACCGACGACGACGACGAGGACGAGGTTCGAGCTTTCTCCCTGTTCTTATTGCATTCTGACTCTTTGAAGCGAGATGAAAGGAACGAGTCCTTATTGTACTCTGCGCTTATGACGTATCCTCGCAGCGGTATACACTCGACGAGCGCTTTTTTCATGCTCCGATTGTGGCGTGTCGCCTCAGTCTTCCCCTTTTTTATATCGAATGCGACTAAAAATTTCGTCTTTCATTTCTCTGTTTCAGGTACGTAAGTCCACCACATACGCAGTATGCAGCGCGCGATTAAGCCCAGTCCCAGTTGCCGTGAGTATACCAGCTCGAAACGCGCGTTAAATCGCCCGAAACGCGAACCAGCCCCTTCCGTCATCGCGCGCGAACGCTGGAAAGCGTATAGAAGCAAAGCAGCTCTGCACACAAGCCAGCGGAAAATAATATTAATAATCCGATTTCCCCCTCGCGTCGTCTCTCGACGGCTTTTTATCATCGCGCGCGCGGCTCTCGGAGCTTGCAAGCGCGCGCGGGCAGTAAATTTGTTATGTAAGCACGCCGGGCTGCACATGCCGAGCATCACACCGTAAATTCGCGGAAGAGGTTTACTGACCCCTTGCGCGGCGGCACCCTTTGGCATCTACTCCCGAGCGAAGACTCTGCCCCCGGAACGAACTATGGGGAAGTCCGGCCAACAACAACGCCGAGACACACCGGCTGCAGCGCGGAGGAAGGGACGCGCAGTTTTGCCGCCGACGCAATTTCCGCCGAGAGGACCTAGCTGCTGATATATATATATATATACACACATATATAACCGGCATGGTCTCGAGTTTCGCTGGTTCACGGCTTCTCGGCCAATGGCTACACAGCGTCAAGCTAGTCCACCATGTGTATATGGAAGAAACGCGAGGAATTGTTACCGTTCGAGTAATTCAAATAGTCTTCTCTCTTCCGTTTTCCCTCGTCTACTCTTTATTCCCCAAATGGAATGTAACGTCGCTGGAATAGCGAAACTTTTAGAATCAACGGCGGCGTATACACGGGGAGCCTATCCACTCGGGTAATCCAGCTCTGATCGCCAGCCATTTGTTTTCACATTATTTCCTCGCACGCGCGCGCCTCGATTCTCCATTTTGCTGCGCCAAGGCTTTTTTTCCCTATCCGCTTGTATACACAAGGATCAGAGCGAGAGTCTGACGGGGATAACAACGCATCTCGTGCGTGTAATGAGAATACGAGAGGAGAAAAAGCTGTCACGGCTTTTGTCGTCGTCGTGCTCTCTTTTTCGCCGCGAGTGTATCTATATGTATACGCGAAATAACTTTCAAGCGCGCAATCGATCACTGCCACCTTATGTATAGGCGGCTATACAGCGCATTCGGCGCTGAAATCGAGAGTAGTGCTTTAAAGCTCGCGGTCAACAGCGTCGGGCACTCGACACTCCCTCTCTCTCCGCCACCGCTGCGCCGGAGATTCGAGGGCTAAAAGGAGCCGATTTTTGCGCCCGCGCACATACACACACTCTAATGCGTTTCTGTATGGCTCCATTGAGTGACAGCCGAGCTAATGGACCTTCCGGACGCCTCCATCCATACCTCGAGCCATCTTTTTCTCGGAAAAGCGCATTTCTCATTAAAAAGGAAAAATAATAAAACAAAAGATTGTTGCTCTATCTTGCGTGTACGAGTCCGCGCGTTATCTGTCCGGGATTCGTTTTATAAGGGCGTCTCACTTGTCATTGAAATCCGAGAGCTTCGCGCTCGAGGAAGAAAAGTTAAGCGATGTTGCAGAGAGATGAAGAGAGCAAGAGATAGGGAGCGCGTGCGGGTGTAATGGGAAAGGGAGCCGAGCGAGAGAGTGACAGAAGAGTAGCGCATTTCCGTCGTGAGCGCGAAGCTGCGGAGCGAGATGGTATAAAGCTTGACGCGAGTGTATGATTTCCGGTTGCACGAGCGACGGCGGCGGCGGCGGCGGCGAAATGGAAAAAAGTAATTTCGCGTCAGTCGAGCAAGCCTATAAACTCGGATATCTCTATTGTTCTCGTTCTCGCGCTCGCTCTTGCTCTGAAAGATAGAAATTTTCTCTACAAAGTGTGTAGCTTGTTTTGATTTTTGAATCAAACGAGCAAGATGCTCTTCTTTCTCGCCGCTTCAGAAACAGATCCAATTCTTTTTTATATTTCGAGTAGAATGTTATGCGTCTACGGTATAACGAATAAAGTGCGATGTGCGCTTTGACCAGTTTTCATCTCAACATCTCGCGATATGAAAGAGGAAGCCTATTTCCGTTCATCTCGCCTGTCATCGTCATTTTTCCACTTTATACATAGAGGAGCTCGTGAAAATCATTTCACGCGGATTTTCAGCACCTCGTCGTTGAAAAAATGCCTGATATAGAACGAAAGCGCCTCGGGCGCGTGCTAAAGTAAACTTTTATTCATCGGGCTTATCTCGCTCGCAAATATATTTACACGCGCGACTTCCTCGTTGCTTTTTCTACAAACTCTCAGTCGCTGTGAGTACCGCGTAAAAATCGAACTTTCATATTCTAATGCATCGTTCTACATGTTTTTCGGCCTCAGTGTGTCGAATCTAATACTCTCAACGACTTTCGCGCGAATTCCTGCGGCTCTAATTAAAAGAAAGCGACTGCTCCGCGTGATTGATTTATCGAGAAACCGCGTGCGATGTGTGTGCGCGACTACACACGCGTAAATTATGGGAGCAGGATAAACCGTGTGGTGGGGCGAGAGGGGTAGGTTGCTCGCGCGCGAATGGAAAAGTACTCGCGCTATGTGCTGGTGGGGGTGTCGTCGTGACGAGCTATAGGGTGGCGGAGAAGAAGAGAGCGAGAGAACGGCTCTATACTGACAGACAGTGACGGGCGGCGGCGTTTTATCCGCAACACGGTTCTGCGCTTACCGCAGCCAGGCGTTTACCATCGTCGCCGCGCGGCTCCGATCCGATCTGATCCTACTACTGATCCGATCCGGTATTCTTCTTCCAGCGAGTCGAGCCTCTTTATCCCTCTTACGCTCTCTCGCTCGCTCGCTGCTTCCTCTATCTTTCTCCCGACGATTTTTCCCCTCTCGATCCAGCTGCCGTAGGTGCGCGCGCTATCTATCAGTCGCGACAGTGGCGGTATAGTCGAGCTTTCCGCGTAAAATTGTGTAACGCTCGCGAGTTTGCAGGAAAATTTCCTGGCCAGACGCGTTCATTACCGGCACCTTCTCTCGTCTGCCCAGCAGACTAATCTCGAGTATCTTTAATTAAGTAGCCCCTCCGCGCGCTCTCTATGCAGCCTAGCTAGACTCGGAAAAAAAGAAGTCGGCGTCGCATATCGTGTATTATATACCTATACTAGGAATGATCCTCTCTCGTGTTTGTCTGCAGCAGAGAGATGTCTTCGTTACCAGCCTTATGCAAAAGCTTATTACGACGCGCGCGCGCGTTTCACGCTCTCGCGCCTTCGGTTAATGAATTGTGTACCGTGTCCCTTCTTCCCTCCCGCTGAAAAAAAGCGGAGAAGAGCTCGAAATCCGTCGAGTCACACTGCAACGAAGAAGGAAATCGCGCTCGTTCTTTCGCAGTCGCGTCTACCTACCCCCACGAGCATTCGCGTGCAAAGTCTGCCCTTTCTCTCTCTCTCTCTCTCTCTCTCTCTCTCTCTCTCTCTCTCTCCGAAAGCCATCTAACAACTCCCAATCTCTCTCTCTGCCTCTCTCTCTCTCTCTCTCTCTCTCTCTCTCTCTCTCTCTCGTTCCAGGGCAAACAATATTCCTTCCGTGTAAACAGCTTGATAACGAGATATATAGCGCTCGAGGGGGAGCGAAAGCCTGTTAGGCGAGGACGAGTAGGCGACAAGAAGCGGAAAGAGTAACATAGAGGCGGATGTAAATTGCTATTTCGAAGAAAGGAGAGAGAGAGAGGGGGGGGGGATAGGGAGCAATCTGTAAGATGGCCAGAGATCGAGTTATGACAATTATTGCCGAGAAGCTTATTCAGTGGAAAATACATCGTATTTCATCTTCTTTTATATTTCTTTTATCGACAGTCTGCCTGAATTAATTTTCCGTCAGCCTACTTGCTTTAGCCAAGCGCTGCAACGTCAAAGCTTCGTTTGACAAAAGCCGCGCGCATAACCGAATCAAGCCATTAAATAGTTTGACAGTCAAGCTTGTTTTGCACTCGACGATGGTACACCGTCGCGCTCGACTTGCTTTTACCTGCGTACAGAGCGATCTTTTTGCGTTCTCCTGGTTTCTCTTGCGCACGACGGCGCTGCACACAAGGAAAAATCAAATTTTCAAAGTACGCGACACAGAAGGCACTTAACCGAATTCTCTCTCTCTCTCTCTCTCTCTCTCTCTCTCTCTCTCTCTCTCTCTCTCTCTCTCTAACGGCGTTTGAATAGAGAGAGCCAGGTCAGCGTTTCGCAAAATCGCGTTATATTTTCCGGAAAAATACAACGTACAACATCGGCATACAAAGTCAAACTAGTTCTGCGACAATAATGACCTACGCGCGTCGCAAGCATATAAGTGTAGCTACATGCCGGCCGATCAAAAGCCCGCAGTCACCGCATGAGAAAGCGCGATTCGCGTTCGTATGCACACAATGGCGAGCGAGTGTATGCATAAAGGCGGCAAATGACACACTGTGCTCTGCGGCTGACGTTGACGTTGTTGTTGTCGTTGTTGCTGCTGGGTCGGGGCGTCCACACTTGCGCGCGCATTGAAACTTGCTCCGGGTCGAAAAAAAGCAAAACACAATCGATTCGAGGGCGGACGCGGTATACAATCGCGAGCCGCGTGTAGGTAGCACCTGCCTTTTGCATGATTATGCGAAATTCAATTATGTCGGGGAAGAGGTTGGAGCGGGTGAGAGAGAAGCGGTAACGAGAGCGTAGTTCGGCGGCGAGAAGCTTTAATGGCGCGATTGACCGATCGACGAGCTGCTGCTGTTGCTGCCAATGCGATTGTCCTTTGAAATTTGGCAGCTCCAGCGCTGCGGGGAGCCTTTTCCACATCAAGAGAGTCTCTAATTTGCGTGCGGAAATTATGTGTTGCCGCGCGAGCCCGGCTATAGCCCGGTTGATTGAAATTTAAAATTTTGTAATCGCCCCAAACTTTCGAGAGCTGTACTGCTGTACCGTTGATGCTGCTGTTGTTAGCTTTTGTTATTAAAAATTTAATAATCGCACCGAGTGGGTTTGATGGCTCGTGCGTAATGCAAATCCGACTCTGTCGTTCTTATTTTTATCATCGGAACAAAAAACGCTAGCGAAAGGTATTGCCGCGTGCATTTATAAACTTTACGGGTATTTCATAAAAAAAAGAGAGTTTTCATCGACGCGCCACGTTATGTCGGACAAACGTGCGCGTATAAAGCGATTTCACAGGCACGCGCTCAAGCCGCATAAATCAAAATTTGCGAAACCTCGCGTAATTCGCTGGAACAATGCGTTTTCGAGGCCCAAGCGGAGAGAGAGCTTGTCCGGCAATAAAAAATGAAAATAAAAAATAATGCTTTAAAACGCGGAAGAGTGTACGCTCGCACGCTCGAATTGATTGACGTGTTTTATCATTGCGTTTTCCATGAATTCAGTCGTCCGATCATTTATAGAACCCGTATCACGCGTGTGGTGGTATTGAAGTATTGTTGCCTATAACAAGAGGTAAATAATAGCGCGGATATTCGTCGTTTACGATTTTAGCCGACGTTATTAGGCAAACGAAATGCTGTAATTGGTGATTAAAGTGGATGGGATGAATCTTTTCATTACTATTCGTAGAATCTGCTTAAATGGAAATTCGCCGATATTGGAGAAAGAACGTGGACTATATGCGAAATCGCTGCGCGGCGGGGGAGATTTGCACAAACTGCGCGAGCAAAACTTTTGCAGCAGCGAACCGACTAATGGCCTGGAATGGTTGGTTAAGCATTTAATATTAGCTCATGTGTGTGAGAGAGAGAGAGAGAGAGAGAGAGAGAGAGAGCCAACTACGCGGTTATATAGTTCTCAGTGCGGTCGGCGATAGGCGGTATAATGCTGGACGGTTTGTTAATAGAGACGAGTGATTATAGCGTCTAACGACAAAAGTTTAATGAATAATCCTTTCAATATTCATCGGTATCTGCGTGTACTTATATTTTAAAAACTCTAGCCGTTGTAGTGTATTTCTGAGTTTATTATCGACTCGTATCGCGGAACGGAAACGACGCGTTCGTCAATAACAATAACAATTTAACGTATAACTTTGTATAGCGCGGTTTTACGATGCACTCAATAAATAGCTTACAAATATACACGACGCTAATCTGTATTCATAACAATCTCGCATCAGCTCGCATTCAATTTGCGTCGTATACCTCTCGCATGCTTTATTGAATAATCATATTCTCTAACAAAATCACAAAGTAATAACTAATTGCAGAAACGTTACTCACATAATGGATATACTGCGCGAAATCAATCGAATCTCGCATGCAAAATCAAGCCAATTCATTTACGACCGCATTAATATAGTGATATTTTACTTGACACCCCGGGCTTTTGACGTATGCAAATGACGACGTCAAGCATTGGTATGCAGATACGAATTTTCGGAAACTAGATATACCATTCACTACGGACGGGTCTTTGTTTAGCGCGCGAAATTTAAAACGAGGCCGCGGGATATTACCATTCGATGATGTAAATCACACAACGATGCGTCCCACCTTATCCCGATTTATCGATATCCACAAATAATCTTCCATCTTGTCTTGAGAGAGTAAATGAAGCGGTCGCGGCGTACATACACCTTCGTAGCGCGGCGGCGATGGATCGCGCGATAACGAGCAGGAGCAGCGGCGGTGGACTAGGCGCAACCGATTAACGACTCGCTAAAATACGAGGAAAGTTTAAATCCGACCCGCCCTTCGTTAGCAAACGTAATTAATTAAACGCGGGCGAGCGTTGCCTCCCATGACTTATTCCGTTTGCGCATCGTCCGCAAAGCGACTAGTTATAGCCGTCCTCTTCTCTTTCTCTCTTCCGCGAGAAAAAATCGCGATAGCAAATCAAAACTATAGCCCGATACTGCTGTGCTCCGCTTCGCAAACAGAGAATGAGAAAGAAATAAGGAGTCGTTCCGGGCCATTTCGGATGGAGACAAATGCCCCGTTGAAATATGTAAGAGGCTAGGCTGCAGCATCTCGCTAATGCCGCGCTTATACGTGAGTTGCTGCGCAGTTCGCCTAATGCGCAGCTGTGGGAGCACGCGGAAAAAAGACTCGACAAATCGCGGGCTATTTCGTATCGTATACGCGAATGAACGCGAAAAGGTCCGCCCTGTCGTTTAGCGGCTTGCTTCGAAAGATACTCTCTCGGCCGCTATTTCGTATTCCGGAATAGAATGGTGCGCGCGTCTCCTATCCGCAAAAATAAGCGCGATTAAATAAGCGACGAGGGCAGCTTCAAATTTATTGTATAATTTGCGGGGAATACATCGACGTAGCCGCGGTGAAAAAAAGTAACTGGGGCGCTCGAAATCCAATAGCCTAAGATATAGGACCGGCAGCAATTGCTTTGAACTTTATTTCCTGGCCATGAGACCGCGACTAAACAGATTTCAAGGGGAGAGAGAATTCGCGAACTAGTTGGCGAGCGCAGCTCTAGCTCTCTCTCTCTCTCTCTCTCTCTCTCTCACTCTCTCTCTCTCTCTCTCTCTCTCTCTCTCTCTCTCTCTGTCTCTCTCGCCGCTCTGCGGTTGTTATATATGTATCGAGCGCAATAACTCGTGAATCGGAATCGAAATTCCTCCCGTGGGGCAACACCGGAGGCGCGTAGAGAGAGATCCGCGCGTGTATACGCGTAGTCCAGAATTTATGGTTATACATAGAAAAGCGCGTTTCCACGTTGCGCTACTGCAGTGGAACGAAAGTAGGCGGGCGAAAGTTTTTCATCTCGGCTGATTTTAATTTTTGGCAGCGTGTAATGGATTTCGTCAAGGCCAATTTTACGGTATACGACGGAGTCGTCCATCACAATGAAGTCAGCGCATCCTTTGATAAGACGTTGCGGGCAAGAGTGGGGGGACAAAAACTTCGCTGCTGAAGATGAGGCGCTCTTCAATCACCAAATGCGCGCACGCCTTCCGACAACCCGCTGCTCCGAAAATCTCTCCCCGTGCATGATAAACGATGTCCGAGCGCGTTTTCTCTCTCTTTCTCTCGTGGCCCCCTTTCGGTTTTTTACAGTTTTTAATTTTTGCCTCCACATATCTTCATCATAAATCCTCTGTAATGCACCCACCTGTTTCGAAACTTCAAACGCGAATAAGTACCTCTTGGTGTGCTTCACCGTGAGGAAAATTTAAAAACTCATTCCGCAGCCGAGTACTGCGCAGAGCGAAGCTCAAATTACAGCTCCTGCTAATCGATGTCATTTATAACGTCATTAAGCCTCGGTATCTCTCTAGCTATCCATATAGACTCGCGAGCGCGCGAATTACACGCTCTCTCTTTCCTCCCGAGTCAATATTTGCCTTTGCAAGACGTATGATAGCTATCACACGCGAAAAACCAAAATGATTCGAGAGCTGCGCCGTTAATTGCACGGCTCTCGATCTATAAGACTGATTCGACACTGAGCGCGAGTAGGCTGGTCCCGATTCTCTCTCTCCCGGTCTCTCAAAGGGTGTATAAAAAATGACCTCCCGCTCGGGAGTTAATCTTCCGCGAGCGTAAGAACGCACGGGACTCCTCGGCGATGATTGCTATTTCTCTGGGCTGAACGTAGTAGCTCATACTCTTATCACACACTGGGCAACAAGAACGACGAGAACGGCCTGTATACCGCTCCTTTATCTGCGCAGAGATACAAAGCGCGCACATCGCGTGCGAAAGTTCGCCTCCGGTGCAGAAAGAGCGTGTGGCAGAGCTTGGGGGCGCGTCTTTCGTCGGTCCAATTTATATCGAAACACAGGATAAATGAGCGCGCTCGAGGCTCGCACGGGGGCGCGAGTCGTCCTCGTAGTCGTTGAGAGAGAGAGAGAGAGAGAGAGAGAGAGAGAGAGAGAGAGAGAGAGAGAGAGAGAGAGAGTTTTTAGCCGGGCAGTGACAGATACGACGCGTCAGCGGCGATCGATTCACCGGCTGAATAAAATATGTGCCCGCGAAGCCCGGGCGTAATTACAACGGCGGAGAGAGAGAGGCAGAGTCGAAGAAAAATGCAGCTCGCTATTAACCGTAGGGTTAACAGCAGCGCTGATGCGGACGAGAGCTGAGGTATTCGAGAGAGAAAGAGAGAACGGCCCGTGTGTCTTTTGCTCGACTGTGCGAGAGAGCAGCTCGCACACAGGCCTGTAAGGAAGAAAAGTGGAGCATCGGGATAAGCGTATACGGCTACTCTCCGCGCGCGCTTGTAACGGAGATGCATGTGTGGGAACGGAAAGAAATGAGAGAGCTGCAGCTTTTCTCCCCCTCTCTCTCCGCCATCTATTTATTTATCTGAGACGCGCTGTATGGTGAAAATAATCATCCAGAAAGCTCTCTCTGGTGCGCGGGGTAATATATACATAAGTGAAAGATCGCGCCGTCAGTCAGTCAAGATAGCAAAGTAGGTGAGAATCAGCGCTGCTCGACGTGCGCAAGCTCTGCCCGCCACCCCCCGCTGCTATGCAAGTTCAGCATCAGCCGCGACGACGAGCTTCCGGCTGTTTGCATGGCTCGAATCCACTCGTACGTGCACACGGCACTGGCCAAGTGGAGCACACGCGAAAAGCCTCGTCGATTCCTCGTGCGCCTGCACTGCTCTACTGCTGCGAGTAGTTCTGAAGAGGACTCGCTCTCTCTCTCTCTCTCTCTCTCTCTCTCTCTCTCTCTCTCTCTCTCTCTCTCTCTCTCTCTCTCTGTGTGTGGTGAGAGAGTGAGAGAGAAGCTTCGGAACACGCGAGGAGCTTTGTGTGTGACGTATGCGGCTAATCGCTGACTTGAATTAATTCGGTGACTGCAAGTGCTCTGCACCGCGGACGTGCATCGCGATAACTCGTCTCTGTGCAGCATACGTCGTGTGCCGCGCCGAGATGCACTCCTCGCTGGGCCCGCCAGCCCGCGATGATACGTTTCCGCGATTGCAGCCACTTGAGGAATGGAGAAAAATTGCCCTCGCTCTCTCGGCTAATGAAATGCGCTCGATGTTTAACTGGGCCGAGCTTTTGGAAAAGTCCTTTGGGTGCATGGCAATGTTTTCTCCTCTTCCTCGGACTCGTGATACAGATCTCGAGTTAATCGATCGGAAAAAGTTACTAACCAGTGCTTTTCCGATCGTTCGCGGAAGCGCCATTTTCCGAGAGCGGCCTTCGCCGCATAAGGATATCGCTATTATCGTACTAACGTCGATTACCGCTTGCTTGCGCGGGGAATCGCGGAAATAGGACCTTAACGGGCCGTACGTGGCTATTTTCCCGGCTAACTCTCGGAATTCCATTAAACGGCAAATGTAGCCCGCGCTCGCGCGCTCTCTCTCTCTCTCTCTCTCTCTCTCCCTCTCTCTCTCTCTCTCTCTCTCCCTCTCTCTCTCTCTCTCTCTCTCTCTCGCGGCATTAAGCCACGCAGAGCTTTTCAAGTCGTCGTCGGGGCCGCACTTATATTTCATTAAATATAACGCTCTAGCGCATTACGCCTTTTTCTCATATATCCCCCGGCCCATTTGACCTACACTTTCAATCTAAAAGCCGTAATTTAATAAATCACTTTCGAGCCGGGAGTAAACGCTCTTTAAATTTCATCCGTTTAATTCGAGCGCGATATTATAGAAAGCTATATACACCCGTATCCGTTACACAAATCTCGTTATAATCTCGAGAAAAAAATCTTGATTTTTCACGAGTACTACGCGAGAGAGGGAGAGAGAGAGAACTCGACCTCGATTTTCAGCGCATCAACTGCCTGCAGCGTCAGCAGCAGCGCGAATTCGAAAGTAGCGTCAGCAGCCGCACTCACGAGACGCACGATGCAGAATGCAGAGGTGAGGACGGTGTTTCATGCCGCGGCGCAGCTGTCTCCCCCACCAGATCGGCTCTGCGCGCACGAGATGCACTTGCAGTTCGCTGCATCGGGAGCTGCTGCCGCCTGACGGCAACGCTCACAAGCTCGAATTATTGATGCGACTTTTTTTCGCTCGACGCCCTGCCACCGCATGCGACGAGTTTTTATACCGTTTCTGTGGCTTCGCAAGAGGGTTGCTTTTTTTCGCCCGCGTGCGCGGTTTTGGATGAATGTTTTATTTCAGTTCTTTTAACGAGATAGTGTCGAACTGGTTTGGAAATTATTCAGTCTTATAGGACGCGCGTGTTGTTTCCATTGTCTGACCGCAAGGGCCGCGATTATGCATGCGCAAAGAAGCGGCGTTAAATCTCACTTACGCAACGACCCGATAAAACAGTCGTACAGCCTTTCTAATGAAATTAAGTAAAACTATACACCGCATCCCGCGACCCTCGGCCATTCCGCAATTAATATTTTCCGCATACAATGGACCCTCGCGCGCGATAATCCTTATCTTGGGCGAACGTCAAAAGACACAAGGTCACGTATGCGAGCTTATCATGCGCACACCTCCTACACTGCTATATAGATCAGCCCCTGAATATATCAGGGCTGAATTACTCGAAATTACCATATCAATTATCGGCGGCGGCCTAAGCGTTGCCATAATAAATTCGCGTGCAATATCTCTCCCAAGGAGAGAGAGGGAGAGAGAGAGGCGATCGAGGGCTGGGACGATCAGCCGTGTATCACACGCGAACTATGCTTGCGCTTGCGCTAACTGACTAACAGCCTGCGATAACAGAGCAGCGGCAGCAGCGTCTCGGACGTCGCCCTTATACTCCATTGTATTAATGTACCAACGGCTCGGCAAACACGCACATTGATCCATTGTGTCGTCGTCCTCGTCGACGACGTAGTCGTACAGGACCGAGGCACACACCTTATCCTAAGACTCCTGCGGATGACATTTCTCTGGTATTGACTGGTACTCGCGCAGCTGATCCCGACGCGTTTCACGGAAAGGACAAAAATTATCTCATGTATACGCAGGCCGACGGTATATATTGTTCGTTACGCGAGAGTCGGTGTAATATATAGTACAGACCTGTACTCGGGGAATTACGCGCGTATATCGGTGGGAAGCAGTTGCTCCCGGCAGTAGTACACAGCGGAACGCTCGCATAATCTTATCGGGCGCATAATTGCTGGAAACGCGAAAATCTAATCCCTTTTCAGAATCCAACAACGGAGCGCCAGCTACTTACTACGAATAGCCGATTAAACAGTATTACTGCGCCGGGAGAGAGAGAGAGAGAGAGAGAGAGAGAGAGAGAGAGAGAGAGAGAGAGAGAGATGTCGAAGGTTTATCTCGCTGTTGCTGCCGCTGCAGAAGCTTCGGTTCGAGTTATTAGCGTCGCTCTCTCTCTCTCTCTCTCTCTCTCTCTCTCTCTCTCTCTCTCTCTCTCTCTCTCCCTCTGGCGCGAAGAAGATGTTTAACGAAGCGCGAGCGCGGAGATAGAGATTCTGCACTTTGCTTTGAGAGGGAAATGTGCATTGTGCAGCTCGCGGATCAGCTGTTTTCATCGAGTTCCCTTGTCTCTCGAAATGCGCGCAATTCAATTCTTTCCTGTACATCTTTCTCTGCATTCTCCCCGTAAGCATTTAGCAACTAAAATCATTACGATTTTGCGTTTGTCCGAAGAATATGAAAGGTTTTCTTTTTCCTATGCTTTTCTGCTCTATTCCAGTCAATATAACACGCCGACTGCTCTATTTAGTTCTGATTGTCGCTCTTCGTATACCACTCGGTTACGCCAGCGAGAGCCACTTACAGGACACAAAAGTGCCGTTATCCTGTCGATACCCATCCGCCATAAAATATCTCATCAATTATTCTCCCCCCTGTATACTGTCTCGGTCTCAGCGACCGCATTAATACCGTCTGTACGTCTCCCTTGATTCCCGTCTCATCCCTGGAAGCAAAATAATACAAGATAGATACGCGCGCGAAGCCTCGACCGCGCGCAGCCAAATCTGGTGTATAATGCAGGGGCCCAGAGAGAGAGAGGGGGAAGCATTAGCGCGATTGATCCGCGCGTTGTCGTTCGCACCTTCATTTTTTATCGGCTGCGTCATTTGACCGCTACTGCGCCAGACGACAGTAACGAGCTCTATAAGTCACGAGGGTCTGCCGACTGCCACCACGGGCTACACTTTATTCGAAGAATCGCCCGAGAGCTATTTACTGGCAGTCGATACACGTCTATTTTGATTATCCGCCGGTGTGTTTCTATAAACAATGCTTTTTCGCCCTTCCACGTGCGGAGAATATCCATCTCCCTTCCGGAAAATGTAAAGCGCGAAAGGGAAAAAAGCTCGCGAGCAAGAAGATAGGAAAGAGGCTGGATTGAGCTGCAAAAACAAGCGCGCTAAGCGAAGCTAAGAGGTCGAGTAAAAGGGGTCGAGCCAGGGGAGGAGAGAGAGAGAGAGAGAGAGAGAGAGAGAGAGAGAGAGAGAGAGCAGCATAGCCCGGAACAGTAAGTCTAAAACTCGGCGGCTGACAGCTTAGTCAGTGACAGGCTGGCGAACGTATTAATAATAAATGCAAACGCCTAACATCAATTCCAGGCTACCGCCGTCGCTTCCACCCTAAAGCCCGACCGCCCACACTGCAGCAGCAGCAGCCCGCGCCCATAGCTGGCAGACTGTGAATTCTCTCCCTCTTCTCTCGTCGGATAGAGCGAGAGAGAGAGAGCCCTTTACTGCAGCTTCTCATCCGCTCGTTTTACTTCGCGCGCACGCTCCGCCAGCCAGCCAGAGAGATGAAATCGACGGAGACCAGCTGCAACTTGTCCTGGTCTGTAATCATCAGTCTAAATTTCCTACGGTGTATAGAATTATGTTTCTAAAAACATACTCTGCACTACGTCCATCCCCGCGATTAAAAAGAGTATAAGGACCGAAGTTGGTACGCGCGCGATTCGAGGAAGTCCATTATACGTATCAGGACATTGGACATTCGAGGCGAGCTTATACGTGTGCTGCACGCGCGATCGGCTATCGTCGATAAAGTCAATCGGCAGGCCGAGGAGCAGTAGTATCGTGCGCGAGCGCGAGCGTAAACTTAAGGACCCGGCGATGTAACGCCGCAAGTCAGGCTCGCACACAATCGTTCTCCCTCGCAACAAGGTGCAGCACGTTGTCTCTGCTGCCACAGCGCCGCTGCTGGCCGGACTGGCTAATGCGAAAGCGCGTGTACTGCTGCATGTTAATTACCGACAATTACAGTGCCTTAATCACCCCCTCTTTGTGTGTGTGTGTGTGTGTGTTGTCGCTGCTGTTAGTGTGTATGTGTTATTCCTGGGAGTGAGAGCTTGCAGTCAGGTGTTTTTACTCGCCTCTGCGTTACACGCACTCGATCGGCGCAAGAAATGAGATTGTTTTGTAGAATCAATCGAGAGAAAAAGAAATTATTTTCGTCCACCCGCGACGTCGAACAGAATTTTATTTAATTAAACCCGATATGATCGAAGAGAGAGGGAGTGTACTTTATTGACGGTGCCCAGTGTGTGACCCAGCGCTCGACAAGCTTAATCGCCTATGTGCTAAAGTGCATTAAGAGACTCCGAGAGCAGAGGGAAAAACGCATAGCCAGAGAGAGAGAGAGAGAGAGAGAGAGAGAGAGAGATAGAGAGAGAGAGAGAGAGAGAGAGAGAGAGAGCAAGAGAAAGACACACATACACAAGCGCGTGTGACCTTGAGGATGCGTCGACAGAGAGCCATAACTCGTTATGTATATGAAACAAGGGGGGTAACCGCTCCGGTTGTAAGCAACGCGCGTCACGTATTACAGGTTGTCCACCATTAAACGCTTCACGCAGCTGTATAACGCACACATACACACGCGCGTGTCTCTGTGTGTGTACGCGTTGCTTCCTTATCGGCGGGTTATTTGAATAAACGCGAGAGGAATAAAGGACTGTCGTCGTTGTGCTCGTGTGTGTGTGTGTGTGTGTGTGTATATATGTTGGGCTACTATTCAATTATAATCGGATGCCCGTCAATCCACGGCTGTTATCGCGCAACACTCGGACTCTCAACGCGTCATACTTCTGACGCGTTCGTTATGTGTGGAGACGGAATATTTGATTATCTCGGCTTTTGGTTGGCTGTTTTTTTTCGGTGGTGTCAAGCGATGAAACGTATTGTACGAAAGTTGCTGCGATTGATAAACACATATGTTCCATTGTGCGGGTGTCCAGACGACACTGTTTCATTCGTGTGAAAATGCACCAATATTAAATATTAATATAAAAATAGATTCTAACCTTCTTTGGCCACAACATTAACCGACGCAACAACGACAAAAAGAAGCACAAGACCTCGGCCTATATAAATTCCGCGCACCGGCTCTCGTCCTTCGAATCAAACAGGACGGAATAAATAACCAGAGCTGCGTATAGCTCAGGCCATAGGCGCTCGATACGGTTTCATTAAGGCGGTTATCACTTGCGCTCGCGCACCACCCCGTATGAGCCTCGCGCGACCATATCGAACCGATATCTCAAGACTCGAGTACCAAAACGTGTTTCTCGCCGAATAAAAGGCCTCGTCGCTGCACCGCACTGCACTGCACACACATACGATAGCGATAAAAATAACGAATGTTATTGCTAACCGCTAACGAGTTAAAGCACCACCAGCACCATATACACCGCGTGGGTATACTCCTGCGCGCACGGCCACGATAAAGCTCGCGCGATGAATTCCCTGGGCGCATTTTTCAAGTGTAGCATCCGTGTATACAGTATTCTCCGCGTGCTACATTCCCTTCCATTATCGCGGGAATTCCCACCGGTGACATTATTTCCCAATTAATATTTCGCATCGGTATGCGCATAGGGGTATGTATGTGTGCGTTGTAATAATAAAAAAATTAAATGATAGAGCGCGCGCGATCGATTTCCAATCGGCGGCGCGCTTGCGCATCCCTTTAAAATTTCGCGATTTATACACGCTTGGGTGGAAGAAATCGCGTGTTTACGCGCTGCTGCTACCGTGTATGATACTGAATTGTCAGGGTGCGAACAATTTTTTAACGAGTTTCGTCGTTAGCTTGGAACGTTTTGTTTCCTGTTGAAATTGTGGAAAAATCAATGAATACCGTTGGACGCGAGGGAGAGCTCGCGTCGGTTTTAATTGATATTTGATTCGTCGTCGAGGTTTTCGGAGTCGAAATAATGCAGAAGCTTTGATGGCGGGAATCAAGTATATCGGCTCGTGTGTGTATAACAGTCCTTTGTATAGTCGTTTTTGTTGTAATTTGAACAATAGCTATTCGAAACGCTGGAGCTGGCAGTAACAAAAATTACAAACTCGATTAAATTTATTGACGCGATAAGCCCTGCTCTTTGTTTCGGCCCTCTTGCGATTATTCGAAATATTTACTCGATGCTCAGCAGTCGGATCCATAAATATATATCATTCGCGGTAGGCGCTACGGGGGATTGGTGTTTAATTAAATTATTCGGCTTCCGATTAAATTATTCGTAACGGCTGATGTAAATCGCTAGTATACCTCGCAAAATTTATAACCAAACCAAAATATATATAAAGGCGGCACTTCCGCTTTTTACTTCAAACTCGATTACGCTGGGCACAATCCCTTTAATCGCAGCGTTAAACAATATTCCACTGTGCGCAAACTTTTTAATAATGCAAGCAATCACGCGTGCGCGCTGGACAGCGCTGCGTCTGCGTGTGTGTATAAATAAACCGAAAACTGCCGGACACGTTAGGACAAACACATGCGGATGACAAGACTTGGGCATCTGTATAAATTGCGCTCATCCCTCGACGCGTATACTGTCGCGGAGAGAGTATATATAAGCGATTAAGCGCACAGGTGTTTCGCGCAGCGCAGCAGCAGCAGCCGCCGTACATTTGTGAAATAATAACCGCGCGTACGCCAAAGAGCGGCACATGCATGCGCGCATACAAGCGCGCGATGACGAGGGAGAGAGCGAGAGGCTAAACCTACACACGTCGTTTACGGTGCACCGCCTCGCAAACATTCGACGAGTATATATACATATAGGGGAACGTACGGCGCAGTCCGCGACGCTGGGGACAATGTATTTACCCCCTTGATTGTTACACTTAATGTAATAGTGCATTTCTAAGCTGGCTTTAGTTACGTCTTTTTTTCTTTAATCGCCGGTAGTTTACGCTCGTTTAACATCTGCGACAGCTCGCCCCTGCAATTAGGATAACGTTTCGTTAGATTTCAGCCGTATCAGAACACCCTCTATTAAAAGGAAAAAAAAGAGATGTTATTCAAGCTCCGAAATCGTGGTCAGCTTCCTCGTAGCGAAGCTCGCGGTCAAGAGTGCAAAGGACTCAACGTTCGCACGTCCTACCTTTCGCTTAAAACACTGGCGCCGTGGCGTATATAGGTAGTGCAATGCACGTAACCACGCCGCCGCATAAACAGTATATGCGCGGCGTCCGCGAACGAGAGAACAAACAGCGGCGAGGACGATAATTGGAGCCAAGTGCGCATTCGATTTGAACGATGTTTACCTTTTCCATGTGTATATGCGTCTGCAGGGGCTGCTGCGGCGCTGTATGCTGCTGTATAGTATAAGAATTACTCGCTAGCGTGTGCTGCTGCTATACTACTAGAGGGGGTACGTGGTCACTGCTGCTGAGTTTGACGGTTTTTATAATACAGAGAGAGAGAGAGAGAGAGAGAGAGAGAGAGAGAGAGAGAGAGAGAGAGAACGAGTATAAAAGTTTTCGCGGGGGAATGATTGATTAAAAACAGCGGGATAAATGCCAGCATCAAGCCGATTGATAGGTTAATTAAACGTATAAATAAAAAGGCAGCCATTAACGTGATAAGCAGCGGTAGCTGCTGCTGCGCTCTGAGCAGAGGGCCAACATCTATATTCTCTTCGCTTCGGCGCGCTGTAAGCCGATTATCCGTAAGATCCTCGTCGATCGTCTTTATTTCTTCGAAAATAAACTCCTGAAACGGATTATCTCATATTGGTGATACAGAAGCGGAAGCTGGGCAGAAGTAGGGGGAGGGGGAGGGAGACGGTCTGCTACCGCTGCGGTATTAGTCGCCTGATAGACCGACCAAAAGAAAGTGGCACACACAGTTCGTCGAGGTTAAATTACCTCTTTCTCTGATTATCCCCCTTCCTTCTTTTCAATCGTTTTCGCTTCTCGGCTCTACGATCGACTCTCCTTTGACTGCGGCTCTCTCGGAAATATCGTATTTGCGGCTATCAAATCACAGCTTAATTTAAAACACCAGTCGCGCCGAGATCTTCTTCTGTAACGAGAGAAATTGATCGATTGGCCGCTGCGTATTACGATAATACTTACTCCGTGTTTTTTTTTTGGCGTCGATATTGCCAGACGGCCGTCGTATAAGTATACCGAAGGGAGATCGAGGAACGCCACCCCCGAGAGATGGAGAGGGTAGCGCGGTTACCGGTGATTGGTTACTTACTTACTTACCGTGACGTACGTCCAAGTAAGCTTCGTCCTCGGGGATAAGTTCGAGGCCAAGAGGGAAACCGAAAAGTCCTCTCACGAGTTGCGCGAAGGTGCACCTTCAATCATTTTCAGTCGAGTGACTCCTCGAAGAACTGTTTACCGCGAATTAACTCGTGGCAATAAGTTTCTTGCATGTACCAGTGTATATGAAGTTACGTAATAAAAGTGAAACGGTCACAGGCCGTAGGTCTAGCTGCGTGTGACCGCACGGGGTACAATTAAGCTTGAGGGTTTGCCACGTGTTAATTTGGCAACAATGTTACAACGGTCGGAAACCAGCCAATTATAATGCCGACTGATTGCCTGAATTATGCGCAGTGTGCGCAGGAGTCGCTAGGCGTTGCTAATTGCCTTTGATCCATGATCTGAATGGCTTCTAATCCGATCTTAAATGTCGCGAAACAGATAGGCCCAGTTGCCGCGTTGCTGCTGCTGCTCTAGCTGTATATAGTTGCCTGCATCAATTAGACGGGAAATGCGCTACTTGAAAGCGCTTACCCCCATGGCCAGACGCGTACGCAGAGACGCATCAGTAAATCGACAGCGTTATTCCCCTGCAATCACGCGTTCCTCGAGCGAGTGATGGACGGTGATTCTGAAAAATTCCTTAAAGTACTGGTAGTTGCACTGAAAAAAAACACAGCCATTTTAACTGAACTCGCACCAGTAATCCGTCATTGTACGAAGACTCGCCCAGATTGCTGTAGCGTTCAGCAGTTTTAAAGAATCAGTTCGGTCGTTTTTGCTGGTGTCCCGCGTAAGCGACCAATTTTACGAGTCGCGACTCGCCAAAACTACCAGTGGCACACCGTTGTTTTTACTGAACAGTCGTTACGGTGGCAGAACGGTTAAAACTACCGGACTTTACAGCAGAAACGACTGTGTTTTTTTCAGTGTGGATGCTGTATTTACGACGTTGGAAATCACATTACGTCTATACGTGTCATCATGCGCAGTGGCGAGCTCGGAGAGAATGTAGCTGTACGCCGATATACCACCCAGAAGAGAGATGATGTCTGCAGCAGCCGGGGATGGAAACCAATATTCGGCGGACCCCACATAAATCAGATCTCGTTACAGGCGGCTGGGCCGAAAGCGAGAGAGAGAGAAAGAGACCGCGGAAGGAGATCCGAGCGCACAAAACGACGCACGCGCCCGCGCGCGGCTGCCACCTCAATGGGCTTTTAAACAAAGTTGCGCGCGCGCACGTGGAAGCTACTCGAAAGGGGGGAAGGACGAGAGGACGATCGATATTTATTAGACGGTTTTCTAATGAAACATTTTAAATGCATGGGATTCACACGTTTCAGCTTCTCCCCTACAGCTTTCGCTCTCGTCCCTTTTTATGTCTGCGCGGATCTGCTCTTCTTCGGCTTCTCTTTTGTGTTTCAGCGGAGAGCGAGAGAGAGACAGAGAGTAAAGTTAAAAAGAAATTACCGCTCCGCGTTACGTCTTGTCGTTTGCAATTCAACATCTGTCACTGATGAATTTAAGGTTTACTTTTTTACCGTATCAGCCGCGATTGGCTGTTAAAACTAGTTGCCTGGCATTTGCATTCTCGAGAGCGATCGTAAATTATGCGGGTATTTAACTGGCTTCTGGGCTACTCGTTTTCGAAATGAAAGCGATCTCGTCTTTTATGGTGTAGATATGCAGCTCCCGGAGATGCGAAGACGATGATTAAAAATATTTTTATGAACCACAAAGCAGGGAAAGTTCTATTAATCTCGGAGCCGCTAGACTGTGAAAGGTTTAGCCCTGGCCGTTGGTGTAGCTAGATGTAAATAACGCGAAAAGTGCGCAATGAATATATAACCCTTGAGCGAGCATTTTCACGGGGTATAACCGGAAATTAAAAGGAAATTATAAAGCCTTTCTTTGCTTCTAATATGAATGAGATAAGAGAATATGATATCGAGTATTTTGTTTTAATTATTCATATATAAATGGGCGATAACTCCTAGTACCCGTGTACCTATTTCTTTTGAAAAAAGAACGCAAGACTATCCTTCTTTCGATTTTCGTAAAACGCTATTTATTTTAATCTTTGCAACTCTTGCCAAACAGAGATGGAACAGTTTGCAAGTTTATACTGCATCTCTCTTTTCGATCTCTGTTGTTTAAATGCATTACATATATTCGAAAACAGAAAAGTATTTTCTCGAAATTCTAATTGAATATCGCAATCGGGATAGCCATATAACATTATATTTAATCATTCAACCAACCATCATATTCGCAAGCCTCATTCCCAGCACGATCTCTCTCCTTTCCGAATTTCGATAGAATATAGATAATTACGCATTAAATATCCCATAATACAGCGCGAGTTCTCGCACTTGCAATAAATATTCGTTTACGAATTTATCACGAGCGAACCGGCAAGCCTGATAGATCGATTTCCTCGTGAAAACATCATTTTAGCCGGCTTTCAATTTCTGACCGATCGAAATTGATAAATCCGCGCGGCTGGCTCGCCGATAACGAATCGAGGCCGCCGAGCGCTCTCTGCAAAGCCATTACACGCCGCCGACGCCGCCGAAGTTTCGAAAGGAGGTTCCGTCGAACGCATCCGGCAGCGATAATTCCTCTCCGCAAGCAAGCGCGAGAGGCCGAATTATTACAAGAAACCCGGGCCTAAGAAGCTTGCCCGACGCCCTATCTATCTCTTGGTACGTGCAATAAGGCGCTTGTGGGCCGCCGCCGCCGCCGCTAAGGAATTACCGCGTCGTCGCGCGTCCAAGAGATGCCGGAGATGGGCCCAGTCGCTCACATTATATACGTGTATGGAGAGTCGAGGATAAAAGTTGTGAGGGAGAGAAGAGTAGGCCGGGACCCCTGCACCTATGATACATTTTCTTGGCTGTGCGGCTTTTAGTATGTACATATTATAGGGTTTGAGATATAGCACGTATAATCGCTGCTCGTTCATCGTCATTTTGCTTCAATCACGATGACTGAAGAACGTTTCATAAGATTGATTTTAAATAAAGCAAAATTAGAATAGTAAGAATGTGTTGCGTTAAGCAATACTGTGCAAAAATCGATCCAGCTAAAATTTTATTTATTTAATTTTGTTTACGAGAATACGAGGGACGGTTTTTAACGATCAGTTGTGTTTTGCTGTTTGCATTCTTGGAGCGCATTTTACTTTAGACTGCTACAAGTACAGTTCTGAGCGTATTGTGGTGTGTTTCGTTAAATTGGAAAGACATAGGTGAATTACAAAAATTTGTTAAAAAAGTATAATATAGATACTTCAATATAGATAAAATATAGTATAATACACGCTAAAATTATTATATTTATGCATAGAAGTAATTATTAAACAATGTTTAAATAAATCGTCGATGTACTTTACAATTACTTACTTTACTAACTTTTCTATTTAGAAATCACTTTCTATCACAAATTATTTTTAAAGCTAGTGCACGACTAAGTAGGGAAAATAATCAATCGAGCGAAAAATGTATTGATTTTTTGCGGGAAACCGGGAAACATGAAAAAGTTTAAACACAATTATCTATGTGTTGACATTTTTATTATTTTAAACGCACACTTTATTCAAAATTTGTATATAGTTTAACAGTTTTGTCGAGTAACACTGTAAGCTGGATAGTAAAGTAGTAAGAAAGATCAGAACGTTAAAAAGTTTCATACTTTGCCTACTTGCTTTGAGCATTATGAGAGAACATCTGTAAAAACAATTTTGTACTGCATTAGTACGCTTTTCAATCAATCGAGGAACACGTTAAAGCTAAATTGGAAAAGCGAATTTTAATTTAAGAAACGCCAAATAGTTTACTTCCAATAATTGTAAGAACTCTTCCCATATTGTTTGTTTGTATGAAGATATAATATAACCGTTAAAATGTATTTTTAGGATAAACTCGTGAATTGCTTTGAAAATAGGCAAAAAAACAGTATTCTTCTTGTTAACGACAATAAAGATAATTTAGGTATTTTTAATGCCTTTTATGTCCAATTGTTATATCAAACATTACAATCCTTTTTTAGGTCATTACAGGATCTACGAAATTCCATTTGGTGGAGCAATAAAGTAAATTTATTAATTATCAACAAAGATGACAAACACAGCTGTCAGGTAGCAAGCGAATTTTTAGACATTTTTTGGACTTTTAACATCTTATTCGCAATATATTTGTGTCTGAACTCAAATAATCAAACTAATAAGCAACTGTATACATTTAATCCTTATCCTAATTTAGCTCCAAAATTTTGGAAAAAAGCTCATACTAGCACATTTACTAGTTTACCTTGGACGCTGTTCCGATTAACTACTGCACATTTTGACTTATTACTACAAGGTATGTGCAACGTTGTTTAAAACTGATTTAACAATGTTTACTATATTTGCTATTGTTATCGTTAACTAGGTGGTACTATGCTATGCCACGACAATTTTATTTTTCGACAAATCCAGTATGTGACTTTTTGAGTCACATAAAGGCAACAATTACAGTAAAAGAAACTATACTCGATTACAGCGGTGTTGACGAACTTGGCGCACCGATTAGAGTATTCAAAGATCTGTCTTTAGGTGAAGTTGATTTTATAATGGACGTTTATATATTGCATGATTTTTGGAGAATGCAAGCGCATTCGTTTTATTATAGTACCTTGAAAATTTCATCACCAAGGAACACTAAATCAACGGCAAAATTAAATGCAGAGTTTATGCTGGAAACGTGGGGTTTACTTTTTGTATTTTGTCTAATTTTTACTATGACTTAAAACTTCTTCTCAACAGACAAACTGCATCTATGAGTGTTTTTAATGTCATGCGAATATTTTTCAATCAGCCTATTTCCAAAGTTCCACGGAATTCAGTCGGAAAAGTTCTTTTTATTGCATGTACGTGTATTGCGTTTGTGTATTCCTCTTATATACAAAGCTGTTTAACTATAATAAATACAAACAGTGGCCAGTTTTCCTCTATAGATACCCCAATCGACTTACTTAAATCAGATTTGAAAATATATGGATTCGTTAGTCATAAAGATTATTTCTCGGACTATATCAAAAGAAATTAAAAATCGTTTTATAGTGATAAGCGAAACTGCAATGAGTTTGGATCGTCTCTCGAAAACAAAACGAAACATTCACTGCTCTTTATTTAATTTTGACGCTAGGCTGGACACTAGGAATCATTGCATTATTCATTGAAATAATTATTTAAAAAATCAAAAATAGTCGCAACCGTGAAATTAAAGTTGTTAGATTTCGTTAGAAACAACGTCTGAGTAATATACTTGTGGGACACTTTCTTTCTGAAATTTTAGCACTGCGTTGATTAAGGAATTGCTTGTGTAAAATACATCACCGATGTGTGCAATGTGTTAACTGCCAATAAAATAAAAAAATAAATAAATAAATAAATAAAACGCATTAAGAAAATTGTATCAACCTTTATTAAATCTTGTTATTAAAATTTTAAGTCACTCTCTCCCTCCGACCGCTGAGCTCTCACCCTTGGTTTATACTCCAGAATTTTATTTTACTCCCGATCCTCCCGCGGCGCACATTACTTACGAGCGCGCGCGCGAGTCCGTGTCACGATATGCGCTTGCGCCCTCTCGCCAATTTTATTATATCCAGGGCTTGCCGCGGCTTTCTCTCGATCTCGATAATGAAATACTTCGGGGAGCTGCGCAGCGTTTTTCGGTGCATACACTTTCACAGCGAGCCAAGTGTATACGTGTATGCGCGTGTGTCCGCCGACGCCGCTGCCGACTATAATCGCGATACGAGGACGTGGGTCGACTACCTGGAGCCCGAGACTATCGCGATCAGTCTCTCTGCTGCTGCTTTCTGTGTGTACGTATACAGCCGATGACTTCAAGTTCCGTCTCAATAATGAAAAAGGCGCGCGCGAGCGCGAGGGCCTTTAAATAAGAAAATCGAGCTGCGCGCACAGCTGCTCAGAAAAAGGCAAGAAGGACGCGAAAAATGTTAAGTGTCGACGGGTGAGCGGCTTTTGACGCCTTTGTTGATTTATCGCTGATAACTTTATTTTTATACGCCGTATCTACCTGCGCGTATGCATATACGTGTTTATACCGGACGAGGTTTCGAGATTGTAAAGTGCCTTTATAGGTTGCGCAAACGCGCGCTCCCTCTCTTATATCAAAAGCAGAGCGAAAAGTATAAGCAGGTTTTATGTAAGAGGAGGAATATTATGTACGCGGCTTTATTTTATTTTACTTGTATGCAGCACAACCGAGCAAAGATTTTACGAGAAGAGAGACTTACGAGAAAAAGCAATTAGCCGATCTCGGAAGCTTTTTTCTTTTAGTTCGCAATAAATACTTGATATAGACGGAAAAGTGATGAGCTTTTGCGCGACTTTATTTTGTTAATTTGGAGGGCTAATTGACATTTTTACCCAACGCATCGATGATTAATCGCGTACAAATACGTTGATGAATCTTCGCTCGGTGTATTTGAATATTTCGATTGGCTGGTTACACGTTTCACGCGAAATTCATCGAATTTATATATCACACGCATCGCGCATCGAATTATACCATGAATTATTTAACGCCGAGCTTATTAAACAAATGTTAATGATAGAATTCGCAATTCAACGCGATTCGAAATTCATCGCGGAAAATGAAAAATCGCGCGAAAAAGGAGCTACCCTGAAGCAATTAACGCATCGGAAAAACATCGCACAGGTTCGCGTCGCGTTTCGCGCGCTGATGACGCGATTTCTTCTCGGGGCTGATCCAATCAAACTTAATAATTAAATTCCGTGAAAAGTTGGGAGAAATTGCGCCGATAGCTCGGGCTTGCGCGCGCGAGCAGTATCGTGTACTGCATATGCACACTGGCGCAGCTTGTTTACCGGTGGTCTATTGGTTGTTGTTACCGCGTGGCCCTTGGGCAAAGGCGTATCGGGAGCAATTACTCTGGCTTCACTTCATCGAAAGTTAATGCGCTGCTGCTGAACCATTCGAGAGACTTCTGCCGCTGCTGCTCCAGACTTAACTTCGATTCGTCGATTGCTTAGCAGCCGGTTTATATCGCTGGGTTAATTGAGAAGCGGCATAAGTATTGACGTTCCTAATGAAGCGAAAAGTCTGCGCTCGGCTATGAATGATCGAATTACGTTATATTTTTTTTGCACTTGCATCGATGATTACAGGCCGTAAGTCATGATATTCCGGCTTTTTTTGTAAAGATCGTTAAATTTGCTAAATATTTGTTTAATTTAACTTAACGTTGGTTTGCAACGACTTTACGTGTAAATTTCGAAGGAATTTTAAAAGTACCTTCCGCAGTTTGTTGAGCAAAGTTCGCCGTGAGTTTCCGCCTCCAGTCGCTGCTGCCATCTCGCCGAGTCTGCCGCAACCTTCCGCGTAAGGGAACATCTCTTTAAAGCCTCGAATCGCTTCGGTTTACAGATTATGGCTGCAGTATCGCTCGTCCGATGAACTTTATTGAAAAAGCGTTTGCTTATAATACAATCGTCGATACGCGCTCTCCGTTATTTCCATAAAATCTGCAAACCAATAAAACGTAATCAAAAGCACGCGATCTTCATCGAGCCAATTATCAGCGCTCTTTTTAAAACAATGCTCCTCTTTACACAATGAAATTGTTCTCGAATCTCCAAGCTTTCGCAATCAAACGAAGAAATTAACCCGCACTCGCACAAGCACGCGCGCAAACAGTTGAAAAGCGCATTCACCGGCAGAAAAGCTTCTTTCTCTTCCTCTTCCCCTTTGGCCAAACATACACAGAGAGTGAGAAAATCGCAGGTACTCTCGGATAAAAGCTGCTTCAGGAGCAGCCCCCCAAAAGAAGCTAAACACGTTGTAGGTACAGTGCGCGCGCGCGTGCATCCGAAATGCGGCGCGTCGAGTGGTGGCGGCGGCACGGGCCTCTACACGGCGGAAAACAATCGGGTCACAAATTGGTGAACTCGGCTCTCTCCCCCCGGCGGCTACGGCATACACCGCCGAAACTTCTCTCCGTCAAACGAGTGGATTAAAGCCTCACTGGCAGGGGTGACAAGTGAGAGGGAGAGAGAGAGTGACTGAAGAGGGCTCTTTTCGTTGCCGCCTGCAGCCAAATTATTGATCCTCGTCGTCTCGAGCCATTACCGTGAATGGAGAGACGAAATATTCCTACGCGCATCCTCGAGGACCTGCACACTCGAGAGCTAATGTCGAGGCTCTTATCTCGCTTTTCTCTCTCTCTCTCTCTCTCTCTCTCTCTCTTTTCTCTTCGCACCTTTGGAAGAGCTAATCGTGTCTCGAGAAAGGGATAACGTTTGGCTTTTCAAAAGTAGCCTTGAAATACACGGTACGTAGCGGAATGGCTTCTTGCAAATTTTACACTCCTCTCCGCAGTGACTGCCGAGTCATTTTCGCGAGAGAGAGAGAGAGAGAGAAAAATGGAGTCGTTCCTTCGGTCCAATTATCGCAAATTTTCCTCACCTCTTCGAAGCCGCCGAGGGCGTGGAGGAAAAAAAAGCCAGTGTGGACCGAAATTGCCCAGCACTGGTATCGGTCGTTCTCGCGTAACCGCATGCACAGCAGCCATAAGCCAACTCTGGAATCTCGTTTTGCCTAAGGAAAAGCATTTACGTCGTATACGACGTGCGCCGCGATTATGCAGTAGGAGCTCTTTTTCGCGTTGACTTTGCGCGTCGACGCCGCGCGCGATCGATCGGATCTTTTATGAGTCGTTTACAACTCGGCTCTCTCTCTCTCTCTCTCTCTCTCTCATTCCTAAGTCCCGGGGATTCCGCGAGCGCGAATTTCCTCGTTCCTGCATCCAGCAGCCGACCTCCTCTCTTTCTCTCTCGGCTATTTATTTTTCAATCGCGATACACCGATCGCAATTTCAGTGCTGCTGCTGCGGCGCCGCTTATGTACACTTACGGCCTCTGATTTTTCGGTCATTATGGCCGCAATCAGGAGCTTCAACTACGACGTCTACTCGCGCAGGCCTGATAACGATCGCGTACACCGGGCATTCACGTGCGATGCGGATGCCGCCGGATCTATTTACTCGCGCGACTCTCTCATTCAGCCTGTGTAGATCGACCCTTTGCTGTCCCTTGACTCTGCGCCTCTCTCGCTTGCAGCAGCGCAATGCGGCTGTTACAGCGCGCTGTCGGTGATATGCGGAATCGACGTCTCGATCTTCCCTCCTCCTCCTCCTCTTCTCGACCCCTAGCCACATTGCTGTGTCGTCTCCCTGCAAAGTAGACGTTAAATCCTAGTATTAGCTCTTCCTTTTTTTTACAGCCTCATAGTATACAGCCTCCCCTATCTCCCGCTTCGAATCTCTCCGTACTTGAAGGATCGCCGGAGCGGTTTTCGGTTTTAATTAGCCTGTATGGCAATCATCGCGCTTATTAACGCTGACATAACACGCGTCGAGGTTAATTATTCGGAGATCGACGAGTCGTAGCCTTTGAAACCTCGGGCGTCGCCGAGTAGAGAGAAAGAGAGAGAGAGAGAGAGAGAGCCGATTAGCCTGAGCAAATGTCGAATTAGCCGATGCTTGTTTTTGGAGAAGCAAAGTCTCGGTATTTATCTAATCCGCGGGGCCAGCTCTGCAGCACCGGAGAGGGCCTTGGGTTAGATTTAATACCGGCAGCGAGAGCTTTGAGAGCGCATTCTCCGTCTCGTTATCCCGCGAAGGAGCTCGACTCGCATACGCGCGCGTGTACACGGGACCGTCGGGATCCTGCTCCTCAAACGTAATTAACAATCATCCAAGATCCGTCAAACAAACCACAAATTAGTGGACACAGCTTGGGAATCAGTGGACACTCGAGAGTGAACATGTACTCGGGATACCAGAGCTAAGTTACTCCTTAGAGTAAATCCTCATCTAACGTGTCCTTTTTTTCTATTAATCTTCATTGCCTCGATGTGAATGCTTAATCGCAATCTTGGGCTTCTACTATTAACAGGGCGTAATTAGTCCGACTTCGCGCAAGTCAGCTCTCCGCTCCGTTAAAAAGTCGCGGCCGTTTTCATCAGGATCATATACTTTTACGAGTATAATAATCATTTTCTTCTACTTTGTTCTGATGAACCTGGGGGCGTCGATTAAGGTTATATATAGTGCTTCCTAGAGAGCCCTACTAATGTTTCAGCGGCGCGGCGGGCGGCAGGCGATCTTCCTCCAAATGAAACGCCTAACGCTCTACTAGAATTTAAATAGAGTCTAAGTAAGTCAATTTCGCGCAATTTGGACATTCGCCCCCGGAACCTTTTCGTTGTTTTAATATCCCGAGCAAATCTTTCATTTCGTCTACCCTGCGCCGTTTTTGGAATTCGCAAGAAATAGGTTATTTCCTCGAATGGAAAAGTGCCTGCACTCGAAACTTCACACTTCCTCGTCCTCTGTGTGAAAAAATGCAAATTATATCCAGCAATCTACGAAAGATTGCATCAGAGAAACACGAGTGAAAAAATACGTCGCTCAAGCTGCAAGCACCTCGAAAATTTTTACTCCACTTTAATAGAAGGAATGTGCGCGCGACACCGGCTCCTCTCGTGTCAAATTTTCTTATCTCCGTGAAAACGCTGAAATTGTTATGAAACAAGATGAAGAGGTTAAGGTGAAAAAGATCCACCCCTTACGCGCACGAATATTCACGTATACATATAAGAGAAAGTACGTTATACGAGCGAGAGCGTAGGTGCTACTAGACTGACGACGGGTATAATATTCCTGAGCGGCGGCGGCGGAGCAGGGGCTCGTTTTATAGGCGCAGCGGCTCTGTACGATCGCTCGGGGAGCGAACGGCGAACAGCTCCGTCGGGGCGTCGTCGTCGTCGTTGTGTCACGCGCGCGCGCGCAGCCTCTCTCGATTTTTATCGACTGCAGCTTTTCCATGATGAGCTTTCCCCCCGTAGTATGCAGAAAACTTTGACGTTTTGTCGTTCGCCAAAGTTTCGCACACTTAAAGTATACCATATATAGTAATTAATTATTAGCGTATGGGCTTTTCTAACATCAGAGATAATAAGTATGTGCAAAGTGTCAAAGTGCACGCGAGGCCCAGGGATGATGTGGCTGTCTTATTAGGGCTGTGCGCGCGGATGTGCGTTTGGCAGGTGCTGCTGCGAGTGACACATGCGCGCGCGAGGGAAGTTGCGGGGAGAGAGAGAGAGAGAGAGAGAGAGAGAGAGAGAGAGAGAGAGAGAGAGAGAGAGAGAGAGAGAGAGAGAGAGAGAGAGAGAGAGAGTAAAGGAAAGTTAGGCGCTTCGCCACATCACTGCCGCGCGTGTGATATACATTTTAGTAACTGGATGTAACTCGAGGGCAAATTGCTGGATTAGAAGTTACATTCCTAATTATACGCGATGTATCGCGCCTACGCGCGTGCGAGGGCGCCGCATATGTGTGTACGCGCGATACTCGCAGCTCGCTTCGAGCGAGAGATCATTTGGGAAACTCAGGAATTACGCGATTATGTACTTTATGACGCGCGAGTGCGAAGCGATCGTGTGGTTTCTCGCGATAGTGTGTGGAGTTTCGTCACTGCGTGAGCGCGGAGGCGACTAATGAAATAAATGCATCGCTTGCGCGGACGACGATTCTTACGGAGGATATTTCGCAAAGTGCCAAGTAATTGGCGCACATAGTCTCGGAGAGAGATACATATCCATAATTTAGCCGAGCAATTACCATCGGCTGCCGATATCGATCGAGTCCTACTCGCTCTCGCGCAAACAGCAGTTGAAACAAAAGACAATTAGCGAGTAAAGTCGATAAATTCCTGCGAATCGTCCGAGTCCAAGTGCATTTAGCATAAATTATTCAGGCCCTCTCTCTCAGATGCAGTAGCAGTAGCAGGCGGAACTGCAGAGGGAATCTGATGTGCAGTAGCTGCAGTAGCAGCAGCAGAAGCATCCCCATAAAAGAGCACTTAAAACTCTGGCAGCGTCGCTGAATCGAGCGCTGCCGCCGCCGTCGTCGTCGCCGTCTCTCTTATGGCAGTAGAGTAGTCCGTCGACCGCTGCAGCTCTCGAGACTCGGAGTCCACAGCCAGGGGCGTCTATAGCGAGCCGCTCACTCCCGCGGCTATTGTCGCGCAAACATCCGCGCGCAGTTTACTAATCCGAACGCTGCTGCTGCTGACCGTCGCCTAGCCAGCGGCAGCCCTGCGATATTGGTTTTGGTTATTAATACAGCCGACTACGGCCCATTGTCGCCCCTCAGCGGCCTCACAATGCCCCCTGCTAATGGCCAGACGACGACGACGACGACGAGAGTTGTGACTTGCTCGAGTGCATTGTGCAAGCTCTTGTACGACGACGTTTCTCTCTCTCCCTCACTCTCACTCTCTCTCTCTCTCTCTCTCTCTCTCTCTCTCTCTCTCTCTCTTGGCCCACAATGTTGATGGCCTACTACTGCAATTCCGTCGGATCCAACTGGTTCAGCGGCGCCGTCACTCACCTTTGGCTTTTCGTGATGATGGCGCAGCCCGAATGCGATTGCTCAGCGAGATATTGTCCAACGCGTAAAAGTGAAAATAGTTTATACGACATGGGAAATAACGAACGAACTTGCTACTATTGCTGTACTATACTTGGTGATAAAATACCAGTACTGTATACAGAGATGTGCATAAGTACGTGTTATCTAAAAGACTCTATCTAAAAGGCTCCGTAGTTGTAGCACAAGCGGTCCAAGCAGTAGGCCCCACCAGGTAGTTTTGGCATAGATAGCTATCACTTCCATATCTTATGCATTCTGAGCGCAGATTAAGATGAGGGAAACAATAAAGTTCCTACATGCCACCTATCGTCGCTAGTCAGAGACTACAGAAACAGAAAGTTCAAGGCGTTCAAGCGGCGCGAGAGAAAGAGGCCGGTTCAAAACTATTTGTTTCCGTTTTGTAGGATACAGCTGATTTTATTTTTCTTTGCGTGGACTGTAGCTTGTAGATGCTCGAATATTTCGAAAAAAGCGTCTCACCCCATTACAAGAAAAAATAGATTAAAAATGCGCTAAGCTCGTATTGAATAAAAAATGTCCATTTTGAAAAATCCCATTTTCAACGCTGCAGCATCAGTAGCAGACGCGAGTGCGGGGCAGTACTCAATGGGGGGCGCCATTGTCGCTTTCTCTTAGAATGATCATAAATATTCCATACCTCATCTCTCAGGCGCCACCGCCGCCAACGTCGTCGTCTCTCTCTCCCCTGCCTCGTGTCACATAAAAGCTTGCAACGAGCGACACGCAGCTAGCTATAGCGTCTTGGCCAATTGCTCAGCTGTGTAATTCACTCGTATAGTCTAGAAAATTAGCGATTCGCTATGAAGATGTGTATAGAATTTTTTAGAACATTTTCTTGCCTCGATAGGAATGAGCGAATTCTCGGATAAATGTGTTAAATTGTAAATTACCTTCTGACTTTTATGATAACTTAGCGGCAACTAAGTGAAAAAGGAACAAAAGCTGCAGCAGCAGCGAAGAGTGAGAGAAGCCATTGGAATGGAGGAAAGGAGGCGGTCAGGCTTTGCCGCTGCGACGTGCGAACTGACAGCACTGCGTTTTCGGATCGAGAGAGGGAGAGGGAGAGCGAGACGGGGTCGCGCAACTCTTCTTTTTTCTACTTACACACCTTATTCACCAAGAGAGGCTATACTTATGCCGCCGCTTATTCTTTTCCCAGCCATCGGCGTCGTGAGGACCTCCTCTTTCTCATTTAACCCTTCGTCTCTCTTTTCTTCTCTCTCTCTCTCTCACTCACTCTCTCTCTCTCTCTCTTACCCTAAAGCTTTTGTGGCCTGTTTGATTTAATTGGTATCGACGTTGCGCCGCGCGCGCGGGAGAGAGAGCTGGAAGAAAGGAAGCAAAGTGTGAAGGAAAGATGCGCTCTGCGGCGTTGAATTTCACGACTGGGTCTCCTCCATTGTTGTGCCGCGAATATAATGACGGAAATTCGGTTTGCTTATTATAATGACGGGGCGGGAGTATCGGCTTTCCTGGAGTTAAGACGAGAGCGTCTCTGTGATAAATTAACGAATCGTGTACCTTTTAGCCTTTCGTATCAACCGTTTACCTATTACATGAAAGAGTTCGCGCACTAGTCGTTTTAGGAGACATGTGTGTGTAGCGAACGTCAGTTGGAAATTGAATCGCGCGATGGAAAGATATAAAAGCGGCTTCGTTGCGGCTATAGTATGAAGAAAATCTGCTGAAAACAATTTTTCTGAATAGCCTCGCTGCGCAAAGTGTCAGCCTAGGACATTAAATGCATGATCGTAAGAAAGATGTTTCTCTGAAGAAGAAGAAGCAGCAGTTCTGAGGAGATCGGAATCTGTTACCTTATCTCGTGATGCAAAGCGTCTTTTTTACGGCGGTCCCTTTAAGACCTTCGTCTTTATACCTCGCAAAGTTTGCACACTACTCCCAGCGATTTTCCTATCCCCAAGATTCTCTTTCTCCACTGGTTTACATTGTCCGCTCGAGGAAAATTACATCAACAGCATTTGCATAAACATTTTATTCCCCGGAAAAATCCTCGAAGAACGACACCTGTCGTGCTTTTACAAGCATATGCGTAGGCCCAAGCCATTTAGAGAGTTTTTATTCTCTCTCTCTCTCTCTCTCTCTCTCAGAGCTTTTCCTCAACCGAGTCCATTTCTCGAGTTGGCTCTCGCGTATTACGCTCTTCTTGTCTATTTCACTCTTGATGGGGGAAAACGAGCTCGCGTGGAACAACGAGATGGAAAATAGGAAACGATAAAAGGGGGCGAACGTGGAAGATGAGAAGAAGGGCGGAGAGCAAGATAGATAGAGAAAGTGGTAGAGGGAGAGAAAGCGTCGGAGAATTGGGGAAGACATAAGAGGACATTCCTGATTTTTAATACGAGCTCGAATTCTTTCTGATTTTGGCGCGAGGCCAGCTTACATTCGATACGGAGCCACCCTGCCGTGTAACGCGCCACGACAATAACTCGGATGTATATGTACCGATCGGGCAACGTGGGCTAAATGTTGTGTATATCTTTGACTCCACTTCTTATGCTTTTCTTCAGCTTCTCTATAATGTACTCATATTTTTCTTTGTTTTTTTTTTTGTTTTAGGTAAGTCTATTCTCAATCAACCTACGGCCCATGTACATTTAACAGTGAGTTACAAATGCAAACCATATCCATACTCTAATACCTTACTATGAGGAAGAATAATTTAGTAACCGAGCGAAGCATTGCTTCATATGCGACTTTGACCTGCGGCGGCGTGTGCCGTTGGAATCAAGATACCGCAATCAGCCGTAGTCATCGAAAGCTTGATTGAAGTACATCCTAGAGCGTAGGCTGATGAATTCACCCCAGGCTTGATCTGTATGTAGGTATACCGCGCGCGGTTTCCACGAGTCTGTAAAGCAATTAACTTTCTCCCGCTATTTTAAATCAATCAAAATCAATCTCCCGCGCGAGAATGTTATCTCCACATAAATAAACCGTTATCGGATCAATCGTCTCACGAGGAAGATACGCTGGCGTCGAGTGATTTAGAATTAAAGCAGCAACAATATCACCGACAAATTAAGCGATGAATCAAAACACGTCTATAAATAGTCGCATCACTGCTGCCGAAAGAGAAAAAGAAGAGTCGCACGGAGAGTAGAGCCGTCGGTTCTTATCTATCTCGACGGAAGCTAATATCTTTCTGAGCTACTCGTCTTAGTAGTCCTCTTCTCTCTCGCACGAGGTTCATATAACAAATAGGCACGGCAGCTCCGTCGGTATGCGGTGTCTCGTTCCATTTTCGCGTGCGCACCAATCATCCGCGACGACAGGATCAGTAGCAGCAGCATCGTTTTTCGACAAAAACTCGCTCGGATTCCAAAGTCGCTCGTACGTGTAAACGTCGTCGTCCCTTATCCAGCTGTCCATACTTAGGGGCTACCGTCTCTCTCTCTCTCTCTCTCTCTCTCTCTCTCTCTCTCTCTCTCTCTCTCTCTCTCTCTCTCTCTCTCTCTCTCTTGTGTGTGTGTCTGTATGTTCGGACGACGATGCAAATGACAGCCGACTGATTTACTTCGCGAGTACGAGCCAGATTTTTAATCGTTCCTTCTCTCTCCCCACCTTTTCGCTGCTGGAATTATTATCGAGCGTATTGCGGCGCGTCTATAAATATATCCTCTGTCGGAGAGTGAGACCAGGGGAAAAAAGTTGCGAGGCGTGCTTTTGAAATGGGAAAATTCTGCTCCCGGATTTTTAAGAAACTTTTTTCGAAGGCTCGATACGCCAGTAATAAACAATAAGAAAATTTATCGGTCGCTCTCGATACGAACAATTATTTGAAATAATTATCAATTACTGCGACGGCATGCATAAACGTCATACATCGATATTCGAAACAATGAATAATAATACAACACACACACGCACACACACACCGGCAATTACATCTAAAAGCCCTAACGATCTCTTTGTGTCAATCCGCGATTTCAAGGCGAGCCGCAATTTGTTCAGCTTAGCTCGCACTTTTAACGAAGTTGGATTTACAACCGCAGCAGTAGTAGCGCAATCAGACGACAATCGGCACCTGCGCCAACACCTCGATCGGTATCGCCTCTCGTGTCGCATAATTCTCTCAACGGTTAAAAATCAACCTGGAATGTCCATTAGCTGAGATCTCCTTAAAGTTAAAAGAAAATAAAAATTTCGTAGTTGCGGAGAAAATAATCCCGGTAGCGGACAACAATGGAAACGATTCGGATAAACCTTTCTCTCTTGCGCGCACGCGGGCAACAAAGCAAATGATAATAAGTCTTATTTATTGTTTCCAGATATCTCTCGGAGGGGGGTATGTACGGCGAAGGCGCGGGGGTGCTGTCTCTCTAGAATTTATGAGCTAGTTCCAACGTCCAGCGTATATATAACGCGGCTTTAATCCGATCTCTTTGCTCACGCCTTCGATTTTCGCTCTACGACGAGAAGTACTCCCGCTTTGATTCGAGGAGTAAAGCAATAAAATTGACGAGATGAAACAACAGTGTGTTTCGGAATCATTGCGGCCTACCTGACGCCGCGAAACGGTCTCATAGAGACCAGAATGTAAGAGATGGAATAAGGGAGAGGTGTACACACAGCGAACGTGCGATCATGAATCATACGCGCGAGAGTCATGAGTCCTGCTCCTTCTCTCTCTTGCGCGTATACGACTTGTTAGATTTATCGCTCAGTTGGCTTTTTTGCGCGACGGATCTACGTTTCCTCGCGCGCTCGAACTGCCTATAAGGGAGAAAAATCTTCATTTTTGCGGAATACCTCCTCGTATTGTGCATAATTAGAAGTGATGAATTATCGCGAGAAACAGAGACCGTCTTACAGTGTGTGTTACCTTGAAGCGTCTAGAATTCGTGGATCACCGATAAGGCTTCGCAAAATGACGATGGAGATGAGTAATGAATCCATCGCGATAATTATAACGCGCGTGAGAACTTCTCTAGGCTGCTCATGAATAATGGACTGGGCTCTTCTTCCTTCGATACATCCTGCCCCCGGAGAGAAAACATCGGAAAAAGCTCTCTAACGCATAAAAAACACTCAAGACCCCCGCGCTCAGTGTTTTGACTCGATCCGCTATTTCTCCGCTCGACGGTATATGTATACCCCTTTATTGTTAGGATACACACCCGCGTGCGCTCATGGGCTTGTCGGAGGATCTACGGAGGTGTGCGCTCAGCTCCTATCGAAATATCTCGAAAGCGCAGAGTATACAGAGAGGGCGAGAGCGCAGGTGAGGGCAAACACTCGCGAGATGTGTGTTCCCACTGCTATACGCGCTTGTGTATATGTATTCGCTACCGGAACTCATCGCCGCACTTTCTTCCTCGCGCCCTCTCTTTATTATATTTCTCATCGGACTTCTCCCTCGCGTTCTTTCTATTTGTCTCGAGCATTGTTGCGCTTCTCTCTTTCTGGTTTTGTGTGCGTAACCCACATCCGCGAAGGTATTATACCCTTGCTCTATACACGTGCGCTTTTTCGCGAGGGAAGAACAATGTATGTGCTCGAGGAATTCAAGGAGGCCAAATTCAAAAAAAAGAAGAAGAGGAGACGATAATGTTCGCACTGTACGGGCCGTCGGATCGATGATTCTCGGGCGCGCGCACTTGAATTAATAATCCCAAGATCGGGCTGATAATGGCTCCTACAAGCCCCCTCAGTCGAAATCAGAGAGGAGAGAGAGAGAGAGGAAGAGTTGGCTCCGGAGCAGTCAAAGGAGGAGATGCAATATGGATTTAGGGGAGGCTGCAGAACTCTCTCCCTCTGCGAGAAACCGAGTGCATCGAGTTGATTTATACCAGATGGTAGATAGCGGCTCCGGGCCACGGATTCTGCGGCTCAACCTCCAGGGATCGCGCGCACACACACAAGCACACGCGGACGTATACAGAAGGAATAAAGAGGAGCGAGAGAGGAAGAAATTCGCGCGTGCCGAAGTTTCGCGCCGAAGTTTAAATAGATGGCGAGCGAAGACAAGGCGGCTGCGCTCGCTCCGCTGGTGTGAAGCCTGCATATTTCATTCCCTCGGAGGAACTTTATTGGAAAACTTTTTAAATTCCTCTTATGTGTGTTAGCGGACGGGGACATTCAAATGCCGATGATGAGAGAAAAAATTCGGTCTAATGACTGCAGCGGGGTGGTTGCGTCGTGACTATTCCCGATGCATTTTCATTAAAAGCCGACGCTCGTTTGTTCCTCTCCCCGTGGCTCGAGCCGAGTGCATCGGACGAAAGCTACTTCGTTAACGTCTCCGTACGTAATTCCAAAGAGGCCTGAGATCATTTCCAGATTACGCGCCTTGAGTCTATACTCTCTGACCTCTTCGGACGCGCGTGTGCCCGCCGAGAGTGATTTTGAGAAATAACCGCGATGATTGTCGCTTCTTCTTTGAGTCCCCGGCCCTCGTGGGTGTAATTAACCTCGAGAGAGAGAGAGGAAAGAAGGCAGCGAATAAACGGTAAAACCTGGAAGAATGCGAGAACGACGTTCCCCCTTCCACCAGCGAGAGCCAAAGCGATTTCGACGCGTCTATAAGTATGTAAATAGGAGCGCGCGAGCTTAGCTCTCTATGCAAATCGCATAGCAGCGGCAGCTGCTACTAGTACACATTTTCCGAGAGCTGTGCTCTTTCCAGCCGCGCTTGTTTACGGCGTCCTGGCCGTATATGCGCACGTACTACTAATTTCGATGAATCTCGAATGCGAGCGGACTTTTGCGCACAAATTGGGAGGATGTAGGAGTCGAGAGTCGCGGATGATGTCGTTGCCGTATATGCGGAGAAACTACGGCGCGTTGCAATAAACCCAATTATTCCCCCGCCGATATCTCGTGGAACTTTCTTTGCCAACGTATGATAATTCGCCTTCGGGTATTCCTGTACCCCCCGAGGTTGTTTGTAATAATTAAGCGCCGATCGCGGACAATATTCGAAAGTATGGGAATTTTATACAAACCTGCTGTCCCCCGGCCTCTCTCGTCGGAACATAATTTAAAAAGTAATTGTTCAAAGTAGCGGTTGCTTGTCAGGAGACGGCTCTCATGGCGGCGGCGATAAGCCAGAGCCCGCGAAATAAAGCTGCAGAAGGCGAGGAGGTGTAGGCATACGACGAGCGCGGAGAGAAGAGTGAAGAAGGAAAGAAAGGCCGCGCGCGGCGAGGGAGAAGAGCTGAGCAACAAAAGTGCAGATTGAAGAAAATGGAGAGAAGAGGCGGCCGCGGCAAAAACGAAGGGCAGTTAACGCAGGCGTTAGGATAATTACATTCTCATCGTATAGGTGCCATAACCGCCTTGGCGCTCGCAGCGGGGCGCCGGAACGCCACCGCGGAATCACGGTAGATCGCCGCGCGGCCTCACCTGCGCGCCCAGTACATCCGACCTTCTCTCTCACTCTCTCCCTTGCGTTTATTATCCTCTGCGCAGAGTGCGCACCTTTTGCTCGTATATTTATACACTCGCTGCTGCTTCGATATAATTGAGTCGCAGTCCATATTCGCGGGGGTTTTATTGTGTTATAACGACGATTTTGCACCTGGCATCTCCGAATCGAGTCCATAATAAGCGCCGAGTAGGCGCTCGCTCCGATGCTTGGGCATCAGTAGTAGTGAAATCCAATATCGGCAGTCGAGCGTTACGACTATAATAAAGACGTTCCTGGGTACACACTCGAGTTGGCTATCAGCGGAGAGACGCCGCCGACGACGACGACGAATTGAGAGCTCTCCCGGCAACTTTATCAAACATCCTCGAATGTGTCCGATTTGCATAGAGCTACCGCGCGCCACTGCGTATATAGTATTACCCATACGAAGCTGTGAATTATCGCCGCTCGTAAAGGCAGCTCTAGCGCGAGCGCAACTTCATAAAACAGGCCTGGGTAATGATAGTGCGATGCCATTATTATTACCGCACCGGCGCGTCTATGCGCAAGCGCGAGCGAGAGATAGAGGATATTATTGAGAGCTCCGCTAGATTTATACGAGGGGATGAACTATTAGGGCCTTTTAATCGGGGAGGTGTTTCGTCTGCTCGAAATTTGCGATGTTGATTATTCGGCCGAGTGTACGCTGTAGCGACGAAAGAAGCTCGCATATTTAGCGAGGATTTATACAGGCTGCGCCGAGAGAGAGAGAGAGAGAGAGAGAGAGAGAGAGAGAGAGAGAGAGAAAGAGAGAAATTCTTAAGTACTGGTCTCTCTCTTGCTGACCCCTGAAAAACAGGCAGTGCATGTCGGAGAAACAAAGTATAAGCGCTGCTGCTGCCGCGGAGATACGGGGGAGAGAGAGGAACAAAGCGAGCAACAAAGCGAGAAACGTGTAGCCGAGAAAAATGCAGCAGGAGGGAGAGAGAGAGAGCAGCAAGCAGGTTCGGAGAGGAGGAGAAGAAGAGGAAGGAGGAGAGAGAGAGAGAGAGAGAGAGAGAGAGAGAGAGAGAGAGAGAGAGAGAGAGAGAGAGAGAGAGAGAGAGAGAGAGAGAGAGAGCGAGAATCAAAGGCGCGCGCGTGAACTTGTTTGTGACACGGTGCGGCGATCATCGCACATAGCTGCGGCGCAAAAAAGCGACTGTAAGCCAGAGATAATTACATCACTCGCCGGCTAAGTACGTGTCAAGTTTTAAGGCGGCCGCGATGATTTTCGTCGTCGCGGCGGCGCGCGCCTCGTCTTTTTGCCCCGAGAGCACGACCTTAAGTAGATCTACTTACGCCGTGTTTTCTGCGAGCGTCTTTTTGCCCTGCTGCCCGTATGTGTGAGTGTGTGTGGATAGTGAAAAGGAAAGGAGTATTTCGTTTTAAAAAAAGAAGCGCAACGTAAGGTGGTATCGCTAATTCCGGCGTTGACGATCCAATTCGCCTCGCTATCGACGACGCTTGTAACGCCGACTCCGTCGATTCATTAGGCTCGTCGTCGTCGTCGTTATAAGAGCTGAGAAAAAGAACAATCGGCCTGTTTTTACGGCGCTTTGAAGCTGGAATTCGCCCTTATTAATCTCGAGCACACAGGGAGAACGCGGCTCCGTCACATAATTAAAATAATAAACGAAATTAACCGCTGAAAAAGTAATCCGTGCCATTAAAATTCTTTTAGCGCCATATCTCTTTATTTCTCTCTTTGAATATACATTTCTGCCCTCTTTCTCTCTCTCTCTCTTCTCGGTGCAGCATTTTGTTCCTCTCGGAGCTGCAGCCTTTCACCGCTCTTTTCCGTCAGTCTTTCTTCTCCCCGTCGTAGCCGCGTCGTCGCTTTGACAGAGCTCGCTGCACTTTTTTATATAACTCGCGAGCGAGCGGCTACTCGCTGCGACGATCATGAAAGCGCGCGCACAAGAGAGAAAGACACTTTTAAAAGCACTGCTAATGGCGTAAGCGACAGATAGGGGCTATCACACGCGTGTAGTCCGTTTCTGCAGCTGCTGCATATGAGGGAGAGAATGCGCAGCCTTGCTGAGTATCACTTTGCGGCTGCAGTGCGACGAGTCCGCCTGTACACCGAGTGCGAAGCTATTATCGGCGTGATGTGTGTGGGCTTCTTCTTAGTAGCTAGTACAGCGAGCTTTTTTAATTTCGAATTCAACTATGCGCTGAAGAGTTTTACGCGTAGTTTGCAACGAGTCAACGCAGGCTCTTATGACTCGAGTCGCTTGCGCAAACGCGCGGCAGCAGTAGCTGTTGATATTTATATAGGTGTAGCGGGAGTTTAATGAATTTTCTTGTGTATCAAAACAATGCCGGCGGCGTTCTTTATTCTCCCATTATTATCTCCCAGGAATCTCTCGCGCGTTATATATACGATTCACAAAAGGTCGGATAAGGTTCACGTGCGCTACGCTACTGCAGCAGAAGCCGCGAAAGTTCGCTATACGACAGTAGAAGTGGCGGCAGACACACACTACGCAGAGGCGATGGAATACAAAGAATGCACTCCATAATCTCGGCGGTTCGTGCGGCGCTTTCGAGTGTGGGCCTATACAACAATGCAGCACATCGTGACTCCTATCACACGTTATTTCATAACGCGAAAACTTTTACTTCGTGTCTCGGATGATGCATACCACTGTTACACACGTTTAATACTTATCAGATTCGAAAGTTGATATAGCGCATCAGGTGGTTGCGGCGTTTTAGAATCAAAACGATATTCCGGCGTATAAATCTTCTCTTTAATAACTGGAGGAAATTCATTCCCGAAAAATCATCCGCACAAGCGCGCTCGAATTTCCTAATGTGACAGCTCCGCCCATGGCAATTAGACGTACACATAACGCAGTTGCGTGAAGAGAGCCGAGGCATCGAGAGCACTCTGCGCGCATCAGCCAACACAATAACCGGCCTCTGCTGCAGCAGCGTGTGCATTAATTACCAGCAGGTTCCTCCGCGCGAGCGCGCCGTTATACGCGGTGCATAGACGCGTTCTCCATTAAGAAAAGCGCGCGCTAGCGCGGAGAAATTATATGGAATTCGATCGGAGCCTGGAACGTAAATAATAGCTCCGACGAGAGCGATGCTATTATGTCAAATTATCGGTCTCTGGCGGTGTCTTCCGCGCTGCTCTTGTCGGTGTAACTATTTCCGATGCTCTTCTATTTAAGGAGACGTCACTCTGCGGCGCTATAGATGAGACTAATTAATACTTGATCGAGCCCAGCCTGGCTATCGAGAATAGACAGCGCTAATAATACGCGGACACGTCGGCTATTAGATTCGCGATCCGAAAGCGCACTAAACTATCGTTATTGCGATTCTCGGCATGTCTCGAGCACAATGTCCCGAAGATTAGGGCAGATATGGGGAGAGAGAGAGAGAGAGAGAGAGAGAGAGAGAGAGAGAGAGAGAGAGAGAGACGGTCTACTACGGGTAACTTCGATCGCGCGCGTCGTTAATGCAATAACACCCTTAAGGCCGCGCTCTCTGCAAAACGGACCGACCGACCATCCGCATGCATAATGGAGCAGCTGCTATGCAGCAGCAGATCGCGCGGGGCTGGTATAGCCCGAAAATCAGGGCTTAGACGTCGAAATGGTCAGTAGCGCGGGGCGCTAAACTCGCTCGAGCTGAAATCGAGGCCGCCTCAAGGGCCAGAAGCAGCTCTCTCTCTACCTAATCGCGAGCTGCTCTTGCATCGCTGATTTTGCCGCGTCTGTGTATAATCCGAGTAGCTTGATATGTGTGCGGCTGATATGCAGATATTCTCCGCCGCGTTGCTGTGTACAGCGCGATAAATCAGGAATTTCGCTGCTGAAAATAAAAGTAGGTATATCGAATAAAATATATAGCGCGCGGAGGCCGCGGGGAAAACAATAAATTGCGTCAAAAGCAGAGAAAGTTCAGCGGAGCAATGCATCAACGGCGTAATGAGGAAACTTCGGAAAGTTCGAGTGCGCGTCGTTGTCGTCGTCGTGTGTATGTGACGGAAGGTCAGCCCTTGCTTTTTTCCTGTCCCCGCTTGGATTCGCCTGGACGCACGATAAGCAAAGGAATTGTTTCGCTCGACGGCGGCTTTGTCCTCGAGACTCAACCCCTTTCTCCGACGTTAATAAATACCCGTTTGCTCGTTTTTTTCTTCTTCCTCGCTTCTTCCCCTGACCCCTTATGCACTCCCACGCTTCCCCGGGGCTGTCCTCAACGACCGCGTGACGAAGTCGCATAAATCGTCTCTCTCTCTCTTCTCTCTCGCTCGCCCGTTCCTTATAATCGCGTTATATTCCGCATTCCGAAAAGGCGCGGCGACGGCCCTCTGATATAATTGATGAATTCGCGCGAAAAAAATCAACCATGCACGCTGCTGCCGCAGTTTAACCTTTGATGCGCAGCGCGGCCGCTATTTTGCATTCCGTGTCTCGTCTACAAGGGCCTTTCTCTTTCTCTATTTATCGGAGCTGCTGCTGACTATATAGCTGAGCTCTCGCGTGTCTTGTGCTCCTACTCCGTAGCTTCGTCCGCCTACTAAATACTAGCGCTACCCCCGCGCTCGCGCATTGCAAAAGGGATTGGCTCGACGACTGCATTGTTGACTCGTGAAGCTGCCCAATTAGCCGCGGCTCGGGCGCTATATGCCTCATCGCGCGCATACATACCTTCTCTCGTCGACGTTTTCTTATAATTAATGGCCGACGCTTGAATCATTGTTCCCGCAGCTGTGATAGCGCTGCAGTTTTGTTTCGGCTAGTTCTGCCGTGTCTCTCCTCTATACACGTCAGCGATGCTCGATTTACCCTTGCCGCCGTTTGTTTACCCTGGGCTAGCTTTTCGCGGTAATTTAATTTTTATGAAAATTTTAGGGTGGCTGTGAGCTACCGTTGTTGTTCTCCTTCTCGCGGAAGAACGAAGCGGTTTTTAATTAAAAATTACTCTCGCGATAGCTTTTATAATTGTAAAGGAAAAAATTATTCACGCTCCGCCAAGGAGCTCATTATATTCATAAGCGGCTGGTCTTGCACGGCCGTTTCTACTTAGCGTCGCGGACACAATGCGCTTGCTCGAGTTTAATTGAAATTAGCACGTATGCACACGGCGCAACTTTCTTCTTCTTTCAACGGCCCTAGATTAAAGCTCGATCCACGCGCACCACTCGACAAACTAAATGTCTCTTCTCTGCTGGAAACAAAAACTGTGTCGTCGCGCACATTTCAGAGAATTGCTATCTCTCTGCAGAAAAGAATATAGCACGAGTCGTGAGTCGCGCTATTTCAAACAACGCGCGAAAAGCTTGTCGTCTTCGCGCCATAGGTCATCGTCGCTAGCGGCGAGACGCAAAGCTCTCTCTCGAAACAATTCGGCCGCGCCTCGCCAGGAACTCGACGAGGCGCGCGTGTTCGCAGGCGGAAATAGAAGCGCGACGAGGAACGACCGCGTGGTGTCTGCGGCGCCTGCGACCGAATTAGCGTCCACGCGGATCTATGCGATTTTTGGCACGCCAACGACGCAGCCGCCAAGCACATGCCCCCGTTACTCTTCCTCGCCTACTTTTTTTTCATCCTTTTATCGTCGTAGCTTATATTCTCTCTGTGTACTACAATAGTGAACTCTGACAATACGCGGAGAGCATTGCGAAAAATTGCGGCGGTGAATTATTCATGCGGGCCGCTTTGTTGATCTTGCGCATACGATGTTTGCTGATTTTTGAATATTATCGTTTGCACGTATGAGCGAAGGATATGAGTATTACAGCGAGGATTTCTTTTTCCGTCTCGGAGGATAATATTTTTATCCACGACGGGTTCAAAAGTCACGTAAGTGTTGGCAACGTCGAGCTCTAAACTAGCCGAGCGGCCGACGAACTATAGCAGCGAGCAGACGCCCCGCCGGGGAACGATTTAGGCCGCCGTCGTCGCGCGCGAATGTGTATCGACCGAGCACAGCCGGACAACTGTCTCGCTCTTCGCGTTTATACTTCAGCTCTGCTCGCTTGGATTAAGCCCAACAACGTGCTTCCGAAAACTTTACGCCGTGTCTTCTTCTTTTCTTCTTTGCAATTACGTGTGACTAATTATTGTATAAGCGTTTGAAGGGGTCGACTCTGGGTTAAATGATATTATTATTAATTTATTAACCATCCCAACTTCAAAAGAAAATTATGTTTTGACACAATTTCCAACCCCCCTAAAAATACCATGAGATTCGAATTTCGCAAGGTACGTAGACCGTATTGCATCACTGATCACAGGCATAGATTTCAAATATCTCGATAACAATCATCACGATGATGATCCGTTGCAAAACGCCCGTTACACACGAAGTATCTGCAGAAAAGAAACACAACAATGACGACGTCGGCGGCTCGGTTACGTTCATCTGAAATCGTCCGCTAATCCCCGAGCAATTTCGCGCATTCCAGAAACAATCAGAATTCACGGCTTGCTTGCGCCTTTGTGCAATTTCCGTAACAAGCCCTCTGCGCTCCGCCGACTCTCTCTATCGTGTTCCAGCTCTCGCGATCGTGCGAAAGTCGTCTTGTGCATCTATTGGGTGACGGCCGTTGGAAATATGGGGGACCTTGGGCATCGACCTATACGTGCATATTATCCAAGGTCTCTTGCGGCGGTGGAGAGAATTCCACTGCAGCTTGTGTATAGCGGCTCTCTCTCGGACTGATTTCGCAACTATCCGCGCACCGATTGTGGATTTACAACGCAGCCTGTGCGTTCATTATGCGCGCACGTGCTCTCTCGTTTCTCTGGATTATTGTCTTGCGGCCAATCAATGACACCTAATTTGTCGCTGATTGTATGGCTTTGTTACGCGCAAAAATTAGCGAGTATTGTTGCGCTCTCGCACTGCGATGTTGATAACGATAAAAATGCGCTCGCATTCGATTGTATCAGCATATATATACCTACTCGGAGTAAAACTAACACACTCGGCCGCGTAGTCTGCGAAATGAGTCTCATAAATTACTGCGCGGCTCTCCCCGGCAAAGCGAGCAGCAAAACGTTGCTTTATGAACAGGCAAAGCAGCAGCAGCAACCTCACTATCGTTTTCTCTTCTCATCGCAAATCTCAAGATCGCAAACGAAAACGCTGTGCAGCAGTCGCTCCCGGATTCGCTGCATGCGAGACTCGCGCTTTCACGCGTCAGCGAGGCGACTTAATGAGGATCAGCACAGAGCAGCGAGAGAAGAAGAAGAAGAAGCAGAGATGATCGAGCCTTGCCGGTATACATACACTGCAGCGTCCAGCACGAGCGCGCAAAGATCGCTCCGATCTGAGCGTATAATACGCAGCAGCAGCGGCAGCAGCTCTGACCACCCGTCGTGAAAATGTATTATTTATCAGTGGCTCTCGCATCTTATAGACCCATCGTAAATTTCCTTTACCTTACTTCGCTGCTGCTGCTGCACACGCACATACATACCGCCGCTTTTGATTTTCGCGCCACGTGTGCCGCTAGCTTGTATTGAATAACGATCGTAGCACACACACACGGATAGAAGGGTTGAGAGCAGGAGCCTTTGTTTCGCGAGATATCGCGAGAGCGGGAGAAGAACTCGAGGACGCTCTAATTGCGTCTCGCCTCTTCGCAGGGAGGGAGAAGAAGCATTATGGTTATGTGCGGGGAAAGAGAAATCGCCTTGCAATCGGGAAAAGAGAATCGGCACGTATTATTTGATCCCGCGATGCTATGTCTCGCGCCTTTGTTTACTTTGCAATCTCTCTACAGCTATACACGCGTCCTTTATATTCTCTTTCCGCACGTCGAATCGTCGGCTCTTTTAATTAGACCTATATCTTCGCGGTTGTTTGTCGAGTTGTTTCGCCGTAATCAATGTGTTTGTCCACTCTTCTTAAAACGCGACTAAAACAGAGAAACTCTGTGTGCTGTGTGTGTGTGTGTGCACAAACACAGTGAGCCGAATATCGAGAACTCGCAAACAATAAACACGGCGTATTCGCCGGGCTCCTGGTGAAAAGCCCGGGCATACACAGAACCAGAGAGAGAAAGCTGACATGACAGTGACTACTGGGCGCACCGAGAGAAGGCACTACTGCGATATTAACTTAACATGCACCCGGTTGCATTGTTATGATAATGTATTTAAATGTCGCGAGTATAGTAAACTCTCTCTCTCTCTCTCTCTCTCTCTCTCTCTCTCTCTCTCTCTCTCTTTCTCTCTCGGCATTTGCAAGCGAGCTACTTCAGCCTGTGCAGCAGCAGAAGCAGCAGCGAAAGATGCTGAACAAATGCGCGCGAGGCTGTAATTACCGGGTGGTCGTGCTATTTGACGCTCGTCTTCTCTTTCCTATAATTCGTCTCCTTTTTCCGCAAATCGCGCCTCGTAACCGAGGCCAGTTAAGTTAACTGATTTTCTCGCGCACGCGTGGAGAGCAGGAAGAGACTTTGTAGTGGTTGCTTTTTTTTTTAAAAAAAGCCGCTCGTTCTTTCTCGCACCTTTACAGCGCGCACAATGTGTCGGGACCGGGATATCTCGTTAATTCATCGCGAAGGAATCCATTAAAGAATTTTTTCCTCGCGCGCTTTTAAACGAAAAATGCCTCGTTTATCAGTATATATCCCCCGAATGACAAGTGCCATAATTATCCTTTTATCGCCGCGGGCCTTGTGTAAGCGCTATCTTAATAACAATAAAAAGTAGATCGCACACAATATACGCGCAGGGACAAAAACACGCCGTCTCGTAATTACGCGCGTGTACACCCTGTGTACATGGGAGGAATGCGCACGAAAAGTCCGTGTGTGTGCAGGAATAATAAATTATTAAGATTGCTTGTGATAATTTTAAAATTCTTCGCTGGCGCGAGACCTTGAGACCGTTCCGCGAACTTTTTACCCGGCGCATCGACAGTTAAAAGTACGACGGAAACATACGAGAGAAAGACACACGCGTATACATTTGCATTTTATTTTTCACATGCAGATAGCGGATCGCTCCGAGCCAAATGCGACTTTTATATCGGCGAGCGATCTCTCTTATTTTTCCTAACGCCTAGCTGTCACTCACTCGGACGGAAACTCGGACCCGGAGAGAGAGAGAGAGAGAGAGAGAGAGAGAGAGAGAGAGAGAGAGAGAGAGAGAGAGAGAGAGAGAGAGAGAGAGAGAGAGAGAGAGAGAGAGAGAGAGAGAGAGAGAGAGAGAGAGAGAGAGAGAGAGAGAGAGAGAGAGAGAGAGAGAGAGAGAGAGAGAGAGAGAGAGAGAGAGAGAGAGAGAGAAGAGAGAGAGAGAGAGAGAGAGAGAGAGAGAGAGAGAGAGGAGAGAGAGAGAGAGAGAGAGAGAGAGAGAGAGAGAGAGAGAGAGAGAGAGAGAGAGAGAGAGAGAGAGAGAGAGAGAGAGAGAGAGAGAGAGAGAGATAAAAAGCACAAGGAAATAACAAAAAGGAAACGAGTGCAGAGTACAGACCTACGGTCTCTTGCGTGCGCGAATAATAAAATCGCACGGGCACCTGATGCAGGGAAAAAATGGAAAGAGAAATCTTGCGAATTCGCGTGCCTCGCCGGCCTTTGTCCGCCAACGAGACTTGTGTGTGTGTGTGTGTGTGTATTCTTTTTGCGACATTTGTCGTGTACACGATGATGTATATCGAAATCCTGAAATCGAGGAGTATGCACTAGCTTTCCTAAAACGCGTATAAAAACCCGCAGAATTATCGGCGCGCACCTGCCGGTGTATTAATAATCGATTTTTTTCGAGCTCGATTTTCTTCGCGCATCGTCCTCGTGTACTCTTGTGCCAACGAGAAAACAAAAAAAAAGGAAACGCCAGCATAATTAATGATCCTACACGAGAGAAGAAAAAGAGAGAATTGGCAGAGAAAATGAGCATGCAAGCTCATTTGTACAAATCAGCAAGTGCGCGCTCGCGAGAATTCGGATGCGCGAATCGTGCGCGCGCATATAAAATCATAGCTCCCCCACTTGCGCATATATTGCCGTCGAATTTTTTCCTTTATTCCCGTACTCGCATGCAGGCTTAATATATCGCCGCACGACGACAATTTGTTGCCATTAGCCGGACCGACTGATCGAACACGATCTCGCTCGCGCGCGCGTGTGTGTGTGTGTGTGTGTGAGCCTCTGTGTGTGCGCGCGGGAGAAAAGCCCCGCGGGTCGTTCTCTCTCTCTCTCTCTCTCTCCCTCTCCTCTCTCTCTCTCTCTCTCTCTCTCGCTGGCGACGACGATCACTTTTCGCGACGCGCTAATTGTACTCGCGTGATTTTTGCTCTCGCCGGGTATTAATATAATTGTTTCGGTTTATCTTTTGCCGGGAGAGTGAAAAATTGCCACTGACGGTTGACAAGTCTGGGTTGCTGCTTCTTCTCTCTTCTTCCTCGTCGTGCGAAGGTCGTTCTTATTATTTATCTCGGTGATTTGTTGGACGGATTCGAGGTCGAGCTTCGCTTTTCTTTTTTCAAATTATTCAAAGTTATTTACCGGATATAAGCGTGTGCGTATATGCTTCGCCTCGATTTATTTGTGTATTTATAAATTTCGAACACGGAGTTCGTGTGTGCAGTGTACTTAATTCGACTGCAACTAGTAGCAGTTTCGTTTTGTGTGTGTACTTTCTCCTAAATCAACGTAGACGAGTGTATGAACGCTTGAATAAATTCTCTCTGTTTGTAGCATATACATTCATCTGTCCGCTTAAAAAAATAATTGCACGGGAGACATGCAAATCGGACACACTCGAAAAAAGGTTTTATAAACGCCTCGGTCACAAAGCCGAGCCGTCGGATTTTTAGCGTTGAAAAAGCGGCAAAAAAGTCCGGCCGAAGAATGCATTGATATTTATGAACGGCTGCTATAATAATCGTTGCACAGCTCTCGCCGCGGATTTTCGCGCGTCGCAGGTGGAGGCGCTGGTATTCGGGGAGCCCGGGGGCGCCATATATCAGATGGAAACAAATGGTCTAAACGCGCGGCGGTACAGTCCGAGGAGGAACAACAACTCTCGGGGACAATTTAAACGAGGATGAGCCTCTCTCTCTCAGCGGCTACCTGTTTTTGCTCGGTGGCGCTCACTCACCGCGATGTTATGATTATATGCTGTGTACCCGGCCGCGCGTATTTTACGCGATATTTTAATTAGGCATTTGTTTTTTGCGACGCATACTTTGTTCGGTTTAATGAATACTTTCGCCGGTTCCTTTCCTCAACTGCCATGACGTGTGCAGTTATTCCGATAAAAATTTGCACGCGCCGAAAGTCAGTCGCGCATTTTGATCGCCGTATTATTCTAGGCTCGAATAAATAACGCGCTGCACTGCATTGGTAGACGGAATAAAACAATATAATTTACAGCTTGATATTGAATATGCAAAGAAAAGTCGACTGCCGCGCGCGCGCGGGCCTGCAATAAATTTCGCCAGTTGTAAATTACTCGATCTCGTTATTTACGAGAGAGAGAGAGAGAGAGAGAGAGAGCCATAGGGAAATATTCGTATAAAAATGTCGATTTGAAAATTAAAGCTATTATATGCAGTTTCGCTGGCGCTGTGAATTGTTTGCGCTATAAAAGCAAAGCGCATAAACCACAAACTGTCGTCTCTCGATTATTGACATTGTTCGACTGCTGCGGTGTGCGCGCGTGTATATAGCGTGTTGAGCTGTATCAAACACACGCTGAGCTCGCCGCGGCGGTCTATATGTTTCATATCTTTTCCGAAGCGAGTGTACGGCTTGTTAGCAGTCTCTAAATACCGCGCCGCTTAATAAATACGTCGATCGTAAACTATTTCGCCATGATGATCATTAAATATCTACACATCACAAACACACACTGCATCAGCGGGCGCCTCTCTCCCTCTGCGCATATAGCTTGATCGTTTGCGGGTGACTTATACGAAAAAAAATCGCGTGTACGCGCAAGCCGCGCATAAGGGTAATTGAGTTGCATAACTCAAGCATACACTCGCCTGTGTTTTCGGGGCCTTTTGAGCCGAATTCGAGAAACGGCGTACGCGAGAAATTACCCGCGATCGATAAATCAGCCGAGCTCGAGTCCGCCGCGAAAAATGCGTTCGTTAGCTCATGCCGCGGCTAATAAGAAGACTCTCCTCTCTCTCTCTCTCTCTCTCTCTCTCTCTCTCTCTCTCTCTCTCGCTCTCTCTCAGGCGAAGAAGGAAGAAAAAAAGGGAGAATCTCGCCATGTGTGCGCGCGCTCGCGAGTACATAACGAAAATTCCGCGTGACGCGCGGCCATCTCCTACATATATCACACGCAGCTCGCGCGTGTGCGACGTGACGCCTGCGACTGGGAGAGAGAAAGATTCTTCCTCCGCGCACTGCTTACAGCCTAAAGGTAAAAAGTTGAAAAGTAGCTGCGACGAGTTATGCACGCAAGAGGGAGAGGGAAAGAGGGACACTGACAAAGCGACACGGCGACATTTTTTGATACTCGAGTATATAAGTCGCGCGCTCGCATTCTCTCTCTCCCTCTCGTTCTTTGGGATCCGAGCATCAGGTATTCTCGGATCTCTGTTTTGTCCTGGTTTTGCGATCCTATAGCAGCGCGTTTCTTTGCGGGCGTTTAAGGCGACGTTATGGCTCTTATATTGGAGTAAATCGTCGCCTTTTTTAGATCCCCCAATATCCTTACAGTATAACATTCCATGTATCCTCGCTTGAGCTCGCGAATTTTTTATTTCGCGCTGCGTGTGTGCGCAGGCTTAAAAAAATAATAACTTTCCCTCGTCGCAATAAATACACCGCGCGAGCTGCTGCAGCGCTGGTGGTTCGTAACGGCGCATTAAAAGCGGCCAAACGGCCACAATAAAAGTATCAATGGCCGCGAGCGCGACGAAGGAGGAGGAGGAGGGAGGGAGGCCCAAAGCGGAGCAATAAAGGCGAGCGCGCGGGCGTAGGTTCGTTCTCCGGGGCACAAATCAAAAAATAATAGGTAGTTAGGCCCAGCGAGAGACGACCAGGACGACGACGACGGCGATGCAGCGGCGCGCGTAAGGACGCCCTCGGGCTGTATGCGAGAGCGCGCCATACAAGGTATCTCTCGCTCGCTCTCGATTTTCGGCTAACAGTGACTATTGAACGGACACCGGCGATCTTTTATGAAGATATACGAGCCCTCACCGGGCTTTTGCCGCGCGCTTGCGGTGTTGTTTTTTCCTTTTTTTCGCGCATTCGTTGGCTGAAACTGATGGATCTATTACTTTTATAACGACCATTCTTACCGCGCACATATTGTTTCAAGAGCCGGGGCGACGACGCTTCCCCCCGAGAGAGCTGAGAGATGCTCTTCATTGCATTATCCGTTCTGAGTACGGCTTGTTTTCACTCTTCTCTACATCTCACCATCCCCGTAAAATACCTCTGAATAACGCAAACGCGTATAAGTATCGTCCGTTTTCCCTCTTGAGGCGATGATTGCCGCCGCGGCTCCTCGGGAGAGAGAGAGAGAGAGAGAGAGAGAGAGAGAGAGAGAGAGAGAGAGAGAGAAGAAAGAGGAGTTCCGGCTATAAAAGCGCGCAAGGAGCCCAGAGGTAACTCCTCTCTCTCTCTCTCTCTCTCTCTCTCTCTCTCTCTCTCTCTCTCTCTCTCTCTCTCTAATTCGCGCGCGAGGATCGTTGGGAACGCGGGTAAGAACTGGCATCGACCAAGAGCCTCGGGAAAATAGGACAAATTAAAGTACAAACAAGCGGAAGGCATAACACTGACGCCTTTACGCTCGTTAACTGGCTCTCTCTCTCTCTCTCTCTCTCTCTCTCTCTCTCTCTCTCTCTCTCGCCGGCTGTATACGCCGAAGAAATGCGCGGCGCGCCGAGGCATTATACGGACTATACCTTTTCGCCAGAGAACGAGAGATATGCCTCTCGACGAAACAATGAGATATAATTCCGAATGAATCTAATGATTCCGAGGCCGTCTTTCTCTCTCGCTTTGATACAGGAGCGGTAATGTTCAAGAAAGACACGAGTATAAGGCTCTCTTGATAAAAATCGACTGGCGCGCGCGACGAATTGAATCGTTTCGCCGAGTCGAAAGTTTAAGTAGAGCTCCGATAAAGCTGTGCGCTCTGTGCTCGGATTGAAATTCGTCTTGCAACGACAAAATTATCGCGTGGCTCGATCGCCGCTCGCGCTCGTATACTCACACTCTATACGTACTCTATACGTAGCAGCAGCAGCAGACGTCCGGTAAATCGTGAACGGAGATAGTCATCGAACTAACCCCTTGAGCGGCTTCAAGGTCAGGTCGTTATTCCGCATGCAAAAGCCGAGAGATAAATTTGAAAAAGCGTTTTTGAAGGGCGACGTACGTGCAGCAAGGTGTTTTAAGTAGAACTAATCCATACATCTTCTCCGCTCTGATAGCCTATAATATGTACGCGCCATGATCCTGTAACGCGATCGTGCAAAAAGCAGAGTATATAGCCGTATAGTCTGTCTTAAACGTAAATCACAGCGGCAGAGAGTGTCGACAAGTCGATTTTACCGATATTTGTCGCGCGCGCCTCCGCGATATTATCCCGCACGATCTCGCGCGTCGATCCCGTAGATCACGAGCCTGTGTAAGTACCCAATAATGCACACGTAGCTCCGCGGCATCACCCACGTATACACACTCACACAGTCATCTCCATCGTCGTGGGAGAACCACGGCAAGATTTATAGGGCGACGAAGAGTGCCGTTCGAGCAGGAGAGAGAGAAGATGACGACGCGCGGCGCGGCGCTCTTGTGTGTCGTATGGCCGAGATTTACCCCCGGCGAAGCGAAACGGTTTTCCCGAGACGCCGATGCAGCTTTTACATAACGGATTAATCATCCGCGCGCGAGCGCATTGTTGACGTAATGCGAGGGCTATTATCGTTTTCCTTAAAAGCGGACGTAACTGCTCTTTTATTGCAGAGGACCACGCGCGATGTAATGAAGATTATTTGCATACAAGTGTATGCGCTGCACTTACAATGTCGTCAGCTCTCTTTTCTCTCTGCTGCACAGGGAGGAGCGGCGCGGTATTCTGACGGTAAACGTTCTTCTCTCTGCTCATCGGCATAACCGTTATTACGATCGATCTGTCCGCGTGCACAATGGTTATTACGGCTCCGTGTGTGTTTACGAAACGAAAATAACGTTTACCTCCGCGCTGTGCGACTCTAATTAATAAATTCTTTTCGAGCAAACGCCGGAATAAAAGTGCACGCGTATACGAGCGCGCGGCGTTTTCTCTTTCATTCGAGCCGCTTGACTATAATTCACTCGCCGCGACGATGCGCGGTTTATTGCGGTGTGTGTGTCCGCTTAAAATACACCCCGTAAATTGCCGCGCTCTCGCGCAGTGTGTAGGCAAAAGCGTACACACTGCAGTTTCTCGATTCCGCGGCGTATCAAACCCGCGGACTTTATAAAAGGATAAATCACGGGGGTAAGTGCGCGAGATCCTCTCGTAAAATCAACGCGGCCGTCTTCGCTTTACGACGGCTCTATTTTCCCGCGCACTGCACTACTATGTAGCGAGAGTTTGTTTCTTAATTAATGCGAGAGAGCTGAGAAGATCGCGTCTTATACGCACTCTTTGAAGTGAGAATTTTCGAGAGACTTTCCGTGTCGTAATGACAAGCAAGCTCGTCGGGATTTTTCTTCTTGACACGCGCGGAGCCGAGTAAATGTGCACACGCACGACGAAGGAAATCGCTCTCGACTTCAAAAAAAGCAGTGGCAGGAGCAGCGCTTTTCTTCTCGAAAGTGCGTGCGCTGGCGATATCTGCAGCCAGGACACTTGACCCGGTTTATACCCACGCTATACACTCCGCGGGCTAATGACTCTTTCTCGCTCACCCCCTGCGTACAGACCATACGTTTTTTCCTCCCCTCTGCAGCACTCGCGGATTTACGGAAAATCCAAAGGGGGAAAGAAGAGATTGCGTAATCCAAATATGCACCGCGCGCTCACGAGTGTAGGAGTTACTCCACTCGAGGAGAGCAGGCGATGTGATTTATGTTTCTCTGTGCGTATGTGCGAGACTGGGGCTGTAATGACGAGAAAGAGAGAGAGAGAGAGAGAGAGAGAGAGAGAGAGAGAGAGAGAGAGAGAGAGAGAGAGAGGATATGAAGATTAATTATCTGAAGGGGTGGCTGGCTACGCGCGAGGAGGAGTTGTTTTCCGACGCGAGCTCAGAAGGATCTCAACGGGTGTGTGTGTATGCTACTGCTGCTTCTGTCTTTGTGATTAATTTTCGCTTAATTTGGTTTAGCCGGCTTTGAGGTATTTACGTGCGAGAGCCTTTTACCATTCAGAGGGAGGAGCTGCGCTGAGAGAAGCCAAATGAGGTAGAGCAATCGGTAGAATATATTGGAGAAATTAACAGTCGTTGATTAAACCGTCAAATGGTCACTTTCGTAGACTGGTAAAAGACAGTGCAATAACTACATCTTCCTTATTTTCTTCCAAGAAATTAAAAAAATCTACGAAATGAATTGTCCACGCACACTCCCAGCTTCATATACGCAATCGTCGCAGCAGCAGCGGCGGTGGAGAGTCGGGTCTCAAGTGGCGCACTATCGATTCGCGTCGGTGAGCATTTCGTGCGCGAGGGAGAGAGGGAGAGAGAGAGAGAGAGAGAGAGAGAGAGAGAGAGAGAGAGAGAGAGAGGTCGCGCGAAGGCGCATACGCGCATAAATTGCCGGCAGGGCGCAAGCATGCATGCATACACAGGCGTCGTCTTAACGAAGAGAGAGAGAGAGAGAGAGAGAGAGAGAGAGAGAGAGCCAGAAGGGGGGTTTCGAAAAAGAGAAAAAAACACGTCGAGGTAACTCACGTTCGATCGATCGGAGCTTGACTTCACGCAGCACACTTGCGAGAAGTCGGGGCTCTCTAGGCACGCGCGCGTGCAAATGAAGGTATTTGGATACCGGGACTGAAAGAGAGATTCTGAGAAAGTGTCGTCGCATTTGCATAACTGACGGAACTGTAGCTTGGTTTCGCGTACATTTATGTGTAAAACGCTTTGATAACGCATTAGTATAGGAGTATCAGCCTCAAAACGCAGAAATCAACTCATTGGCTGATATGTGAATGACAGAATTTTTATTTTGAAATTATAGCATAAATTGCCTTTGTTGGAATTGCTTTGCTTACAACTAGGCTTGCTTGGCTTGTAAGCCAAGCAATTCCAACAAACGCAATTTGGGATAGACGACAAGCCGCTATATATGCACTGGAATAGCCCATAGCGATAAGGGAAGTAAAATAGCGCCTATGCGCCACCTATCTTCGCTGATTAGAGACACGGAGAGTCTGAGCGCTGGGAGAAAGCTGCCAGTCCAAAACCGCTGTGGTTTTATACAGGGTCGTTCATACCTACGCAAAAATCAATATTAATTAATTAGTCTAGTTTAATATTTATATTTTTAGCGTATCATTCAAGCTTTTCAACGGATGCACACGAAAGACTATAATTTTTAATTAGAACGCAAGACTTGAAATATTTTTAATTTCTAGTATATAGCAACGCAGAAATCCCCTCAGCCGACCTAAGCCCCGGCTTATTCTAAAGCAACGAGCGTTTCCTCGCTCAAGCCAAACACATTCATTGACAAAAAGGACACGTAGACCGGCTCAACGGGCGACTTAATAAGCGAGTCCGTGAAAGCGCGCCCGTAAGAAAAAAAGCTCGCAGAGCGAGCGAGAGAGGGAGAAAAAAGCTCTCGCGCTCGAGCTTGCGGAAAAGAGAGCCAGTGCACATACGCGCCGACCTAAATCCCGTGCAGTGACGCGAGCCCGCAAACTGCTGACGTATAACGACGACGAAGAGAGCGACGGGATAAATCGCAGACACGAGCCACGTGCAGCAGCGCCGGAGGAAAGCCCGCAGGCCGCGCGCCGCGCGCCAGGCTCAGTTGCCGCGGGAGTGCATAGATGGAGGCACGGGTTTCAAGGATTGGTTTTCGGTAAAGCTGATAAAATTTTGCTTCGGTTGTTTAGATGTAAAACGTGGAGCTATTTTTAGAATGATATTTCAGGGCGGATGCAGATCAAAAAGTGCATATATTAAAAAAAAATGTCCTGTACTACGTCTTGCCGAAAAGTGAAGACCCAAGCACAAATCGTAAAAAAGCGCAGGGCGACCGCAAAAATAGAAAAATCCGCGAGAAGCGCAAGCGTTTAAAAAATTCATAAGCCAGCGCAGCTGTCACGCGTTCGTCCCTTTTTTCATCGGAGGGACGAACGCTATCAAAGCATTTTTACGAGGCTCACGTGTATTTCCATAAGTTTTCGAGCACGCGCGCAACAAAACACGTCGACAATGCGTCCGGCTTGCGGTTCAAAAGTGAACGCTCTCTCGCTCGCCCATTGTCTGGCAGACATCGCAGCAGCCGCGGCAGCAGCAGCTTTCACCTCGTATTTTCGCTATATTTTTGATGCAGTAGTGCTTGCTGCATGTGCATTCCTTTCGGCAAAGAGCCGCCGTTGCTACTGCCACGCGTCATTCAGCGCTTAAAGCGAACAAAGCTCTCCGCCGCCCCGAAAGTACGCGAGCCCAGCTATGTATAGAGAGAAAACAGAAAAGGGGAAAAGTAATAACGAACGCGAAATAAAAAGGGAGGGAAAACTCTCGGGAGGGAAAGGAGGTCGCCGCCGCGTGCTTCGGATCCTTTATGCAAGTTCGTTCGATAGTGCGCGATTTACAACGCTCTTGGGCATTTGTTTATGGGATTATTCGAGCGAGAGAAAGCAAACGGGCGAATTAAAAATGCCGCTCGGCGAATGTTTGACGTGGACCCCCGCATACATCACGTCACGTTTCACCTGGCGTCACTTATACACACTCCCAGCAGCGGCGGCAGGCCGAGCTATATTTGCGACAGCGGAGCACAAGAAGGTCGAGAGAGAGAGAGAGAGAGAGAGAGAGAGAGAGAGAGAGAGAGAGAGAGAGAGAGAGAGAGAGAGAGAGAGAGAGAGCAGCCGGTAGTCGAGCAAACAGTTAAAAGCGTTTCTCCAGTTTCAAATCGCGCAAAGCGCGAAGCAGCGCCGGCAGAAGCAGAGCTACGACAGGGGAGAGAAAGACGTATAAACAGGAGGCATGGCACAGAGAGCAATTTCACACAGAGGTTCATTGTTTTACTGTGAATCAATTACATGGCTCGGCAGTGCCACTGCTCTGCTTCGATGCTATCTGCCGGTCTCTCTCTACCTCTTTCGTTGCTGCTGCAGTACACTCGGCTCTGTGTCGCTGTCGTTCTTCTACTCTGTTTGTGTCCCGACGGCGCGGCACGTGGATTTTCCGTTGCGGACCCTCTCTGTGTTGATTTTGGACGCGGTTAATTCCGCGCATTTCCAAATCGGATCGCCAGTGCACACGTCATGCATGAATGCATGATGGATGTTTTTATCGAGACTCAAGAGACGTTATGTTTTTTCGAAAGGGACGCGCTTTTTCCCGTCTTACGTCATACACTCCATCGGATTGATTTTCATGAGCCGTTACTGCGTCGACATAATCTGAGATATCGCAATTTCAGAAGTAAGGAGAGAAAGAGCTGCGAGAAAAACTACCGCGTGGTAATCGCTTAAACATACGCAATCGTGTGCGCAGCTGTATATACGAACTCGGCATCGTAAATCGACGTTCTCGCGCGCGAGTGCGGATAACTGCATTTACGCGTGTCCTCTTCGCTCTCGGCGCGTAAACACGCGGATTTCCGCGATCCGCGCGGTAGGTTGCTGCACTTACAGGGCGCACTCGAGTTTCTTCCATGCACTCTTTATGCAACTTTTAACGGGAAGAGATGGATGAACCGGGCTTATACGCGCGAACTGCGCTCACATTATGAATGTGACTACGCGCGAGCAACCACCGCGGAATTTAACGATTCATTTCCGAACAGACCGACAAATCGAGTTATGATATTCGCTGCGTCACACGTGCATAGGCTACAGCCACGGAAACTCTGAAGGTAGAGGATGAGACTTAAGGCTAAGATGTGTTGCCGTCGACGTCTACAACACTTCGGCTGCGTGTAAGCGCGGAGTACCTATACACACACTCTCAGAGCGAGAGTAGGAGCCGAGCGTTCGATAGGAGAGTCAACTTGTTATCGCGGAGTAGTTATTGAGTCTTCTGCTTACACGTAAGACGGGTGTATGTACCGCGTGTAGAGCTCAGGGACTACTAACTGAGCTCTCTCTCTCTCTCTCTCTCTCTCTCTCTCTCTCTCTCTCTCTCTCTCTCTCTCTCTGTATGCGCATACTCGAGGGTCGTTGGTAAAATTACGCGGTGCACTTTCTCCTACGCGTCTCCATTTTTACGATCGATGCGCGGATGTATTTTAAAGCAGAGTAGGATATAATACTCCGCAAACACACTGCCCGGCAAACAGAGGACTCGTGCGTGCATGTGGACCTAAGCTGCGCGTCACGTTTCGCACAAAGCCTCTCGAGTTAATTGCGCGATCATCTACTCGGACGTCCCTCCGCTTCTCTCTAAAGCAAAGAAAGACAAGCTTCCATACCGGATCCGCCATCGGGAATCGATGTGTTGTCATCGGCCGCGACGCAGCAATTAGTCGCGAGCTTCCGGCCTTGCATACGCGCGCATTTGCTTAGTAACACGACGATGAAACTCTTTCTCTCTCTCTAGCTTCCACCGCGTGTCCCGCGCTCGTTAAAAGCCACGGTAATTCGAGCTTGAATTGACGGATAGGCCGAACCCCTCTCGTTTTTAGGCCCTTTTTTCCTCTCTAAAAATATCCGCGCGCCATAGTAGTCGACTCATCAATTACACCCCGGTCGCGGCCGCGTAGCAGCTTTTTTACGTCCCTTCCCCTTTGTCGGATCATCGACGATGTACTCTTTTATTCAATTACGCTAATAGGGTTTTCTTTAATGGGCCGCCGCGCTGATGCGCGCGGGATTTTAAATTCATGCATATTGAAATCATGCGGTCGCTCTCGATGTTCATTAGCGCGCGCTTTTATTATGATTCAAATTAGATTTTTTCGCGCGTAAAAGTGCCGCCACCACCGCGTGTGTCGTGCGCGAGATCAAAGTATATATATATATATATATATATATATATATATATATATATATATATATATATATATATATATATATATATATATACGTGTGTGTGTGTGTGTGTGCGGAAAATTCAATATATAATTTTTTTCTCCAGCGCTCGCACGAGGCAGGAAATTTCCATCTATACGCGCGGCGAGATTTCATTAGCCGCTAATTTTATATCGCTGTAAACGCGTATAAGCCCCGAGACAGCGCGCTGAAGTAAAAGTAATCCACTAAAGTCCCTGGAATAAGAGAGGAGGGAAAGCAAGTCGCATTAATTACCCGACAGTCATTAATGTCAGCGAACTTCCTGGAGCCATGTATTTCCTCGGCGTTGCACGCAGGGTTCACCGTTCGATCTTCCCGGATTCTAATGCGTGTCGTTTCCCGAGTGTCTGCGAGGCCGACGGAAAATTGATGACGGGTCTAAGTGAAATTGCGCGTACGTATACCTCGAAACCATGCGATGTGACCTTCGAGGAATCGCTCACATGTATTAAATATCGAAGTTCCAATTAGTCAAATTTAAAACTGTACACAGAGCCTCGTTCGCGTGAAGGGCAAATCCTCGGAGATTAGAGAAACGTCGCCCTCGACGAACGCGCGCGAGAGTGACGTACTGTTATAGTCTTCGCGGCAGCTTATAGGATCCCATAGACACACGTACGGCACCGCGGAAAGACTAATGTGGCTGGCGCAGTTTGACGCGCTCTGTTTATCCGCGTGGATCTACAAACGAGAACCTCCTCATTATCCGCGAGAATGTACATAACGTCGTCCTCGTCGTGGCGCTAATAGCTTTACCTGTTCCCCTATTGCTTTTTCTTCCTCGATGCGCTGCATCGGCGCTAATTTGCCCTAGTGATTTATAAAAACAAGCCTCGGAGCTGGGGTGATAGGAGGCGCATACACACACGTGTGTCTCTGTTTTCCTTGCTTTTCACACAGGTCAATATTTTTCTTGAATTGCAGCATCGCGTGACCCTTGGGTCGCGCAGTTTTACCATTTCGGACGAATCACTTAAGAACAGGAGGGGGGAATGGCAACAATACACAGAGCACAGTCTCGACCACCGTCGCTGCCGCGCGGGAGCGTGTCAAACGGGCAAACGAGACTCTAGCACGCATTATACGATTTGCGAACTCTCTCCTTTGAGCTCGCGGCGCGTTAAAGCCGATATACGTCGCGGAGTCTCGAATTTCCGCCAACGTGCATTACCTGCGCCCGCGCAGTCGAGGAGGGAAATCAGGAATTTATGGAACGGCCCGAGGTGAAACGGCCCTAAATATACCGGGCGCGGTGTGTTGCAGTAATGCGCCTCATTACTCGCGCATAACAATAACTCGCTAGCTAGCCCCGTAATTTTGCCGTCTCGATCTTCCTTTTTTTCTCGCGTTCTCTTTATTTTCTCGACAGGTGTCCGGCGAGAGATCGTCTTGGCGCGATATTGCGCGCACGAGAAACAATGTGGCTATTTTCAATTTCGCTCGGATTATAATCATCGAGAGATTTCTCCTTGGCCTTTGTTCTGATTTGCCCGTCGCGTGAGAGACACAGTGGTAGGAGAAACTCTTCGGAACGCGATTTTCACGGTGCCTTAGTTACGCCCCAATCGAACGTAATCGGAGCTGAGCTTCTCATTAGTTAAAGCTCGAGTGAAATTGATGGCGAATCGTTCAGTTCATTCAGCTCGATAAACAACAATATATGATTAAACAAAAAAATATACAAAAGTACATCTAAAAAAAGAGAAGAAGCATCAGCCAGAAGAAAGGGCAGTGCATAGAAAAAAAATAGTTAGGAAGAGAGAGAAGAAAAAAGAAGGCTGTTATGTTTGCGGGGAATATACAGAGAGTGAGGAAGCTGTAGCGAAGGGGGTAAAAATTTCTACGGGCATTACGTGAAAGAGAATCGCGCGTTGGGGTGCAGCTTTCGACTTCGAACCAGAGCGAATGAAAAGAGAAAAAAGCAGCACTCCAGACAAAGCCTAATTAGGGGAAGGATTACGCGAGCGAGAGAGAGAGAGAGAGAGAGAGAGCGGCATATCGTACGAGCGATAATGCTCCTTCAGCTGCCTAGCGCAAAAGTTAAATTAAATGCCGGGGAATTACGTTCCGCGCGCTTAAGTTGCAGTTGGCACGACTTTATACGGGGCCTATGCTTACACACCCTTTTTGTTTAAGGACTCGAGCTAGGGCGATTAAGATGGAGTTATACTACGCGTGTGTGTAGGAAAAATCCTGCGGAGGATGCTTAGAATATGCACTCGCGCGCGTGTGTCTTTACGAGCTCGAGTCGTAAATTTCGTAGTGCAGTACTCTAGTAATAACTGCGAGCTTTATGACAAGAGAGAGAGAGAGAGAGAGAGAGAGAGAGAGAGAGAGAGAGAGAGAGAGTCGCTAGCCTTCTCCCGGCGCTGAGTAAAGATATTAAAGATGATGGCGAGAGAAATTAACCGGTCCGTCAAAACTCTCATCCGCGAGTGTGCTGTTTGCATTATATTGTATTCGCGGCACTAAATTTTTACGATAATCGCCCTGTGCCTCGCACGTATTACCCGCGCTTATACCAACATGTATATTTTTGCTAGTGATCGTTCAAGTATAATCGCATAAGTGTACAAGCGCGTGACTCAGTCGCGCAAGCCTTTCTCCGAGTGCGATGTGTTCGTAACGAGAGGGTCGTCGCGTCCTGTCAATTTTCACGAAAGCCCAGGGCATCGCTAATGACCTTAATAAAGGCTGTTTTGACTCGTCGTCGACGCGCGCGCTGCCTCCCGCCGGGGCATAAACGCATTGCCCGGCGAGTAATTGGGAGCGCAGTGTGTCCGCCTAATTGCGCAGGATTCCTTGTCAAGCGTGAACATCCGATATATCGACGCAGTGCCGGCACCGCTCTCTCTGCTCCCTCGTGTACACTCTGGCTAAGTGCTGCCGCCGCTGCGACGACGCATTCATGCCGTGCTCTGTCTTTGTCGCAAGCGCTGTTCTTCTTTTCGAAATTCGATAGTGATTAGCGCGAGAGAGATTCCGCGCTGTTTAATAGAGCCACGCGATCGTCCGGTCACGTATAAAGCCGGCTCTGCGCATACACGTGCTGATTAGACGGTTTTCTCTCCTTTCGCTCCTTCCTGGGCGCTTCCACATCTCTTTATTACCGAGTTTTTGTCTCTACTCGTGCGCGTGTAGGCAACTGGTATATACCCGTGCCATTAAGTGCCCCCGGGTTGCAACGCAGGTTCATAGTTACACGCGCTGCGTTGTATACTTACAGGAGACACATACGCGCTAGAGGAAAAGGGGCTCCGTCATCAATTTTCCGTAAAATAATTAGGTCGAGAGCGCACGGCGCGAGAGAGGCCAACGACACGCCGCTGTTGCTGCTTCTGACCGGCCATTAAGGAGAGCTGCATATACGCACCTCGACGTTTCCGAACATAGACACAAAGCGCTGTATGCGCGTCCTGCAGCGCGGCGGCTGTTTTATCATTATGCAACGACGCGGCGTCGATCAAATTGCAGTGTGTGACGAGGCTCGATCGGGTGCTCGTTTGTTCTTCGTTAATTAGGAGTGATTTTCTCCGAGCTTTTTATTTTTTGTCCTTCTGCGCGCGTATGGTAATTTAGTCATCTCGAGCGTGATTAAGCCAAGAAGACGTCTGTTGAGGATATTTTTGTAAACCATCATTGCTTTCCCAAAATGATTGTCTATACCCGTTAATCGAAATAACGCATACAATATTTACATTCACCGGCGCACACGTGAACGTAACTGCGCGCACCGCAGCATCGCCGGTGTAAAAATAAACGATCGCGGCGAAGCTCGTGAAAGCTCGGATAACCCGCACGTACAGGGCGCCCCCGAAAAAGCCATGCCGGAATTAAATGCAACCACAGAGCTACGTGATCCTCGTACAAGTTTAATCGGAAGCGAAAAAATTCAAGCGCTCATCCGCGATACGATAGACAGAGAGGAGCATGCACACGTAATCATCGCGAAACTCGGCCTCGAGAGAAGCGACGGCTGATTTAGCGATTTGGCCCGAGTCCAAGCTACCGCTGCTGTGAGAGAGAAAAAAGCTTGCGGAGCGAGAGAGAAAGAAGAAGAAGAAGCAGCGAGAAGAAGTGGAAGGCGTATCAAGTACTTCCGTATCTTTATTGGAATAGCCGGGGGTTGCAAACTTTTTATTACGCGTACGCGCGCCGGAAGTTTCTTATCGTGTCTCGAGCCTCCGCCGCCGCGCACACTGCCGGCAGTAAAGCAAAATCGCGGTGTAGTTATTCGGCGTGAGAGGCCCTATGCCCCCTCTGCTCTCTCGGCTTGTACTTAATAAATCTGCCCAGATTATGAAGCCAGAGAGTGTAGTATAACGGGGGTATAAAAAGGGGCCATTTTTTGCGCGATTATCCTATGCAAAGCGACGGGAAAGCTCGACTTCTTTGTTCTCGAGTCCGTTTGCTCATACCGTGTACCGAGAGAGTAAGAAGAAAGTGAGTTAATAGCGTCATAATAGCAGATATCGACGCTGTGTCCAAATACGGATTTGGCTTTCCCAAACACTCGGCGTCGCATACCTGTACGCAGCCAGGAGTGTGCGATGCAATTACGCGATCATCGATAACTCGTATCGATCGCTTCGTTAGTCAAAGTACAGCGCGCGGCGCGTCTTGGATCTCCGCATCGGAAAGAGCTATTCAGAGCCTATGGCTGCGGCGATGATCGATGCGGCTCTGACGTCGCTCGCTCCGGGGGTAGAGAGACGCAACACCGTGAATCCCCGCTAATTTCGCAATTTTTTTTCCTCGCGGTGTAACGTTACGCGCGCGTACGAATAAAAAATTTCGAGTTTAATTTAGCGCGCGGGAGAGCCGAAGAAGGAAAAGTTCGAGTATAATAGCTCTCTCGTGTTATGACGCACTTCTTCGGAGGCGGCGGCGGCGGCTCGAGGGTATCGCATTATGGTCCTTCACTTTCGTCCCGCGTATCGGCTCGTAAACTCCGTGCTCGCTCGTTTTATCGATCGATAAATATGATATATAAAGCGCGCGCGTAAGGGAAAGCAGGCTCTGATAAGCCGTGCGCACTTTTCGAGAGGCGAAAAGAAGCGACGACTGTGGGATTTTATTGCTTCGCTTATGCAGAGAGGCTTAAGTGCCGAAAGTGCGATTCTGATTTGTCGCCTCGATCGCAGCAGCAAGCGCTTGTGTGCGTACGTGTGTCTTCGTGAAAAAAAACCAACGGGCGCGACGTTTATATCGTCGCTCGAATAATTTACAGTCGCGGGCGTCAAGAGGAATGCGCACCTTTGCTCATATCGGGTGTTAGGAGTCTCTCTCTTATCACCTCGTACGAGTGTCCTTTTAATAGCCTACTCCGTTCGATATTGTATGGTTCTTTTTTCGTCCTTGTCAACGGTAAATCACGAGTCGTTTAATGTTTTGATTTCTTAATTGTGTCGTATAGCTGCGTTTGCATTTTATATTTCGAAGTTAATTAAACGCTGAAAGGTGCAGAGCGAGATATTTAAAAAGAGCTCCGCGGAACAATGCGCAGTGCAGTCTGTACCGAGAACTGCGATAATAGAAATGATAATTATAATAGGACAAAAGCAATTTTCTCCCTGGACAATACCGCAGTTTTATCTCCCGCTGTACACTCTGTCGCGTTGATGAGCAAGCCTTGATCCTAAAGACACAATTGCGTAGTGAGGCCGGTCCGAGAGATAATCTAAATTGCAAAATCCTAGTGAAAAAGCGATCGAGCTAAAATCTTAATTAATTCATACGCGTGTATACATAGCTTATAAAGATTTCCGCGTTTGCTTCGAAATTGCAACTACAGCGCGCGCACTCGTCTCTCTTTTCTCAGCCCTTTTTATTTTTTCGTCGTCGCTGCCGCCGTCGCAGCACTCGAGTCACTCGCGCCGCGCACAATTCTACGTCGCGACGTCGTATCGTCGAGGAATGTTGTCTGGCGCACGGAGGCACATTCATAACTCGGCTGCCATTCACACGGCCGTCTCTCTCTCTCTCTCTCTCTCTCTCTCTCTCTCTCTCTCTCTCTCTCTCTCTCTCTCTGCATTTATTTACAGTAGCCTATACAGCTGCGAAATAATCCTCGCCGAGTCGGACACTGTACTCGTGAAAAGTTCATCATTTATATATTCGAAGCCCTGGGAGAGAGAGAGAGCTTTATTTGAAAAGTGGGCCAATTGACGCGCGCTATTTAAGGCGAATCCTTCTTATAAGTCGCCGCGCTGGAGAGGAGCATTCAGAGACTCGAGAGGATCCTTCTGTACATATACCGCAAATCGTCAACAATTTCATTCGTCGACTTGAATGTCTCCTTGTCCCGGAGACAGATCCTCAGGTGATTAAGCGCCGACTGCGCATTCATGAGAAATATTAATGTTATTCTTTGCTTTTATGAAATTGAATTCGCTGCGTTGTAGTTAATTAACAAATTAAATTGCCGGCTATAAATTCAATGGCGAGACCTTGCATAGCTTACAAGTGCGGAATTATCCTCACGAAGATATCGAGATTTATTCGGCCAATCGGAAAAAAATATCAAACACGACGACGCGCATGTTCGTCTCCTTAAAAATCCAGGTGAGTCCTCTCGATCATCCGATACAGCCAATATTCGAACAAGGTCGAACGTTCGATCCAAGCTCGCATTGTATACTCTTCGAAAGCGAAAACGTCGGGGAAAAACTAGGTCGAAGCGACACGAGACGCGTTTTGGAGCGTCGCTTGAAAATTATAGGCAAGGGGGTTGGCCGCGGAAAAAGCAGAGCGCACAAAGGCGCGACGCCGCGGGACGGAACGGAGCGGAATGCCAGCAGCGTGTGAATTACATTCCTGACACGCGGGCCCTAAGACCTCGTAGTATAGTAGGCCTCCGACGTTACCCCGAACTCCCTCTCTTTTGTCTTTCTTCTTTTTCGCGCGTCCTCTATTTCTCGGAGCTGCGCGCACTGGCTGCTTTTTGCTTTTTGTCCGCCGGTTATTGTCTCGCTCTGCTCATGCCGTGCTGTGCTGTACTGCTTTTCGTTCTCGGAGCGAGTCTTTTATATATCTGCCGACGATTATGAATAAAGGCTCATTACGCTAATTGTCAAAGTTTGCTTTTTGCCCTACTTTCAGGTGCGAGATTTCTGCCGCACGCTGGCGGACTTACTAAAGCATTCCTGGGCTCTTTTTATTACCCGCGCGCGACTCAAGGAAGACTTTGTATTTGTGCGCGGCCGTTAATTGCAAACTCGGGCAATTAGATTTACAATGCTGGGCTTTTCTTTACACGTTCTCTTTAACTATACATTGCAAGGAGTACGGTATGAGGGTGCAATAAATCATGATCGAATTGCGAGATCGGCCCAGAAACTTTCATGAAGTAGCGTGCCGCAGAGCGGTGTCTTTATTCGGCCTCCGAGTTCTTCAAAAGTGAAAATAAACGTGTGTGCGCAAAACTACGCAACCTACTCGTTTCTTACATATTCAATGCACGGCCTCGGGACATTTACTTAATTTTCAAATCCATTAGACGCCTATAAATCACGCCGCAGCCAGTGAAAACAATCGCTGCGGCACGCAGAGAGTATCACAATATTCATGAACGCGAGTCTCTCTCTCTCCGCTAACTAACGTTACAAATTTGAATTGTCAGCGCGGAGAGCATTGTCAGTAGTAGCAGAGCGCGGATTCGTGAATTATGAAATCCGCGCGGCGAGCTCATTATTCGAAAAGACTTTCTAGCCGCAGTCATCGAAGGGGGCAAAAAAAGCGCAGGAGCACGTATTGGGAGTGTCTTTTGAAGGCAGCTCTCGCTTATACATGCAGCCAAGGTATATACGCGGGAAAAGCTCGCGGCAGTCGTTAACCCGCATTAGTGTCATCGGTCGGCGGACAAGCGATCTGTTGTGTCTCTACGCTTTCTTCCACGGGGCCCGACACGCCGAGCGTGCTGCACAGCTACTCTCGCGAGAGCACTTCCGCGTAACAGTGCGCCATTCAGCATATTGCCCAACCGCGTCTCGGGATTTTTCGTTACGGCTCGGCTACGATACCACTGTACACTAGATACGTGCTACTGATGACATATTCGCAGGGAAGATGCATCGTGTATGTGTGCACAGAACAGACCGATCTTTCACGTGTCCACCACATTCAGAGGAGACTGAATAGACGATGGGATTTATGGTTATGCGCCATCGGGTTGAACTGATGTGCCTTGATGCACTCATACCACTGGATTTTCTGTGATTATCGGTCGAAAGGTTTTGCTGCCTGTAGATATCTCGTATAGACTGTGAAGGAAATCTTAATGAAGTGGGACGTTCATTAGCGATTACGGCTGGACTAGATCTCAGTCTATCTCGCGATTTATCGTCTTCATGTGTAAATAATGTCGGTGTGGATTCACGAGCATTTAATAATATGTACGTCACTTTACAAAATGCCTGCTTTATACAGTGTGCAGCACAATTCCAGGGATATTTTTAATTAATATACGTGCAGTTTATCGCGACGGCTATATTTTTTTCATCGGCCGTTGATAAAGTCGCATACGTACATATAACACCTGGCAATTAGCAATCGCAGGTAATGAGTTGATAAGGCTGAGATAATTTATTTATAAGCATTGAAGCAGGCGTGAGCATAAAAATCTTGGTTGTTAGCGCCGAACATGTTTTTTCTGATTTGATTTCTCGTGTTTTATTCTTCATACATATCGAATTAGTCCGTCAACTAGAAATATAAAAAACACTTCTTGAAACTTGCGCTGATTCCAGAGCATATTATATTGGCAGTCGAGAAAGTTTTCAGCTCACAATGCGAGTCCTGCAAAAGAAACTGCAGTTAGCAATGATCGATGGGGATCACTCAGACGGAGTGTAAGCGCAGAGATTTCTACACTTGTTCCGATCGCTACTATCCCGTTATGAAAGACTAGCGTATATTTTAGAAATTTCATTCTTTCAAGACACTAATTGTAAAATATTACCTGGATGTTTCAGAAAAACGCAAATAGGACTACTATTGGTCGGTGCTGCAGTCTCCGTGCTACCGACGAAATGTTGACTTTATGATTCCGTAGCTGCTCGTTAAAGAACTGCATAACAACTATGGGTCGTGCTGCAGGAAACTTACTGTTGACCCAACAAAAGATACATCACGCGTTATCAATTATTTCAAACACCGCGTAAAATGCTCCGTTTCCAATCGCTCCCCGTTTCCTGCGTACTTTACGTGCCTGGCTAATGCTTTCCCACGAAACGAATGGCCATAGCAGTGCATCGACGAATTGCCACGAATAGCCTGCGGTCGGCGTTGGTATGTACCTATACACACGAGTAGAGTATACGATGAGGCGCCTGCCTGCTCTCTTTCTCCATCATTTACTACCTTTCTTCGCTCTCTTATCGGACTCTCTCGCTTCCCTTTCTCCTCATTGCACAATTACAAAGGGGCCTGCAGCTCCTCGCTCTCTGTCCTTTTTTCCCCTTTCTCATCTATCCCATATCCTCCTCAATTACAGATCGTCGGGACGTGACTCGCCGAGTAGTGACCTAGCGCGAGGCGGCAAGATCGTTTCGCAACTTCTTCTCCGATTCGCTCCTTGCGGGGGTCAGGCCTTATCGGACAGCTACATATACATGCACACGTACGGAGACATACACGAACACATACACATACGCCCTCGCGTTAGGCCAACTCCACTGCCCGCGGGAAATGAAGTTCCGTTTGTCGATCCGATCTCTCGCTCCCTCTCGCTTCCACGGCAAAATCGTTAATTGAAACGAGATCGCGGCGATAAGGTCGTTTGTTTAATACGATTGCTTGCGGTGGTTCCTTCCTCCTTTTTTCCGCTTGACTGTGCTGCTGCCGCTACTGATGATGCTGCTGGCGAGTATAAGCTCCCGCACGCGCGTGCAGCAACGGTTTACGTTTGATTATTTTGGAATTAGGTAGCGATTTTATTGAATCCACCAGCGAGCCGCTGACGGCCGCATTTCCCAACAGATTTTCCGATAATTTGAATCTATGATGTTCCAGAGCTGTATTATTGTGTGCGTTGTTGTTACTGCGGTGCATTATTTGAGATTACGATTCTGCTTGCCGCAAGGCAAGCAAATGCAACTGTTATTTACTGTAGAGACGAATTGATGAATTTTACAAAGTTACATTTAATTATCAAGATCTGTATTTATGCACTATGACGGTCGTATACAGAAAGGTTATTTTCATAATTGATATCTAGAATGTATTAAGTGAAGATATGCATCTATATTGTTTCGAATGCGCTCATCTGTACGCGCTATATGTAAAGGTATATAAATAATACTATCTGATTCTGCCCAGAATCAAAATACATTATACTTATTACGTGAATTAGTTGTACAAAATCAGATTTCCTCCAACGTTTGTTGCGACGAGAAAGAAAGTCGTGCGGAAAGAAAGTTCAATTGCAATCTGACGAGAGAAGAGAATAAGGCAAATGGTAAGGTGCAGCAGTAGCCGCGCACGTCTCCCGTCTGTCTGCATTGCGCTTGAAAGAAGACGAAGTAGAAGAAGCCGACATGAAAAGCTGGCGATGAAAGGCACTTGCCTGGCGTGCGATGAGTTTCCGGGAAATTGCTGAACCCGCGGACTTCTGATTTTCTTTTTCTTTTACTCTATCTCCAGCAGTATATGGCACGTAGCCGAAGCGCCTCGCAATGATCGTACGTATACACATACTTTTCAGAACGAGCAACTCTAATGGCGATGAAACGTGCTATTCCTTGTGTGTACCTTTTACATTATTATATGGATGTCTGCGGGAATCCTGTGGCTCGGGAATCCCGTAACACACAAACCGACAAATGATGCATTTGTGTCGTTTCTTCGAGATTTGTTTGCCAACCCACTGCGTGGTCGTATGCCACCGCAGAAATGCCAATTTGCATTGCAACATACTTTTCTTCTTTATGGCTTGAATCAGATCTATTTGTTGTATTATTATCAAGTACAACTGAGTATCGTTATCGAAATCGGTGTTTTTTCATCGGGTTATTCTATTCATAGTAGCTGTAAACAATCGTGCAAGATTAGATAAGACGTATGATGTATAAATGTAAGAGCGCATACAAAACCTCTGTTTCAGTCATCGAATTGTTATTGAAGATGATTCTTCGGGAATTTCTTTTTGTTTTGTGCTTTTCGATGCTATGTTGTGCTGGTGACAAAAAATATGTACCCAATTGGGACAGTTTAGATAGTCGGCCACTTCCGCAGTGGTTCGACGAGGCTAAATTCGGCATTTTTATTCACTGGGGTGTTTTTAGTGTTCCAAGTTTCAAATCAGAATGGTTTTGGCAATATCAAAAAGGTATTTAAAATTTTGATAAGTATGTAGCGCCAATATTTGGATCGGGAATATAAACTATTGTGTCTTCGTTTACTGTGTATTATAGTCAAGTTACCAGAAGTTGACAACTTTATGAGAAAAAATTACAAGCCTGGCTTTTCCTATCAAGAATTTGCCAAAGACTTCACAGCAACATTTTACGATCCTAAAAGATGGAGCGAAATATTCGAAAATTCTGGTGCGAAATATATTGTTTTAACCAGTAAGCATCACGAGGGGTACACTCTCTGGCCTTCCAAATACTCATTCAGCTGGAACGCTATGGATGTTGGGCCACATCGAGATTTAGTTGGTAAAACATTGACTATATTTTTCTCGAACATCTTTTTATTCGGAAATTCGCGCAAACATACCGTTGATTCTCAGGCGAATTGGCTGATGCTATAAGAAAGAATACAAACTTGAAGTTCGGTCTCTACCATTCCTTATTCGAATTTTTCAATCCATTATGGTTAAACGACGATAAAAATAACTTCACTACGAAGGAATTCGTCCACAAGAAAACTATGCCAGAACTGAGAGAACTCATCGAAAACTATAAACCAGAAGTTCTGTGGTCCGACGGTGAAGCTCATGCAACAGAAGAATACTGGGAGTCTCGAGAGTTTTTGGCTTGGTTGTACAACGATAGTCCAGTAAAAGATACTGTTGTAACTAATGATAGATGGGGAAAAGATACGCACTGTAAACACGGAGATTTCTACTCTTGCGCTGATCGGTTTAACCCAGGTGCGATATCGTGGTTTTAATTTTGACACCTTACTAAAGATGCCATATTATCAAAATGTATGATCTATTAGGAACTTTGCAACTACACAAATGGGAAAATGCGATGACCATTGATCGAAAGTCATGGGGCTACAGAAGAAACGCAGAACTAAGCGATTATTTCTCTCTGAAAGATCTTGTCAAAGAATTGGTTACCACTGTAAGCTGTGGAGGAAATTTACTTATGAACGTGGGCCCTACCAAGGATGGAATAATCGCACCCATTTATGAAGAAAGATTGCTAGGAATGGGTAACTGATTAATTTTTGCAATCTTAAAGAGTTGCACAAATTTCAAAGAGAAAATTTTCGTTTTTTAAGGAGAGTGGTTAAAAACAAACGGTGAAGCTATATACTACAGTCAGCCGTGGAAAGTACAAAACGATACCATAAGTGGAGATGTTTGGTACACAGTTGGTAAGAACGGAGATTTGTACGCCTCTATGTTGAATTGGCCAGAAAGCGACGTTCTCAAGTTAGGTGCAGTCCGAGCTATTGCCAATACTCAAATCAGGATTCTCGGATCTGACAGAATGATCGACGTATGCATTGATTTTTTGTTTATCTTTTCATTGTCAAAATGTGATAATCTTCAATCTTTTAAAATTTTATTACGTAGTGGGAACAATTAACGAACCATCTTGCCATCAAGCTACCTCAATCTGCACATCGAGGACAGCCAGCTTGGGTCTTGTGGATAAAGAATTATGAACAATCTCGTTATTAAAGTTCTCAGTACGACCTTTAAAAGCTTCCGTGAAGTACTTATTTTCATGTAAAAATACAATTTTTTATCGATAAACGAGCTACCATCAAATTTATTATAAATATTTGATATTTAACCGCCGATAATACGCTTCAAGTGTAAGCGCCAGGATAAAAAGAAAGGTGTGAACAAAGAATTGGCGGGAGAATATGCTAAAGCCGTCGAACGTGTAAGTGTTGGCTCGATGATATTATGAGCTACGATCTTGATGTTAACGCTTTTACAGAAGCTGGCAAGGTCTTATCTCGGCATGTTGAGATGCTGCTGCGTTATGAGTCATTAAACGAGTTTTCCACACCGTTTTTATATGACCCCAAGGGAATAATCGGCTCGATCCGAGCCAATCTAATGTTAATACTCGATTAAAGACCTGATTCGACACAGATCTTGCGGATATCTCCTTCTCTTCGTTTGTCTGCTCTTATTTCGCTGCAGATAAATTTATTCAAAAAGGTAAAAGAAATTAATCTCGCAGTCTGCCACTGATCCGCGGAGAGAATTTAATAAGGTGTAAAAGCGGGTTTATGGAATCTTCCAAGAACACGTAAACTGCATAATATACAACTTTTTAACTTTAAGCTTGTGTCGTATTTTTACAAGGGTGATAATCCACGGTAATGTTCAATAATAATATCAACAAAGAATAAACTCAAAAATTTGTCAACGTTGAGCAAAACCTTAGGCGACGAGCCTAAACCACTTAAATGCCCCGTAAGCGTGATCGCTCCTCGGCCGCATGCAAAATCGTGACAGTGCATTAGAGCCCGGCGCGGAACAAGCAGCGAAACGAGCTAAATCAAAGAAAGAAAGAGATCACGAAAGGCTTGACCGGACGGAAGATCGTCGGCCGGATAGAATATACTTAATTATATTGAATTTACCTAATTGGCAGTGTCCCGGCGTATAGTGAGTTCGAAGATATCGCAGTCGAGCTATCTCGGGCCACGTCTTTATTCGAGGCAGCCGTGCACTACTAGTCGTGATGCACACGCGTAGCTGCACACCTATATGTACAATCTAGCTTCTTCGAGTTCGTAAGGTTGCCGCGCTCGAGTATATTCGAATTGAAATTGGTGCACAGCGGCAGCAGCGGCGGAGCTGACTCGTTATACCGTCGGGGAAACTTGCGTTAACTCGTAATTACTGGTGGCGTGTATATCGAGCCGCTTCATCGGACGATTTGAGCATCGCGTCTCTCGGAAAGACTGCTATCTCGATGATGGTATATAGACTTGGCTTTAATTTCGTTTCGGATCGGCGATGGCTCATCGCGCCTTGGGACGACTTTAGCTCCGGGAATTGGAAAAATACGACGAGGAAACTGCTTCAAGTCGAATAAAGTTTTGCGATATCGCTGGATTCGTAATTGGGTCACCGAATCCGACGACCGAAGTTTCTCGAGTAGTTTCTGCGAATGTTTTACTTCCTGAGATCGATACACGCAATTTAAAGATTTCATAAAGGCACGTACCCCGCCTTTGTTACGGTTATTGACGAACCGATATATTGCAAACATCGGTATTCGAGAAGGCTACAAATCAATAGTGCACTGCGGAAACAATTAAAAACTCGAATGCCGGTATGAACAGCGGAGGAGGGAATGATCGGAGTATACGAAAGAAATAAAAACAAGAAGACGGGGTAGGGGCAGGACAAAAGGCTGCGGAGAAAAAATTCGGGGAAGGTACCACTCGAAAATGTACACAGGTGCGTAAGTGTTGTATAGGCTCCGAAAAAAAACCCGAAAGAGATGAACTTACGATAAATAGAAAAAGTATGACTCTCGAACGGGGAAAAACATGGACACATCGGCAAAATTCAAATTCGATCGAGTGACAGCTATGCGCTATCGAATTCCTATTGTTAAGTGGAAAAAAAGTCGTTGAAAGTTTTAATTTCCGATGATACAGCGATTTCAAATCGAACTTTTATACGCGCGCATATGCGGAACTGAAAAATATCAATTTTCATTCATAAAGGGGAAAACGCGAATCCGTATAACACACGGCAACGTCCACGTGGAAAGCGCATATTGGACGAGAGAGAGAGAGAGAGAGAGAGAGAGAGAGAGAGAGAGAGAGAGAGAGAGAGAGAGAGAGAGAGAGAGAAAGAGAGCACGCGTGGAACCGCAGGGTGACAAATAATAATTAAAACGCGATCGAGCGATTGTTGATTTTGCCGGGCGTTCCCCAGACCGTCTGATTTTACGAAAAGTCCGCTTCACTAGGCGCGTACGCGGGCGCGCTCTCGAAATATTAATTACTCGGTCGGCAAATGAGTTTTTATTTCTTGTGCTCATATGGCTGCGGCCACCGCACCGCGCATAACTCGTTAGCCCCGGCTTTTTAGCGAATAAACTTTTGTGGCGTTAATGAGGTTGATTATACGGCGTAAATATTTGACTTGAGGGAGCGAAGGTCGATGAAATTTTTACGGCCTGATTGCGGCTGATGATGAAAAATTTGATTGTGACTGCGTTGACTCTTTGATGCTCATGTGATGGAGCGTAGTAAATTCGTAATCTTGTTTGTTTTGAGCTGAACATTTTTTTCGCGATTTATATCCACGGTATATAGTTCTAGCGCATTTTTTACCTCAATCAATATCTACAAATCTCGGAAGATTTCTCGTTCGCAACTTTTACGCTCATCCATTACGTCTGGAAGTCGGCGGTGTGTGTAACGATCAATGAAAAAAGAGTTATCATGTTTTTAGTAGCGAGAGCATCAGTGCGTCCGATATCACTCTATTTCTCCACACACGCCGACTTTTACAGTAGTTTCTGAGGTGATGATTCACGCAAACATCCCCATAAGCTGATTGACGACCTGCCATTACGCCACCCTAGTAACTTTTTTCCTCTCCTATATTCCACGAACCATTTCCCTCATAAATTATCACTCTATTCCAGTATTGATTTCTAATGCTTCCACGTCCTCCTCGTACTACAAGACATCTCCCACTGTATATACATTTCTTATTGCTTTTGTCCATCAAATCAACACACCCCTCGAAAGAAGTTCCTCGAAAAAAATAGCACCTCTCGCGAGCTTTATCACCGTAGCTTCTTTTCACGAAAGGCGATGATCTCCGACACCACATGCGAAATACGCACCGTAGCTTATACACTCTCTCGACGTTGCAGCTGTCGATTCCGTGGTCTAATTATTGGCCGATCGAAGCCGCGAACGCGATAAATAAAGTCGCGAGCGCTTCTTTCTCTCTCCCTCTCGATAATCAGCGGCCGCCTGGTCAGATATACGACTATCAGATTGCGAGGAGCTCCTCGCGTCGTAGGCTTGTATGTGTATACGAATAAGCGGACATTCGTAATTTCGTAAAGTATATACGCTCGCGCTCGTGCGATTTACGAGACCCGTGCGCGCAGCCCAGTGTGTCGAATAAAATTCTGGTGTGGATGTCTCTCTTCAGGCTCTGTTCCTTTTTTTCCGCGCGGCGGCGATGTTTATTCGAGATCATCGACGCGCTTTTCGCGCGATCACTTATTATGCGCGTTGAACACGTATAGCCGTATATTTCTTACAACTTTATTATTCGCTTCTTCGAAGTCGTTGTGTTGCTCGACTCCGCGATGTCGTTTAACTGTACATAATGAGAGTATCGCGTTGAGTTATAAACAGCGTTTTTCTCACGCCTCTATACTGCAGCGAGAGATCCGCACTCGTTACGTCACCGCGAGATATGCAACGCCCAGTCGATTAGGGCCAAAAACTAAAATCATCGGTGTATAGATGCCGGTCGTTGCAGCGGAACGCGCATCTGTATAGTATAGGTGACGGCGATGCATTTACGGCGCAGCGGCGGCGGCAGCGAAAGTCCCCCCGGAGAGAGATAAGTAGCTGAAGCGTGTTCAGCGGCGCGCATTGCAATGGCATAAATCAGAAACTCGATAGTGGATATATCGCGTGTCGGTTAACGAATGTTCGCCGCCGCGCCGTTCATACTTATCTCACTTAGCTTTTATTTACAGCCATGAAAAACAACGAGCGAGTCGTTTGGGCGGCCGCGAGCCGCGCGCAAGGATTTCATATTTTCTCGACGGTCGCGAGTGCCCTTACACCCTGTGTAACCGAGATAACGCTGTGGGATTATTTCTATGAATACAAGTGTCTTTCTCAATCCTGAAATTTCATTGTCTAATGCATGTCTTCTCTTTTCTGTTTCAGGTGAGTAAATGTCTCGTAAGCCTGTCGCAGCGGATGTGAGTATTTTAATTTTCGACCGGAGCGTAATCAACACTCCGCCTCCCCGGTTCTTTCCAATACACTTGGTATTCCTCGCGTCAACGAAGCCCCGGCTGAAAGCATCGGAAATTCGAAAGACGCAGCGTTTCATTTGTCACCCGTTGATTCAGCTTTCCCTGATGCTGTTACTCCGTTTCTCGCCCGGCGTCTTGTGATTGTTCGATCACCCCTCGGCGACTTTCTTCTTCTCCTGTGGAAGAAGAAAAAAAAAGGAATCAGCTAAAAAAAGAACAAAGCAATGAGAGGGCAGCGAACAAAGGGCCGTGTGTATATCCGAGGGAAGAGAGCCGAGTTGTCGACCCCATTGACCGCGGAGGGACTTAATTACAGGAGAATATCGCGAGAGGAAATCAATGAAAATTGGGGCAGAGAGCTCTGGCTTGGCGGAGGCAAATGAACCGGGAAAAATACCCCTAAGAGCTGCTATAAAAAGATTTTTATCACTTTCCGAGACAATGCCCGGGATTCGCTGCCCTTAGCGTGACGAATGATTCCGTCCCTTTTTACTACGAGCATCGTAAACAACCCTCGTCCCATTTTCGCCGTGTGACCCGTAATAAAACTATGAGAGTTTTGCTCGTAAAAGTGGCCTCTTTTCCATGCGAGAACGGCTCCATTATTATACGCGCGCGCGCGAAAAGTAAAACAAAGAGGGCCGTGCATGTACGCTCTTTTTAATGAAAATTGCTACAAATACGCGGTAAGGGCCTGGAATCCCGCGGCAACTATTCCTGGGAAATCGCGCTCGAATCGCCGGCAATAACTCAGTCAACTCAATCAATATAAATCCGCGGCGGATAAATCGGTTGCGCAGTGCAGCGCGCGGCCAATCAACGCACCTCGTTACCCCGCGCTCTCCCTTTGTAAAATCATACCGAACTTTGCCGCTCGTTCGAATTCGCTGCATCGGAATGCAGACTATACGTGCGCGCGTGCACACACACACGGCAGAGCAGAGCTGAGCTGAGCGGTGTGTCCGAAGAAGAAGATATGCGCCGAGGATCGGAGAATCGATGGAAGATCGCGAGGCTCTTTCTTTCCTCCCCTATATACCGATCGCTCGCGCGACTCCGTGAGTGACTTACAATGCCCGATAGCATCTCCCTAATGATCGGACACGAAACTCCCACACGCAGCAGCAGCGGCAGCGGCTCTCTACTCTCCCCCAATCTCTCCGACGAGCGGGCAACGGAAGGGGGCGACATTATCAGTCGGACGTTCTCGAACGCTGATCCTCCTAATTGTTGACACGCTGCCGTACCACGCGAGAGAGCCGGTACTCTGCGTGTGTGTGCGTGTGTGTGTGTGTGTGTGTGTACGTGTCATGCGGATTTGCGCTGATACGCTGAGCGTGTGTGAACGTGCAGTAGGGGCCGCGATCTCGAGACTCAATGGGCTTATATAATGCTGTAGTGTGTGAATGTGTGCGATGCCGGGCTATATTGAGAGCGAGCACATAAATGTGTTTATACGCGGATGAATGTGGGCTGATCGGTTTGACGATTTTTATTGTTGTCACTTTGGAACTGTCCACGTATGCATACCTCTCGTTAGATCTGGGAGACGACAGCTAGACTGCAGTGATCGACCCGCGGCAAGAGAGACAGACGCGAGCAAGAGAAAGAATGAGCACTGCAGTATTTGTTTATCTAATTAAACGATGGGTGCAGCAGCGGAGAGTCGGTTTTGCATAAACGCTATTTGCGGCTACGTGTGTCGCCCGCTGAGCTATGCCAATTAGAGACGCTGCGGTTATTCGAAGCCATGCGCCGATACTTTATCCCCTCATACACATGTTATATACGTATAGCAGATGGGAGGAATGTTTATACTTTTTTAGAAAGTACAATGTTCTTAATAATCGAGCCTCTGTGTGCATGATGACTGGCGGCCCGATTGTTCTAAGCTTTCTACTGTCTATAAGGAGACGGCTGTTGCAGTGGTATGTCTATAACACACAAAGCGGACGATTCACCGAAGAAATGCATTGAGCAAACGGGAGACGCAATACGTGCCGATACTGTTAATTAATCAACGTAAGATTTAAAAATTCTCACTCGATCATTATACTGTCTGGTGAGGATTTTCCAATGGTATGCGAGCAGCGCAGCTTTCAATCCGATGCCTTATAATAACCGGTAATTAGCAAAGTATTGCGGCAACGAACGCGTCTTGCTCAATATTATCCAAACGGCACGAATGACGAGTGTATAGATTCACCCCCCCCCCCCCAATCTATAAACACAGAGTGATCCAACCTCCTCCCCCGCATCAGCGCGTCGCCGGAGAACCGTGAAAAACAATCGCCGCCAAAGTATACAAACGACCATCGATAGATTATACACATATACGTGGAGCTATCGGAGCAGTCCACAAGCTCTCCCCGAGGATCGCGCGTGCGCGCGAAAAAGAAAGAAAAGAAATGAGCCGCGTCGGACGATCCGTCATGTCCGCACAAAGGCCACGGAGACGGCTGTTACTATACTCTATGGCTCTGCCTCCCCCTCGTCGCGCTAGAGGTGCGCGCTCTGGATAAATCGACAGGATATAGTCGTTGAGTCGTGATATTGCCATGGGGTTAGGAGGGGGATAGCTATGTGCCATTGTCGAGCGAAGAATGCGCTCTTTATTTGGATGCCGCCGCCGTGACATTGTCAACACTTCCGGCGCTTTTTTTCGCGCGCGGCCGTGATCGACGAGCTGTTACGGGATGTATGCGCGCGAGCTTGCGGAACTTTTCAATTTTCCAGAGTGATCGCTCTCTCCCCGGCGCCCAGTATGTGCTTTGATTAATTGCGCTCGCTCGCTGTACGTCGTTACTCTCTGTTTACACTGCTGCGTTTTTTTTGCCTCTCGTCGTCGTCTATGACGCGTCGCGCGACGAAGCTCTTTCTAATCTCGTCTTCGAATTTATCCGTCATCCAATACACCGGAACCAATTTACGTCCGCCTCAAGTAAGCAGACTCCCGACATCTCTAGCAGCAAAGGAAAATTGCAGAGCAACGCCGCATATAGTACGAGAGGTTATAATAAAAACCGGCGGCGGCGAAATGAGGAAGCGACTCGAATATCCGGCGACCGGGTTATTATTGGCGCGCGCAGCAGGACACCGATCGTCATTTTCTGTAAAGGACGCAACAACAGCCGCGGCGTCTGCATTCTCTAGCCCCGGGGATACGCGTGCGATGTATACAGTCACGTGTGGGATAGCGTTGCCACGTGACGCCAGGGCCCTGGCACGCGCGTCGCCCCCCTTGCGATAGGAGATCCCATCTTGCGTGGAGATTCAAAGTGCTTTCGCTACGGTTGTTTTTTTTTGGCTTCGGTCCGTGAGTATTGGAGAAAAATTGAGCCGTCACTTTATTATCAACGAGAGCGAGCCGACGTTTCTTCCCACAATATCGTTTCGCGAGCGTCTGTAAAAGAGATTGTTTTTTCTGGAAGCGAGAAAAAAGTAACAGGCGACAATGTGGAAGCTCCGCCACATCGAATTGAATTCCGAGCGCTCCGCACGTCAAAATTGAAAAAAGCCCGACAGTTGTTTGACGGGTGTCGTCGCGACTAGCAACAATCAATCTATCGGCTGTTCAATTACGGCGAAGTTCCATCAGTGCAATTGTTGCATTGGCTCGCGCGATTTATACGCCGCACGCTCGCGAGAGGCTTCGCGTATGTGGATTCGCGTAATGGAAAAAACAGCGCACGGACTCCTGAAAAGCACAAGGCGAAGCTCTCGCAAGCTGGGGAGTTGCCTAGACTACCGTCGGTATATCGTCCGGCTTTCGATCTCTAGCGGCAAACAAAATCGATAGGATCCAATTAACCTTTTCTATGGCAGGGCCGGCCATTGTACTTTGCCATTTACCTCTCCGGAGAATGTTCCTTTTATTTTGCGAAAACTAAAAAAAAAATACGTCAAGCTCTGGCGGAATGTGTTTGAATTTTGAACTATTAAAAACGAAAAAAAAAACTTGAAAGCTTGGTGCTGAAAAATTTTAAGATGTCAGGTCGGAAATTGCATTCGACGAAGATAGAAGAAAATCATTTCTCGCGCTTCGCACGTGTGAAATTTTTCTATTTCCCAGAAATTTTCGCTGTGCGCGCATTCACTGTTCCCGTACACGCGGTGGGCTTCGCGAGAGCGAAACTCCATTATCGGGATTTCCCCTAATTGATCTTCGACCGTATAAAGGATTCTGTCTGCGCAGCAAACCTTCTGCTTCGACATCAGAAGGAGAAAAAAAGAAGACGAGCGAGAGAAGGAAGAAAAAAGGGAGTTTATAAAGCAAGAAAAATCTCTTCGTCATACTCGATTTATGACGTCTCGTCTTATGTCCGGAAGAACGCTAGTATTCATTGTAGCTTTTTTCAATGTATAGGATCCTACAAATGTACACTTTATTTTTTATGACGTATGGTTTTTTCTTAAAAAAGGAACATAGGGAGGTAGTAACAAATTTTTTTGAATGCTTCGATAATGTTAAAACAACATAAAACGAAAAAAAAACCAACCGACGAAATTATTATCAAGTGCTTTCAAGTCCGTCGCCTCATTACGTTTTCCATCCCGCAGCATTTTATCATTCTCTCGCTCTTTCGTCCGCTCATTGTAATCTCTCGAATTAATATGTCATAATTCGCGACGAGAGTCGCCGCGAGCTTAGCACCTCGAATATAATGAAACCCGTTTTAAAGCTCATTTCTTATTGCGTCGTTACACGAGAGAGGGAGAGAGTCGCGTGCGACGAGATTAAACTCTCTCTCTCTCTCTCCTTCTCTCTCGAGCGCGCGGATAGATAAGCGCCCGGGGCTCGAGTTTTAGGAATTTCTCGATTTTATAGCGCGATAATGGCGGGGAGATCACTTTGCGCGAAAGAGTCGCACGCTGCTGCTGCAGACTCTTTCGTGCGGGTGAGATAGGGATCTGTTTCGCCAAGTTTCGCGATATGCCGGTAAATTACGTTAATGCGCTTTAATATCGTGTGTACCAGCGGCTCGGGTTATAGTGTTCTGTTTCTGCGAAAAATTAAGGGGTATTATCTTTTTGAAAAAATCTCGGGTAGGTTATTGCATTGAAAAACAATATTTCAGCCGGGCTTCTTGCGTAATTTTAGAACGAGAGTTCGCCGTAAAGGCTGTACAGTAAATCTGCCTTTCCAAAGCAGTTAGCGGTCTAGCTGCTTTCTTGTGTACACTAATTGGTTCGTTTTACTGCGATTACTCGTCCTCATATCGAAACTTCTTTGCACACTCGAGTTTTATCGACGTATCAGCTCGTCAGTGTGATCACTTCGCGCTAAACTGTCGTACGAGGAGGTGTCAGAACTCCATTACGTAATTGCAACCGACGCGTTGATTTTCCACGGCGCTCGTGCGGGGTCCGTGGAGAATTCGAAAAATCGATTTGCCCCGCAAGTTCTAATCGCGTAACGCATCCGACGCGATCAATTATTCATCGACGCTCCGAATCACGTCAAATATTGACCAAGGACATGTGCATATTGTATGGGTCTATTCTTAAGGGGTAGTGCCATTGACGCGAAGGTCGAGTCGCTTCCGTAATGTTATACGTTCGAGCAGATTCTATAAAGTTCATCGTTACGTCGAAGTGGACCGTGTATTTTTATGTAACTTGCTTGCAGCTCAGCCTATCAACATGGCATACACCGAATCGATTTGAATTCGGGTATTATACGGCGACGAGCCGCATGGGAGCATCAGCGCAGTAGCAGAGATGGATTACGAGATAAGGAGGCGTATCAGGACCAATCAATTACGAAGTCGAGGGTCGCATCCCTCCATGGCCCCCTGGAATTATTTTGCCTAAGCGCATGTACATTATGCGAGGGGACATCAGTCCCGCATCGAGGCAGGAAAAAACGTTTTACCAGAATGAGAGCCGGAATATATGTATTCATCCGACCAAACATCGGCTCTCTACGCGGAACACGATGCAGGTGTTCGATTCGAGCGCCTACGCGTCTCTTTTTTCCT